>NC_081356.1:84131771-85331771 GCF_030684315.1 Stegostoma tigrinum
AGTCTCACGCTCTGTCTCACACACACACACACACACACACACACACAGTCTCACGCTCTGTCTCACACACACACACACACACACACACACACAGTCTCACGCTCTGTCTCACACACACACACACACACACACACACACAGTCTCACGCTCTGTCTCACACACACACACACACACAGTCTCACGCTCTCTCTCTCTCTCACACACACACACACACACAGTCTCACGCTCTGTCTCTCTCACACACACACACACACACACACACACAGTCTCACGCTCTGTCTCTCTCACACACACACACACACACACACACACACACACACACACACACACACACACACACACACACAGTCTCACGCTCTGTCTCTCTCACACACACACACACACACACACACACACACACACACACACACACACACACACACACACACACACACAGTCTCACGCTCTGTCTCACTCTCACACACACACACACACACACAGTCTCACGCTCTGTCTCACTCTCACACACACACACACACACACACACACACACACACACAGTCTCACGCTCTGTCTCACACACACACACACACACACACACACACACACACACACACACACACACACACACACACACACACACACACACACACACACACACACACAGTCTCACGCTCTGTCTCACGCTCTGTCTCTGTCACACCAACACACATCACTCTCTCACGCACACACTGTCTCCCTCTCACACGCAGTCTTTCTCTCTCCCCCTCATACACTCACACTCACCACGCACATACGAATGAATCTGAACTTGCAGATACAATTTATTTTGTTCAAAAATCACCCAATATGACTCGGTCAATATGGCGTTTTATAAATACCTACTGTTTAAATAAATAAAGTCCGACTCCTTAAGACACAAACAGATTCCAAACAAGAGACAGTAGGAACTGCAGGTGCTTTAGAATCTCAGATAACAAGGTGTAGAGCTGGGTGAACACCGCAGCGTTTCGGGCCGAAACGTCAGTTTTTGTGCTCCTGTGATGCTGCTTGGCCTGCTGTGTTCACCCAGCTCCACACCGTGTTATCTCAGATTTCAAACAAGGTGTAAATAAAATCTGCGGATGCTGTAAATGCAGATCAAAAACAGAAATTGCTGGAAAAGCCTAGCAGGATTGGCAGCATCTATGAAGAAAAAAATCGGAGTTCAAGTTTCGGGTCCGGTGTCGTCGGGTCATTGAACCGAAATGTTAATTTTGATTTTTTGCTTCACAGATGCTGCCAGACCTGCTTATCTTTTCCAGCAATTTCTGTTTTTGTTCCAAACAAGCTCTCACAGCTAACATGAATTATCTGACCTAAAATATCACCTCTTCTTTACACTGATAAAACCTTTAGTTCTCTCAGGACCGTGACTTGAAAGGAATTCGGGGATTTATATATACATATTAATCAATTAAACCATCTAACTGATTAAATATTCAGCAGCATCTTAAGGTTTACAGCTTCATCAGTGGTGTGAGCCTTTGATCTTTAACTTATAAATTCTGTGTCTGATGTTATCTCTCTCACTAATACCTGAAGAAAGACTGAAGCTCTGAAAGTTTGTGTTTTCAAATAAACAGGTTGGACTATAATCTAGTGCCATGTGATTTCTGACTTTTTAAGGCAATGAAATAAGTTTCATACCAATGGGGTTTCAAGATGTTATATAGTCATTAAATCATTTACTGCATAGAAGGAGACCATTCAGTACATTGAATCCTTGTCAAATCCCCACAGAGCAATCTTTGTAATCATTTTTCTTAAAATACCCAGTTTCCATATGATGAAGAATCTCACACTCCAGTAAAAAACAATATGTTCAGGCAGATTTTGGTCTGGGATCTGACTTGTCCAGTACTAACATCAGCAGGGATCAAAACATGATTGAAAAACTGGTTGATACGGAATCTCGAGCTTTATAAATAGTAGCATAGAATACAACAGCAAGGAAGTTGTGATGAACTGTTATGAAATATTGTTTTTATGTCCAGTTCATTGTTCCCCTTATAGTAGAGAGCTTGAGCGGAGATTATCTTGAGGAGACTTGGAAATGGAGATGAAAATAAACTGTTCCCATTGGCAGAATGATTTAAATGAGGAGACATGGGTTTCAAGTATTATGAATGCCAATGAGACTGATAATATTTTAGAAAAAATTGAACTTCCAGTAAATCTGTGAAAGGAATGCACAATACTTCACTTTTTAAGATTTTATTGTAAATCCACCTTCGACTAAACCTATTTGAGTAGATAACCTGTACTTTGTATTACAAACATGATCTGTAATTAACATTTAAATCTACCAGAAAATATAACAGCTATGTTATACTTCGGTCTGTTCATCAAATAGATATTCTATTCTCCCAAAATCAGTCTGTAAGGATTCTAGGTTCCCAGGAATTTAGTTCCATTCATTTCCTTTCCCAACCTGGTAATTTATAACTGTGAATAGTCTCTCAGTTTTCCAGGAAATTATTCTTCTAGCTTAAGCTAAGTGAATTTTCCAGCCTCATTTAAAGTTATCACAAGTTTGATCATATCAATTTGAGTGCAATCTCCCACCCACATTTCAGCATGATCATAGAACCATAGAATTTACAGCGCAGAAGCAGCCATTTGACCCATCATGTCTGTACTGGTTCATCATTCCACTTTCCTTGCAAACTACATCTCCCATTTCCAACTTCACTTTCATACCCAAAGGTCTTGATTTTTTTTGTGATGTCCCAATTTTGTGTCACCTTTCCCAGAACTTCATGCCATATTTAAATCTCTTCAACCAGATTTCAGCAAATCTTAGTACCAAAATAGCTGTTACCTAAGTCATAAATGACATCCTATTGACACCTGAAATATCAGGCTGCTTGTCCAGTAAAGGATGAGCAGAAATTTCCTCCGATTTTGGAAATATCAATGCCACTGTTTTTGCTCCATTGTAGACTCAATTCTCTGGATAACATCTCTATTCCTCTCCCTGGTTGTGACTTGCCACTTCTATCTAACCCCTGTCTGAAGATCGAAGAAGATATCTTGTTTTTGTAAGTTAGAAATATCTTTTAGGTGACCTGGAATCCAATCCTACAATGGCTTCCTATGCACTGTTCCCTATCTCAAAACCCATCTTCACTACAATGTATCCTTGTATCGAGGTAGAAATGCAAATTAGCCATACTTTGGACATTAACTCCATTTTGTCTTGCAATTAATTAGCCAGTTTCAAGTATACCCATTTACAATTTTACACGGAGTCCCTACAGCGTGGAAGCAGGCCATTCAGCCAATCAAGTCAACTCTGACCTTCTGAAGAGCATCCACCCAGAGTCAGCCCCCTATCCTATCCGTGTAACCTTGCAGCTAATCCGCCCAGCCTGCACATTCCTGGATACTGTGGGCAATTTAACATTGCAAATCCACCTAACCTGCATATCTTTGGACTGTGGCAGGAAACCAGAGCACCCGGAGGAAACTCATGCAGATGTGGGAAGAACATGCACACTCCAGATAGACAGTTGCCCAAGCGTGGAATCAAACACAGGTCTCTGATCCTGTGAGGCAGCAGTGCTGACGCTGAGCCACCATGCTGCCTTGGTTGGTTCGCCTGCTCTTTGTGTTGACTTGCCATGTGTCTGCTTAGAGTGTTCTTCATCTCTTTTGCCAGTGATTTTTCTCGTCTCTGCCTTCAATATGACTTGAATTGCTTTCTGCAAAGTTAGATCCTCTTTGGACTTGAATAGATCTAACAAAGACAATTCTGGCAGCAATTTGGTCTCTTATCAATTTTCATTGCTGGCCTGCATATTCACAGGTCTGTAGAGGTCATTGGTAAAATTGCCAATGGATTATCCTGAGAGATTCTGTTAAATCTTGCCCTTCAAGATATCTATAGTCTTCAATAAAAATAATTTTCAAAGCTTCTATAGTGTCAGCGGAAGAGTGTGTACCTTCTTATTATCTGGAAATTTAAAACGTTTTTATAGTATATTCATGAATATGAATACGACAATTAACTGGTTCTGCTTCTGATTTGAAACAATTCTTCTTAATACCTTCTTGGGACTTGGAGGCTAACAATCTAATGATCACTTGTGGTTAGGAAGAATATAGTCCACTCATTGACTGAGAGTATGGGGCCTATCAATTGTGTCACTCTAGAGGCTCCTGCATTGCCAAACATTTCACCAGAGCTATCTGTTTCTGACTACAAAGGTTGCTAGTTCTGGTTTCAGGTATTCCTGGAGGTCTGATCATGAAAGTATGATGATGGGACATCCAACATTGTGGCCCCTGATTATCCCAGATTTTAATCCAACCTAAATAATTAGATAATGCTGATATCTTCACAACCCTTTTTAAAACACTCGAGGATAAACCCATGGGCTTTCACTCTGGGTGATAATGTTGTTCTTTGAGATCAGTTACAATGTCCTCAGTTAATCAGGCTGTGCAACTTGAAACGTTCTTCAACACGTTTCCCACAGTTCAGTGCAGGACTTAATACTGTGGGTTTTAGTTATATTCCTAGATGGTACCATATAGGTTATGATCTAGTTGGATTAAATTCCCTACAGTGTGGAAACAGGCCCTTCGGCCCAACAAGTCCACACCAGCCCTTGAAGCATCCCAACCAGACCCATCCCCCTATAACCCGCACACCCCCTGAACACTACGGGCAATTTAGCATGGCCGATCCACCTAGCCTGCACATCTTTGGACTGTGGGAGGAAACCGGAGCACCCGGAGGAAGCCCACGCAGACACGGGGAGAATGTGGAAACTCCACACAGACAGTCACCCGAGGCTGGAATCCAACCCGTGTCCCTGGTGCTCTGAGGCTGCAGTGCTAACCACTGAGCCACCGTGCCACCCAACATATAGTTAGGGACTATACCTTCTTTGTGTAAAGCTGGCAAAGTTTGAAATCGCAGGTACTTACTAAAAGAATGCTCTAATATTTTGAACTTACGTTGTATCGTCCAGAATCAGTCTGAATTAACAAGCAAACTGTGGGTCAAATGCTTATTGAGTACATCAAATCGTAGATGCAGACCAGACAGATCCTACAGATTTTTCAGCTATCCATACAGAGGTTAACAATACTGTGGATCACCAAATCTCATTCAAAGTTTGCCTCCTTCACAAACCTTTGCTTTTAAAGGTCTAGTTTCTGAATCTCCATAAGGCCACAACTTTGACTGTCTCATGGATTGCTCATCTTTGTTATGATCCGAACTGATGTTATTATTGGACAAGTCAAAATCCAGACTGAAACTTGGCTTGATGAATCATATTTTGATTTGGTTTCAACAAAATGCTCTCGTTAAAAAAAACGTACAATGCTGCAGATTTTGCTTTTAACAAAAACGTACAAGTTTATCAACAAAAAAAATGAGAAGATTAAAATAGAATAAGCCGAACTATGTTCAATAAATTCAGAGACTTTTTAGCACTGTAAAAATGTTATTCTATTAGTCCCAATACGCACCTTTATTAATTGAGAATAAATACAACAGCTTTTACTCGGTACCCAAAAACACACTCAAAAAGCATTCTTTAAGGTTTAGTCTGTAGAGCTACTTAATAAGAAAAGAACGTGTGGCATAGGGTAGTATAATAGCACAGGTAGAGGGTTGTCCTACTCATTGAAGATGATTTGGGATAAGGGGAGCATTTTCAGGTTATCACTGTAATTAGTGGAATGGTACAGGGATCAGTGCAGGGGCCACAATTATTTACAGTACATATCAATGTATTAGATGAGGAAAGTGAATGCAGTAGGGCCAAATTTCTGGATGACACATAAAATAGGTGGGAAATGCTAAGGTTAATACAAAGATTTTGCAGAGGAACAAATGAGTGGGAAGAAAACTTGGCAAATGGAATATAAGTGAATTCATGCACTTTCGCTGGAAGAATAAAAGAGTTCATTATTATTTAAATTGAAAACGACTGCAGTAATCTGTTACACAGAGATTTGGGGGTATTTGAGAATACATCATACGAAAAAAGGATTTAGAACAATAAGAAAGTACAATCAATATCACATGTTCCTGTTTCATATAAACTAATCCTGTCAAAATGAATGTTGAAGTTTTATTCATCGTAAATATTAACTGCAGCACAAGGCAGGACATTTGTCTTTGGCACCTAATAATCTTCACGAGCCCTGCAGTTCGCTCAGTTGGCTGGCGACTGGTTTGTAATCCAGAGTGATCATAGAGTCATAGAGATGTATAGCACGGAAACAGACCCTTCAGTCCAACTCGTCCATGACAACCAGATATCCTAAATAAATCTAGTCCCATCACATCTGATTCAGTCTGTTTTTAAACAAAAAATCAGAGTTACAATGGCATGGCAGCAACATGGGTTCAATTTCCTTAGCAGCTGAGGCCACCATGAAGGTCGTATCTTCTCAATCTCGCTCATTGCCTGTCATGTGGTAATCCTCAGATTAAGTCACCTCCAGCCATCTCTCTTTAATGTCAGAGTGGGTCTATGGGCATTTTCACTGTAGGTATCAAGCATTTTTTTTATTACCTGCAATACTAGAGATGTCCAGCAGATGGCAGGTTTTAGCCACAAAGCAAACAAAACAATGGATTTTGTATAAGATAATAAAACATGAGGCTAGATGAACACAGCAGGCCCAGCAGCATCTCAGGAGCACAAAAGCTGACGTTTCGGGCCTAGACCCTTCATCCCGAAACATCAGCCTTTGTGCTCCTGAGATGCTGCTTGGCCTGCTGTGTTCATCCAGTCTCACATTTTATTATCTTGGATTCTCCAGCATCTGCAGTTCCCATTATCATGGATTTTATGTATATTATTTTTCTTTTATTTCTTTCCCTAAGTTTTTAATTTGAAACTGAGAGTTAAAATTAAGAATTGAACTTTGAACAGCAACTTGTTTTAAAAGGGAAGAGAACAAAAGACAAAAGTTCTGTTGCAAACTAGCCTGAAAACCAATGCAACATAATCACTGACACATGACACTGTAGATGAACTGACAATTGCTAACTGGCACCAAGTTGTTTCAATGCTCAGGGCTGGCCGCCAGCCGAATGTTGAAATGGACAATAAAAGGAGGAGGGGGGCCAAAAAGAATGTTGACTGAATTGGGTAAAGAAGACAAGCTCAGGAATTGGTGCTGAGTCCGCTTTGCCACTTACATCCATGATTTAGATGACAATATAGAAAGCATGGTTAGTAAGTTTGCGAATGACACTGAGATTGGTGGCATCGTGGACAGCAAAGAATGTTTCCTAACATTACAAAGAGGTTTTGATAAATTGGGCAATGGACTTAAGAGTGGCAAATGGAGTTTAATTTGGATAAATGCAAGGTATTGCATTTTGGTAAATCAAACAAAGACAGGATGTATACATTTGAAAGTAAGGTCTTGGGCAGTGATGTAGAGCAGAGAGATCTAGATGTTCAGGTACAAAATTCTTTGGAGTTGTCACCACGTATTAAGAAGGCATTTAGCACACTTGCCTTCATTGCTCAAACCTTTGAGCATAGGAGTTGGGACTTAATGTTGAGATTGTACGGAACATTGGAGAAGGCTTCTTCAGGAGTACTGGAGGGTGGATATTACTAAGCTGGAGGGAGTTCAGGAGAAATTTACCAGGATGTTGCTGGGAATAGAGAGTTTGAGATATAAGGAGAGCCTGTACAGGCTGGGATATTTTTCTATTGGAGCATAGGACGTTGAGGGGTGACCTTATAGAAGTTTATAAAATAATGAGGGCTATAGATAAGGTAAATGGCAGGTGCTTTTTCCAGGAGGTGGAAATTTCAAGATTAGGGACATATTTTTATGGTGAGAGTAGAAAGATTTGAAAAAGACACGGGGGCATTTTTTTTACATGGAATGGTTCGTGTGTGGAATGAACTTTCAGAAGAAGTGGTAAGTACATGAATAAGAGATATTTGGAGGGACATGGGTCAAGCACAGGCTTGGGACTAGTTTAATTTGGGATTATGGTCGACATGGATTGGTTGGACCAAAGGATCTGTTTCCACTCTATATGACTCTATGACTATATAACCAGTTCTGACGGGGTTTGGCAAGTGACAGTGTGATGTTGGAAAATGGTCCTTCTTTTGTCTTGCTCTCTCTCTAGTTTCTGTCCAGTTATTGAATTAGAGTCATAGAGTTGTACAGCATGGAAACAGACCATTCAGTCCAACTCATTCATGCCAATCAGATGTCCTAAATTAATCCAGTCCCATTTGCCAACATTTGGCCCATATCCCTCTAAACCCTTCCTATATATTTGCCCATCTAGATGCCTTTTAAATGTTGTATTTGTACGAGGCTCCACCACTGGTTCAATTCACATACCAACCTCTGTGTGAAAAATTTGTTCCTCAGGTCACTTTTAAATCTTTCCCTTTCACCTTAATCCTGTATCCTCCAGTTTTAGACTCCCCTACCCTGGAAAAAAACCTTGGCTATTCACCCTATCCATGCACCTCAAAATTTTGTAAATCATTATAAGGTCACCCCTTAGCCACCAACGCTCCAGGGAAAAGAGCCCCAACATATTTAACCTCTTCATATAGCTCAAGCCCTACAATTCTGGCAAGGTCCTTGTGAATCTTCTCTGAACCATTTCAAGTTTAACTACACTTCTGCTATAGCAGGGAGACCAGAATCAGTATTCTAAAAGTGCCCTGACCAATATCATGTTCAGCTGCAATATAACATCCCAACTCCTACACTCAACACACTGACCAATGAAGATAAGTGTGCCAAACACCTTCATCACCACTCTGTTTACCCTCAACTCCTTTCTCAAGAAACAATGTACCTCCACCCCAAGGTCTCTTTGTTCAGCAACACTCCCCAGGACCATATCACTAACTGTATAAGTCCTGCTCTTATTTGCCTTACCAAAATGCAACACCCCACATTTATTGAAATTAAACTCCGACTGCCACTCCTCAGCTCATTGGCCCATCCAATCAAGATTCTATTGTACTCTGAATAATATTCTTTGCTGTCCACTACACCAGCTATTTTGGTGTCATCTGCAAACTTACTAACATACCTCCTGTATTCACATCCAAAACATCTATATAAATGATGGATAGCAGTGGATCTGGACCCAACCTTTGCGGTAAACCGGAGATCACAGGCCTCTAATCTGAAAAACAATCCTCCACCACCCTCTTTCTCCCTACCTGCAAGCCAATTTTGTATCCAGTTGGCTAGCTCCCCTCAGATCCTGTGATCGATCCTTGCTAACCAGTTGAATGTTGTGGAGAAAAGAACCCCTATTTGTAAGAAATAAGTAAATATTTCTAGAAGTTGGCTGAAGCATTATGCCAAGGATTTCATAAACGCCTAGTATTGGAAACTGTTAACTGAACTGGGAAGGAACAATTCTTTTGTTTTCTTTTCAATTTGTTCCTTAACTCTGTGTGAGAGTTGGGATTATGATAATAGGCTTTTGATCGCAGATATTAACTAATCTACTTTGTTGTTTATCTGTGTTCTGGTAAAGTCACATTATGATTAAAAATGGTTCATTTTTGATTAAGTTATAAACTTGGCATCCAAAAACTGTTATTCATAAAGTCTGCATAAGAATAGTTAGGCAATGTTAATGGTAAGTGAATGTTTCAATTTCATTGTGTTGTAAAACCAGTGATAGTAAAGCTATTTTAGTTTGGCTTGCTATTCCAGTGTTGTAAGAATTATTGAGTCAAAAGACCAAAATAAATTCAAATTAATGTATTTTAAACATTCAAGATAAGTCCGCCTTGGAATATAAGGAATAAAAGCTGAAGGAGGCTATTTGGCCTTACAATTCTGCTCTGCCATTCAATATGATCATGGATGATCTGATTATGGCCTCAGCTCCAACTTTATGTAAGATCCCAAAGCCTTTGGTCTTCCTATAGATCAAAGTCTGTCTAGTTTAGTCTTGGTTACATTCAGTGACCCAGCCTCCACAGTTTCCAGGAATTCTAGAGATTAACAAACTGGGAGAAGGAAATCCTCCTCATCTTCATAGAACAAACAATACAGCACAGGAATAGGCCCCTTACCCCTCCGAGCCTGCGCTGACACATTTTTCCTTTCCATACTAAAACTGTCTTCACTTATGGCATCAGTATCCCTCTATTCCCTTCCTAATCATGTATTCATCCAGGTTCTTCTTGAATGCTGCTCCTGTGTCTGCTTCTACCACCACCTCTGGCAGCGCATTGTGTGAAAAACTTGCCTTGCACATCTCTTTTAAACTTCTCCTCTCCTGCACCTTGAACCTGTGTCCCCTAGTAATTGATCTCCCCACCCTGGGAAAAGCCTCATACTTACCAGTCTACCCAAGCCATTCACAAGCTTATAACCTTCTAGCGAGTCACACCTCAACCTCAGTCTATCCAAATAAAAACCCAAAGAGCAGCAAATGCTGTAACATCGCTAACAAAAACAGAAGTTTCTGGAAAAGCTCAGCAGGTCTAGCAGCATCTGTGAAGAAAGAATCAGAGCTAACATTTTGGGTCTGGTAACCCTCCCTCAGACCAGGTCGAGGAAGGGTCACCAGATCCAAAGAGTTAACACTGACTTTTTTCTTCACAGATGCTGCTAGACCTGCTGAGCTTTTCCAGCAACTTCTGTTTTTGCTCAGTCTATCCAATCCCCCAAACCAGGCAACATTCTGGTAAATATTTTCTGTAACCTCTCCAAAGCATCCACATCCTTCTTGTCGTGTTGTGACCACCTTCTCTCATCTTAAATGGCAGAAACCTTATTTGGAAACTGTGATGCTTGTTGTAGTTTCTCCCAAAATATTCCCTCAGACTCTCTTACATTTCAATAAGATCACTTCTCCTTATTGTAGGCTACGATAGGTATAAACCCAACTTGCTCAGTCTTTCACCACTTTGAAGGAAACCATCTTGAAATACCTCCAATGCAATATATCCTTTCTTCAGTAAGGAGAACAAAATTGGATGCGGTACTTCAGATGTAGTCTCAACAGTTATAATTTGACTTCCCTACCTTTATACTCTAACCCATTTGCAATAAATGCCAACATTTCATTTGTCTTTCTGATAACTTGATGTATCGACATGCTCATGTTTTGTGATTGGTATGCTGATACCCAGATCCCTCTGTAACACAGCACTCTGCCTTCTGTCTCGATTTAAATACTATTTAGCTTTTCTATTCTTTTGACAAAGTGGACATTACATTTTCCCCGCAATGTTCCACCTGTCAAATTTTATGCCACTCACTTAAAATATCCACATCCTTTTGTACTGTCAGCAAATAATTACAATGCACTTAGTCCCCTCACACAAGTTATTGCTGCCTGAAAGGAGTACTCAACCTTCTACCCAGATATTCCTCCCTTGTGAGACAGACAACAGGCAGGGAATCGATCCAGCCTGAAGTGTAAATTAATAGTTTAATTAAGGAAGTGAAGGATGATCATAAATTGAAATTAAAAAATTTGTAATTATACAAAGATTTGTGGTAGGCCAGATGATTGGGTGTGTGTTAGAAATCTGCAAAGAATTCTTAAAAAAAAGTGGTACATTAGAACATCAGAATAATTATAGAGGGCAATTGGAGGTTCCACAAACAAAGAATAGCTGAAGCAACTTGGAGTATGAGACTTGGGACACAAGGAAATGGTGGAGAGTTTGAACATCTCTGGATCGGTCCCCGAGCCATGTGCCAATGAGGATAGAAATAGTAAGATAGGCCAGATGAATGTGTGGCTGAGGAGCTGGTATTAGGAGGAAGGATTTTCAGTTCTTGGATCATTGGGATTTCTTTTGGGGCAGAAGTGAGCTGTACAAGAGGGACGGGTTACGCTTGAACTGGAGAAGGTCCAATATCCTTGCAGGGAGCTTTGCCAGTGTTACCTGGGAGAATTTAAACTAGTTTGGCAGGGGGTTGGGACTCTGAATAAGAGAGGGGCCTTTGGGAAGTCAGAGGAAAATACATTTTCCATAGAAAGCTACTATTCAGGATAGCCAGGGGCACAGTAAATGGAGGGAAAAGTCTCTGGTTTAAACTGCATTTATTTCAACGCACAAGGCTTGACTGGTAGGACAGATGAGCTCAGAGCATGGATTGGCTCTGTGGGTTTGGATATTATAGCTATAACAGAAACATGTCTGGGAGAAGGGCAAGACTGGCAGCTCAATGTTCCTGGATACAGAAGCTCCAGGCATGGCAGAAGTACAAGTAAATGAGGAAGGGGAGTTACCCTTGATAATAGAATAGGTAACAACAGTGCTTAGAGAGGATATTCTTAAGGGGTCATCAAATGAGGCCATATGGTTAGAACTGAGAAACAAGAAGGGAATGTTCACTCTGTTGGGACTATAGTATAGACCCCCAAATAGCCAGCAGGTACATTTTAATTTCCCCTACATTGAGGGGGCCATCCAGAGTGTAAAAGGTCTTAACCGGGTGAAATTTGTCAAACAAATCCAAGAAAACTTTGAAGTCAGTATGCAGAGACCCTGCTGCAACACTGGAGCTCCTCTTAGGAAATGAGGTCAGGCAAGTGACTAAAGTGTCTGGCAGAGAGCAATTTGGGTCGATTGACTGTAACTTTTTTAGTTTAAACATAGTTATGGAAAGAGAAAGGACAGGTCCACAGGCTAAGGAGCTGAACTGGAGCAGGGCCAATTTTGGGGCCGTTAGGCAGGATCGAGCAGAGATCCATTGGATGAATCTGTTTGAAGGAAAAAGAACAACTGGCAAATGGGAGGTTTTTAAAAGTGTGAAATCAAGAGTCCAGGGAGAGTATGTCCCTGGTAGGGTGAAGGGAAAAGCTGTCAGGTTCAGGGATTTGTGGCTGATGAGGGATATTGAGGCTGTGGTCAGGAAAAAAAAGGAGGCATACATTGGGTTGAAGCTATCGGGCTCAATTGAATCCCTAGATGACTATAAAAAGTGTAGGAGCACACTCAATTTGGAAATCAGAAGAGCAAAAAGAGGGTATGAGATGGATCTGGGCAGATACGGTGAAAGATAAGCCCAAGAGGTTCCATAGCTATATTAAGAGTAAAAGGATGGTTAGGGAGAGAATAGGTGCCCTTAAAGATCAACATAGTCGTCTATGTGTGGAGCCACAGGAGATGGGGGAGATTTTTAATGAATATTTCTCCTCACTGTTTACTGAGGAGAGAATCATGGATGCTAAGGAAATAAGGGAAACAAGTGGGGATGTTTTGGACCACATACATATTACCAGAGAGAAGGCGGTTGCAGCTTTAAAGTGCATTAAGGTGGATAAATCCCCTGGGCCTGATCAAGTCCATCCTCGGATGTTGTGGGAGGCCAGGGAAGAAATTGCAGAGGCCCTTGCAAAGATTTTTGCTTCATCTTTAGCCACTGGTGATGTTCTGGAAGACCCAAAGGTGGCTAACGTTGTTCCATTGTTTAAGAAAGGGACGAAAGGCAAGCCAGGGAACTATAGGACAGTGAGCCTGACATCAGTGGTAGGCAAGTTATTGGAGAAGATACTGGTGGCCAGGATCAATCAACATTTGGATAGTCAAGGTCTAATTAGGGATAGTCAGTGTGGATTTATGCATAGGAGGTTGTGCCTGATAAAATCTTTCAGAATTTCTGGAAGGGGTAACCAAGAGTGTGGATGTGGGTAGTGCAGTGGATGTTGTCTGTGTGGACTTTAGTAATTCCGTTGACAAGGTCCCATATGCCAGACTAGTCATGAAAATTAGATCGCATGGAGCCCAAGGACAGCTAGCTAATTGGATTGAAAATTGGCTCATTGGTAGGAAGCAGATGGTGATGATTGAAGGGTATTTCTCAGATTGGAGACCTGTGACTAGTGGTGTGCCACAGGGGTCGGTGCTGGGACCTTTGTTATTTGTTATTTACATAAACAATCTGGATGTGACTGTACAAGGCATGATTAGTAAGTTTGCAGATGATACAACATTAGGAAGTATCATTGATAGTGAGGAAGGTTATCAAAAATTACAGACAGATCTTGATCAGATGGGGAAATGGGCTGAGGATTGGCAAATGTAATTCAATACAGATAAGTGTGAGGTGTTGCACTTTGGAAAGTCAAACCAAGATAGGACTTATACAGTAAATGGTAAGATCCTGAGTAGTGTTGTGGAACAGAATGATCTAGGAATACGCGTACATAGTTTGTTGAAAGCAGCGTCACAAGTAGACAGGGTAGTGAAGAAGACATTTAACATGGTTGCCTTCTTTGGTATTGAGAATAGGAGATGGGACATTATGTTACAGTTGTATAAGTTTTGGTGACGCAGAACTTGGAGTATTGTGTACAGTTTTGGTCGCCCTGTTATCGGAAAGACATAGTTAAACTGGAAAGTGTGCAAAGAAATTTTACGAGGATGTTGCCAGGACTAGTAGGCCTGACTTATAGAGAGAGATTGGCCAGGATAGGACTTTATTCCTTGGAACTTAGGAGAATGAGTGGTGACCTTATTGGGGTGTATAAAATCATGAGTGGAACAGATAGGATAAATGCATATTGTCTTTTTCCCAAGGATGGGGCATTGAAAACCAGAGGGCACAGTTTTAAGGTGAAAGGGGAAAGATTTAAGAAGGACTGTGGGGCAACCTCTTCACATAGACAGTGGAGCGTATATAGAATGGGCTGCCAAAGAAAGTAGTTGAGGCAGGTACAGTAGCAACATCTAAAAATCATTTAGATAGGTACATGGATGAGAAGGGTTTAGAGGGAAATGGGCCAAATGGAGCTAGCTGAGTGGGCACCATGGTCAACATAGAACATAAGAACAAAAGAACTATGAACAGGACAAGGCCATCTGGCCCCTTGAGCCTGTCCCGTCATTTAATAAGATCATGGCTGATCTTTTTGAGACTCATCTCCGCTTACCCGCCCACTCACCATAACCTTAATTCCTTTACCGTTCTAAAATTTATCTAGCCTTGCCTTTAAAACATTCAGCAATGTAGCTTCAGCCACTTCACTGGGCAGGGAATTCCACAGATTCGCAACCCTTTGGGTGAAGAAATTCCTCCCAATCTCAGTCCGACATCTACTTCCCTTTATTTTGAGGCGATGCCCTCCAGTCCTAGTTTCATCTGCTAGTGGAAACAACCTCCCTGTCTCCACATTATCTATTCCCTTCATAATCTTATGTGTTTCTATAAGATCTCCCCTCATTCTTCTGAATTCCAATGAGTATAATCCCAGGCTACTCAGTCTGTCCTCATAATCCAACACTCTCAACGCCGGAATCAACTGAGTGAATGTCCTCTGCACCCTCTCCAGTGCTAGTACATTTCTTCTCAAGTAAGGAGACCAAAACTGCAAACAGTACTCCAGGTGTGGCCTCGCCAGGACCCTATACAGCTGCAGCATTGCCTTCGTGTTTTTAAACTCCATCCCTCGAGCAATGGCAGACAAAATCCATTTGCCTTTTTAATCACCTGCTGCACCTGCAATGCCATCTTCTGCGATTCATGAACAAGGACACCCAAGTCCCTCTGCACAGCAGCGTGTTGCAATATTCTACCATTTAAAACAATAGTCCATTTTGCTGTTATTCCTACCAAAATGGATGACCTCACACTTATCAACATTGTAGTCCATCTGTCAGACATTTGCCCGCTCACTTAGACTATCTATATCCCTCTGCAGACTTTCAGTGTCTTCTGCACACTTTGCTCTACTGCTCACCTTAATGTCATCTGCAAATTTTGACACATCACACTTAGTCCCCAAGTCTAAATCATCTATGTAAATTGTAAACAATTGAGGTCCCAACACTGATCCCTGAGGCACACCACTAGTCACTAACTGCCAACCAGAAAAACACCTATTTACCCCTACTGTTTGCTTTCTATTGGTCAACCAATCTTATATCCATGCCAATACATTACCTATAATACTGTGCAACTTTATCTTATGTAGCAGCCTTTGGTGTGGTACCTTGCCAAATGCCTTCTGGAAATTCAGATAAATCACATCCACGGACCAGTTTGGGCCGAAAGGCCTGTTTCCACGCTGTATTACTCTACAACTCTATCACTATTTTTATGTCTTCAGAGTAAAGGACACCAGAAATATCCCAAAAATTACAGAAAGTTGAGGGGCAAAAAGAAGGGAGGGACTTCAAAAATCAAAAATACTTTGAGAAAAATTACTAGTAAACTAATGGAACTAAGATCTGAGAAATCCCTGGGCCTTATTGCCTGTATCTTAGGGTCTTTAGAAGTGACTGTAAAGATAGTGAAATACATTGTTGGTAATCTTCCAGAATTCCATAAGTTGTAACTGCATTGTAAAACCACGGATTTAACACTTCGTTTTAAGCTAGGAGCTGGAAAGAGGAAACTACAGGTCAGTTAGGCTAATAATTGGCAAAGGAAAATCCTGTGCTCCACTATTAAAGCAGAGGTGACAATCCATTTAAAAATTATACTACTATCAAGCAGAATCGACATGATTTTATGAACTGCAAATCTTGTTTAACAAAGTTATTGGAGTTTTGCGAGAGTTTGCTATCATCCTTAACTTCCTTATTTTGCCTTGAATGCACATCCTTCTTGTAGAGTCATTTCTCTGTATGGGTAATATCTGTGTCAAATTTCTTTCAACCTAGAGCTTCCTTGGCAGCATGGTAATGCCCCTGCCTCTACACCAGAATTTGAGTCCCACCTGCTCTGGAGGTTTGTTAGAGCATGTCCAAGTGGTTTGAATAAAAATACTTTTTGGAGACAATGACCTAGTGGTATTGTCAATAACCAATAACCTAGAGACCCAGGTAACATTCTAATAGTGTTCTTGTGCTGCAGCAGTCGTTTTCCTGCCTTTGAGTCAGAAGGTCCAGTTTCAAGTCCTGTTCTAAAGCTGTGTCATAACACATCTAAACTGGCTGATTAAAATTACTGGTAATCTATTCTCTCAATCCACTGTATCTAATTCCATCTTCACAAAATTGCCTTTAATGTTATAGGTTTAAACCCAAATGTCTCATTTTCAGGTTAAGTGCAAAATTCTGTCATGCCTTGATAACTTTCTCCCACAAGATCCTTTAAAATAAAATTGATTAATCCTGTTTTATTACATTTTATCAGATTTAAAATAGACTATTTCTTGTTTGGTTCCAGAATATACTGGTAAGATAAACAATGCCAAATATACTTTTACGAAGTCATCCCGGAGATGAATTGTCCATTCATGCATCAAATTTGTATTTTGATTATAAAAGGGTTTTGAAGTTAAAGTTGACTCAACATAGTTTGGATTCTCTACCTACTGATACTGGCAGATTTACTGAGTTTCCCCAACACTTTCTCTTTGTTGTGTGAAGATTGAAATCACCTCCCTTTTTATTGAGATCCTCTCTTTCAAGCTCTTCGCGTATTCCTTATTCTATAACACTGCTAGTGTTAAAGGATATAGTGTTAACTATATATTCCAATTGTTAATTTATTTTCACTACTCTTTGTGTGAATACCACCCTGACAATCTAGTTCTGTTTTATTATCTCCCAGTTGGTGTCTCTGAAGCTCCAGATCTACCCTACTGAAGTGTTTAATCATCTTAAATAGCTTGGTTGGATTTGCCTTTACTTGCCATATTCAAAGGGAAAAAAAGTCTAGTCTATGCACTCTATCCTCATAACTTTTTTGGCCCAGGTAATATTCTAATGAATCTGTACTGCACACTCCACAACCAGATACAGCATGGGAATTGGATCTCACAAGAATTCTGTACAACCATAGCATATCTTCCACCCTTTGTATTCAATCTCGAGAGATAAAGGTCAATGTTCCATTGCTTACATATCTGTGCACTGATTTTCAAGGATTTAACATTGAGTTGAACAATTTTAGAACATGAATACCTCCTTTATGTCTGTTACCCAGCTCTCATCCATAAGTCTTGTTTTGTATATGTTGCTCCAAGCACATCCAACCCATTTTCAACCAGTCACACTTCTCATTATTACTCTACTCAGGATTCATCTCCCTCTGAAATCCCTGATATCTCTTTCTTTCTCTCTTGTTAACACCCCCACATATTTTATTCACACCATCTCCAACCCCACTCCCATCATCAACATAAATACACCATTCCTAATTGCTTTCAGTTCTGACAAAGGGTCACTGAACTTGAAACATTAACTCTGATTTTCTCTTCACAGCTGTTGCTAGACCTGCTAGGTTTCTCCAGCATTTTGTTTTATTATAAAATTACAGTACATAAGAGACCCTTCACCCCCTTAAGTCCATACTACCAAAAATATGTCCTCGTCCCACTTTCCTCCATAGCCTTGAATGCTATGACACATCAAGTGCGCATCCAAGTATATTTTAAAGGTTGATGTTTCCCACCTCAATTACCTTTTTTACACTTTAGTTGAAAATTCTTTTCCTCAAGTCCCCTCTAAAATGCCTTTCTTTCACCTAAAATAGGTGTCCCCTTGTTAGTGACCCTTCAACTAAGGGGAACAGCTGCTTTCTATCCACGTGACTCATTATCTTACACACATCAATAAGGGTCCCC
Organism: Stegostoma tigrinum; assembly: GCF_030684315.1. Lineage (NCBI taxonomy): Eukaryota > Metazoa > Chordata > Chondrichthyes > Orectolobiformes > Stegostomatidae > Stegostoma > Stegostoma tigrinum. The sequence continues at coordinate 84,150,319 of NC_081356.1, forward strand.
CTTCAACCTTCTCTGCTCCAAAGAAAACAATTTAACCTTGGATGGGCACTTGATGTGTCATAACATTCAAGGCTATGGAGGAAAGTGGGACGAGAACATATTTTTGGTAGTATGGACTTGATGGGTGAAGGGTCTCTTATGTACTGTAATTTTATAATAAAACAAAATGCTGGAGAAACTTAGCAGGTCTAGCAACAGCTGTGATCCAGCCCCTTTTCATTCTTGAAATGTTCCATCCCAGGCAACATTCTGGAGAATCCCCTTTGCACCCCTTCCAATGCAATCACAACCTTCCTACACTGCAGTGACCAGAACTGCACACAGTCATCTTGCTTTGGCCTAACATAAATCTCGTACAGCTTTAACAATAACCTCTCTGCTGTCATAATCTTATAAAAGGCTAGCTTCTCGTACCCTTAACTAGCCTATTAATCTGTCCTGTCGCATCAGGGATCTGCGGACAAGCACTCCATTACCCCACTGTTTGTCTGATCTTCCTTTTGTCCTTGTTTCAGATTCTTAAGGGACTCAACAGAGCAGATGGTTTACATTTGTGGGAGAGTCCACGATAAGAGGACATAATCTCAGATTGATCTTTGTGCATTTAAAACAGAGATGAGAAGGAATTTAAACAAAGCTGCTGGTAAATCTCAGCAGGTCTGGCAACATCTGTGAAGAAAACATCAGAGCTAACATTTTGGATCCGGTGATCCTTCCTCAGAACCTCCTCGGAGGAATTTAATTTCTGAGGGTAGTGAATCTTGGAATTCTATATTAGAAAGGACTGTCAAGACTACATTATTAAGCATATTCAAATCTGAGGGAGACAGGTTTTTAATCAGTAAGAGAATCAAAGTGGGGAAAGTGGAGTTGAGGATCATCAGATGAGCCATGATCCCATTGAATAATGGAGCAGACTCAGTTGGCTGAAATGGTCTACTTCTGCTCCTTCATCTTTTAGTCTTTTAGAGTAGAATCCTGGAGTATTCATGCTCAGGAGCCAGCAGCTGAAACACAAGGATAATTAACAAAGAAGCAGCACCACATGTATTAATTGCATGAAAGGATCAAGTAGCATTGCTTTGACTGTTGAGATCATTAAGCTTCTTCCTGCACTAATAAAAGCGTACTGCATTACCGAAAGATATCCATACCGTAAAACCAGGCTACTTATTCTTCCAGGCTTGGGGACCGCTTTGCAGAACACCTCCGCTCAGTTCACAACAAACAACTGCACCTCCCAGTCGCAAACCATTTCCACTCCCCCTCCCATTCTCTTGATGACATGTCCATCATGGGCCTCCTGCACTGCCACAATGATGCCACCCGAAGGTTGCAGGAACAGCAACTCATATTCCGCCTGGGAACCCTGCAGCCATATGGTATCAATGTGGACTTCACCAGTTTCAAAATCTCCCCTTCCCCTACCGCATCCCTAAACCAGCCCAGTTCATCCCCTCCCCCCACTGCACCACACAACCAGCCCAGCTCTTCCCCCCCACCCACTGCATCCCAAAACCAGTCCAACCTGTCTCTGCCTCCCTAACCTGTTCTTCCTCTCACCCATCCCTTCCTCCCACCCCAAGCCGCACCCCCAGCTACCTACTAACCTCATCCCACCTCCTTGACTTGTCCGTCTTCCCTGGACTGACCTATCCCCTCCCTACCTCCCCACCTACACTCTCTCCACCTATCTTCTTTACTCTCCATCTTCGGTCCGCCTCCCCCTCTCTCCCTATTTATTCCAGTTCCCTCCCCCCATCCCCCTCTCTGATGAAGGGTCTAGGCCCGAAACGTCAGCTTTTGTGCTCCTGAGATGCTGCTTGGCCTGCTGTGTTCATCCAGCCTCACATTTTATTACTTATTCTTCTTGCTTCATATTACCATTATAGGAGCATGCAGACTCGGTCCATAAACTTCCCCACATATCTTCAGTTTGCCTGCATTCTTTGTTACACAGGTTGCCTACTTCCTCCAGTACTGTCTGTCCTATTAAGCTCCAAATTTCATATCCAGCTTGTGACTCAACATCTCTGTCTTTTACCCAAGCATTTACCATCCCCAGCCCCATCCCAAATAATTTCCAATCCACTTTCTGGTCTGCATAGAAAATTCCATATTTTAAGGAATAATATCCCAACTTCCATTCTATTGTGCACAGCCACATTCCCCATACCTGAGAATCAGGTGTTGCAAGCTTTATTAGTAAGTCCCAGTAAGATTGCACATTCAGTGCTTGATCTGAGCCCCGACTTCAAAGTAGGTTTGAAGAAGTGTTGTACTGTCAGAAGAACATCTTAGGTTGAGTTGCAAAACTGAGGTCCTGTCTATCCTCAGAAGCGGACATAAAAGATACAATGATGCTATTTGAAAGGAGACTTTTCACATTTATTTTACAAGTAGTGTAATTAAAATAAAAATGACCAGATATTTATTTGTAGGATCCTGCTGTGTACACATTTAAAATGATGTTTCTAAACTGTTAGCTACATTTCAAAAATGCTTTAGTGACTGTAAAGCACTTTCAGGATCCAGGTGTTAAAGCACTAATACATGTGTAATAAAAACCAAAAGAACTGCGGATGCTGTAAATCAGAGATAAAACAAAGTTGCTGGAGAAGCTCAGCAGGTCTGGCAGCATCTGTGGAGGAGAAAACAGGGTTAATGTTTTGGGTCCAGTGACCCTTCCTTGGAACTGATGGTGGATGGGAAAACATCATTTTATATGCAGAAAATAGGGAGGTGGGTGGGGAAGGGAGTAAACGATAGGATAGAGCCCAAAGAGAGAGAAAGACAGTTGGACAGACAAAGGAGTTGCTCCCGATCAGACTGGGAGGGTGAATAGTTGTTCATGGGGATTGTTAGTGGCTAACAACCGCGGGTGTGTAGAGGCAGGCTATGTCGTAACAAGGCCTGGTGTGTGGGGTGGGGGGCTGGGACATGGGAGCGTTTAGGCCCTAAAATTATTGAACTCAATATGGAGTCCAGAGGGCTATAGGGTCCCCAAGCGGAAAATGAGGTGTTTTTCCTCCATAATAATAAAATGTGAGGCTGGATGAACACAGCAGGCCCAGCAGCATCTCAGGAGCACAAAAGCTGACGTTTCGGGCCTAGACCCTTCATCAGAGAGGGGGATGGGGAGAGGGTTCTGGAATAAATAGGGAGAGAGGAGGAGGCGGACCAAAGATGGAGAGAAAAGAAGATAGGTGGGGAGGAGCGTATAGGTGGGGAGGTAGGGAGGGGATAGGTCAGTCCAGGGAAGACGGACAGGTCAAGGAGGTGGGATGAGGTCAGTAGGTAAGACATGGAGGTGTGGCTTGGGGTGGGAGGAAGGGATGGGTGAGAGAAGAACAGGTTAGGGAGGCAGAGACAGGCTGGGCTGGTTTTGGGATGCAGTGGGTGGAGGGGAAGAGCTGGGCTGGTTGTGTGGTGCAGTGGGGGGAGGGGACAAACTGGGCTGGTTTTGGGATGCGGTGGGGGAAGGGGAGATTTTGAAGCTGGTGAAGTCCACATTGAGACCATTGGGCTGCAGGGTTCCCAGGCGGAATATGAGTTGCTGTTTCTGCAACCTTCGGGTGGCATCATTGTGGCACTGCTGGAGGCCCGTGATGGACCACCGTATCTGCTCCCACGATGAGGCATTCCACTCCCGCACATCCCAGATGTCCAAGTTCTTCAAGGACCGCAACTTGCCCCCCACAGTGGTCGAGAACGCCCTTGACTGCGTCTCCCGCATTTCCCGCAACACATCCCTCACACCATGACCCTGCCACAACCGCCAAAAGAGGATCCCCCTCGTTCTCACACAGCACCCCACCAACATCCGGATACAATGCATCATCCTCCGATACTTCCGCCATTTACAATCCGACCCCACCACCCAAGACATTTTTCCATCCCCACCATTGTCTGCTTTCCGGAGAGACCACTCTCTCCGTGACTCCCTTGTTCGCTCCACACTGCCCTCCAACCCCACCACACCCGGCACCTTCCCGTGCAATTGCAGGAAATGCTACACTTGCCCCCACACCTCCTCCCTCACCCCTATCCCAGGCCCCAAGATGACTTTCCCTATTAAGCAGAGGTTCACCTGCACGTCTGCCAATGTGGTATACTGTATCCATTGTACCCGGTGTGGCTTCCTCTACATTGGGGAAACCAAGCGGAGGCTTGGGGACCGCTTTGCAGAACACCTCCGCTCAGTTCGCAATAAACAACTGCACCTCCCAGTCGCAAACCATTTCCACTCCCCCTCCCATTCTTTAGATGACATGTCCATCATGGGCCTCCTGCAGTGCCACAATGATGCCACCCGAAGGTTGCAGGAACAGCAACTCATATTCCGCTTGGGAACGCTGCAGCCCAATGTTATCAATGTGGACTTCACCAGCTTCAAAATCTCCCCTTCCCCCACCGCATCCCAAAACCAGCCCAATTCGTCCCCTCCCCCTACTGCACCACACAACCAGCCCAGCTCTTCCTCTCCACCCACTGCATCCCAAAACCAGCCCAGCCTGTCTCTGCCTCCCTAACCTGTTCTTCCTCTCACCCCAAGCCGCACCTCCATCTCCTACCTACTAACCTCATCCCACATCCTTGACCTGTCCGTCTTCCCTGGACTGACCTATCCCCTCCCTACCTCCCCACCAATACTCTCCACCTATCTTCTTTTCTCTCCATCTTCGGTCCGCCTCCCCCTCTCTCCCTATTTATTCCAGAACCCTCACCCCATCCCCCTCTCTGATGAAGGGTCTAGGCCCAAACGTCAGCTTTTGTGCTCCTGAGATGCTGCTGGGCCTGCTGTGTTCATCCAGCCTCACATTTTATTATTTTGGATTCTCCAGCATCTGCAGTTCCCATTATCACTGTTTTTCCTCCAGCTTGCATTGGGCTTCACTGGAAGATCCTTTCTTTGAGAACTGTCGAAGTAACATTAGTTGCCTCAATTTCACTGCACTTTTCAACCAATCCAACCTATCTCCCTTCGAACTGACTGCACTCCATGCACTCAAATCTAACTCTAACTTTGTCATCAAGCCTGCCGAAAATGGTGGTGCTGTTTCAGAGATAGTAGGAACTGCAGATGCGGGACAATCTGAGATAACAAGGTGTTGAGCTGGATGAACACAGCAGGCCAAGCAGCATCAGAGGAGCAGGAAAACTGCTGTTTCAGGCCGAGACCCTTCTTCAGAAATGCTGTTGCAGTTGTGCTGTTGTTATCTGGCATACTGACCTCTACCTTGCAGAGGCTGAGTGCCAGCTCTCAGATTCCTCCTCCTACATTCCCCTGGACCATGACCCCACCATAGCACATCAGGCCATTGTATCCACTATGGTTACAGATCTCATTTCATCGGGTGGTCTCCACCCATCCACTTCCAAGCTAATAGTCCCCCAAACCTGCACAGCTCATTTCTGCCTCCTGTCAAAAATCCATAAACAGGTCTGTCCACGTGGTAGCATTGTTTCAGCTTGCTCATGCCCCACAGAATTCATCTCCTCCCATCATGACTCAGTCTTCTCCCCCCAGTCCAATCCCTACCCACATAACATCCATGATTCATCTGACGCCGGTTTCAAAGCTTCCAGTTTACCAGTTTCAGCCATCTCCTCTTTACCATAGATATGCAGTCCCTTTACACGTCCATTCCCCACCAGGAGGGTCTTAGAGCTCTCCACTTCTTCCTGGAGCAAAGACCTGAGCCATCCACACCCACCACCACCCTCGTCCACTTGGCCGAGCTTGTCTTCACCCTCGATAACTTCTCTTTCAACTCCTCTCATTTTCTTCACGTAAGAGGGGTTGCCAATGGGTACCCACATGCACTCTAGTTATGTCTGTCTCTTCGTGGGGTATGTGGAACATTCCTTGTTCCAGTCCTACTCCAGCCCCCACCCACAACTCTTCGATACATCGATGAAAGCATCGGTGCTGCTTCCCTCTCTTGTCCAGAATTGGAAAGCTTAATCAATTTCATCTCCAATTTCCACCCTGCCCTCACTTTCACCTGGTCTATCTCTGACTCCTGCCATCCCTTCCTCAACATTTCTGTTTCCATTTCTGGGGATAGACAGGCCACTAATATCCATTACAAACCCACTGACTCCCACTGTTACCTGGACTATACATCCTCTCACCCCACTTCCTGTAAAGACTCCATCCCATTCTCTCAGTTCCTCCGTCTCTGCTGCGTATGTTCAGATGAGGCCAACTTCGACAAGGGGGCCTCCGAAATGTCCACATTCTTCCTCAACCAAGGATTCCCCAGCTCTGTTGTCGACAGGGCCCTCAATTGGGTCCAACACATCTCCCGTACTTCTCCCCTCACCCCTTCTCTTCCCTTCCACAACAGCAATAAGGTTCCCTTTATCCTCACCTGCCATCCCACCAGCATCTACAACCAGAAGATCATCAGATGCCATTTCCACCACCTCCAGCAAGATGCCACCATTTCACACATATTCCCCTCCCCTCCCTTGTCCGCCTTCCGCAAGGACCGTTCCCTCTGGGACGCACTGGTCCACACTTCTTTCACCCCCAACACCTCCCCACAGCCCTACAGCACCCTCCCCTGTAGCCGGTGAACATGCAACACCTGCCCATTTACCTCCTCCCTCCCCTAGTATCTGAGGGCCCAAACGTACCTTCCAGGTGAAGCAACACTCCACCTGCATTTCCCAGAATCTAGTCTACTGCATTCACTGCTCACAATGTGGTCTCCTCTACATTGGGGAAATGAAGTGTAAACTTGGTGACCGCTTCAGAAAACATCTACGTTCTGCTGGCAAAACCTGTTGCCTGCCACTTCGATGCACAACCCTGCTCCCTGGCCAACATCTCTGTCTCCGGCTTGCTACAGTGTTCCAGTGAAGCCCAATGCAAGATGGAGGAACAACGCCTCATTTTCCGCTTGGGGACCCTACAGACCTCCGGACTCAATATTGAGTTCAATACTTTTGAGGCCTAAACTCTTCCATGTCCCAGGCCCCCTGCCCCACACACCAGGCCTTGTTACCACATAGCCTGCCACTACACACCCCCTGTTGTTAGTCACTAACAGTCCCTATTAACAACTATTCACCCTCCCAGTCTGATTGGTAGCAACTCCTTCGTCTGTCCAACTGTCTTTCTCTCTCTTTGGGTTCTATCCTATCGTTTACTCGCTACTCCACCCACCTCCCTATTTTCTGCATATAAACCGACGATTTCCCAGCCACCATCAATTCTAAGGGTCACCAGACTCGAAACATTAACTCTGTTTTCTCCTCCACAGATGCTGCCAGACCTATATCAATGTGTGTTCTTTAGAAATCAAACTTTAATATATATATGATCAGATGGGCCAAGGAGTGGCAGATGGAGTTTAATCTGGATAAATGTGAGATGCTACATTTTGGTAGGGTACTTAATGGTAAGGTCCAAGGGAGTGTTACCAAACAGAGACACCTTGGAGTGCACAGTACCTTGGAAGTGGAGTCACAGGTAGACAGGGTAGTGAAGCAGATGTGTGATATGCTTGTCCTTATTGGTCAGTGCATTGAGTACAGGAGCTGGACAGTCATATTGCGACTGTATGAGACACTGGTTTGGCCACTTTTGGAACACTGCATTCAATTCTGATCTCTCTGTTGTAGGAAAGGTGTTGTGAAACTTGAAAGAGTTCAGAAAAGATTTACAAGGAATGTGCTGGTGTTGGAGGGTTTGAACTTCAGGGAAAGGTTGAATAGTCTAGGGCTATTTTGCCTGGAGCGTCAAAGGCTGAGGGGTGACCTTATGGAAGTCTGTAAAATTATGAAATGCATGGACAGGGATCAGTGAGTTTAAAACTAGAGGGCATGGGTTTAAGGTACAGGGCAAGATTTAAAAAAGACCTCAGAGCAACTTTTCCACGCAGGGGGTGGTGCATTAATCGAATAAATTGGCACGAAAAAGTGGTGGAGGCTGGTACAACAACAACATTAAAAGGCGTCTGTATGGATATATGAATAGGAAGAGGTTAAGAGAGATATGGGCTAAATGCTGGCAAAAAGGATGGGATTAATTTAGGATATCTGTTTGGCATGGATGAGTTTGACTGAAGGTAAACCAAGTGTCATGGACTCAAAACATTAACTTTACTTTCTAAACACAGATACTGACAGACCTGCTGAGTTTTTCTAGTAATTTCTACTTTCGTTGAATATAACTCTCCTTGCGTAACTTCACAGGCACCATAATTCACTATGGGGTTAGTTCAAATTCCAATCTTTCTTAGACCTAAAGGTATCTTTGCACCTTCAGAGTTAGAATCCCATTTTTCTCAGATGTAAAAGTGTAGCAACTATTTGCAATTCAATGTAATCACTAAACTTAAAAGATAACTATGTAAATTGCACTTCATCATGTGTTTGCTTTGTGTATGGTTAATTCTTTGGACTCAAATAAAATCCTCTAGCAGCCCAAATAAAGAAGGCCTGTGTTAGAAACTCCATTACCTGCACAATAAAATAATGTCAAATCATAGTGGGCATGGTATTATCGTGTTTCTGGACTTGTCATATAATGGTGTAAACACAGCAGAAGATTTGGGTCATGTGTTCATGGCAGATCTCTGCAAGAACTAAAGATCCCACAGCCAACGGATCAGATGTATGCCCTGCAGTCCTGCCACATCCAGTCATGAATGGTGGTGGACAATTAAACAACTCACCGGAGGAGGCTCCACAAATATCCCCATCCTCAAGACGGAAGAGCCCGATACATCGATGCAAAAGAGAAGGCTGAAGCATTCACAGTAATCTTCAGCCAGAAGTGCAGAGTGGATGAACCATTTTAGCCTCCCCCAGTGGTCCCCATCATCACAGTTAACAGTTTTCAGCCAATTTGAGTCACCCTACGTGACATCAAGAAATTGTTGAAGACACTGGATACTACAAAGGCTGTCAGACTTATCAACATTCTGGCAATGGTACTGAAGACTTGTGTTCCAGGACTTTCCAGTCCCCCAGCCAAGCTTTTCAGTACAGTTACAACACTGGCATCTACCAGACAACGTGGAAAATTGCCCAGGTCTGCACTGTACACAAAAAGCAGGACAAATTCAACAAGACCAGTTACTGCTCCATCAGTTTACTCTCGATTATAAGTAAAGTTATGGAAGCTGTCATCAACAGTTCTTTTTCAAAACTTTGGGTCACTGGACCCAAAATATTAACTCTGCTTTCTCTCCACAGATGCTGGTAAACTTGTTGAGTTTTCCAACAAGGCACAAGTTAGGAGTGTGACGGAATACTCCCCAATTACTTGGATGGGTGCAGCTTCAACAACACTCAAGAAGCTTGTCACCAGCTAGGACAAAGCAGATTGCTTGACTTGCATCATTTTCACTCTCTCCAACACAAACATTCAGTAGCAGCAGCGTGTACTATCTACATGCACTGCAGAAATTCACTAAAGATTCTCAGACAGCACTTTCCAAACTAACAACCACTTCCATATAGAAGAGCAAGGGCAGTACCCCCTGTAGGTAACCAACAAAACCAGTCACCATTCCGTCACTGTCGCTAGAGCAAAATCCTAGAATTTCCTCCCTAAGCACATTGTGGGTCTACCTACAGCAAGTGGAGTGCAGCAGTTTAAAAGAGCAGTTGACCACCACTTACTCAAGGACAACTATGGATGGGCAATAAATGCTGACCAGCCAGTTATGCCCACATCCCATGAGCAAATACATAATAAAGCAACTGAGCGAACCCCATCAAATTCAGCATTGGTAAGTCACCTGCTTTCCTAATTGGCAAGAGAAGTATCCGGTTTCCTGCCTGGAAAACTAGGGCGACATGTCAGGGGTTGCGGAGCAGAGCCTCTGTTTGTCCAAGACTGAGGCAGCAATGTGGGGCAAGGATGTGGCTGCTGAAAGCTACCTGTCCTTGTCTCCAACCTTCCTGTTCCATCAGACATGAAATAAAAAGAACCTGCCTTCTTGCCATCATCTCCCTGGAAGCTTAGTTCTTCAGTAATAACCCAAAAGCTGCCAGCCTCTGATTGACCTTCAGTTTCTGGTATGCCCTGACTTCAACATCAAGGCCAGTGATTTACCAAGCTAAAAATCCGACTGGAGCTTGATCTACCTATCCTGATCTCACTTCTGAAGGTGGAGATACATCACTGATAGCTCCTTTAAAGACAATTAGAAACGGGTTGAACACCTCCTTTGCCAAGAACATTCCAAACCTGTAAATAAACACAAAAGGAGCTCTAATCTTGAAATTACCTGAGACCCTCATGAATGATAAGCCTTATAAATGAATCCTGCTTATGAACACTTTATTACACAAATTACATTCAGCGACTGAAAATAGTGTTCTAACAATATAACAATTTACAACATCCCCCCAAAATTTAAGTTTTTGACATTTACTCTGAATACATCAAAAATGATTTTTGCTGTAAATACAGAATCCTTTTCTCTGTATGTACAATTTGCTATTCAGTAGCCAGGTTTGAGTGTTTTAGAGAGAAACTAAGACAAAAAAGGAGCAGCCTTACTTCGCTTTGCAGCATAATTGGACTGCAATAGACAGAGGATGCTTGATAGAGAAGGCACAATGTTACTTAACACACTGGAATTATCAAACTAGAGTGCCAAACAGGAAGTAGCCAAGTGCTACAGCTCAAGCAGAGAAAGAAGTGACTGACTCACCAACACAGATTTATAGTTCCAGCAAGGTAAGGCAGTAACAATTAAAAATATTCTTTATGGCTCAAAGCAGTACAATTTGCTTTTGCATTCAGATAATAATTGGTCCCAACAATAAGATCAACATGATTGTTTAGATATGGTAGCAAAAGCATGATATGAAACTCCACAAATAAATAAAATGTACATGTCGAATAGCCAAAACCGATTAGTACAGTTACAATCAAATACACATCCCAAACACATTTGCTTGTAAGGAAATAGAATGGGAACTCAATATATTGTCATCATTATCAGAGCAAATTGGTATTAGCATATTTCAGGAGGATGAGGTGGTGGGTGCAATTGGTGGTGCTGAATACTCTTCTGTTTCTGAGTCAGTGCCTTCCTCATCATCTTTTTCTAGATCACTTCCTTCTGTACTTAATCTGTCAAAGCCTTTTCGACTGTAACCTCGGTGGCTTGCAAAGAAGTTCCCCAAGTTTAGCCCTCGGCTGCTTTTTCCTGTCAAAATAAATGTATTTTGATTTTCTTGTTAAATGCAAAAATATAAGAACATTTGTAGATCAACTGTCTACTATCCAACATTCTTTAAAACATTGTCATTGGTCTGTAATCCTTTGTTGATCATTTAAAAATCAAAAAAATCATTTCAGTATTACCAAATAAATTGTCATAGTGCAATTAAGCATTGGAATTTGTACATTTAATGGTCTCATCAAATTAATTTGGGCAGATTAAAAATGAGCAATGTTGTTGTACCTTTATTATTAAATTATGTGATTTGTGAATGTCACAGGCAGGAAAATTTCTGAAATAATTCTGCCTTCGTTTTACAAATACCTTACCCCTAAGCCTCCCCAAAATTCCTCCAGATGACTGCAATGACTCCAACTTACTGTCAGGATTTTCTATAAAGACAAAATAATGCATGTCAGACTGATGTTTTTGAGAAGTAATTGTTAGATTTCTGGAGGAATCATTTGCAATAGCCTCAGAAACTGAACCCAACCAAAAAAATTATTAAAAATGCACAGGAACGTTTGTTTTATTAATAGGGAAGGAGCAACTAAAAGATTATCAGCATAGCTGACAGAATAAGAAACACTAATGAGCTTCAAAGAGATAGACTGTTATCAACATTTGAGATTTAGGATTACGAGCAAAGTACCAAGGAAATTACTAAGGGTAAATGGATTTGATGGATCAAACGTCTTCACCCATCTCAAACAGTTATTACATAGCTCCTGGTCACCTTTAGTATGGTTAGATACAGACTGAAGATTTATTTATTCTATTTAGAAAACACTTCTGTTCTTGTTTCATGCTGCACTGAATCTACCTGGATTTTTACTGTCCCACATCAACATTCAAGAGATTGCTATACCAGTAAGAATTATTTCTAAAAAAACTGAAGTGAGATTTAACATAAAGTACTTCCAGACAGGGAAACCCTGTACTTCAGCAGTCTTGGTTAAATTTAAATTCAAATTTTAAAAGGGATTATTGTTGCGATTCCCCCTCAGTTGTATTCAGGTTGACGTTTGAAGTTGATAAGTTGCTTTCCACCCTAAATTAATTTGGCTCGTAGAAGTGCAATATTTGTTTCCTTTCTTCTGTTGCTCATTTACCTCATCATTAAAATATTAAGAGTCAAACTCTGTGCAGTTTGTTTGACAAGTGGTTAGCATTTTTAATGATGGGTAGCCAGTTTCTTCAAGGAGATCTTCAAAGTGTCATTGAAGTAATTTCTTTGTCCTCTCCTGAAATATTGACCATCTGGGAGTTGAGAAAACAGGACCTGGCAAGAGGAGAGGATTTTTCTGGACATAGCACCCACTCCAATGAAGTTGGTTTTGCAGATGTTTTGGCAAAATGTTTGTGCAGTGACTTCAAGAAGGATGCTAGCATTTGCTCAATGGACTTCCCATGGAATTCAGAAGTATTGATGATGGAATCCCTTTGGCTTTTCTTATGTATTGCTAATACACAGTCCAGGATTCACTGCAGTACAGGAATATGATAACAACAACGACTCTGTTTATTAGTATGTTTGTTGACTTGCGGAGGTCTTTGTTGTCAAACACTTGCAGCTAATATTTGTAGAAGGCTGAGTTGGTGCAGATGATCCAACGTTTGGATCTGCTCATCAATGGTGGCCTTTTGAGAGAAATGGCTGCTGAGATATCGGAAGTGGAATCTTTGCCTGACCACATGTGGATGGATCTAAGAGTTTCTGTTTTGGGAATATTCAAGAACAGCCTCAGTTTCTTGTAGGCAGAATTAAGAAATCAAGGGTGGCTTGCAAATTTGATGCAGACTGGAAACAACACTGCAGTCATCTAGCCTTAGTGGCTAGTTTACTTATGGCACAAGTTGACTCAGATTAAAAAGATACAGCCATTTAAACTGAACGCAAAGGAATTTGTAATCCTCCGGCCATCAAACTGCCTTGTTTGACCCCAGTCCAGATTTTCAAACTATTTGTGTCAGATCTCGTACTCAAGACAGATTTGATATGAAACAGTCTGTGGATTATGAAGAACTTTCTTGGACATGTAACCTTTGAAACATAATTCAGAAAGCCTTGCAATTTACTGGATCAAATGCTTTGATCAGGTCAAGGGAATAGACTACTATCACAGTAAGACTATGTCTCTTCAATGTCTGTTTTGTTATACCAACAAAACAGTGAGTATAAATTCACTGTATTTTGTCTATAACATACATATGTTGCAGTTGAATGTTTTCATTATCTTGATTACTTTTCACCAAATGTAAACTTGCTTTTAAGTTCTAGTTAACACAAAGAATTTACATTATGAATTATATTCTGTACCTCCGTATGTCTTGCCTTTGCGCCAGTGGATGAAGACTCCAATTCCTACTAACAGCACGACAGGAATGATGAGCAATAATGTAATAAGGAGTGGAGAAACTGCAGTACTTGACTGTTTGAGAACACTGTTGGTTTTATGCTTCCTCAACACATCAGGGGCTTTCATCTTGCCTTCTATCTCTGCTTCGAGGAATGTTTCGGTTGCTTAAAATTGAAAAGAAAATTAATATGAATGATCATCATTTAACTTTGCATTTGAAGTAATTTATTCAGGGTTACTCCAATAACTCTGAAATGAACTTGTCAAATCAGGATTAAGTGTACATATTTGCTTCAATACTCAATAAAACTGATAACTTCATAAAATCTGTTTTTGATATTATTCTTTTAGTTAGAGTCAAATTCTTTACGAATGTCACTGGACTCGAAACATTAACTCTACTTTCTTTCCACAGACACTGCCAGATCTGCTCAATTTCTCCAGCAATTTCTGTTTTTGTTTTAAATGCATGTATTGCATTGCTTAATTAAAAACAAATTCCGAAGTAGTTTTCTGGAAGCACTTTTGAAGAGTAGTCACTGTTGTAATGTGGGAAACATGTCAATCAATTTGCACACAGCAAACTCACAAACGGCTTTGTGATAATGACCAGATAATTTGTTTTGTGATGTTGGTTAGGGTTAAATATTGGCTAAGATACATGGGATAAATCTGCTACACTTGTAAAATAGCAGAGCTTAACTTATTTTGTAATTAAAATCTTCCACTAAAGAATACTGCAGACACAGGGTACACTTACCATCTATCTCATGCATCTCCATGCCAGTTCCTGCTTTCTTTACTGAACGGTGCTCAGCTTCTGAAATTTAAAAGAAGTCCTACATAAAACTCCAGAACGTACTGAACTAAAACTTCTAAAGAGAATTTACATTAAAGACTATTTCTCAAATTCTCAATTATAAAAGGAAATATTTGCAAATGACAATATTTCATGTACATATTACGCATAAATGGAAAACAAATGTATGTTGATCATAATGCTGAGAAGACTAATAGACAAAGAAAATTTTATGATCGTTACTTAATCACAGATTAATTCTGTTGCACCTCTGTCATCCTAAAATACGAGTAATAACTACAAGGCAGAGATCTATTCCATGTTTTTAAATGACATTCAGGTTACTGTGCAAAAAAGCAGTATACATGTGAAACTATTGAGAACACAGTACTAGCAAACAATAATATTCAAAGACTTTGAAGCGAAAAGAAAGGTTTGATTTGAGACATTAGTTGGCCGAGAGTTGAAAGTAAAATGTGTGAGTCAGAGAATGCTTTTGGAGAGGCAGAGGCATGGCTGAGGGATTAAATTAGTGCTTGTATCCTTCTTAAATTGAGATGATGCTACCAATATAAAATAGGACTGGGGAATGCAGTGGATCATTTGGCCCTCTGGGCCTGCTCTGTCATTTGATTAGATTGTAGTTGATCTGACTGTGCCTTGTGACTTCAACTACATGTTCCTCTCTGTGCCTCATAACCTTCAACTCCATTGTACATCAAAAATCTAACAAACAAAACCCTGAATAAATTTGCAGCCTCCAATGATTTCTGAAGAGAATTCAATACTTCGAGGACTGCAGGAAAACAATTCTCATCTTTATCTTTCTCATAAGTGTCCCCTAAGTCTAGTCTCCCTCTATCAAGAGGAAAACATCCAATCTTTCATATGCTTTCAGGATCTTCTATGTTGCAATAAGATCTTCTCACTTTTTTCTAAAATATAATGCATACAGGTCCAACATTTTCAACTTTTCTTTGGAATACAAACCCTTCATCCATGGATGGAGTCTGAACTGTTTTGAGTATTCGTTTTTCAAATTAGGAGACCGAAACTGTACATGTGTATGTATCTTGTGTGAATACACTATACTCGGTATATTGTCTCAGCAATGCTTTTACCATTGTTGTAAAAATTCTCTGCTTTTATATTCCATTCTTCTTATTATAAACTTCAACACTCCATTTTCCTTCTTGCTGTAACTGAAGACCAACGTATTGTGATTCATGCACCAGGACACCCAGATCCCTCTGTACCACAATCTATTCAATCGCTATTTAAATAGCATATTGCTTTTCTATTTTTCCTGTTAAAGTGGACAAAGTTAGCATTTTCCCACATTATATGTCATCTACCCTTTTTTTTGCCTACTCACGGAACCTATCTACATCCCTTGTAAGGTCTTTACTTTCCTTGACCATTTAGTTTTCTATCTTGGTATCATTGGCAAATTTAGCTACTATTTATACATTCAGTTCCTTCATAATGATATAGCTTGTGGACAGTTGAGGCGCCAATACAGATTTTTGTGACACTCTACAAGTTACAGCTGGCCAACCCAAATTTTCGCTTTCATCATTACTCTTTGCTTTACCTACAATACTGCATTCAATTTTGGTCTTCTTATCTTAGAAAAGATATTACTGATCCAGAGGGACAGCAATGAAGATTCATTAGATTTGAGGGGGATTAAGCAAACCGGGCCTGAATTCTCTAGAGTTTTTAAAATTAAGAGTTGATCTCATTAAAACATATAAAACACTTAAGGTATATACACGCTAGATGCAGATGAGATGTTTCCTTGTTTGAGAAGTCTGAAATCAGGGCAAAATTTAAAAATAAGGAGATGCCACTTAGGTCCAAGATGAGGAGAAATTACATTACCCAGAGGGTTGTGAACCTTTGGAATTCTCTACCACAGTCGGCTGTACAAGTTCAATTGTTGAGCATGTTTAAGATTGAGATCGATAGATTTTTGATTATAGGGATGAGTGAGTAAAAGGCATTAAAGTTTTCAATTAGCCATGACAGGGCAGACTCCACAGACTGAACAGCCTATTCTTGTCATTATGATGGTTAAATCATCCTTCTACCATATCTGCTCCCCCATGAGTTCTTATTTTGTGTAGTAACCTTTGATGTGGCACATTATCAAAAGTCTTTTGGATATCCAAGTACACCACATCTACATGGTCCCCTTTTTCCAGCTTACTTGTTACATCTTCACAGAATACTAGTAAGATTAGTTAAACATGATTCCTCTTTCACAAAACCATGTTATGCCTCTGCATGATTGCATTACAATTTACTTAGGATTCTGCTATAACCTTTTAATAAGGCATTCAAGCATTATGATACATGCTAGTCTAACTAGCCTATATATTCTTGCTTTTATGTTCCCACCATTCTTGAATAAAGGTATTACATTTGCAATAGCCGTAAGGTGAAGAATGGTAATACTGAATAGGGTAAAAATTGATAAAGCTGAGATATTTAGAAAACTGCCAGTTCTTGAAATGGAAAAGCCACTCCACTTGGGTAGGATGTATCCACGGTTACTGAGGGATAACAGGCTGGAAAATGCAGAGATCTCTCACAATCTTTCAGTCCTCCGTAGATGCAATGGCGATAGGGAACTAGGAGATTACAGATTTTACACATCTGCTTAAAAAGAGGAGAGGTGATCTCCAGTAGGCTGGTAAGCCTAAAACATTCAGTAAAGAAAATTGTAGAGAAAGTAATCTAAGATACAATGAACGGCGTCATTTAGAAAGCAGTGGATGAATAAATGGATGTTAATATAAACTTAATAAGTAAAATATGTTGAACTAACTTAATTTAACACTTTGACAAGTAATGAAGAGAAGCGGTGATAGTATTGCTAAAGGGTGTCAAGGCCATGATGGTATTGATGTAGTGTGTACTGATTTACAAAATATATTTGATAAAGCTCAATGTAATTGACCTGTTATCATAATTAAAATCCATGGGATTCAAGGAACAATGGGCTTAATGGGTCCAGAATTGGCTTAGGAATAAAAATAAGAAAACAGTTTCTTCTGCTGAAGAGAAGTATACATTGGTGTTACCAGGGGGTAGTTTGAAGATCACTGTTCTTGTTCATTATTTTATATATGTAAAGACCTGGAGTTCGGTACGATTTTGAAGTTTGCAACATGCACAATAATCAGAAATATAATAAAACAATCAGGAAAATTGTAGTATACTAAGGAGGACACAGATGGACTGACAGAATGCGCATACATATGAAATTTAACATGGATAAATATGAAATTATATATTTTTGTAGGAAGAATGAGGACAGGAGATATAAACTATAAGGTAGAATAAATATAAAATATAAATTATTTTTTCATAATTTCATATTTATCCATGTTAAATTTCATATGTATGCCCATTGTGTCAGTCCATCCATATACTCCTTAGTATATTACAATTTTTGTGATTGTTTTATTATATCTCTGATAATTGTGCATTAGGTGAAACTCTGGTGAGAGGGGAAACAAATATCAAAGAAAGAATATGGGAATAGAATGGTTGTTAATGTAGAATCCAAAAATCCCCTGTCTCTATGACAAAGTATTGGTGGAAGCATTTATGTCAGAATTAATGGATCGGGTGGAAATTCAAAGGTTGGCTACAATTAGAGTGTGTAAATTGCTTGGCTCAATGGCTTGTATCCCATGTTGCTATTTAAAGCTGGCTGGAAAAAGCGGAAGCACTGGCTATAAACTTCCAATCGTCTCAGTTACAGAGGTGTCAAGGCAGTGAAAACTAGAAATTGTGACACTCTCATTGAAGAGAGAATGTATGCAAGTTCAGATAATTATGGGCTGGTCAGCTTAGAATCAGTGGTGACATTTTCGACACAAAAATCGAGGAAAGAAATCAACTGGTAATTGGAGAGGTTTGAGTTGATTATCACCAGCACGAGTTTGTAAAAGGCAGATCACACTTGAACAATTTGAGCACATTTTTCAATAAAGTAACAGAGAAGGTTGATTAAGGGAATGTAAGGGATGTTGTATATATTGATTTTATGAAAGCATTTGATACATAATATATGAAAGGCTGGTTAACAAAATTGAAAATCACAGAATTGGAAAGTCAGTAAGAGCATGGTCAAAAAATTGGCTTCAGTGAGAAGAACAGAGTCAGAGAGAAAAGTTGTTTCCCAGGCTGCAGGATTTTTATTTGTTCATGGCAAGTGGGCATTGCTAGCTGGGCCAGCATTTATTACCCATTCATAATTGGGATGAAAATGACACAAGCTGGTAGAGCAATTCAGAATGCAGTTAAGAATCAACCAAATTGCCTAGGTTCTGGAATCACATTTCAGTCACAACAGGGGATAATGATAGACTTTATTTCCTAAAAGACATTAGTGAACCAGATGGGTTTCCACTATAAATGACAATGTTTACATGGTTGCCATTAGGTGAGTTTTACTCATTTCAGTTTTTTAAAAATCAAATTGAAATTTCACCATCTGCCATGGTAGGATTCAAACCCATGTACCCAGAGCATTTCCCTGTAGTTCTGGATTACTAGCCCAGAATTACTACCATTATGTCAATGCCTCCTCCAAAGATGAACGGGTTAGGTGGATTGGCCATGCTAAACTAAGGGATGTGCAGGCTAGGGAGATCACCCATGGGAAATGCAGGGTTACAGGAATATGTTAGAGAGGTTAGTCTGGGTGGAATGGTTT
This sequence comes from Stegostoma tigrinum, assembly GCF_030684315.1. Taxonomy (NCBI): domain Eukaryota; kingdom Metazoa; phylum Chordata; class Chondrichthyes; order Orectolobiformes; family Stegostomatidae; genus Stegostoma; species Stegostoma tigrinum. The sequence continues at coordinate 84,169,408 of NC_081356.1, forward strand.
GGGCCAAATGGCCTGCTTCCATATTGTAGGGATTCTATGAACAGTCTGCACTAGGGACAGTGCTCTTTCATATAAACAATTTGGATATCAGAATGCAAAGCAAGTTTTAATTTTCTTCTCGTGATACCAATGTAGAGGTCAGTGAACAGTGCAATTGACAACCACAAGACGTAGACATGCATGCACAGTAGGCAGACAAATGGTCAACGGACTTTAATACAGACATATATGATGCACTTTGGCAGAAGGAATAGGAAGAAGTAAAATAAAATAAATGGTACAGTTGTAAGAAGTGTGCAAGGTCAGAGGATCGTGGGTGTTCATATGCCCAAATCTTTGAATGTGTAAGGTCATTAATTACAAAGGTAAGAGTTCTTGAAAGGGTACAGAGGAACTTTACCCAGAAGGTTTCAGGAAAGAAGGATTTTAGCTATAAGTTCAGGTTGTAAAAGTTGGGCTGTGCTCCTTTCAACAAAGGAGACAAAAGATTTGATAAGGTGTACAAGATTATGACAGGTTGATTAAGGTAAACAAAGAAAAACTGGTCTCATTAGCTGATGGTAAAAGTACAAGGGGATACAGATTTAAGGATTTGGCTAAATGATGCAAAGGGAATGCGATAAAGTAATTTTTTGTGTATTAAGTAGTAATGACCTGGGATATGTTGCCTATATTCGAAGTAAGAGCACTGGCTATGATGATTTCAAATGGAAAATAGATAAGTGCTGTTAAGAAGGCTTACGGTGTGTTAGGTTTTATTGGTAGAGGGACTGAGTTCCGGAGCCATGATGTCATGCTGCAACTGTAGAAAATGCTAGTGTGGCCTTGTTTCGAATATTGCGTGCAGTTCTGGTCGCCCCATTACAGGAAGGATGTGGAAGCATTGGAAAAGGTGCAGAGGAGATTTACCAGGATGTTGCCTGGTCTAGAGCGTAGGCCCTATGAAGAAAGGCTGAGGGACTTGGGTCTGTTCTCAGTGGAGAGAAGGAGGCTCAGAGGGGATTTAATAGAGGCATACAAGATGTTCAGAGGATTAAATAGGGTGGACAGTGAGAGCCTTTTTCTGAGGATGATGACTTCAGCTTGTACAAGGGGACATAGCTACAAATTGAGGGGTGATAGATTTAAGACGGATGTCAGAGACAGGTTCTTTACTCAGAGAGTGGTAAGGGCGTGGAACACCCTGCCTGCCAGTGTAGTTAACTCAGCCACATTAGTGGCATTTAAACAGTCCTTGGATAAGCACATGGATAATGATGGGATAGTGTAGGGCAAGGGGCTTAGATTAGTTCACAGGTCGGCACAACATCGAGGGCCGAAAGGTCTGTTCTGTGCTGTATTGTTCTATGTTCTATGTTCTAACTGAGACAAATAAACCTGCAGAGTAATGGAGATAAGAGTGGAGTAAGGAGACTGACTGACTGGATTGCTCGACATGAGCTGACTGGTTTTCTTTACCATTATGAATCTATAACCTAGGACTTCTTTGACTGTTGTCATAATGTAATATCACCAAAGTACCTTCACCTTCAGGGAAGTTCCATGAACCAACTTAGTTTAGGGCATCAATAAATCCATATTTGAAGGTCTGCAATCTAAATTCTCCATGCCTCACAGTTGACAGAGAACATGAAGCATAGCTGCCACTTAATGTGGTGCTAAGAGTTGGATTAAAACTGAAGTTTGAAAATTTATAGGTGATTTTATTGTACCTTTTTTTAAAATATGATCTTTAGATAACATCGTAAATAGTTTTTTGTCATATAATACATACTCACACCGGAAATAAAAATGCATAAAGTGACTGCTTACTTTCTGCTGGTACAAATTTCCACAATCTTTTGGCTTGAATATCTCCAACATACACAGTCTTATCAACTGCTGCAACAATGTCATGTGGCATCAGAAAGTCCTTAAGAAAATAAACAACCCATATTAATTTTTATACAAAAGTAAATAAAAATATGAAACTATCAAACTGTATCAAGCTGTAATCTGAACTACACAAAAGTAACTTGGAATAATTGTTGAGATAATTGTTCTAAATGCCTGAAAAAAAAAACTGAAGTAATTGAACTTTCAACGGTTTTTTCTACCACTACAACACTGCCCACTGACACTCTTATCCTGGTTCCTTTGTGACTGAATCCCTTATAATTTTATTCACTTCAACTCTAGATTCAACTATTCCAATGCTTTCCTTGTTAAATTCATACCCTCCCTAAGCTCGGATTTGTTTGAAGGTCTGCTGCCTGTGCCTGTAACCTATCTTCACTGATCTATACGGATTTCAATCAACACATTTACGTTTAAAACTCTTAACATCACTGTCATGTTCTGGAGTTTCTCACTATGCTGCAATAGGAGGATTTTGGTGTAATGCAGGTTAAAAACTGTATTATACCAACATCATGTTAAACTTAAAGGGTTAAATTAATACAACAATATTGCTAAAATGCCCTCTTTAACATGACAAGATGAAAATGCCCTTGAAGTTAGTCAGTTAAAGGCAAGTCGGTTTTCCTGAGTCTTCTCAATATTTTGTTTGATGTATTTGACGTTACAGTTCCTCCCACACCTTCCCTCACACTTCTCCAACACTCCTCAGGAGAAAACTTTCATTCATTCCTATTTCTGTCTTTGGTGAGACCGAGGAACTAGGGTTTCTGGGTGTAGCCAGAGGAGGCAGAAGAGTAGTTAGACATTTAAATTATAGCTGGAACATCGGGAGAAGACTGGCAGTGATTTTACACTGCTATTGTTCTGAAGGACTGCACTCCTGAGCAGGCTGTGCTTCTGCAGCTGATAAGAGCAGCATCTAAAATATCAAAGGAAATAGCAGAGCAAATTGTGGGCAATCGTCCAGTTGACAGGCCCCAGCACCCCCAATGGCTTAAGCTCTTCTGGAGTCCGTCCAAGTGCACTGCCTCTTGATCTGATTGTGAGTGGGGTCACTGGAAATTGCAGCGCAGTCAAGGTTGTCAATACATAAGAACATAAGAACTAGGAGCAGGAGTAGGCTGTCCGGCCCTACGAGCCTGCTCCACCATTCAATAAGATCACGGCTGATCTTTTTGCGGACTCAATCCACTTACCCACGCTCTCACTGTACCCCTTAATTTCTTTATTGTTCAAATAAAAACTACCTTAGCTTGAAAAATGTTTACTGAAGTAGCGTCAACTACTTCACTGGGCAAGGAATTCCATAGATTAACAACCCTCTGAGTGAAGAAGTTCCTTCTCAATTCAGTTCTAAATCTGCTCCCTCTAATCTTGAGGCTATGCCCTCTTGTCCTAGCTTCACCTGCCAGTGTAAACATCCTCTCTACTTCTTTCTTATCTATTCCCTTCATAATTTTATGTTTCTATAAGATTCCCCCTTAATCTTTTGAATTCCAATGAATATAATCCCAATCTTCTTAGTCTGTGCTCGTAAACTAACCCCTCAACTCCGGAATCAACCTAGTGAACCTCCTCTGCACAGCCTCCAGTGCCAGTGCATCGTTCCTCAAGTAAGGAGACCAAAACTGCACACAGTACTCCAGGTATGGCCTCACCAGCACCTCGTACAGCTGCAACATAACCTCTCTGCTTTTAAACTCAATACCTTTAGCAATGAAGGACAAAATTCCATTTGCCTTCCTAATTACTTGTTGTACCTGCAGACCAACCTTCTGCACAAGGACACCCAGGTCCCTCTTGCTTAGGAGCATGCTGCAACTTTTTACCATTCAAGTAATAATCCTTTTTACTATTACTCCTACCAAAATATATGACTTCACATTTATTTACATTGTATTCCATCTGCCAGACCTTTGCCAACTCACTCAGTGTATCTATGTTGCTCTGCAAAGTTTCACAGTCCTCTGCACACTTTGCTCCGCCACTCACCTTAGTGTCATCTGCAAACTCTGACACCCTACACATGGTCCCCAACTCCAAATCATTTATATAAAATTGTAAACAAGTACAGTCCCAACACCGATCCCTGAGGTACACTACTAGTCACTGATTGCCAGTCAGAACAGCACTCATTTATCCCCAGTCTTTGCTTCTTACTGGTCAACCAATCCTCTATTCATGCTAATAATTTAGTAGTGGTGAACCTCTCAGCATTTACTGCAATTAAGACTGCAAGATCTGTGACAGTGCGCTCATTTGCTCTTTGCACAACAGGGGAGGTAATGAATTCTCACCTGAACTCATCTCACTGAAGTATTTTCAGTCCACCTACTGAAACTTTGGGAAAAATGCTCATCAAGATACTCAACTGTGAAACAGAAAGGTAGTAGGATGATGCTTTTAGGTTACACTCCTGTCCTTAACAGGGGAGAAGATGAAGCTGCACAGAAGAGACCAATTAGACAGAGGGTTAAAAGAGAGTGTATGAGAGGGGCTGAGAGAGATTGACAGGGCAGGTATGAGAGAGGTTACTACCGTCAAACCTGACACTTTGTCTAAGGCAGATGCAAACCTTGCAACAGCCAAATTTAAATGCTGTCACAGTTAGAATCTAATATATTAAAAACCAAACATACCCAGCCCTTATTCCATTCTGGAATCTTCTGTCCATGATTTTATGCATTTCGCTCCATACATTGTGCTACCACTGGAGTTACACCTTCAGCATCCTTGGTCATCTTTGCCTGCTCCCTCTCTAAAAATTTTTGGTCACCCTCCAAATCTCACCCTCTTGTTTGGAGTGTATTATATCATGCTTATCTACGATGTTCCTTAGGACCACATTGAAGTTGCTATATAAAAGCAGGTTAATGGTAATATCTCATTGTTGCTCTTCAATCCTTTATCAGTAAATTCAACACCGTTTAGAAATTGAGTTGAATGGTAAACATAGGTGCATGTAGTATTAGCTTTGTAGGTGGCATGAATAAACTATAAGGATTTTCTGAGCAAAGCAAATTTGAGGATATTTTTCTTTCATCAGCGAATTCTTTCTGTCTACGTTATGGTGAACAATTAATCTGCTTTTCCTCTGCTCTCTTCTTTTCACATTCATTACTGGCAGGGTAGTTAAAAATAACTTTCTTAATGACTTTCTATTCCTGCTTGACGGTGCATTTAAGGCAGTGAACCGATTGCAAATACTGAAAATGCACCATAATGTCCACATGAAAACTGTGGATCATAGATCAATCAGCCTGATATTGGTAGTGGGGAAATTGCTAGAGTCCATTATAAAACATTTAATAGCAGCACACTATAAAAACAGTGGCAGAATCGAATAGGGTTAGTATAGATTTACGAAAGGACAAATCTACGGGAATTCTTTGAAGGTAAAGATGAGGAAGGGTGTCCAATGGGTGCTGTTCATTTGGACTTCCAGAAGGCTTTCAACGAAGTCCCACAATGAAAATTAACATGTCAAGTTAAGTGCATGGGACTGGGGTAATATGTTGAGATGGATAGAAAACCGGTTGCCAGACAAGAAACAAACAGTAGCCATCAACATTTTTTTTTAAAAATGGCAGTCAGTGACTAGTCAGTGTTAGGAGGCCCTATTCACAAGATATGTTAACGATTTGGATAATGGAACTAAACGTAATATCTAAATATTTGCAAGTGGCATAAAGTTGAGTGGGCGGGTGTGCTGTGATGAGTATGCAGGGATGCTTCAGTGTAATTTGGACAAGCTGAGTGAGTTGGCAAATGCATGATGGATGTAATAAAATATAGATATCCCCTTGGGTGGCAAAAAATAGGAAAGCTAATCACTATTTGCATGGCTATAAATTTCGTGGGTAAATGTGCAATGAAACCTGGTGTCCTTGTACATCACTTGCTGTAGGTAAGTACGTAGGTATAACAGGCAGTAAAGCACCAATGGTATATTGGTCTTCATAATGAGAGGATTATAGTACAGGAATAGGGATTTCATGATGCAAATATACAGGCTGAGACCCCATCTGGAACATTGCTGCAATTTTGGTCTCCTTATCTGAGGGAGGATGTTCTTGCTTTAGAGGAGGTGCAAAGTTTTATCAGGTTTATTAGAATGATTTCAGGGATGATGGGGCTGACCTATGAGGTAATCTGGAATTATTCAAGATTATGTTTACTGGAGTTCAGTATAACAAGGGGAGATCTCAAGGAAACCTGCACAATTCTGATAGGAACAGACAGGGAAAATTTTGGAAGGGTATTTTATTGTCACTGTTTGTTTCCTGTCTGACAACCAGTTTTCTATCCATTTCAACATACTACCCCAACCCCATGCACTTAACTTTACATGTTAATTTTCCCTGTGGGGCTTCGTTGAAAGCCTTCTGGAAGTCCAAATGAACAGCACCCATTGGACACCCTTCCTCATCTTTACCTTCAAAGAATTCCAGTAGATTTGTCCTTTCGTAAATCCATACTAACCCTATTCGATCCTGCCACTGCTTTTATAGTGTGCTGCTATTAAATGTTTTATAATGGACTCTAGCAATTTCCCCACTACCAATATCAGGCTGATTGATCTATAATCCACAGTTTTCTCTCCACCTCTCTGTTTAAATAGATGGGTTACATTGCTACCCTCCACTACACAGGAACAGGTCCATAGTATGCAAATACTTCCTACAGGGTCCTGTCCTGTAAGCCTCATTGTCAGGCTCAGCTTCCACCTAGACAGGGAGTACTTGGCAACTGGCTACAGTCACACATCTGTAGCCTGACAGTGTGATAGGATCTAAACTGCAGCCCTGGGAGGGAGCAGGCATGTGGTCCAATAATAAGCTTGACAGCCAAGTGGAGGTATTCCTACTTATTCTGGCCTGTAAACATATCATAAGGATTCTTTCTTCCCAAAGGGGTTCATGTCTGGCACTGTCCTCCGAAAACATTAAAATGCTACTCTTTATGAAGAAGTCTATATTGACAGTGAGATGGGATCCTTACAAACAGTTAGAGAGGACAGAAGCTGAAAAGGAATTAGAAGTTAAAATTCAAGTGAGTGAATCTAAAGGGCAGAGGTAATACAGGCTAGATAAAAAGACGACTTCAGCAAGGTTGAATGGAGTGTATTTTAATGCCAGGAACTTGGACCTGAGGGCATAAATATGCATGTTGTGGTATGAAATCATAGCTAAGGCTCAGACTTGACTGAAAAATAAGCAGGATTGTAAGTTTAACATTCCACATTATAGAATGTTTAGACATGACAGACAGGGCAAAAGAACAGGGCGATAACACCTTGGAATAGAAGTAGGCCATTCAGCCTATTCAGTCTGTTACGCCATTCAGTGTGATAAGGGAGTCTAGAACATCAATGTAAAAGAAAAAACTGAGGCATTTGCAATAAACTTCACTCAAAAGTGCAGAGGTGGACAATCCATCTCGGCCTCTTCCAGAGACAGATGACAGTCACTGGCAATTCAATTCACTCCAAGATGCCAAGAAATGGCTGGAGATATTGGATACTGCAAAGGATATGTGCCCTGACAGCATTCATTGTATATTGTATTGAAGGGATGTGCTGCAGAACATGCTGCACGCCTAGCCAAACTCTTCCAGTACAGTTACAACACCGGCAACTACCTGACAATGTGGAAAACTGCCCAGGTACGCTCTCTACACAAATAGCAGGTCAAATTGAGGGTGGGGTTTGTGTGAATATGGAGGTAGAGAAGTTGGAGGGAAGTGCGACTGGCTACTTTTGATAGCCACGCCCTCCCCTAGGCTTCAATTCCCTTTAAATTGAGGCAAATGGAAGCCCTCAACAAACTGGCTCACAAGTGGTCTTAGTTTCTCTATAAGGAAAACAGCCATCTTTCTAGCTGGTGGTAAGGCAGGTAGTCAGTTTGAAGTCCTTAAGTAGCAATTACTTAACTACTTTAGGGTCTTGGATGGTGGCATGCTGAGAAGGTTGCTTTAAGTTTTGCCCAGAACTTAATTGCTGAGAAGCAGGAAAGACAAATAATTGTGTGGGTTTGTCTTGGAGACAGCCTTGCTCCCTCTCCACAAATATCGTGACAGGACCAAACTGCCCAATTATTGCTCTTCCTATCACCTCTCTTGCCATTTCCAGAGAGAGGAAAATTGGGCTGCAAGTTAACTCATCAATGAGACATAGCAACTAAATCTCCATGACTCTCCGTGACTCTAAAAGTCCGCATGCTGTTGCATTATTACTTTGACCATTACTAAACAGTGTATTTTTAAAATTTTCTATGAAATAAACTGGAATTGTTTTAGAAGACAATAATGTAAAGTTTCAATTCCCACAGTAAAGTTCTGTTTTTTTTTATTCAAAATACCTCTTTGCTTGGTTTGAAGATGTCCAGTAATTCTCCCGTTGTAAAATTCAGAACAAATCCTTGCACTGGTACTCCTTTGCCAACAAGAGCTTCTCCATTTACTGCATAGAACAGACCACCTAAAACAAAAATATATCACAACAGAATTGGATAGATCAAGTCACACAATAGTACAGATGCAAAGAATGATTTTGATCATGGATTCTTTTTGCAGAAAATCACTTCTAATGCAGCTAAAGTATGTTTAGGTTTCTTTTCTCACTGGATATTTGTAGCAGGTGATGCATGTAACGAGTGCTCTTCATAGATTGCTAAGGTAAACAATTTAATTATGTTACACATATTTGGACAATACAGGGGAGTGATGGAAGAATGTACTTTGCTGGCTAGTAATCCAGAGACCCAGATAAAACTCTGGGAAAGAGATTCAAATTTCAACGTGGCAGTTGGTGGTATGTGAATTTCACAAAATATTTGGAAGGAACAATCTAACAATGACCGTGAAACCATTGTTGACTGTAGTTGGCTAATTTCCTTCAGGGAAGGAAATCTGCATAATTACTTGTTCAGTGGCTCCAGATCCACACCATTTGTGGCTGAATCTTCAGAAACAAGCCACACAGGTGTACCAAACTGCTAAAAAAAATCTGAACAAAGCAATGAAATTGGATGGAACAAGTGGCATCAATTTAGGCACCGGAAAAGACAACAATAAGCTCAGCCTGATTGGATCTTACATATAATAGGTGTTTTATAACTATATTAAGGACGAGAGAACAATGAGAGGGAAAAAAATATGACTCATTAGGGGCCAAGTTTTGATTCATATGTAGAGACTAGAAGATGTAGCTGAGGTTTTAACTGAGTACTTGTGTCAGTACTCACATAGAGGACAATATAGTTATAGGAATCAGGGAGAAGGAACTCGACATATGTGAATGAATTAGCCTGGGGGAAGAGGGGAGTGAGGGGCAGGAAGGGAGTGAGGGGGAGGGTGAGAGCATGGGCGGGGGAAAGAAAGCATGGGTGGGAGTGCGAGACAGACAGTGAGAGGGCGAGTGAGACAGCATGAGAGCGATAGAGAGAGTGAGACAGCGTGAGCACAAGAGAGACACAACACGCATGTGAGATAGTGAGAGAGACAAAGAGAGAGAGAGACAGCGAGAGCGAGAGAATTAGTAGTTTTAGCAGGCTTGGGACTGGAGAAATTCTGAAGCCCAAAGAAGATACATTCTAGCCAGCTGTGGGAGATAAGGGAGGAGATTAATTTTCAAATCCTGTCTGGCCTCAAGAGAGGACTGGAGGACAGCTAATGTGATACCACGCGAAGAGATGTTGATCAATTGGGCCAATGAGCTGATGAGTGGCAGATGGAATTTAATTTAAATAAATGCATTTGGTAAAATGAACAAGGGCAGGACTTGCACAATTAATCGTAGGGCTCTGGGCAGTGTTGTAGAATAGAGTGACCTAGGGGTTCCTTGAAACTTGTGTCACAGATAGACAGGGCAGTTAAGAAAGCATTTAGCACGCTTGCCTTCATTGCTCAGTTTAGTGAGTATAGGAGTTGGGAAGTCCTGCTGAAGTTGTACAGGACTGTTAGTGAGGCCTATTCTGCAGCACTGTGTACAGTTCTGGTCACCCTGTTATAGGAAAGATGTTATCAAATTGGTACGGGTTCAGAAAAGATTTATCAGGATGTTGCCAAATAGTGTTATAGAAAGAGGCTGGATAGACTGGGAATGTTTTCACTGGAGCGCAGGAGGTTGAGGGGCGAAGATAAGTCAAATAGCAAGGGTCTTTTCCCTGGGATGGGGGAGTTCAAAACTAGGAGATATAGTTTTAAGGTGAGAGGAGCAAGTTTTAAGAAGGATACAAGGAGCAACTGTTTTATACAGAGTGGTTCGTGAATGGAATGAACTACCAGAAGAAGTGGTGGATGCAGGTACAGTGACAACATTTAAAAGATATTTGGATAAATACATGAATAGGAAAGGGTTAGAGGGATATGGGGCAAACGCAGGCAAGGAGGACTAGTTTAGCTTGGGAACATGGTCGGCATGATGAGTTGGACAAAAGCGACTGTTTCTGTGCTAACTGACTCTCAGAAAGGTGGTAGTGATAAACCAGGAAACTGGAGAACTGGTGCTAGAGAACAGAAACAAACAAAAACGGAAATTGCAGAAGAAAGTCAACAGGTCTGGCAGCTTCCGTGAAGAGAAAACAGCGTTCACGTTTCAAGTCCAATTCTGAAGAAGGGTTACTCCTGTGGTTTGGAGTTGTTTTCTTTACAGCAGAGAAGGTTGAGGGGGAATCTGGTTGAGGTGTGTAAGGTTCTGGAGGGCACAGATTTAGTAAAGCAGTCAATAATCAGGGGCACAGTTTTAAGTAAAGGAGCAAGAGTTAAATGATGCACAAGGCAAAACTATCCGCAAAGGCCATACAGAGGAACCAAGAAGCACGAGAGACTACAAAGTGGCTGAGTTTGTTGACACCAGCGTATGTGCACTACACATCCCTTAAATTCACACACATGCACTGAATTGCATTCAGGGAGATGTGACACGGGATCAAGTGATGACGGAGAGGAGGCCTTAGAGATAGGAGTTGGTCATGACATGGGATGCAGCATAGGAGGGGGAGATATGATCCAGGAGACAGAGCATCCTCAATTACCATCCCTTCCTTATTCTGCAACTTCATACCCTGCCTCAGTTCTGTGCCCTTACTTCCTCCTTCCAACCTGAGTCCCACTCCCCACATCTCCCCCCTCCCCAGTCATCCATCCTCACGAACATGTTCCCAGTTCCTCGTCCTTACTTCCCCCGACCTCAAATCCTTATCCACCCCCAGTGCCACATCATCAATCCCTCCCCAAGACCGGCATCCTCACTTCACTCCCCAACCCCATTCTCACTCTCCGAAGTCCTGCATCCTCACTTCCCATTGTGTATTCTCACTCCTTCATCGCACGTTCTTATATCCAGCCAGATGTTCACTTCCCCATTTTCTGCATCTTCACTCTCCCTCTTTCTGCCTCACTAACACACACCTCCGAAACTGTCCCAAGTTCTCATTTCATCCCCACCATCCTGCATCCTCCGTCTCAAGGGCACCTTCAACCCATATTCCAATACAACCAGTGTGGCCTTTGCGAGTGACATTATTGAAAGTTACAAAAGTGAGCTTGGAATATCATGATACGCAAATTATTTAGTCAGCGCCATTACATCTTCTTGTGCAATTAAACTTTTCTACTTTAATTCAAATGTTGACAATCTGAAATTAAGCTTGAAAAACCAGAAATAGAGGTTACTCAATGGCTGTAAAGGGAAAAGATGTTACAATGTTTCAAGTGCGGACCTTCTATCAGTTTGATGTCAAAAAAGGGCTCTTTGAGAAGGTGACCAAACAGGCAGATGAGAGTAAACCGGTTGATGTGGTGTATATGGATTTCAGCAAGGCATTCGATAAGGTTCCCCACAACAGGCTATTGTACAAAATGCGGAGGAATGGAATTGTGGGAGATATAGCAGTTTGGATCAGAAATTGGCTTGCTGAAGGAAGACAGAGGGTGGTAGTTGATGGGAAATGTTCATCTTGGAGACCAGTTACTAGTGGTGTACCGCAAGGGTCGGTGTTGGGTCCACTGCTGTTTGTCATTTTTATAAATGACCTGGATGAGTGCGTAGAAGGATGGGTTAGTAAATTTGCAGACGACACTAAGGTCGGTGGAGTTGTGGATAGTGACAAAGGATGCTGTAGGTTGCAGAGAGACATAGATAAGCTGCAGAGCTGGGCTGAGAGGTGGCAAATGGAGTTTAATGCAGACAAGTGTGAGGTGATGCACTTTGGTAGGAGTAACCGGAAGGCAAAGTACAGGGCTAATGGTAAGATTCTTAGTAGTGTAGATGAACAGAGAGATCTCGGCGTCCATGTACACAGATCCTTGAAAGTTGCCACCTAGGTTGACAGGGCTGTTCAGAAGGCTTACAGTGTTTTAGCTTTTATTAATAGAGGGATCGAGTTCCGGAACCAAGAGGTTATGGTGAAGCTGTACAAAACTCTGGTGCAGCTGCACTTGGGAGTATTGTGTACAGTTCTGGTCACCGCATTATAAGAAGGATGTGGAAGCTTTGGAAAGGGTGCAGAGGAGATTTACTAGGATGTTGCCTGGTATGGTGGGAAAGTCTTACGAGGAAAAGCTGAGGGACTTGAGGCTGTTTTCATTAGAGAGAAGAAGGTTGAGAGGTGACTTGATTGAAACATATAAAATAATCAGAGGGCTAGATAGGGTGGCTAGGGAGAGCCTTTTTCCTAGGATGGTGACGGCGAGCACGAGGGGGCATAGCTTTAAATTGAGGGGTAAAAGATATAGGACAGATGTCAGAGGTAGTTTCTTTACTCAGAGTAGTAAGGGAATGGAACGCTTTGCCTGCAATGGTAGTAGATTCGCCAACTTTAGGTACATTTAAGTCGTCATTGGATAAGCATATGGACGTACATGGAACGGTGTAGGTTAGATGGGCTTGAGATCGGTATGACAGGTCGGCACAACATCGAGGGCCGAAGGGCCTGTACTGTGCTGTAATGTTCTATGTTCTATGAAAAGCGAGAAAAGACAGGGAAGGATGAAGGAAGAAATCAGAGCAGGGACGGGGAGTTGCAAAGGAAGGACCAAGCTATCCATTAAAACTGTGATTTGGAGGATTACTTGGAGAAACGTACAAAAATATCTACTATCTTTTAATCTTCAGTCTGATGTAGGGTCGCATTTTCAAAATATTCTGTTATTTCTCTAATTCAATTTTACCATTTTAAAGGCGTCTATCTATGCACAACTTTATTTTTGAAAACAGGTATGCAATTACCAGAATTACCATTGTCAGCTGTGTAGGACACTGCAAACAGTCGCGATCCAAACTCGGGATGTTGAATCTCCCGAAGGAATTGTCCAGACTGCGCTACAAAACACTGAATCCTCCCATTCTCTCTGTCAGCCACGCAGAGCTGGTCTAATATAGGTACAAATGTCAAGCTATGTGGAATGAAGAATTGCCCTGGTTTAGGTATCCCAGAAAGTGAGCTCTCTGCAAATAAAAATTGTTTTGGGTGTTGAAAATTAATGCAATTGTAGTAAAAATATGATGCATTCAGAAATTAAATAAAATATCAAAGCAATACAGTATCTTAGTTCCAGCACATATAGTGAATTTATCATGTCATTTGTATTAGATCCAACCAATTAAACTGTCAACTTGCAATTATCTCTAACTATTCATCATGAAATTATATTTGCCAACTCATCACAAGCTAGACAATAACTTTTTTCTAAAGTATAAATCAACCAATCACCACATACATACTGGATGAGACGACTGATTGTCACTAGTGCTCGACATCTGTATTTTACCTTTAAGTGAAACAACCAAAGGTAATCGTCATTTTACCTGGACTCTTAACAGTTCATAGATCAGCTCACTCTAAAACTTTATATTATCATATCTACATTATGTGACTGGCTGAATCACTGTTGACTGCCACTAGTTGATAGGAACAGGGATTTTCATGAACAAGAAAGCATGGATCACAGCATCTGTATCAAGAGCAACACTGAGATTGTTCTGAATACTCATAATTTAAAAAAAAATCCTTATCACAGAGTGTAGCTCAACGTGAATAAACTTGAAAAAAAAATTTCAACCTCTATCAAGTAAATCAATTGAATAGCAGATCTACAAAGCATATGCTAATAGAATACTCGACATTATGAATATCTCCACTGTTCCTCACACACGCAGCAAATGCTTTTGAATTGTGTGTCAGACATGTACTCTGACCGCAGGATGCGTCTAAAGTTGAACGAGAGATTTCTCAAACACATTTCTCTCAAAACATGAGGAGTCCACCTCACTATTTTGATTTTTTAAATTAAGGGTGTTCTAGACAGCAATATAAAATATGAAATAAGAAAGGAATTGTAGCCTCCCAAAAACAAGTGTGTTGAGATAGAGGTGAAGAAATAAATTTCAAGCTTGATTCAAGCTTGCCCCTACCACCCACTTCTGGTTTAAATAAAGGGTCCAGTAACCATTAAGAAGAAGCAGTAAAGCTTTTAAGGAGCTATGGTTCTTCCAATTTAGCAGGAAATTCATTTTCAACTGGTGGAAGTCCGGAAAATCTAGCATGAAATGTTTGGCATGAGAAGTTGGTTTCATTACGTAAATATGCTTAGGTCGTTTTAGTGGATGAGAAGCAGCGGGAGTATTTCCTCCAGGTCCAACACATTTATTTCATCACACACACTGTGAACTTCAACTTACATGCCATCTCAACAACTACCCTTAATCCACAACTCCTGCAATGTGAGTCAATCAAACTGGTCGTCAGGAGGAATTCCTGCTAGAAATTTTCAAAGCATTCAGCTTTTTAAGGCTATAAGCGATAGAAGTTTGCCATTCAGCCATTGGGTTTGCTTCAACATTCAATGAGATCATTGTTGCTCCGATAATCCACAACTTCACTTTCCTGCCTTTATCTCATAACCCTCCATCTCCTTACTGATTAAGTGTGTTCAAGACAGACAGAGAATTTTAATAACCCAGTCTTACAAACCTCTGTGGTACAGAATTCCAAAGATTTATTACCCTTTGGGAGAAGAAATACCTCCTCATCTCAGTATTAAGTGGGATATCAGTTGCACCCAGATTATGCCGTCTGGCCTTAGATCCTCCAGTGAGATTCAACCTCTCAACACCTATCCTAATAAGCTCCCTTAGATCTTATATGTCTCAAGGTTGCATCGCATTCATCTAAACATAATGAATATTGGCCCAACCTAATCAACCACTCCTCATACGAAATCCCTCCATTTCCAGTACCAACCTTGTGAACCTTCTCTAGACCTACTGCACTGCCAATATATCTTTCCTTGGAAGAAGGGGCCATTACTTGTCCACAATGTCTGAGGTTTATTCTAACTTGGACTTTGCATAGTTTTAGCAAGGCTTCCCCCTTTTTATACTCAATTCCTTTTGAAATAAAGGCCAACATTCCATTTGCCTTTTCCAGGCGGCACAGTGGCTCAGTAGTTAGTATTGTTGCCTCTTAGTGCCAGGGTCCAGGATTTGATTCCAGCCTTGGATGACTGTCTTTGTGGAGTATGCATATTCTCCCAGTATCTGTGTGGATTTCCTCCCCGTGCTCCAATTTCCTCCACTGGTCCAAAGATGTGCAGGTTAAAAGAATTGTGCTAAATTACCCCACAATGGACCTTTCAGTCTTTAGCTTCATTAAAGAAAAAGTACTTGAGAAACTAATGATATACTTATTTCCTTCCCTTGATTATTTAGTATTTTTGAAATGCTATTAGCATATTCTTTCTATGAAGACTGATGCAAAATGTTCATTCAACTGATGCAAAATGTTTATTCAACTCCTCTGCCATCTCCTGGTTCCCCAATATTATTTCCCCAATCATATTCTCTTAGGGGCCAATGCCCACTTTAGTCTCTTGCTTCCTTTCCTTTGTTAGCCAAGGTTGGATTATCCCCTTTCCAGAATCCTTCTTCAATGCTGGGATATCTTTTTGTTGAGTCATGAACTATTTTCTTTAAGTCTGCCATTGTTTGTCGACTGTCATTTTGTTAAAACTCCTTTCCTAGTCCTCTTGAGCTAACTCCACCCTCACTCCTTTGTAAATACCCTTATTTAAGTTTAACACATTTGTTGCCAATTCAAGTTTCTCAATGGCAAAGTGAATGTCAATTTGCAGTATTACGGACACAGTTTTACAAGGGATCTTTTACTCAAAGATCATTTAATAAACGCGCCTCATTAAGTATTTCCAGATTCAAAAGATTGTTCAAGGAAACTGTTCAAATATATGTATGAACTCCTCTTTGTGGCCATCTCTGCCAATTTGATTTTTTCCAACCTACAAGAATGAAGTCACCCATGATTAATGCTCCATCTGTTTTACATACCCTCATTATCTACTGATTTATTCCTCGTCCTATAGTACAGCTACTGTTAGGAGTTCTATGGACTTCTTCCACTTAATTTTCTGTTTAATTTAAAACACTGTTGCTTTCCCTCTCCACCACTGTAACTTTGTTTGTTGCCCTGATTAAATGTTAAGTCAACAGTGTCCCTTCATGACTCTTCTGAAAGTATTGTGAAGCTTATTTTTATAGAAGATACTAAATTATTGCAGTCATATCACCATCTAGTGACCTTTATTCATATTTTTAATCATTGGGATAAAGATGGGAATATTCAGGAGCAGTGTATTATAATTATGCACAGCTCAAGAGCTATGCAAGAAGTGCTGACTGAAAGATCCAGGAAGGAATGTACCACTACCACTAGGGCAATGCACTTAGATGGTGGTGATACCACTGGGCTTTAATGCTAATGTTCTGGGGTCATGGGTTTGAATCCCAACATGGCAGATGGTGAAATTGAATTCAATAAAAATCTGGAATTAAAATCTAGTCTAATTGCAGCATGTAGCCTTTGCTGATTCTCATTAAAAACCCATTTGGTACGCTAGCATCCTTTAGGGAAGGAAATCTGCCACCCTTACTGGTCTGGCTGACATGTGACTGCAAGGGTCGACTCCAAAGAAGGGACAGCAACATGGCTGAATTCTACCTACTGTATGGCCAATTAGGGAGGGGCAATAATTGTAGACCTAGGTAGCAACTCCCAAATCCCCTGAATGATTTTTAAAAAAATAACGGTGAAGGCCAGTTCAAATTCCAACGTAATAAATCCAGTTGTACTATGTAATAAGCTTGGTAATTTAATATTGTTCATTTAACGTTGGAATGTTTTAAAATCCCAACAGATTCAATATCATCTTTCCAGGAAGGAAATCCATCATTATTGTACTGTCCATCCTCCGATCTCTCACACAGTGAGCAATGCGACTTGCCGCATTGCCGTTTTGATTCAACAACATCAGCTTCTGGTAAAATTGCCTTTTTTGTATTTTGGAGATTTTTCAGAAGTAATTTTTTGCTTACAAAATTAAATGCTTTGTAAATTCACTTTGTGAGCACCTTACCTTCTCCCCACTGCATAACAAACTCTCCTTCTGGAGAAAATTGAATAATCCTGCTGTTGCAGTAGCCATCAGATACATAAAAATTGCCACGAGTTGGATCTACTACCACATCAGTGGGCTGACAGAAATGATTGCTGTCACTTCCTGGCTGAAAGGCTTCTCCAAGAACTAATAAATAGTCACCTTTAGGTCCTAGCTTGAAAATCTATTTCATGGAATACAGAAAGAAAAAACATTATCGCAATGTTAAATGTCATCATTTAATAGAACATATTAATTTGTTGGAGGTATGATGCCCAATCACAGTTATAAAATGAAACACACTTTTTATTTTTTCATGAGGCAACAAAATAGTTGCAGTGCAGAAGGAGGCTGTTCAGTCCCTTGTGCTTGCACTGGCTCTCTGAATAAGTACTATGAATTAGCATCATCTGTTGCATTTTTCCCCATAACCATGAGTATTGTCATTACTTAAGTAATCATGTTTATCGTTTTAGCGAAGAATTGTAGCTCAGGTCGAGGGTGAGGTTGAAGACTTGCTCGCCGAGCTGGCTTGTTTTCATTCAGACGTCTCATTACCACACTAGGTAACATCAATGGAGCCTCCGATGAAGCGATGTTATTCTACACCACTTGGAATTTAGACCGTCTGGTCTGTTATGGTGAGTAGTGTCATTTCTGGTTTTGTTCTGTATGGATTTGTATATTTCTGTATATTGTCCATTTCTATATGTTTGTTGATGGCATTATGGGTTGAGAAACATGCCTCTAGGAATTCCTGTGCGTGCTCACGTTTGGCTTGGGCTACTACGGTTACCTTGTCCCAGTTAAACTGATGGCCTTCAGTGTCTGAGTGTACCGATATTAAGGAAAGTTTGTTGTGGCGTTTTGCTGTTAGCTGATGTTCATGTGTTCTCCTGGCTAGTTTTCTTCCTGTCTGTCCAGTATAATGCTTTCGGCAGTTGTTGCATGTTATTTTGTAAACCACGTGTTTCTGCATGTTGTGGGAATGGGGTCTTTAATCCTTGTGAGTGTTTGTCGTAGAGTGGCTGAGGGTTTGTGTGCCACCTTGATTCCTAGTGATCTTAGGAGTCTTGTTGTCAGTTCCGATATGTTTTTGGTGTGGGGGAGTGTGGCCTGTGTGTTAGGGCATACAGTGTCCTCTTGCTGTTGCCTATTGAGTACAAACCTGTGGATGAAGTTGCGGGGATATCATTTCATAGCGAAGATTTTGTAGAGTTGCTCTTCCTCTTTCCTGTGTAGTTCTGGCATGTTGCAGGGAGTGGTGGCCCTGTTAAATGGTGTCCTAATGCAGCTTTGTTTGTGTGTTAGGACACTATTTAAAAGGGCCACCACTCATTGCAACACGCCAGAACTACGCAGGAAAGAGGAAGAGCAACTCTACAATATCTTCTCTATGAACTGATATCCCCACAACTTCATCCACACGTGCTTAATAAACAGACAACAGGAGACACAGTACACCCTAACACACCAGTCACACCACCTTACACCAAGAACATATCAAAACTGACGAGACTCCGATGACATCTAGGAATCATGGTACTACACAAGCCCACAGCCACTCTACGACAAATACTCACAAGGATTAAAGACTCCATTCCCACAACATTCAGAACGGATGAAGTTTACCAAATACCATGCAACAACTGCCACAAGCAGGAAGGAAGGAAGGAAACTAGCCATCAGGACACATGAACATCAGCTAACAGCAAAACAACACAATGAACTTTCCGTAATGTCAGTACACTGGGACAATGAAGGCCGTCAGTTTAACTGGGACAAAGTAACCATAGTAGCCCAAGCCAAACATAGACATGCACGGGAATTCCTAGCGGCATGGTTCTCAGCCCATAATGCAATCAACATCGAATTGGATCTCATATACAAACTCATACAGAACAAAACTGGAAATGACAGTACTCACCATAACAGATTGGACAGTACAAATTCCAAGCGGAGTAGAACAACATCGCTTCATCAGAGGCTCCGCTGAAATTACACAGCATGGTGGCAAGACATCTGAACGAAAGCAAGCCAGTTCAGCGAGCAAGTCAACAACCTCAAGTAATCATCTAATACACTCTTGACTGCCTCAATTGAATCTGCTTTCATCAGCTTTTCAGGCACTGTATTCTGGATTTGAATTATTTGCTGTACAAAAACACGTTCTCATGATGCCTTTGTGTCATTTGTAAATTATCCCACAGTTGTAGCTTCTTATTCTTAATCTTTTTAACACTTTCTTCCTATCTGCTTTGCCCAGTCCCCTCACGATTTTGAAAACATGCATCAAATCTATTCTCCCAAACTACTTCAAGCTATCTTTGTGACTAAGGTTTCTTACCCCAGAACTATTCTCATAAACCTCTCCTGCAATGTCTCCGATGTAGTCACATTCTTCCTTTAATGACGTGCGCAGAACTATGCACAAAACTCCAACTAAGATCTAACAGGAGTCTTTTAAATTTCAGCATAAGCTCCCTGCTCTTTTACTGCATGACCCCATTAATAAAGTCTGGGATACTGTTTGCTTTATTAACTGCTTGATCTACCCATCCTGCCAAAATTAGCGCCTGATGCACATATATGTCCAGATGTCTCTACTGCTGCACAACTTTTAGGGTAGGGTCCTTTATTTTGTATGATATCCCCGTGTTCTTTCCACCAAAAGGTCTTCATTTAGATGCATTCTCCATTGGCCACCTATCTGCCCATTTCACTAACTTTACAAAATCCTTTTGTAGTTTTACACAATCCTCCTCACAGTTTACAAAGCTTCCAAGGTCTGTATCATCTACAAACTCTGAGACTGTACCTGCTCATTGAGATCTGGATCATTGACATACATTGGGAAGAAACAACAACGGTCTGATAATCGACCCTCCCGGAATTCAATTTCAGTTCTTGCTGCAGCCTGAAAAATATCTATTCTCTGTTTCCTATCCTCCGCGAATTGTGTACCTAGGCTGTCTCTTTCAGAGAATCATACAGGAAAGTTTAGACCCTTTGGCCTATTGTGTCTTTACTATCAAAAATATAGTAATTTGCATTAGTCCCACTTTTCAGGAGTAGGTCCATAGTCTTGAATGTTATGGCACTTCAAGTGCTCATCCAAGTATTTTCTAAAGGCTGTTGAAGTGGATAACCTCACCCGGCGGAACATTCCAGAGCTTTCATCTAAGGGTAACAACTGTTTCCTACCCATCCTGTCTATGCCACCCATAATGATAGGATCCTTTACGAGATCCCCGTCAACTTTCTCTGCTCTGAAATTCTAGCTCCTCTTCGTAGCTGGAATGCTCCTTCCCAGGCCACATCCTGGTGAATCTCCTCCGCACTCAATCCAGTGCAGTTACATCATTCATACAATACCTTGACCAGAACTGCACACACTCCTCCAACTGTGGCCTAACCAAAAAGTTTTGTACAGCTTCAATATGACCTCCCTACTCTTATAATTATGCCTTACCTGAAAAAAGCAAGTATTCTGTTCATCTTCCATAAGCAAGAAATTTTCTCAAAAGTTTGTCATGTGACATTGAGTCAAATGCCTTTTAGAAGTCCATATACACCACATCAACAATATTACCGTCATCAATTCTCAAAAAAGTACAGCAAGACAATTAAAAGTGGTTTTCTTTTAAAAAATCTGTGCTGTCTCTTCCAGACCCTGACTTTCCATGTGACTGTTAATTATATTTGATGAAGGTTCTAGGTCCGAAATGTCGATTCTCCTGCTCCTCCTGATGCTGCCTGACCTGCTGTGTTCCTCCAGCTCCACAACGTACCAACTCTGACTCCAGCATCTGCAGTTCTTGCTATCTCTGCCAATCAATGTTACTGCCCTGTCTCACTGACTGCTGTTTCTGACCCAGTTCAAAAGGAAAACCAGTAAAGTGCAGATACTTTAAGTTGGGACCTACTGAAAATATTGTGCAATACAATGATATGTATAAATAAAAACTTGTCAAAAAAATTTGAGTGTAGAAATTCCTAAGTCCATATGAACTGTCAACTAGCCAGGGACTGCTTGAAAGTAAAACAATGAAAACTAGTTCAGATCCAACTCATTCATCTAGGAGCAGGTTTCCATCAGGTTCTCTACAACCTTCTGAATTTGATTGTGCTTAACTCTGGATGTAAGTTTGCTCGCTGAGCTGGAAGGTTCGTTTTCAGACGTTTCGTCACCATTCTAGGTAACATCATCAGTGAGCCTCCGGTGAAGCGCTGGTGTTATGTCCCGCTTTCTATTTGTGTGTTTAGGTTTCCTTAAGGAATAAATAGAAAGCGGGACATAACACCAGCACTTCACCGGAGGCTCACTGATGATGTTACCTAGAATGGTGACGAAACGTCTGAAAACGAACCTTCCAGCTCAACGAGCAAACTTACATCCAGAACCTCAACCTGAGCTACAAATCTTCTCAAAACTCACTGTGCTTAACTCTGTTACTTGCTGAATGCAGAATCCCATGAAAGCCTATCTTGAAAAAAGATGAACACCAGGTGTCGCCCTGCTGCTTGAGAACTTCATTACAGAACTTAAAGCTATCTGTTACTGAATTCTTTTTGTTGATAATGCACATGACATAGCATTTTTGCTATTGACTAGTATCTTCCATTGAAGGTTATTTCCCTATCACATTTGAAATTCTATAAGATCACCTTGCAGTGAATTAACATGTTCTTGGATCAAGTCTCCAGAAAATATATTTTGAAGGAAGTTTGAAACGCACTAATACAAGCCAAAAATGCCACTGTGCTTTCATCAATTAATAACAAAGTGCTCTCAGTGAAGTAAAACTTGTTTTTTTTTCATGAAAGTCAGTTGGAAGTGGATGTCATAAAGAATGCACTTTGTACTCCTGAAGTTTACAAAAAAAATTGTTTCCATATTCTGAATGTCCTTCCCAGTCAATCTTCTGATCCGCATCCTCAGAAAATTGCTTCCATTTCCCATTTTCTCTGCATCCAGGACATCTCCCCACTTACGACATCCTTTCTGAAGGGCACTGCATCGCAATATAATGGCTCATGTACAGCCAGGCCCTGCTGAAGCTAATTGTGATGTATTGACACTTAAGAGGTCTGTGATACTATATCAAATCATTCAATTGCACTTCTTCAAAAAGATTCAGATGAAAACTGAAATAGCAAAAGTTGGATTCCTACCTGATGAAGTGCCACATCAGTTACCCAGAAGTTGTCATCTTTATCTGTGCTAATACCATGAGGCAGATAGAAACTGCAATGTCAAGAACAAAAGGTCAGGCACAAGTTTCATGCTCAAATTATTTTGAGCAACAAATATATTTAAAGCATCTGTTAATGTAAGCTTTACCTGCCTTTGCTTTCTCTGTGCTAACATCACAGATTTAAATGCATATTTGCTCAACATTCATGTTCTCTCGCACTAGCTAAACCCAAGAGGAAAAATCTGCTAATGAAAAGCTATAAATAAGAAATAGTCTAATGATGAGTCTTGAAGCAGCTTGGTCCATTTTGAGATTGCTTCTGCAAAGAAATATTGTTGATTCAGTGTGTTGGAATCAATTGGTCTTGCTAGACAGGTAACCGGGTACTCGCTTCTGTCAGTTCCTTCTGTTCATTCCACATTTTATAGATCTATTTTTCTTCCTCATTTGAGGAGTCCCATTCCAAATTTTTGATCAAGGGTGTGATACCAACGTATTTCCCATACTCATCTGTGCAAAGTCATGCAGCAAATCTTTGGATTGCTTCAATCTTATTTATATCTCTCACCGCAAGTTCTTACACACAACTCACACAGTCCAAAACTGGATAATCAAATGTTTAGTAAACTATAACTCTGTTATCTCTGTTAACTATATCCTTTTAACAATACCAAACTTTCTTCCTCAAAAATGCAAGAACCCTCTCAGTTACCTGCTGAATGCAGAATCCCACGAACGCCCATCTTGAAAAAAGATGAACACCAGGTGTCGCCCTGCTGCTTGAGAATTTCATTACAGAACTTAAAGCTATCTGTTAATGAATTCTTTTTGTTGATAATGCACATGACATAGCATTTTTGCTATTGACTAGTATCTTCCATTGAAGGTTATTTCCCTATCACATTTGAAATTCTATAAGATCACCTTGCAGTGAATTAACATGTTCTTGTATCAAGTCTCTAGAAAAAATATTTTGAAGGAAGTTTGAAACGCACTAATACAAGCCAAAAATGCCAGTGTGCTTTCATCAATTAATAACAAAGTGAAACTTGTTTTTTCATGCAATTCAGTTCGAAGTAGATTTCATAAAGAATGTACTTTGTATTCCTGAAGTTTACAAAAAAAATTGTTTCCATATTCCTCCTGTTTAAAAAAGGATGTCAAAGTACCATAATGTACAAGTCTCAGCGCCCCTGTTACCTTCTATTTTGAGCTTAGTCAGTCATTGTTGATAGGCTTTGAGAAAATGAGTAATCACCAATTAGCCTGAACTTGTCCTCACTTGGTGCCACATGGATGTGTTTACTGTATGAGATGCTGCATCCTAATGGAGAGCTAGAACTCTGGATTTATCTAAGTCAGCAGCAAATCTTTTGAATTTGTGTGAATTTAGTGTTTCATAACTCAAAGCAAATAATGCCATACTAGGAAAATAGAATATTTTTACATTCTGAGCATCCAGCAGACATTCCAAATCTTGTGTACAAATCTTCTATCCTGCTACATTGTTGTTTCAATCCAATTTGATTGCATCACCTAACGAACATTTTGATTTATAATGGCTAGCTCATCCAATACCAGGCTGTAATCAATTTTATGTTATTAGCCTGGGCTGAGGACTGTCAAATCTCATGGCATCTTAACTGTAGAACAGACATTAATACTTTTTGTCTTGGCTACATTTTAATCTACTTTTCTTACAGTAGAGACGTCTGTAAATTTGTTAGATAGTTTATTGCTGAGATTTGGCTGAAAGGATTTGATTGAATCCATTTGGATAATTTCTTGAAAAAGGTAACTTTGGGAAGATCAGGGCATGAGTATAAGCTACATTAACAAACAGCTAGGTTAGATGCCAGGAGCTATGTCTTTTCAGAGTTGTAAGTATGAGCAACCTGTCAACTATGAAATAATTGAGAGTAGACTGATGGGGCAGTAATTGGCCATGTTTGATTTGTCCCGTTTTATATGTGCAGGACATACCTGGGCAATTTTCCAGATTGTCGGATAAATGCAATTTTGAATTGCCAACAGCTAAAATTAAACATGATTAAAAATAAGAAAGATCTTGCACATAAACACCAATACCGCATGACAACATCAACAGAGCTTCACTGAAAATCCAATTTCTTGTTGTTGATTAAGAAAAACAAAGTCCTCATCACTTAATTTTTGCTAAAAACATATAGTTATAAAAATCTGAGAATCAATGATACAAGAATTCAAGGTTCTTGATTGCTGCATCTGTGAACTTCCCAGGATCGGGAGAGGTTCCTGCTGATCTTGGATTTCATGTCACTGGCAGTGTCTCCCCATATGAAAGTTGATGGAAAGGTTACCACAGTAGCCTAGGTCTGGCAGAGGGGAAGGGTGAGTAGGTAGTACATTCCCTCCATCACCAAGAAAACATGTAATAGGCATCCGTGATATTCTTCAAAAAAATGATAATAATGTTCCCCATCCTTCAGAGTCCCAAAATTTCTAACAATTCATACAGTTTTCATTGTATTGGGATCTAGGAAACTGTCTGCCCAATATTGTAGTTTCAGATTGTCTACGTATTTCTTTGAAGACCTATATAAACCCTTACTAGAGACAAATTCAATGGCTGTATCAAATGCTACCCTGTTACAGTCCTACTTTTTGAGGAGTTTAAATTTAAATCAAACTCCTACACATTTGTTTCAATTTCCAGCAACAAACTTGAACCCAGATTAACCCATGAGAATGTTGTAGAAATATTAAATTTGTAGAGAAATACTGGAACCTGCCACTGGCTTCCTTCTTTGAAGGATATGTGCGGAGATAATTGACGTCCTTCTGTTACAATAGTTTAGCACATTTATCTAGTTGGAAATATATTTCAATATTCTAATCAATGAACAGATTACAGGTAATAATCTAACTAAAATATCAAGTCAATTTAAGGCTTTGTAAAAAGCACGTTTAGAAGGTAAAATGCTACAAATTTTAACCTGTGGCATTTGAGAAGTGGCTACAAAATGTTATCTTCAGCTGATTATAATGACAAATATTATGGACTAACAACTGAGTTTTATAAGTCAAATACTGCAAGTGAAACAAAAAAAAAAGTTTGAGAAAATCGTTTGCACTTACACATTTGCTCCCACAGCATTTAGCACTTTCATAGAGACTGGATCCAAAGTGAGGATAGTGTTGTACTGAATTGGTCCAATACCTTGGGCCTGATAAATGTGTTTCTGGTCAAAAGAACTAAGTGAACAAAAACATAAATAAATTATTACCGCTAGTAAAATGTAACATCCACATTTAGAACATAGAACAGTACAGCACTGTACAGGTCCTTCGACCCATGATGTTGTGCTAAACTTTTACCTAAACCTAAGGTCTATCTAACCTCCACCCCTACCTTATACTATCATCTGTATGCCTATCTAATAGCTGCTTAAATGCCGTTGATGAGGCCGACTCCACTACCCTCTCTGGCAATGCATTCCATGCCCCTACCACACTCTGAGTAAAGAACCTACCTCTGACATCTCCCCTGTATCTACCTCCAATCACTTAAAAACTATGGCCCCTCGTAATGGCTACCTCCACCCTGGGAAAAAGTCTCTTGCTGTCCACGGTATCTATACCTCTGATCATTTTGTACACCTCTATCAAGTCACCTCTCATTCATCGTCATTCTAAAGAGAAAAGTCCTAGCGCTCTCAACCTTTCCGCGTAAGACCTTCCCTCCATTCCAGGTAACATCATGGTAATCTCCTCTGCACCTTTTCCAACACTTCCACACCTTTCCTGTAATGAGGCGACCAGAACTGGACACAATACTCCAGATGTGGCCAAACCAGGCTTTTGTATTGCTGGAGCATAACTTCCCGGCTCTTGAACTCAATCCCTCTATTAATGAAAGCTACACACTATATGCCTTCTTAACAATTCCATCCACCTGGGTGGCAGCTTTCAGGAAACTGTGGACATGAATCCCAAGATCCTTCTGCTCCTCCATACTGCCAAGAATCTTTCTGTTAACCCTGTGTTCTACTTTCAAATTTGTCCTTCCAAAATGAATCACCACACATTTTCCAGGGCTAAACTCCACCTGCCACTTCTCAGCTCAGCTCTGCATCCTATCAATGTTCCTTTGTAGCCTAGAACAGCCCTCCGCACTATCGACAACTCGACCCACCTTCGTATCATCTGCGAACTTACTATTTTACCTTTCCACCCCTTCATCCAAATCATTTACAAAAATCACAAATAGGAGGACCCAGGACAGATCCCTGTGGTACACCACTCGTAACTGAGCACCATGTTGAATATTTTACGTCCACTACGACCCTTTGTCTTCGAAGGGTCAGCCAATTCTGAATCCAATCTGCCACATTTTCCCCTATGCCATGCCTCCTTATTTTCTGCATCAGCCTACCATGGGGAACCTTATCAAACGCCTTACTTAAATCCATTTATACTACATCCACTGTTCTGCCTTCATCCACATGTTTGGTCACCTCTTCAAAGAATTCAATAAGGTTTGTGAAGCATGATCTACCCCTCACAAATCCATGCTGACTATCATGAGTCAAATTGTGCCTAGCACAAGTGATCATAAATCCTAACTCTCAGAGCACTTTCCAATAATTTGTCCACCACTGACGTAAGACTAACTGGCCTGTAATTTCTGAGGTTATCCCTATTCTCTTTTTTGAACAACGGAATGACGTTTGCCTCTCTCCAATCTTCCGACACGATACCAATGGACAGTGAGGACGAAAAGATTATCACCAAAGGCCCTGTGATCTCTTCCCGTGCTTCCCATAGAATCCTTGGATAAATCCCATCACCCCGGGGGACTTATCTATCTTCAAGTTCCTCAAAATTCCTGGTACAACTTCCTTACTAACATCGACATCCTCTAGCCCTCTAGCCTGTTTCACACTATCCTCCTCCACAACTAGGTCCCTCTCAATTGTGAATACCGAAGAAAAGTATTCATTAAGGACCTCTCCTATCTCTTTAGACTCCATGCACAAATTCCCTTTACAATCCTTGATCAGTCCTACCCATTCTCTGATCATTCTTTTATTCCTCACGTACATGTATAAAGACTTGCAGTTTTCCTTGATCCTGTGTGCCAAGGTTTTCTCATGCCCCCTTATAGCACTCCTAAGCCCTTTCTTCAGTTCCTTCCTGGCTAACTTGTATCCCTCTAGACCCTTTTCTGTTCCTTGTTTTCTAAACCTTATATAAGCATCCTTCTTCCTCTTAAGCAGTCGTTCAACCTCTCTTGAGAACCAAGGCTCCCTCACTCGACCGTATCTTCCCTGTCTGCTAGGGACAAACGTATTGAGCACACAGTATGCATTCCTTAAACAATCTCCACATTTCGATAGTGCTCTTTCCAGACAGCATCTGTTCCCATTTTATGTTAACCAGTTCTTGTCTAGCAGAATTGTAATTACCCTTTCCCCAATTATGCATCTAACTCTGCTGTGTGTTCCTATCCTTTTCCATGACTATTGTAAAAGTAACAGCATTATGATTGCTACTGCCAAAATGCTGTCCTACCAACAGGTCTAACACTTGGCCCGGTTCATTGCCAAGCACCAAATCCAAAGTGGCCTCTCCTCGTGTCAGTCTATCTACGTACTGTGTCAAGAATCCTTCCTGAACGCACTGGATAGAATCTGCTCCATCTAAACTATTACAACTAAAAAGTTTCCAATCAATATTCGGAAAGTTGAAGTCACCATGGCTACAACCCTGTGACTTCAGCACCTTTCCAGTATCTGCCTCCTAATCTGCTAACCATATTTGACCATACTCAATTAATAGGTACCTACCAAACAGTTTAAATGTACCATGCGATCGCTTTCCCAAACAGGTAAAAGTTCCTAAGCCAATATTCTAACTTCCTGGCAGGAATACTGTTGCTCAGGATGAAATAATCATAAATAATTTAATGATACATTAATGTAACAGCTGAGTTTCACTTCAGAAGTTATTATTCACATATCAAAGAAAAGAAAACATATCTGATAATAATATTTAGGGTGGGGCGTACGTTTAATCCTGCTCCTGCATCGTGTGGCTCAAGGGCCGTTCCTACATGTCTTTCACATTGCTAGGCCATCCAAAAGTACTTTACAACCAATGAAATACACTTGAAACATATTCACACCTTCATGTTGGAGGTACAGCAACCAATTTGAAAACAGCAAGTTCCCTAAGTAGTAACAGAATAAATGACCAGAAAATCTGCTCTACAAAATTACAGAAGTAGTACAACAGAGCTGGTGGCAATCTGGCCCATTGTGTCTGCACTGGGTCTCTAAACGAGCATCATGACTTAGAACCATTTGTCTGCCTTGTCCATAAATCCTTGCACAACAGATGATACCATTAAAATAATCAATGTCCTCTTGAATGCCTCAATTGAACCTGCCTTCACCACACTTTCAGGCAGTGTATTCCAGTCCCAAACAACTTGTCCTGTTTAAAGGAATTTTCTCACTTCACATTTGCTTCCATTGTAATCGCTTTAAATCTGTGCCTCTCATTCTTGATTCTTTTACAAGCAGAAACAATTTCTCACGTTGTATTGAGTCTCTCTGCCATCCCACCAATAGAATTTTGAAAACTTTAATCATATCTTCTCTAAGCCTTCATCTACCCAAACAGAACAGTCCTAGCTTATAAGTTCTCATAACAAGAATGGTTCTGGGGATAGGAAAGGTTGGTTATCATGATAATAATCCTGATAACTAACCTTTCCTATCCCAGGAACCATTCCTTAAACATCTTCTACACTCTCTCATTCATTCATCAGTGTGGCACCCTTGGCACCTAGAAATGATGTTGAACAAGTGTCTTATACATATTAACGTCTTTACTCTTGTACTCTAGGCCCCTACTAACAAAACCCACAATACTGTCTGCTTAATTAATTGCTGTTTCCATCTGTCCTGCCACTTTCAATAATCTGTGCACATGTACACCCAGGTTCCTGGATCAATCGTTCCATGACATGCACTCATTTTAGAATTGTACCCCTCTTGGTCTGTCTATATTCTTCTGACCAAAATGTGTCACTTCACACTTTTCTGCACTGAACCTCATCTGCCACCCATCTGCCCACTCCACCAATTTGTCTATGTTGTTATGAAGTTCAACATTGTCATTCTCACAGTTTACCAAGCTTCCAAATTTTGTACTACATATACATTTAAAAAATGATCCTCCACCCTGACCACCAAGGTCTGGATCATGAATGTACATATCAGGAAAAGTGAGGGTCCCAAACCTAATAACTGATGAACACCATTACAAACCTTCCTCCAGCCCAAAATATATCTATTCTCCATTACTCTCTGCCAAATTTATACTCACGTTGCTACTGTCATTTTTACTTCTCTAAGCTCTAAATTTTGGTTCTGTTGCACTGTTTTAAATTCCTTCTGAAAACTGATGGACACCACATCAACAGCATTATTCCCTTTATGGCATTGTCTGTTATCAATTCAAAAATCTGCAGCAAGTTAGTTAAAGTCTATTTTCCCATTAGTTAGCTGGTGGTGGCATCGCAATGGAGGTGGTGGAAATGGCAGCTTATAATCCTTTGGATGCTATGGCTAGTAGGTGTTCCTATGCTAACATTTCTATCTTAGGCCTTCTGCAGTGGTCGAGTATGGGTCAGTGCAAGATGGAAGAACAGCATCTCATTTTCCACTTGGGGACCCTGCAACCTTCAGGACTCAATATTGAGTTCAATAATTTTAGAGGCTGAACACCACATTTTATGTCTGTTCGCCACCCCAACAACCCAAGTCCTGTCATGACATTGGTTGCTTTCACTACAGCGAATCTACTTTCACAAGCTACATAGTCCCCATTATCACCTTTTCTTTATCCCTGGCATACGATCATCAGTGGTTACATCTCCACCTATCTGCTCACTCTTTTCCCAAACTCCCTATCAAGATAAATACCATGTTTTCCTAAATGCTATAAGTTTTGAAGAAGGGGTCACTGGATTCAAACAGTTTCCCAGTTTCTCTCTCCACTGATTTGCTGAGTTTCTCCAACAATTTCTGTTTTTGTTTCAGATTTCCAGTATCTACAGGTCTTTGTTTTGTCATATTTGTTTTACTTGTTGATTTGGTAATAAACTACATGCAAGAACTGAAAAAAGTTTTTAGAACATGCCATAGGATATTTTGCATCCACTAACAGAGGAATTTCGATTAATATCCCATTTGAAAGATGACAGCTCCAACAATGCACATACCCCTCAGCACTGCAATAAGGGACAAGCCTGGACAATGCCATCAAACTTCTAGAGGAGGGTTTGAATCTACAATTTTTTGATGCAAGCATTTGCATTTTACCACTTAACCAAGGCTGACACAATTTCTCAAAAATTAAATTAATTATGTGCCAAAACTAACAATCCTGGTTGCTTGCCTGTGCATCTAAGTACAAGGATATTGCTATAAATTAGCAAATGTAATTTTTACTCTGTCTTGTACAGCGATGTTTCAAATAATGGGGCTTTAAGAGTGACCTCAAATGGTACTAAGAATTCAGCTATTTTATTTCCTATTACATTCTATTTAATATTCACCCTATTTCTTGGGGAAAATCAATTATTGGTATAAATATAAATCTGCATACCCTAACCTTTTTGCAAATAGGCTATTGAGCTACCTTACAACTTTGCCTTTGCTTTATCACGACATGACCCGCAACCTTAGGTTTCATGGAAATACAATGAAAATACTGTGAATGCTGGGCATCTAAAACAAACACCAAAAATGTTAGCGAAACGCAGCAGATCAGACAGAATCTGTGGGAAGAGAAACAGGATTAACAATAAACTTGGTTTCTTACTCCAGAATGTTGCTAGACCTTGAGTTTCTCTTGCATTTTCTGTGTTTTTACCCCTCTGAAAGAAAGGTTTCTTTTGCTCATGATACTCACATTCATAACTTCACTCCAAATAAAGAACTTGATTCTGATTTTATTATTTCATGAGAAGTGGGCTTTGTTGGCAAGACCAGTCTTTGTTACCCATTCCTAAATGCACCTGAACAGAGTGCCTTGTTGGACCATTTCAAAGGATAGTTAAAAGTCAACTACATTTCTGTGAAACGAAAACAAAGTTTACAGAAAAGCTCAGCAGGTCTGGCAGCATCTGTGAAGGGAAAAACAAAGTTAACATTTCAGTCCAATGACCCGTCTGAGGAACAGAAGTCACCAGACCCAAAGCTCTGCTTTGTCCTTCACAGATGCTGCCAGACCCGATGAGCTTTTCCAGCAACTTTGTTTTTGTTCCTGATTTACAGCATCTGCAGTAGTTCTGGTTCATTTCGCATTTCTGTGGACCTGGATTCACAGATTTCACAGGACTGCAGATGTCATTCCCTAAAGAACATTAGTAAACTAGACAGTTCTTTATCACAATCAATAGTTTCATGGTTTTGAACTTCTAGTCCAAAAATGTTAGCGCCAACCATTTGTCTCTCCTACAAAGCACAAACAATAAAAATCTAATCCTCAAAAGTTTAACCAACAACCACACATGGAACAGACTGATAAACTTTATGATGTAGACACAGCAGACAAAGAAATTACAATTGCCCTGCTTACAACAGTGATATCTAAGAGTAATTCAATATGGATGGTCAAAATTACAAGTGAGTCTGGACAGAGTAAACAAAGAAAAAAAATGTTCCCATTGACAAGAAAAGAAAGAAATTGGCAGAAGAACCATAGGGAGGTTGAGGCCATTATTTAGTCCCCGTAACTAGATTATAAGCTAAAATGCAATGCCAGAAAGGGTGCTCAAAGTATATTCAAAGCTTAATGGAAATTGGATTTTTACTTGAAAAGGTAACATTTGCAAGACTACAAGAAACGTGCAGTAGATTGAATCTACTGGAGAGATGTTATGCTATTGTCACTAGATTAGCAATCCAGAGACCCAGGCAATTCTTGTGAGGATATAAGTTCAAATCTCACTGTTGTAAATGATGAAATTTGTATAAAAAAAAATCTGAAATTAAAAATTAATGTAACAACTGTTAATTGTTCTAAAATCTGAGTAATGTCCCTTAGGGAAAGAAATCTGCCATGTTAACTGATTTACATGAGACTTCAATCTGGTTAATGTTTAGCTGCCCTCTTGACCTAGCAGGTCAGTCTGCTCAAGGGCACTTAGGGAATGGGCAATAAATAGTAGTCCAGCCAGCGACACCCACATGCCAACGAAAACAAATTACAAAAAGAATTTGTTAGCTCTCTCAAACAGCCAGGCCAGTTGAGTTTCTCTAACCTTCATACAGTCATACAGCACAGAAACAGACACCTCAGTCGAACATGTCTACGCCTGCCAGACATCCCAATCTGATCTAGTCCCAATTGCTAGTATTTGGCACATAACCGTCTAAACCCTCCCGATTCATATACATATCAGATGCCTTTTAAATGTTGTAATTGTACCCACTTCCACCACCTCCTCTGACAGCTCGTTCAATACATCCACCACTCTCTGCATGAAAAAGTTACCTCTCAGGTCCTTTACAAATCTTTCCGTTCTCACCTTAAACTAATACCCTCTAGTTGTGGATTCTCTCACCCTAGGAAAAAGACCTTGGTTATTCACCCTATCCGTGCCCCTCATGATTTTATACACCTCTGCGCCGTTAATGATTCTACGAAACAAAAGTTTGAATTAAAACTGCAAGCACTCTGCAATAGAAGACATTTGTGAATACATTCCCAACTTTCAAATCACTCATATAGCAGCTAAGAGAATTGTCTGCCAACAAGATATTAAAGTACAAAATAACTGTTCACAGTCAACTTACTTACTTCTCATCCCACACATGGTTTCCTCTGTGAAAAATGACTAGGTTATTTTTGGAATCCAGGGCAACTCCAGAAACTTGGCCCAGTTCTAGTTTTTCTCCAGGCCAGTCAACTGCTTCTTCCAAGTGAGAGACTACAAAATGTAAAGAAAAATATCCACTAGCAACTAGCATTAGAAGCTTTATTTGTTTGAAAACAAATTAATTAAGGTGAATGTGAGACATCTGAAAATCCAGTGAGTCTGCAAAATTTGGCAAAGGCTGTGTCTTTGACAGGAAAGGAGATGCCAGGATTAGTTTTACTGCTTGCTGGAATGGCAGGCACCCACAATTCAAATCTGATGACACCATGTAATAGACATGACCCTGTAAACTTGATCAGAACTTACACTTAGCAATTCGTGCTAGGTACTTGGACCTGAATGCACTCAACTTAGTATGTCTCACCCAACTAACTTAGAAGGATTATTCATTCCTACTTATCACATAACCTTTTAGGACAGCTCCTGAAAAGACCAGCAAATGCAGTGCTACCACTCATTTTAGTTATGACAGGTGAAACAGAGTGAATAGGCACAATATATACACAGTACATAATAGTCAACAGAGAAGATTATTGACTAAGTCTATAGGCTCCTGTTTTAGACTGAACATTTCTTTCCTTGATACTTTCAGAGAATTACTAAAACAATGTTTTATAACTTGCCATTTGCCCATCAAAAGAAAAGCTCGTCCTCATTATTACAAAGTAGACTGCATCAGGTTTTCATGTTAAGAAAAGAAAAGATTGAGAATTATTAAAAGAACTTGGACATATTCCATCCAACTAAGCCTTTGTTTTTGGCATATTTCATATTTGCTTTGTATCTATAACAGTATTCTGTATTTGGACTATGTAATGATCCTAATTGAGAGGTTAATAGAAGGCTTTGGTTTGTTAACCTGTCCCCTGTTATTTACATCAAATATGAAGTTCCCCAGCATATTTCTTCAGGACCAACAAATTAACAAAGCACCGCATTACACATGAGCAAAACTAAGCGGACTTCATTCAGTACCAAAAGGAGCTTTTCAGTGCCACTGTAGAAGAAACAGTGATGCCTGTCCAGCCATTTGCACCATCCCAATGTATGCGTGCATGCACTGTTCTAATGGTTGTGATTCTAGTTTAGCAGAGCATGCGAGCATAAAAACAAGGAGCGAGAGTGGGCCACTCGGTTCTTCAACTCTGCCATTCAATAGATCACAGCTAATGACTTTAACCTCAGCTCTACATTCCTGCATACCCTGATAACCTTTTGTCCTGTTGGTAATCCAGAATCTAACTACCTCTGCCTTAAGACACGTAAAGATTCTGCACCCACTGCCTTGTGAGGAAGAGAATTCTAAAGACTCTCAACTCTAATAGGGAATGAAAAAAGTTTCCTCATCTTTGTGTTAAATGGGAAACCCCTTATTTTAAAACCGTGACCATAGTTCATTAGGTGACTAACCAGAAAATTTCAAAGATTACCACCAAAGCACATGTTTAATAGGAGTAAGAGTAGCTATAAACCATTCAGCCCCTTACTATATCCCCTGCTATAAAATCATACCCCAGGCCTCAATTCTTGTTTTGTGCCCGCTCCTCATAATCCTCAATTCCTTGATAATTTTTTTAAAAAATCCACCTCCTCTTTAAATACATCCAGTGATCTAGTCTCTTCAACTCTCTGGGGTTTAAAATTCCATGCATTGCCAGCCTCAGCGAATAAATTCCTTTGCATTTCAATTTTAAATGAATGTCCCCTTAGTCTACCTCCCCTAGTTCGAGATTTCCTCACTGGAATGGTGGAAACATTTTATCAACATGATTCTGACAGAGCATGACAGGGTAGATGCATGATTCAATAAGATCACCCTTGTTCTTTTAAGATCTAATATAAGCCCTTGCCTGTTTAGCTGCTCTTGACAAACCAATTCCTTTATCGTAGGAATCAGGCTGCTGAATCTCTTTTGAACAGCCTTCAATGCCAGCATATCCTTCCTTAAATACGGGGGACAAAACTGTACATAGTAGTCCAGGTGCAGCCTCACCAACATTTTGTACAGGTCATCCCTTTTTTAAACTCCAACTGCGACAATAAAGGCCAAAATTTCATTGTCAGTTCTGAAGGAGTCACATTGGGCTCAAAATGTTAACTCTGCTCCTCTGTTCCCAGATGCTGCCAGACGCACCTAGTATCCTGAGTGTTCTATTTTTAATTCTAAAATTGCAGCTCCTTTCTTATTTATTTGCAACACTTGCACGTTAACTTTATGTTTCAGTCACAAGAACACCCAGATCCCTTTGTGCTACATGTTTTTGGAACGTTACTCATTTAAATTGTACAGAAGTGCTTGACCTCTTACCTAAGATTAACTCCTTTTGCCAAGTTTTTTGCCCACTCATTCAACTCGACTATATCTCTTACAGATTCTTTATATCCTCAACATAACATGTCCTCCCATCTATTTTTGTAACATCAACAGATTTGGGCACATTACACGCTGCTCCTCTTCCAAGTCACTAACTAAGTTACTAAGCTGACTTCCCTTTCACAAAACCTGTTTTGATTGCATTAAGCTTTTCTAAATGTCCTATTTCTTTCTCAATAATGGACTCCAGTATTTTTCCCCAATGATAGATGTTATGCAAGCAGCTCTTCAAAGGCTTTTAGACGATTCCAGCACGTGGCTCCTTTCCCTTGGCATTCCTTACTTGCCACCTAAATGGATTCCACTTCATAATCTATCGCATCGATATCATTTTTCACCACCACACTGACAACTTCCTTTATTAACAATGCTACCGAACTTCCTTTATCTTTTTGCCTATTTTTCCAGAAATTCGAATATTCTTGAATACAGAGTTCCCAGTCTCAGTTGCCCTCCAACATCTGTAATAGCTACCAAGTCTTTTGTTTGTGTGTGTGCTAGCCACTGGCTGATACCAACAAAAATAACTCAAAGATATTATTCAATAAGCAATGGTCTGCATAAAACTTTTTGAATCATATCTGTCATATTAATTTGGCATTCAAAATCTTTGAAATCTGGTTGAAAATGATTAATTTATCTATTCACTAAATATGGACCAGTGCAGAGGGGAGGACCAAAACAAATAAGTAAAAGCTCAGGTTCAGGTCGATCTGTGTTGTGCTAGATAACCTCAGTCAGACGCATGGTACAAGAGCAGAAAAGGTAGGATCAGGAGAAGATCATTCAGCAATTACTGCTCACTCTTAACTGCACTTGAAAAGTTGGTGGTGTTGCCTTTTTGAACTAATGTGTCCATGTAGTGCAGTCACCCACAATACTGTTTGGAAAGATCTTCCAGGATTTAGACCCAGTAACTCTGAAGGAACATAACATATTCAAAGTCAGGATGTATGTACCATGGAAGGGAACTTGCAGGTGGTGATATTCCCTCACATATGCTATCCTTATCCTTTTACATCATAGAGGTCACAGGTTTGGAAGGTGCAGACAAACGAGCCTTGTTGTGTTACTGAAATCTACTTTGCATACAGTACACAGCACCTCGGTGGAGGGAATGAATTTTAAGGTAGTAAATGGAGTTGTTGTTAATCAAGCAAGTTGCTTTGTTCAAGATATTATCAAGACTTTTGAGTGTTGTAGGAGATGCACTTGGTAAGGCAAGTGGACCATGTTCTATCTCACTCCTGACCTTTGCCTTGTAAATGAAAGACAGGCTTGTGGGAGTCAAATGGAGAATTACTCACCACAGAACTCCCAGTCTTTGAGCTAACTTGCGGCCACAATATTTGTATTGGTGGTCTCATTCAGTTTCTGGTCAGTAGCAACCCCCAGGATAGTGATACTGTGGATTCAGCATTAATGCCATTGAATATTGGGAGAAGTGGTTGGATTTTCTCATTGGAGATGCACATTTCTGCATACAGTTCCTGCTCATTTCTTGGCACTTGTGTAAAATGAATGTTATTTGTTCCCCAGGGCATCAGCTTACCAATTTCCCTGCCGACTAAACCCTAAATGAACTGCTTCCAATGCGATGTGTCCCTCCAGGATTAAGGTGGCCAAAACTGTATACAGTATAAAGTTTTAGCAAAGATTTGCAGCTTGGGTTGTGGGTGAAGTTGCTGACTTGCTCGCTGATGTTACCTAGCATGGTGATAAAATATCTGAATGAAAACAAGCCAGCATAGTGAGCAAGTCAACAACCTCACTATACACAGTAATCAGTGTGGACTCATCTTGCAAAAGCAAACCATGTCTACACATAAACTTCAACCCCCATGCAATAAAGGCAACATACCATTTACCTTCCTAACTGCTCATTATAGTTCCATGATAACCCTTTGAGTTTCATGTGTAAGGGCTTCAAGTTCCATCTGCAGTGTAACATTCTGTGGTATCCTTTTAATTAACATTGTTTTGTTATTCTTCCTGCAAAAGTGGACAAGCTCTTATTTTTCCACACCGCACTGCAACTATCAATTAAAATTGTGCCTCCTCACGAACTATATCTAAATTCCTTTGCTGCCTCATTACCTCTGCTTAACTTTCTTTCTAGCTATCTTGGTGTCAACAGCAAATATAGCAACCAAATATCTGATTTCTTCCTCCAAGTCATTGACATAGCTTGTAAATAGGCCCCAACATTAACTACCGTTGCATTCCACTTGTTACAATTTACCCTCCTGAAAATGACCCACTTTCTAGATTGTGCTTCCTGTTGGTTAGTCGGTTATCCATCTATTTTAACAGATCACGTCCAACACCACAAGCTCTTATTTTGTTTGGTGACCTTCTATGTGGTACTTTTCAAATGCTTTTCGGCAATCCAAATAAAGTATATACTGATTTCTCTTTGCCCACTCTCTTGTTACATCCTTAAAGGGCATTAATTTGTGAAACACAAGCTCTCTTTCACAAATTCATGTTCATCCTGATTATATTTTTACTTCCTGACTGTCCTGCTACCTTCTCTTTAATAATGGTGTCTAGCGTCTTCCCAATGACAGACATTAGGCTATCGAGCCTACGGTTTCCTACTTTCAGTCTTTGTCTTTCCTGAACAGATATGTTACATTTGCTTTTTCCAATCCACAGGAACCTTTCTGCAATCTGGGGAATTCTAAAATGTTACAAACAAAGCATCTGTTTCTGAAAGTCTCTCTTAAAAATGTGGACAGATTCTTGATAGTAAGGTAATCATGGGTTGTTGGGAAAGGGCAGGTAAGTGGAGGTGAGAAGTAGCATATCAGACATAATTCTACTGCATGTTGGAGCAGGCTCGGGGGGCTGAATGGTCCACTCATGTTCTTAAATAAAAACCAAAAGAACAGCCCACTCACGTTCCTATTTCTCACAGTCTAAAACCCTATGAAATAAACCACTGGAATTGTCAGATTTAGCCTCATTATTATTCCAATGCTTGTCCTCTGCTGATAGTGATTGCTCCCAAGTTCTGCCTTAGATACATTAGAACGAGAACCAGGAACTGTTACAGAGGTTATATGCCAAATATTTTCTTTTGGTTATTGCATTTGTGACGAAACCAATAGGATATCACAGAAGAGTCCAGGTGCAGACATTTCTTGAAAAAGAGCACTCAAGTTGGATTTCTACAACTATGGTCCTAAACTTTCAACTGATTACCTAGGTAAACAAATGCATTTCTTCACAGAATGAGGATACGACGATTGCAAGGCTTGCCCATAGACGTTACTTTAAATATGCTAATATGGTGCATCATGATCAACATCTCAATTTAGAAATCATAGCCACACAGTTCTCAAATGCATGGCGCCACTAGAAAATGTAATAGAGTTATCCAGGACAAAACCAAAATACAAAAATGAAACAGAGCCAACGTCCCAACACAAGCATCAAGATAAACCATCTATGGCCTTTTGTACTGTTCCAAAGAACTACAGTCAGATAACTTTAATATGGTGGCCATATCCCCATGCCACACTGCACATATCTTAGTT
Source organism: Stegostoma tigrinum (assembly GCF_030684315.1). Lineage (NCBI taxonomy): Eukaryota > Metazoa > Chordata > Chondrichthyes > Orectolobiformes > Stegostomatidae > Stegostoma > Stegostoma tigrinum. The sequence goes on from NC_081356.1 coordinate 84,208,807, forward strand.
GCCTTAAAATCCAGCCTGGCTGAATGCAGGCAATGAAGGTGTTGGGAAGTTCCAGAAATACAGACAAAGAACTTTGAAAATCCCTAGAAAAATGTGCTTATTGTCCTTCACTTTCATTTTCAAGGTGATCAACACATATTCCAAGAGTGATGGCCAGAGACACGAGCCCATAAAAAAAATGGGACAGTGAAAATGATGGCTAACACCAAACCTGGAATATTCAATGTTATGTCTATTAGATAGTCCATCTTTGAATCAGAAGAATCTTGGGAAATGACTTTCAATTGAAATTGAGATTGTAATCTTTGACGTGCAATAAAACTAGAAGAGAAACCCTCAGTTGTCAACTGATAACTCAAAGTAATTTTAAGCTGGAATCAGTGCAGATTTTGTATCGTTGTCTCCTGTGATTTTCCACCTCCTTTTTAAATAATTAAAATTTAAAACTTTGTGCAGCATTAATCAAATGTCCCATTATGACACTAGCAGCGCTAGTAAAATTTTGTCATTTGTCATAAACAGTAGCATTCATACAAATTAAATTATAATAGTAGAGCCAAAATTCTGACCTGACAATATTTACTAATTCAATCATTTCATAACAGAGCTAAACACAACCAAAGTCACCATTATGAATGAATTAAACCTATATTAATTGTGAAAAGGTCTGATTTAAGATAAGACAGTAATTTAACGATGACCAAAAATTCTATTCAATTTTTAAAGATAACTTTCACAGCCCTATTATTTTATGTTTACAAACTGAAGCAGGAAACAGTTAATTCAAGCTTTCATAATTACAGCTGTGGCTCCATAACCAGTAAATTGGAGCTGACTTGCATTGCTTGGGACACTCCAAGTGGTCCATTCTTTGGTTTTTCTTAAAGCAGCAATTCATTTCCATTTGCTAATTCCAACAGGTGGCTCACTAGGGATTAATACAAGACTTAAATACCACACAAAGTCACCATATGACTTCAATGATGCTGTTGAAAATCTCATTAGTGTCCATCTATACTATGCGTCATTAAAATGACTATGGCATGTAGCAGTTTGGAACACGTTGATTAAAAAAGAAATTGCTGCACATCACGGTTTGACTACCCAGAATGTTTTTCACACAAAATAACACCTTAGCTGAGATTTAAAAAACAGCGGTAGATCATTTGAAAAATAAGATTTTGATTAAAAGTTATACACTATTTAGACAGAACCTGACATTTACAGGATATAAATTTGATTATATCATATAACGTCAATTTGACAAATATGAACGAATATTCTTGATAAAATCACAATAATTCAAACCATGCCATGCAAGAAAACAGCACAAACTTAGAATTGTAGTTCATTGCTACACATACATATTAGTCATTTTAAAATAATACTATAACAGCCGGTAGTTTATCAGAAGGTAACACTGAACACATTCAATACAGCAGAACTCACAACACATCACAAGCTGTGAAACCACGAAACTAACTTTCATATTAACCTGAAGGGAATAAGTCAGTGTGTCAACAGATGCAAGGTTTATATATGAATGCCAAGTCAGTGACTTTAGCAGACTTATTTGGATCCTCCTTGAATGAATAAATCTTTCAAAATTTTTAAAGCAGCAAATCTTATCTCACTAACTTAATTGAGTGCTTTGAATTAACAAAAAGAATTGATGAGGGCAGAGCAGTGGACATGATCTATCCGGTCTTCAGTAAAGTGTTCGACAAGGTTCCTCCTGGTAGGCTGGTAAGCAAGGTTAGATCACATGGAATACAGGGAGAACTAACTGGATATGGAACTAGCTCAAAGGAAGAAGACACAGGGTGGTGGTGGTGGAGGTTGCTTTTCAGGCTAGAGGCCTGTGACCACTAGTGTGCCACAAGATTGAGTTCTGGGTCTATGGCATTTTGTCACTTATATAAAAGGATTTGGATGTGAACATAGGAGGTTTGGTCAGTAAACGTGCAGATGACACCAAAATTGGAGGTGTAGTGGACAGAGTACAATGGAATCTAGATCAGATAGGCCAATGAGTTGAGGCGTGGCAGATGGTGTTTAATTTAGATAAACGTGAGGTGTTGCAACTTGGAAAGGCAAATCAGGGCAGGACTTATATATTTACCGGTAAGGTCCTGAGGAGTGTTGCTAAACAAAGAGACCTTGGAGTGCAGGTTCATTGTTCCTTGAAAGTGGAGTTGCAGGTAGACAGGATAGTGAAGGTGGTGTTTGGTATGCTTGCCTTTGTTGGCGGGTGCAATGAGTGTAGGAGTTGGGAGTCATGTTGTTGTTGTACAGAACATTAGTTAGGTCATTTTTGGAATAGTAAACCAATTTAGGTCTCCCTGCCATAGAAAGGATCTTGTGAAGCTTGAAAGGGCTCAGAAAGGATTTACAAGGATGTTGCCAGGGTTGGAGAGTTTGAGCTATAGGGAGAGGCTGGATAGGCTGAGGCTATTTTCCCTGGAGGGTCAGTTGCTGAGGGATGGCCTTATAGAGGTTTTTATAATCATGAGGGGCATGGATAGGGTGAATAGCCAAGGTCAATTCCCCAGGGCAGAGGCATCCAAAACTAGAGGGCAAAGGTTTAGAGTGAGAGGGTAAAGTTTTAAAAGGGACCGAAAGGGCAGCTTTTTCATGCAGAGCGTGGTGTGTGTATGGAATGAGCCGACAGAGGAAATGGTGGAGGCTGATTAATTACAACATTTAAAAGGCAGCTGAATGGGTATATGAATAGGAAGGGTTTAGAGGCCAAATGCTGGGACTCAATATGTCAAGGATATCTAGTCAGCATGGACCACTTGACTGAATGGTCTGTTTCCATGCTGTACATCTCTATGACTCTAAGTATCAAACAAAATACAATTTAAAGCAAATATTTTAGAAAGTTAGCAAGTCTCCTCTAAGAAAAACTAAAACTGCAAAACAACTTTTACAGATTACCTTTTAGTTACAAACTTTTGTTGTGCAGTAGTACTGCATAAACAATGTAATACTTGGGTCAAAATTTATCAACTTGCACTTAATACTCATAGTGAAAATAATAAATTACTTTCTTAAATAAACTGCTAATCCCTTCAGATTATGATGAGACTAAAAGCATGACATATGTCCATACAAAGCCTGACCCACCTCCACTGTTTCCAATTTCTCTGCTATTGAACCCAGATCTAGGTTGCAAAGTTGGTAATTTATTGCCAGCAGGCCTTACAGTGGTTTGTATCCTGTGGAATTTGTGAACTCTGTCTCTTATTAGGACAGGGTCAGATCTTTCATCAAGATTCAAGAACTCCTTCGGACCAGAAGTCAGGTCCTTTTTTTGCACCACATTAGCAATTGCAGCAACTAGGTTGGATTCTGCCTTGTGAGTAGGATTGTACTTATGGACATGAACCACATCTTCTCGTTCTCCAAGGAGCTTGGAAATTAGTGCATAAAAGTTACCTGCATAGAGATTGCAAGGAAACAGAACAGAAAAGAAACAAAACAGAAGAAGTGAGAAAACAGAAAAGAGGATGCAAGAAGATACATAAACTGCTCAAGATAATGTAACGGGCAGGATAGTAGCACTTATTTTAAATGTTATTTAAAAAATTGCAACATACATTATTTATCAAAGTGGGATTACAGAAATCAGTAAATAACCTTTGCCTCCACGTAATAACAGAGATTAGAAACAGACATAAAACTGACTATGTCAATCAGTTCACTCATCACTGTGAATGCATAATAAAACCCATATTGAAAGATTAATGACTGTAATGCAAACCCTCCTAGGAAACATTTTCTGAATATTAATATGATTCACTTGCTCATTAATATTTGACCAAACAAGAACATAGATATTTTTCCTTGAATTTCTGTCTTTCTTTGTTTCTTTTCTGTAGGAGAGTATTTCCAATAATGTTCCTAATCCATGCAATAGGTCTACAACCGTAATCCATAGTAAAATGTTTAACATCTGCATATAATACCTAGCGACCAACATGGCTGAAATTGAAAAGTAGCATGACAAATCACAGACAAGAACTCACTGTAATCTTCTGTCACACAGTAACTTGTTGTTACACAGCAATATGCATTTCAATGTTACCATCAGATATGAAACAAATGTACTGGGCTCAAGTTGTTGCAAAGGAATGCTGGTGTGATACAAAAAATCTAGGAAGCGAATTAATAAATTTGTGAATTGATCACTCCAATATGCCAAACTATTTTTTTGTTACTAATTCAACTGCTCAGTATTTTGACCACAATGACTCTGTCCTCCAGAATTCTCTTAAGCTATTTTGTTTTGCTACCATTAAAACTTTTCTTGAAAACAAATCTCCGTGACTAGACTTTCAACGTTCCTTCACTCTAACATCTTTTATGCTCTAATCTGTGTTTACTTCAATACCTGAGAATGCGAGGATATTTACCTGACAGGCATACTCTATATCTCTTGTACTGGCCTTTTGGTTTACATGGTAAGCTTGGATTGTTTCAACAAGATTATATTAATGAAAGGTAATTTTCTAATGTAGATTAATCGTGTCCCAAAGGCTAGAATGAATCTAATTAGCTTTTGCTAAATCCAAAAAAAAAGGCATAATTACTGACACATCCCTATTTGTAGGTCCAGAAGGGGGATCCATGTCTTCAATAGGCCAGGCACAGACAACACTGTTCCTATCCCTCAACCTGCTTGTAAATAAGTATGCAGTGGGCACTCTGCACCACAACAAAACTTCAGCACATGAGATATGATTTTCGAAGAGCAAGATCCAAGCCACCACAGACAGAGTTCTTGACACCCAGGATGCATAACGGGATATGCAGTCTGCCCTCCAGTGCAGGCATGGCCGTTTTAATGAGCCACAAGAAATACCAACTCAAAATACATTCAAGGCCCACGAAAATTCGACATATGAGCTACCGTTCAGAGAAAAATTGCCCAGTAAATATGATCACCGAGAAGGGGCTCCTCCAATCGCAGCCTGTTTCAATAAATCCCATTCTTTTTTGCTATAAAATCTATTAGCAGTAGCTGTGGGAGAGATGCAACCTGCAACAGGAGCAGCAGCCAGCAGTTAAGAAAGATAATGTTGGCAGTGCAGGAACCAATGAGGAAGATGATGCTGCCTTTTGTAGGGACTAAGTTATAGAAGCTGGAATGGGAGAGAGCAGGCTTTTGGCTATTTCTACATCCAGGTGGACAGTTTTGTCATGTCCAATTGAAGAGAGAGGCTACTAGGTGAACATAAGACTGTGACTACATCAAAAGAAACTTAATCCAAAATAAGTCAGTACTTTTAGCAAGAAACCAAATCTCAAGAAAAGTGATCAATATAATTAATTTCACACATAGAAAAACAACAACAAATGATGACTCTGGACAGCATCAAGTGTTAACTGATGAATCAAACTCATTGGAGGCCTATCCATAATGATTTCAAGAAAAGCAGGTTTCTGTGGAGATATCCATATCTAGTTTTTAGCTTCCAAGAATAGGTTATTGGGAAAGGAACGTAAGTGGAATCACTGACCAAATAATTTGGTATCCACCAGTTTAAATTCTGATTCATGAGCAATATTGATGTGACAGTGGATGGCGCCTGACAATTGGCAACTTTGGGCTGGGTCTTGCGCTGGCAGCAATTCCACCGACCTCAGCAATAGCACGGACAATGGCGAAGGTGAATCTGTCCAGCAGCGACGGTGGTGGTATTTCTGAGCTGACTAAGAGCTCGCACATTGATAGATTTCTCTTCAAGCTACATCTTTTAATTTGCTCTTATTCTTAAACTATCACATTGGCGCCGGTTTACAGCACAAAATGAAAGCCTTCCTCTGTGTTGGATTATGCTTCATTGTAAAATACACAGGGCAACATCCCATTCATTTCAGGCAGAAATTGAGGCCAGTGCCCTACTAAAATAGTTGCAGAAGATACAGGGGTCGAGTTTGGAGCTAGTTTGGTTTAGTTTCTCTTCTAGGAGCAGCTTAGAGTAGTTCAGGAAACAAGATCCCTCAGCAGATGCATTTTTCTTCATGATATTTCCAAAACAGGGGGTCTACTTACAAATCAGCTGGTTATTGGAACAGGAATGACCAAGGAATTAAATTGAAATAGTCTAAACTTAAAAGCAGGGGAAAAGGTAGATTGCAGAAATGGGCAAAGTTGTATTTATTTCAAATACAATGAATTACAGAAAAAGAAAGAGCTGTTTTTAGCTTTGGAATTCTATGTTTGGGATCATGTATGACATTGCAGTATTCAACTTAATATCTGTTACGCAAAGTACCTACAATCCAAACTCTGACTAAAACACGTATGCACTAATAACCTAAGTTAGTGGGAAGGGACATTCTTCATGATCACAGAATCCCCACAGTGTGAAAACAGGCCCTTTGGCCCAATATGTCCACGCAGACCTGAGCATCCCACTCAGCCCCATTTCTTTATAATCCACCAAATCTGCACTTCCCTGAAGACTATAGGCAATTTAGCACGGTCAATCCACCTATCCTGCACATCTTTGAATTGTGGGAAGAAACTGGAGCACCTGGAGGAAACCCACGCAAACACGGGGAGAATATGCAAACTTCAAACAGAGAGTCACCCAAGGGTCGAATCAAACCCGAGTTCTTGCACTGTGTGGCAGCAGTGGCGCCCCATGTATTTACTGTTTGTGAACAAAAGCAGGTCTGTTGTCATGAATTGTGTCAATGTTACTTTTGGTGAAAATGGATTCAAGAATCACACAAATTTTGAAGAAGTCCATTTGTCCCCTTGCGCAAGTGCCAGCTCTGCACAAAACCATGCATTCGGTCTAGTTGCTCCTGTTCTTTACTCCTGCCCTTGTAAGTTTTCTTTCAACAAATTATGGATTTTGATTCCACCATATCTGTAAAGCCAGTGCTTTAAAGAAAATTCTTTTCTCTTGTTATTTGCATTTTTTGTATGATCTCACATGTCAAAATTTCATTTTACCAATTCATTGTCATGCTGTCATTCCTATTCTGAAATGCTATTTTCAAGGATAAATGTCTTGTACAGCTCTTGAAAAATTCAGCCTGGAAAATAACACTACATCATTAAATTAGAGATGTAAATATTTTAACCACCTTTTATTCGCAGACTGACTGCATAGTAGAGATCTCCCAGTAATAACCGCCCACATGGGACATTACCAGAGTACTAGACTTCAAAATATTAGCCCTTACAATTCAGAGGACAAGTATTGGAATGATGTAAATATTCTAAACACTGAACCCTGCAAAGGCTTTTCCATTTTTGATGTACAGACTGCAACGGGTTATAGTTGTCAGAGGCAAGATTAGGAAGATTGTTCATCACAAAAATGCCCATCAAGATAATTGCCTCCAATTGGAAATTAATTCTATCTCTCATTTCTTTTCATTAAATGTTTCCCTCTCACTAATCTGAAAATCACTGGTCTATAGTTCCCAGGTTTATCCCCCTTCCTTCTCAAATAATGGTACCACTACTACATTAGCTGTCCTGGTTTAAAACCATCTCAGGCAACCAGCTAGAAACTGATGTCCCTTTCAAGCACACCAACTCCCACAGCTAGCTAAAATACACCTCCTCCCACCCACCCTCCTGCAAAAATTCCATCCCCTATTCCCAATTCCTTTGCCGCTGCCGCATCTGCTCCCAGGATGAGGCATTCCACTCCCACACATCCCAAATGTCCGCGTTATTCAAGGACCGCAACATCCCCCCTGCAGTGGTCAAGGAAGCCTTCGACTGAGTCTCCTGCATTTCAATCAGTTAATTAACACATCCCTCTCACCCCGTCCCCGCAATAACCGCCCAAAGAGAATCCCCCTAGTCCTCACATACCACCCCACCAACCTCCAGATATAACGCATCATCCTCCGACACTTCCGCCATCTACAATCCGACCCCACCACCCAAGACATTTTTCCATCCCCACTCTTGTCTGCCTTCTGGAGAGACCACTCTCTCCGGGACTCCCTCATCCGCTCCACACTTCCCTCCAACCCCACCACACCTTCCCCTGCAACCGCAGGAAGTGCTACACTTGTCCCCATACCTCCTCCCTCATCCCCATCCTAGGCCCCAAGATGGCTTTCCACATCAAGCAGATGTTCACCTGCACATCTGCCAATGTGGTATACTGTATCCATTGTACCCGGTGTGGCTTCCTCTACATTGGGGAAACCAAGCAGAGGCTTGGGGACCGCTTTGCAGAACACCTCCGCTCGGTTCGCAATAAACAACTGCACCTCCCAGTCGCGAATCATTTTAACTCCCCCGTCCCATTCCTTAGACGACATGTCCATCCTGGGCCTCCTGCAGTGCTGCAATGATGCCACCCAAAGGCTGCAGGACAGCAACTCATATTCCGCTTGGGAACCCTGTAGTCCAATGGTATCAATGTGGATTTCACAAGCTTCAAAATCTCCCCTTCCCCCACTGCATCCCAAAACCAGCCCAGCTCGTCCCCTCCCGCCACTGCATCCCAAAACCAGTCCAGCTCGTCCCTGTCTCCCTCAGCCTGTTCTTCCTCTCACCTATCCCCTCCGCCCACCTCAAGCCGCACCTCCATTTCCCACCTACTAACCTCATCCCGCCTCCTTGACCTGTCCGTCCTCCCTGGACTGACCTATCCCCTCCCTACCTTCCCACCTATACTCTCCTCTCCACCTATCTTCTCCTCTATCCATCTTTGGTCCGCCTCCCCTTATTTATTTCAGAACCCTCTCCCCATCCCCCTCTGTGAAGAAGGGTCCAGGCCCGAAAGGTCAGCTTATGTGCTCCTAAGATGCTGTTTGGCCTGCTGTGTTCATCCAGCTTCACACTTTGTTATCCTGGTTAAAAACCCATCTGGTTCATTAAATGCTCTTTAGGAAAGGAAACAGGCATCCTTACCTGGTGTGGATTACATGTGACTCTAGACCCACAGCAATGTGGTTGACTCTTAACTGCCCTCTTGGATGGGCGATATATGCTGGCCGTGCCAGCGACACCCTCACCCCATTAATTACTTTAAAGAAAGAGAATAGAAGTCCTCTGGCACTGCTCCAGTGCCCAGAGAGACTTTCAAAAATTAATGCCTGCAATTTCTGGCAAGATGGTGGCATACTGGGACACGCCACCCAAAGTTCCTCTGCCTGTTCTTTCTCTTTGTCTATTTTTTCCTCTCTTTTTGGCAGTCCTGGTGCAGCCAGAGGGGAAGCGCAACTTACCTTGGTGCAGCTGTTGGAGCGGACAGGAGTGGGACTTGAGCAGAGTGGGACTGGTGTTGGCTGGGGTCTGGCATGGGTGGTTGGACCACGTGGTGAGCTGCTGTTAACTGAAATCCTTTACTGGTCTGGAATGTCAATCAGTTAATTATAGCTATCTTATTTTTGACACTGCAAGCAGTGCTACTAATTTCCTTTTATTCCTCTTTTGTATCCAAGATTTGTACCTAGGTACTTGTACCTACGATGGCGCCATCACAAGACAGCCATTGTAAAAACTTTTCACTGTACTTCTGTATTGCAGTACATGTGACAATAAAGATTATTCTATTCTATTCTTCTCTTGTCGCCCATTACAACCGAGATGCCTTTCATCTGGGTATACATTCAATTTTAAGTCCATGAAAACCCGTAATACCTCTTCCCTCTTCATTTTATTTTTTCATCTATTTCACAGTCATCTTTCTCAATCTCAATACTTACATTGTCCTTCTCTGTAATGAATACAGATGCAAAATACTCATTTAAAATCTCACCGATGTCATCCAGCAGATTTTGCCATTTTGGTTCCTAATGACCCCTACTTATTCCCTTGTTATCCTCTTGCCCCTAATATTTTTATAAAATGTCTTTGTATTTTCTTTTATTTTACATTGTGTTTTGAATGCTGCCTTGCTTTCCTAATTTTTTTTTAAAGTAATTTACTGTACCTTCTATATGTCAAGGACTGCAGGTGCTTTGAGCTCTCTGTATCGACTATGTATTCTATTCCTGTCCTTATCCAATCCTGTACATTCCTTTGCATCCAGACTTCACTATATTTGTTGATCCCAATCTTCACCTTTATGAGAACCTATAGGTCCTGTGCTTTCACCGTTTTTTTTCTGAAAGACAGCCAATGCTCCAAAGTAGGTTTTCCTGCAAGAAGCTGCTCTCAGTCCACTTTAGCCAGATCCTGTCTTGTCATATTAAAGTCAGCCTTCCCCAACTGAGAACCTTTATTTCAGGTCCATCTTTGTCCATTTCCATGCAAACTGCACATAGTACTCCAGCCGTGGCTGAACTGAAGTTTTGTACAGCATTAACATGGCCGCCCTGTGGTAAAACAATTCTATTAAGGTAACATTCTAGGTGATGAGTTTTACTTGCAAAACTATGAGCTAGTCGACTGATGGTTCATGAATTAATTACTGGAATGAGCAGTAGTAATGTGAGTGCATGCAGCCCTTTTATGGAAACAAGTATGATAGCATCAGGTGAATATCCCACATTAGCCACGATCTCACTGATAGCGGAGCACTCGTCAGGCTGATTGGCCTTCTCTGCACCTATATTCTTATGTTGCAGTGAGTAGAATGGAAAATACACAGCAAAATGGCATCTTCTCAACATAATTGGTTCCGATCTTGCACAGAAATAACAATGAAGCTAACGATGTTTATTGCTACTTACCTGGAAATCAGACAACTTCCAGTGGCTGTCCACATGCCATTAAACATGCAAATCCAGAACTTGTTATGTGAGATGCCCTGTTCCTCAAAAAGCTTCCTGAAAACGGTGTTCAATATCTGACTCATCAGTGAATTACATGGAATGGGGTGATAATGCAATACTCGTATGACTAATATGAACAAATCGCTCAAAAGTAGTTAGGTCCTGTCCGTCCCAGTGGAACTTTTCTAGATGAATGATATTTTTTAAACTTTTGCCAAACACCCTCTTCTTGCACTGAAAATGATCTCTTACAAATGGCACAGTCTCATTCCTACAAATTTTCGTCACCCTTGAGCAATTCAGAGAAGTTGCATTTTTTTTTTCTTAACACTTACTTTAATTCAGCCTAGTTTTTCCCTGTCTGTACCTCATTCAGCCTTGATGGACCAAAGTGGCACTTGATGGTTCAAACCTTTTCAGTGTTTTTGTGAAAGAAGTTGACTGATTGTCTGGTTCATACAAATGCCCTGCAAACAGTGTTACACTATTTTAGCTTCCTAATCTATACTAAGTGCCAGTACAAAATCTTAGAAACCGCGTGGACAAGTCAAGTGTAATCTAAAGGTAGATTCATTTGTTCACCACTGAGAGGAAAGTCTGGCAGAATAAATGTTAAAGTGCAGTGCATTTTTTACGTTCCATTACAATTTCATCTACAAGCAATTCTGTCCTGATGATTTCCAGAAAAATGAGGAAAATACTTTTTAATACTTATTATCAAAATATAGATTGCACATACCCTGGTCAAGAACCACCTCCTCCTCTCTTTTGGGTTGCTGGAGTATGACATTTTCATTTGGGTTCTCTTTAATGAGAAGTTGCATTGATGAAAAACATATTAATCAGTTATTACAATTTATTCTTTCACACATAATATCAAAGGATTTCAAGTATATGCACTAATTTTATGAATACTGTCAAATAAAATATTTTAAAACATCTATATGACTCAAATTAGGAATAGGATCAAATAACAGAGCTCCTGAATGAACATCATGGATCAATCAGTACAATAGGCACTATATTCCTGTCAATTGTATTGTATCTTCCAAGTTCAACAGAAGGGCAGCTTGTTTTTGAATTTTTTTGTTGGGTCTTTGTCTTTACTAAATTTTCTCAAATTCTGTAAGTTAGAAATGGCTACAGCCTCATACAATACAAGAAAGAACCCAAGGTTATTAGCAGACCTCAATCTGTCTAACTTTATGCCAGGAAAGTAATATATCACACGCTATTCTCAAAGAAAACTAGGAAAGTTCAAACAAAAATCCAAAGCTTGAAGGCATAACATTAATGGTGAATTTATTTCAGACGTGGGGGTTGAAATTTTATGCTCAGGTTTGTTTTACATACATATGAATAGACTATCCAACCCCTTAAGCAGCTGAGTTCAGAAAGACATTCTACTCTGCCTGATGACTAACTACTGGCTCATCTATGTTAACTATACAGCGGTGGCCTCGGCAACAGTGTTTTGCAACACAACAGAAATTGAAACCTTTCAAACCTCTTGAATGGTTAATGAACACATAACCAAGGTCTATTAATGCCAGAATTACATACTTCCTAAATGCAAGCTTTTCACATGAATTTCATTCATTATCTCTAATCTCTGTAATGGAACAGAACTACGAATGTAATGTTCCTCTAACAAAATATCAATGCCGAGGTTGAAAGCTAATTATTCCATTAAGCTTTTAATAAAGTCTATTTACCTGTATGATGTCCATGCATAGCAGCATCTGGGCTGACGGGAATTGGAATATTTGCCTCTGGAGGAATGTGTTTAAACAATTCAGGACTGCCAGTTTGCATACAATATGTATGTGGCTTGGCATGTTTAGCATCCATGTAATACATAATATACAAGTTGCACATTTCATCTTTCGATGTTCTTCTGTTAACAAAGTAAAATGTTTGCTTGGTTAAAATATTCAAACAAGTTTCTCATTTATTCTATACAACAGCATCTAAAAGAAAATGTTGACAAATTATCAGTACAATTATGACATACAATGTTGAAAGGAATTCTCCATTTCTCTCATGCCATCAAGAGACAAAAGATTAAAGGCTAGTTGTTTTCTTTGGGAAGGGAAGTAAAGTCAGAATTATTACAGACTGCCTTGGCCATCTTATGAATGCCAAGTTTATAACATTATTTGATTATTATGAATAGGTGGGCTTCAGGTTGATTTACTGGGAAGCAAGTGCAAACAACAGTCATCACAGCTAGACTAGATTGACTTGCAATCTTCAAGCTTTACGCAGAAAAGAAAAAGAACAAGTCAGCTTGCAGAGAGAAGGAGTTGCAGTCAATGTGCATAGCATAGAAAAGCATGTTTTTTTTTCCTGTGGATGAGCAGGTAGAATGCAGGAATGAACATGGTCTCTTCTTAAAGTATGCATGCAGTTGTATTTTATGGAATCTGGAAGATTTGTCTGAGTGTAGTCGATAGGAGATGTAAGAAAGCACATATTGTTTAAGCAAGCTTCACTGCTGGTATTTGGTTCAAAATTTCTCCAAAAAACTGGGAAAAGCCTTTTCTTGATGGCCATTTGATGTTATAGGTTAGTGAATATGAGAAAATGGGACCAATGTTGAACTGCTGCTTGTAAAAATGCTTATTCATTTGAAAACAAGACAAAGTATGAATGCGGTGGGGGCTTTTGGTACAAATTGAAGAAGTGCTTTTTTTGTAGCTTTGCATTTTAATTGTTGAGTGAATAGTGTGTATCTAATATTGCTTTTAGTTCATTTGTTACAGTAGGAGTCTTAAAACTTGAATTCTTGTTGTTATCCTTTTAGTCATCAAATGTTATTGGTCTCAACAGGGATGAAATCTTAATGATCCTCTAGTTATAAACAAAGGTGTATTATAGACAGAAAAGTTATTACTCATATAAACGGAAATAGTTCCACTGAACAAAACAAAACAAGAAGAAACCACAGATGCCAGAAATACAAAACAAAAACAAATTAGAATAGGAACTCCGCAGGTCTGGCAGCATCCGTGGAGAGAAAACAGACTTAATGTTTTGGGTCCAGTGATCCTTCTCTAGTTCCACAAATTTATTTTCCTTCAGAAAGCTGCAGAAAAACAGTTGAGTCTAGTCTATTTCTTATAACAGGAATAAAATGAACTTGGATATGAAAACAGAGCTCTTAAAAATGTTGCTGCTTAAATGCACTATATTTCAAAATGGAAAATTGTTCAAATCAACTAGTTTATCCTTACAAATTAGCCTGGACTTCTGAACTAATAGTCTAGAAATACATTTTAGCCATACATACAGTTGATCATGCAATGAGAACAACTATAATTACACAGCAGTAGCCTGGAGGGAGCTGCTCCTACAATCAAAAAGCATGGTACTATCTGGGCCAAAGCAGCACATTTGATTTAGACTTTAAGAATTCACTCCCTTCACCAATGATGCAGTGACAGCAGTGTATACAGTCTATATGATGAATTGCACTAAGGGTCCTTCAATAGCAGCTTTCAAACACTTGACAAATGCAACCGAGAAGGACAAAGACAGCAGATGCATAGGAATACAAACGCATGCAAGTTTCCCTCCAAGCCACACGATCCTGACTTGGACAGATGTCACTTTTCCTTAATAGTAATTGGGGGTAAACCCTGGAACTTCCTTCCTAATAACACTGTTGGTACACTTGGAGGGCTGAAACAGTTCAATGCAATACCCCACCACCTCCATTACCACCTTCTCTAGTTTTCTTTCAGATGGGCAACAAATGTCGGCTTAGCCAGCAACGTCCAAATCCCTTGGTTGAATTTTAAACAAAATACTGTGATTTAAGGCAAGAACGTTACTGAATTGGCATTGTATTGCTTCTAAAAGAACTATTAAGCTAGTTGCTCTCTGCTATTTAAGTATAATTGGTACACTGATTTCTGGTGAGGGACAAAATTAAATAGCAGATTCAAACATCGATGCCCGTGTTGTACTTTTCTACACTGGCATTTTACTCTATGGCTCACCGTTGATATGTTTTGAATGTTGTGAAATTGCTATATTTATGCCCTTAGTATAAGTTAAACCTGGGCTAGAAAGTTCAGTCCTGTTATTTCAGAGTAAGTAACTTATTACCACCAAGTAATAATTGATACTAACCTATATCTCTGATACTGAAAATTAACAACCATAAGTGTGGGCTCACATTCCTCTAATAAATGTTATAGATTTTTAAAATGTCAATTTGAAATTTACTTTTCCTTTCTCTTTTTCCTTGGTCTCAACCACCCTTTTTTCCACTGCTTTATTTCTTTCTGAAACTGGTTTGACATTGCATTCACTCACCGTAATTTACACTTCCTTTGTCTTTTAACTGTTTATTTCTGATTTATTATACCTGATTAGTTAAAAAGATACTCAGCTGATTGCACTTTTCACTCAGGTCCAGACGATCAGTTTTCAATGCTGTGTTCTTTCAGCTTGCGCTTTCAACAGTTGGCCGTACAAAAAAAATCAAACACCCGAATTCTAACTAAAATCAATGTTTTTGCCAGAGGAAAGTCTGGGTAATTACTATTTTTTCTCTGCTAGGCTACAATGGTTTTGACACATGCATTGGCAGCAGAATAAATACTCTCCTTCAACTTCTGGGTGTGACACTTAACAAGTTGCATCTTTTAAGAGAGGGAACGGGGTGGGGAAGGAGACATGGCGACCAGTGGAAAAGGGTGTACCGGGTGCTTTCGAGAATAAATTGTTTAACTCTGGTCATGTGCCCACAAATACTGCTTGATTTGCTCAGCATTTGTCACCCTTTCTGTTTCCATCTCAAATTTCCAGGGTTCATTCTATTTTGCTTCTGATTATTTTCCTGGTAACCCGAGAGGACACGTGTTTTGCTAAAAGATCTTAATATATCTGGTAATTTATTGGCATCCTCATTGTATTTGGTCTTCACATTAACAGATATCATAGGACATAGTTTAAGTCCAACTAGCATCCGATCTTAAGCCAGATCTGGATATGCTAAATCTAGAGGATTCTTGATGTTTCCTGAAAGATTTGACAAATTTGGCTGAACCATCTTTTGTTTTCTCTTTAGTTTGCTCCATGCAAGTAGGATGTCATTGTTGCCAGGGTGAATATGTGAATGCAGCATGACATCAGACAAAACCACTGATGTCTTTTCACAAGCAGCAAACAATCCACCTCCGCTGCTTTAACAGACATCTGCTAGCGTTCCAACTGCTAATTAATCTCAGCACACATTTAACAATCATAAAATGAATGGAAATCAATTTCCCCAGACAGGAGCCCTTCAATGTGTGTCAGTGCATGAATGATGTAAAAAGAATACATATTCCATCCATCTGTTAACTGATAAAAAGCTATTCAACTGTTCAGAATAAAAAAATAAATTCAGCAACAAATTGGTGTGATTATGGAATCCTGTTTTGAAATGCTTTATTTTAACCATCTTTCATTGCCTTTGCAAACACGTCAGCTGACAAAAATATTCTTCCATTATATTTGACTTAAATAATTCATTTAAATCTTCCATTACTAAGTCCTTTCAGGCACATCTTGCATGATACATGTTTAACAAGAATGACAAGGTCTAGCAAAATAAACACAAAGAATTGCAAATGACGTAATTCTGAAACAGAGAAGCTCAATGGCTGCACTGAGTCCATTTTTAGACATGAAAGATGCGGGTGTAACGATTGCAGTGTGAAGTTTGTACGTCCTCCCTGTTTCTGCGTGGGTTTCTTGCAGGTGCTTTGCTTTCCTCCCACAGTCGAAAGATGCCCATGCTAAATTGCCCATAGTTCCCAGGGATGTGTAGGTTAGGTGGATTAGACATGGGGAATGGGTAGGATGCTCTTCAGAGGGGCAGTGTGGGCTTGTTGGACTGAATAGCCTGTTTCCACACTGCAGAGATTCTACGATTATCTTGTACATGAAAGATTGATAAAACTTTGGCATTGTGTTTGTGTAAAGTTAGTTCTGCTGTTTAGGGCTGTGTAGAGACCCATACAAAAGGGATAAGTGTGCTGATCAGGTATTTCCATCCATCTCAGTGATTGTTTGCCCACTTCACCCTTTACTTGAAACTGTCGAAAATTTTCCCCTTGTAAAAGTTAATACCAATTCTAAAATTTGTCTCAAAAACTTGACAGTCAAAAGAGTCAGTTAAGGAGGCATAGTTAGTGAGCGAGATGCTAAAGACCTTACTTTGATATTTTCTATAAGAAGAGTTTGCAATAGAGATCAAAGAGATTGCTTGGCTGGAGAAGAAATCATCACTTCTCTATCCAGCTTTTAAAAGTGGGTCATGAACCCATGGCGATTCTAGAAGAATGTGAACAGATGTTATTTCACATCAGTAGCTAGATGACTGCGTGGCACTGCAACCATCCTGGAACAAGCAGTAGCTCCAGATCAATCAACAGTGCAACACCAAAGATTCAAGTAACAATCCTTGTCTCTGCACTATAGAAACTAAGAAAGACATTGTTTCTTTTAAATAATATACTTTCTAGTCATATGGACAACATGTAGCATTATCTTCTACTATAAGCCATGAGTGGAGTTGGTATATAGCTGGTTCAAAGGTCGGTATGTGATGCAGATGCCAACAGCACAGGTTCAATTCCTCTACCAGCTACAGTCACCACAAGATCGTGCCTTCTCAACCACACTATTCCCCTCAGACATGGTGATCCTCAGGTTAAATTCACCACCAGTTGCCTCTCTCAAATGAAACAGCTCCCTCTCCCAAATTTGAGACTTTACATTTTATAACCTATGGCAGAATATTAACAAATTGATTCAATACCCAAGGATCATAAGAAAATATTAAGTATTTTTATAAAGTACACCTAGATACTACAACTAGCTTGTATGACAATCCTATGTCTTTAAGATATGCTTTTGTCCTGGTTTTATTTTATGAAGAGAGGTTGGGACAGAGATGCAGAGCTCAAAGCCAATAGAGTAAACAGTTTGCAAGGCCTTGGATTTTTTTTAAAGTTGGAACAACGGAAGCAGCCTGAATGAGTGGGATCAGCTCCCACAAAACCACAGTTTTTAGTTTAAGCTTTCTGCAGTTGCTAGGGTCTTGAAGCTAGATGTGGAAGCTTTTATTCCTCTCTCTGTTACAGCTAAAAGCTGAGGTTTTCTTGCTGTGGCTATAATTACATGTGGGTCAAACGGTTTTACAATTTGCCTTTGCCAAGGGTATGCTCGTAGGATGTTATTATATTGTAACAGTTAGTTAGTGGTTGCCAATATCTCTATTATTTTTGTTAAACATATCGATAGAGTCATAGTTAAGCCAAATATTTTCTTTTTATTGTTTAATAAAGTGTGTTTTGCTTAACGTTGAACAGCTTCACCAATCGAATTGTATCTGGAATGCACTTACCTTTAAAATAAGAAAAGGTTAAGGTCTAGGCAATCTTCTTCAGGTGTTGAGGGGGTTTTGTTTGGTCCATAACACATGACAAATAAAAACTTAAAAATGCTACATCACTTATTAAATGAGTTAGTTTGAGACCTACCCTATCAGTGTAACAGTTGTCCTTCCTTTTCCTGTGAACACACATCTAGCTGTAATGGTGTCACCATACTTAATATCCATTGGGTTTTCCAAATGATAGAAAGCCTGAGGAAAACATACAAAGTTCCAAAACAACATTTCAGAAAATTTTGTGGCAATTTTTTCAAGGATTGAGTGAAATACATTTTCAGTATACAGCTTTTAAAGACACTGACGCAGAAGTTGCTACAAAAAACTCTTTGCATTATTAATACATATACCAATAATCTGTAGCTTGGAAAAGAGGTTCAATTTACAATTTAGAAATTGTTACAATTTGATGATTTCCGCCTTTACCCTCAAAAAAATGGTAACTTGCCATGAGTTTCAAGAAGTTGTTGTATTTGTGCACCCACTACTCATTAAGATTGCAGAAAATTAGGTCTGCTGATTAATTTGATGTTGAGATTCATGTTCGTGAAATGCTAATCAACCATTTGAATACAGAAAGGGAATAATTAACATAGCGTTGTCTTTTTTTTAAAGTGGTAGCAAATAGTTTTTATGTATTTTTCTTTACTCTTCCTTTGAATTCATGCTTTCTTAGTCCAGTACCTTCCTTTTCTTTATTATTTCCTCATGATTGGAATCACATTTAGCCTCCTTCTCTGTCGTTACATGGTTCCTTTCACAATCCTCAAGTATCATTCATGAATGAAATGGATTAGTGGTTCTGTTGTTACTAAGTTCTCGATTGCCCTGCTGCTGTCACAGCAGCATCAGCTTACTCTTCTTGCAACTCACAGGATATAAAACTTTGAACTTAAGAGTAGTAGGAAATCTAATGAGTTGACCCACTGCAAAAAATCCGCTCCAGCAAGATTCAAGCTGACATCTTCCAATTACATATGCTTTGGAACAAACATACCTGCGGGAGTTGTGGGCTCTGTCGGCCTATTAGTGTCCATTTTCCATCCCTTACTCTGTATCCACTAACCACCTGACCTAAAATTACAGAAATCAAATCGAATGCATGTTATTGGCATACCTTAAGGAAAAAAAATGCATTGAAACATAAATATTTAATGTTTGTTGTACATCAGGGCACAAAAGGGCATTATTAGAAATTATAACAAAAGGTTACAAATTAGAGATTGCATATCTGGTTAACATGTGCAGTCAGCTGAGACCAAAATAACTGGGTCATACTAATATATTACTTTCTCCACCGAGTATTGACGAAAATATATTTCTACATCTAGAAACAAAACTGTAGATCTGAACAGATTCTCACTTTTTGCCACACATCAATAGCTGTCAGAGATGTTAGACAATAATTCAGTTTATACTAGGTATTCAACACAGTTCAGCTAACTTTTTTGTTTTGAAACTTTGTTCATTGTTAATTTTGAAAATGCAGAAGAACATACATTTCAGCATAATGAATTTAAAACAATGCATGAGCATATGTCTTCAGCCATATTTCTAGTTATAAGCTTTTGCATGTACAACATTAACATTTTTAGGGATGACAAATTTAAACAGGGACATTAAATATTTTCTGACTTATATGGTCTACGCTAACTATGGAGAATCTCAATCTTTATAGTTTTGAATTTTTTAATTCTTTTACCTGAAAAAGCATGCTGTTAACATATTACTGATATTATTTCACATACAATGAACATATTCCAAAGGATTTTCTGATTATACAAATTTAAATCTCCATTGTGCAATTGTATTTTAGAAGTGGCAATCAAACTTAAGTTTCAGCCAAGCATTCTACAAACTAGTCATACTCAATTACTCTTACACATAAATAATATTTGATTCCATACATCAACCTTTCAATTAATTGATTTGAATGGTTGAATCTAAACACTTAACCCCACTTCTATAAAAAAAAATCAGGCCATAACCAGTTAACAGAATGCATAAAAAAGCTGCTATAAAGGAATGTGAGCTTTCTTCCTTCTAGATGTTATAACTAAGTTCTGAGTCAGAGCGTGCTTCAGAATTCTTAAATGTCACCTTTCAATTTTTCCCATTAACGACTTGCACATTATATTGACTTCTTGTATCTATCCTATGTTTTATATTGCACTATAACTTTAGAAATAGTTAATTTGTACCCAAAAACATGGCTAAATTGAAGGAAAACAACTTGGACTAATGCCTGAAATTAACTAATTCATTTTAAATGGTTTCACAGCAAGTATCTTCAACATATTTAAGAGTCTAATTTTTAAAACATCATTAGCATTTCATACAATACATCATCTTTGTTGATCAGCCCAAACTTGACAACTAGTGAGATTGGGGGCGGAGGCGGTCTTTGTAACCACCACTGAAAAATTAAGCGAAAGCACTGTCATGTCTATGAAGTGTGTACAGCATTTTTTACAGCTAGGCAGGAGACTTGCAGATGCAAACTAGCATTTCTCAACTACCCGATCAGTAAATGTGTACTTTGTGATTGATCCATTGCGTCATACTTAAAAAGGGCACAGATGTTTTTGAAGGCACAAACAGGAGAGGATGAAATAACAGATGAAGAAACTACCTTTCCACAAAAATATTTACTAAAATTTATTTATGAATTTTTTTGTCAAGTCAGCAGAATTAGAACATTGTCAAGAACATGGGCCTGGTCCCTGATCCTCCTTCCTTTCTTCCTAAGGGTAGAAACTCGAGCACAATGTCGAAAGTGGACAATTAGTGTAGAACAACATTTTCATTTAAGGGAAAGAAAAAAATAGATTTAGTTTCTGCAAACAAAAATGCAACTTTGTTGGGTCCATCAGCAAGATTGCCTCATTCATATTTTGGCAGTCTAAGCTTACATTAATTATACCTGGTGTATTTGCGCTCAAAGACATTTCCTAAGTAGGTAGCGGACAATGGTTTCAGGTATATCCAGGTTATATTTTATGCTAGGTAATACTCTCTGTGTAGTAACTCTGCACAAAAAGATGGTCGACTGCTAAGAGCATTTTTTTTAAATGTCCCTCAAATTCACAGCTCAATCTGTTGGAATATCAGTTTGAACACAGATAAACCGGGTTTGCATCTTGAAGTTCAGGCAGTTACCAGCCTAACGCGGCACAGGATTCTCCATAAGAAGTGCTGCCAATTCTCCAATTTTCAAAGGAATCCAATGGTAACCTAGTTCAGATAAACCACACCACCAAAATTGGTTATATGGTCTGTGGCTGACTTCAGGATGGAATCCTAGCCTGTATCCCTAAAGGACAGAACTATTTTGAAGCAAAATGTTTTAAAGTAGACTTTTATGAAGTACAATTTTGAGGAGAGAGGAAGAAAATCACGCCCCATACACTTCCAATTGCCACTACCCTTCCATCAAGTCCGTCTTCAGCCTCTTCCAGTGTCGCAGCGAGTTGGAACGCAAATCTGAAGAATACATTATATTCTGCCCGGGCACCGTGCAGCTCAGAGGACTCCAGATGCTGCCTGGCCTGTTGTGTTCTTCCAGCCTCCTGTTTGTCTATGTTGGATTCCAACATCTGCAGTTTTTTTTTGTCTCCAGCTACCTTGACTACGCCTCCTCTCACCCATCCTTCAGCAAGAATGCAATCCTTTACTCCCAATTCGTTTGCCTCCCCCACCGCATTTACTCCCAAGGTGGAGTGTTCCACTCACGGACATCCCGGATGTCCTCCTACTTCAAGGACTGTAACTTCTCCCTCCGTTGATCAAAAATGCCCTCAAACGCATCTCTGGCATTTCCCTCACTTGTGCCCTCAAACGTCCTCCCCCTCAACAAAAAAAAAAGGCAGAGACCCCCTGGTCCTCACATATCATCCCATTAACTTCCGTACCCAGTGCGTCACCCTCCACCATTTCTGCCACCTACAATCCGACCCCACCACCAACAAGATATTTCCCTCCCTACCTATTTGCCTTTCATTGGAACTGCTCACTCCACGATTCCCTCATCCGCTCCACACTCCGCACCAACCCCACCACAACCTGCACCTTTCTCTGCAACCACAGGAGGTCCTACACATTCCCCTGCACCTCCCCTCCCACCTCTATCCAAGGACCAAGACTAAACTTTCCATATCCGACAGGGGTTCACCTGCGCATCCTACCATTTGGTCTACTGTATCTGTTGCTCCTGATGTGGCCTCCTCTACATCGGTGAGACCAAACATAGACTCTGTGATAGGTTTGCTGAGCACCTGCACTCTCGATGCTATAATCAACAATGCCTTCCTGTCGCTAACCATTTTAATTCCCCTTCCCACTCCCTGGGTGATGTGTCCATCCTGGGCCTTCTCCAGTGTCACAATTACACCATCCGCAAACTAGAGGAACATCACCTCATATTCCACCTTGAGAGCCTACAGCTTGATGGCCTAATCATAGAATTTTCCAGTTTAAAAATCTCCTCACTACCGGCCTCATCCCATGTCCAACCCTCCCTCTCATCCCCGCCTCCTTCACCTAACAGTACCTGTCCATCTCCTACCCCACCTATCTTCCCCACCCTTCCCCCTGACCAATCCCCACAACCGCCACCTGCATCCACCTATCACCATCCCACCTGTCTTCCCCCAGACCCACCGTCCCCTCTCTACTTATTTCCTAGCTCCCTCCCCCCTCCCCAGTACTGTTGAAGGGTCTAGGCCCGAAACACCAACTCTCCAACTCTTCTGATGCTGTCTGACCTGCTGTGTTTCTCCAGCTCCACACTATATTGACTTTGACTCCAGCAGCTGCAGTTCTTGCTATCTCCATTCCAATCAGTTCTATTTCTCCAATTTACAAACTGACCTGAGTTTTAAGCCATTCTTAAGCAGTAAAGGGATTGATATTTCTGAAATTAACAAAGCTACTTAATATCATAAGGTTACATAATTATTTCACCTTAAAAAATTTGCCTGTAACAGATAAGATGGTATAATTCAAATCTTAGAAAGACTACATGGTATCTCTTGCAGAGGTTTTGTAATCAATCCATTACTATAATTGTCAGTTGAACTTGGGTGCTTGTACCATGTAAAAACTGGGCAAAGACAGGATTAGTCCCCTGCAATTCACCATTAAATTTCAGTAGTTAGCACTTTGATCAATCACCCTGAAATTATTCGCAATAATATGCTACAATAGCAGTCATTAACAAAAATAGTTTTAAAATAACAATAAACGCAGATGAATAAATGCTCTAAAGAAACATGTTTAATATATTATTTCAATAGGAATGAGTCATCTAAGGAATGCAATGACAACTGCATTGTGTGTGAGATAAAACAAGGTATCTTCAGACTTTGCTCTCATATCCTTGGAGCTTCACAATTGAAATTTACTGATTTCTTTGTTGCTTCAGTGAAGTATCTGCTTTAACTGATGGATATAAAAATATTATCATTTTCAGCAAAAGCAGGCTTAATGATTGAATCATCATTTTGAATTATATTTGCTCGAATGACTACATAACAAAAATACCATGAAGGCTGACATAAAATATAATGAGAATGTTTTGACATGGTTTCAAAATTTATGCATTGTAGAGAATTCTTACATAATTTAATTTATTGAATTATATGAAAGAATACAGTGTTCTTACCTAATTGATGAGTATGAGTTCTGAAAGCAAATGGATGTATCGTAGCCTGTTTGTACAAACAAGCAATATCTGCATTTACAACTGAAAGAAAAAAATATTTACGAGCAATAGATTACATTAAAAAGTCACAACACAGAAAGAGGCTATCCAGATCATTTGACTAATACCAGTTTTTATCTTCCACAGATTTTTTCCTCCATTTCTTCATACCACAATGCAAGTCTTTTTTTTTTCTACAGCTTGTTCATCCAGCGTCTACTTCAACGTCTTCATGCTTTTCAGATTACGCACTTCATGTAAGAGCAAGTTCCACATTCATATTGCTTTTTAGGTGAATAATTGTCTCCTGAATTCATTATTCACAAGAATATTATTCACTAGAACACTATTTATGGGTGAAAACCAACATTGAGACTGGATGAATATATAAATTTCAGTGCTGGTGTCCAACATTAGACGTTAGTCTTAAATTGGTCAACATATGCTGGATAATCCAGAATGAGTGGATAATAATGCTGGCAATCAATTTAGGATTATCCGCTGGGCTCACTATTTGGCTCCTCTGATGCTGCTTGGTGTGCTGTGTTCATCCAGCTCTACACCTTGGTATCTCAGATTCTCCGGCATTTGCAGTTCCTACTATCTCTTAAAGATACTGCACTTGTTTCTTCCTAGCAAAATGCTCAGTCTTTTGCTGGTTAATTTCTCAGGGCAATGCCTTGACCAGGGTCAACCTATTTGCCTTTAAATTTAAACAAGATTGCCAATCAGTCAAAAATCATTAACTGGTGTGTTATGCATGCAATGCCTCTACCCAGAGTCTACTTGCCAACCAATTAGCAGTGTTCACTCAATGATTAAATGTTGGGTTTCCTCTAAATTTTATTCTTGCCAATTGTCCTAATGAGAGCACGATGCAAACCTTTGATAAATAGTCAGAGACAGCAAGAGCTGCAGATGCTGGAGTCAAAGATTGCACAGTGTGGAGCTGAAGGAACACAGCAGGCCAGGCAGCATCAGAGTCCCGGCTCAAAACATGAACTTTCCTGCTCCTCTGATGTTGCCTGGCCTACTATATTTCTCCAGCTCCACACTGTGCTATCTTTGATGAATCGTGTTTTGTTTTCAGCAATACTGAAGTTCTATACTACCATCCAATTATTTACCTTATTCTTGTGTTTGTAATTCACTGAATAAGATTCTGTGACTTGGTTGGTGGGATCTAGAGTGAAAAGTAAAGCCACAAGATCCAAGGTGTCATTAAGGTAAATGATGCAGTCACCTGATTAGTTAACTCTGTTTCTCTTCCTATAAACATTTCAGTGTTTCTAGCATTTTCTGGATTAATTTCAAATTTGCAGCACATTCTCGAGCATGCAATTGAAGCTTGTTATTGGTCATTTTTGTTTAGTCCTTATTTCATATCTAATATCTGATTTATTTAACTAGACTTACTGATGAACTGTACAGTTGTAATAGCTTTTAAAAGCTATCTTTATCTATCTGGAGGAGATAAATAATTGAAGCCTGACTCTTGCCAACGAGTTTTTCACTTCTTCAAAGAAAAAATCCTTACAAGCCCTCATAAAACTGTCTTCACTTTTGCATGTTGAAATATGGATGTCTACTAAATTCTGAGAAAGATATGAGCTATGCAATGAAAAATAAATTAAGTGACGTATATTTTTGTTATAATTTGATTCATTGCTGTAAAATACATTCGGGTTATTAGACATACTAGCCTTCCTACAAATTAAACTTTACAAATGACTTTCTGCTTATAGATACCAGCAATTTAGTTTTATAACTGTTTTATAACATATTGTAGTTAAATCCTAAAAATGATAAATTTTCATGTTATTCATGACAAATGATTTGGATCAAGGCAAACAACATAAAACTATTCAAATCTAAGTACAGTAATGGTTTTAAAGCCTCTGAGATAAAAATAATATTTTAATCCCAAGGAACTGTGATAGTGTGTGAGGGAGATCACATGATTCAATTCCATCCATTTATAATTAATTAGGATTCCTCTATAGCAGTTATTCCTGGCAAGTGGCATTTATTGCCTATTGACAATTATTCAAGAAGGTGGTGATCTTTCTTAAACTCCAACACTTCTTTTCAGTAGTGCTTTCCATGATACAATTATTTAAGGAATTACAGTATTTGGATCAAGCAGCAAGCCAATTTTGTCACATCAAATTACTGAATTTTCTCAGCTTCCTTACCATCTTCTTAATGATTTTAAACACTTACTCTGTTTACAGCAATCAAATGCTATCTACATTTAAGAATACTGCAATATAAAGATATGATATATACCACTGTTTTTAGAAGAACAAAACATAGAACACAGAACAGACAGCACAGTACAGTACAGGCCCTTCAGCCCACAATGTTGCGCCGACCTATTATCCCACTCTAAGATCAAAACTAACCTGCATTTTATTCATTTTACTGAATTTTTCTATATACTGAATTTTTCTAAATCTGTTTTTAGAAACAAATGTCTTAATCATGTCCATTTTCCCCACAGAGTTCAAGGGATTGGCTTTGTGGATAAATGAAATGTACCACCAATGTCCTGTTCTCAATATCGTAGTCCATATTTGGCTTATACTTAAATGACATTATGGTATTTGAGTCGTACAACGTAATTCACACAATAGTAAGAGACACGTCCCTAAATTCGAGGAGGTTGCTATAGAAAGCAATAAACATAGCTTAGTCTAAGATGATTAAAAACAGAAAACAATGGAAGAACTCAGCTGGTCCACCAACATATATGGAGAAAAGAACAGTTAATACTTTGATATAACTCTTCTTTAGAACTCAAGTGTGGGTGATGGGGAGGGGGGGGGTGGTGGAATGCACGGTAATCAAAATAGATTGGGACCATTCTTTGAATGCTTGAAGGTGTTTTGCAAAGCAGTCAGTCAAACTGCTTTTAGTCTTGCCAACATAGAGATTGATTGTGAGCAGCAAATGCCATAAACTAGAGTTGAAGAAGTAAAACGTTACTTCACCTGGGAAATGTGTTTGTGGCCTTGGACAATGAGGAGGGGAGAGGAAATAAGGGCAACTGCCATACATTTTATGATTGCATGGAAAGATGCCAGAGGGGTGAGAAAGTATTAGAAGTCACGTTGCCAGACCTGCCGAGTTTCTCCAGCATTTCCTGTTTTTTGGTGCATCATCCTCGGTATTTAGGTTAGGAATGATTGAAAGCAGACTGCCTGTCAATTTAGCAATACGGTGCTTGTGATTCAAAGACTGTGAAACAAGACATAAATTTTCCAAATACTTTAAGTATAAATGGCAGTTTAAATTATGCACAGTTTCATGCATAAACAATCCTCAAACTGATGCTGTACATCTTATTTAAAGTATGAAAATTTATATTTCTTACATCGAAATAATTCCTGAAGGTAAAAAGAAGTTTTACTATAAGAACATAATACAAGAAACAGAAGCAACAGTATGCAACTCAATCCTCAAGCATGCTCTAATATTCACCAATATAATGACTAATTTTCTGCTTCAACTTGGCACTCTCTCTTGATATTTTAAACATGTAAAAAAAATCTGCTGATCTGAGTTTTGAACACACTCAGAACAGCATATGGTCAACAACTCTCTAGGACAGAAAACTATAAAAATTTACATAAGAACATAAGAACTAGGAGCAGGAGTAGGCCATCTGGCCACTCGAGCCTACCCCACCATTTAATAAGGTCATGGCTGATCTTTTTGAGACTCTGCTCCGCTTACCCACCCACTCACCATAACCCTTAATTCCTTTAAGGTTCAAAAATTTATCTAGCTTTGCCTTTAAAACATTCAGTGAGGTAGCTTCAACCACTTCACTGGGCAGGGAATTCCACAGATTCACAACTCTTTGGGTGAAGAAGTGCCTCCTGACCTCAGTCTGACATCTGCTTCCCTTTACTTTGAGGCGATGCCCTCTAGTCCTAGCTAGCAAAAACAACCTCCCTGCCTCCACCTTATCTATTCCCTTCATAATTTTGTATGTTTCTATAAGATCTCCCAATAATCTTCAGAATTCCAATGAGTATAATCCCAGGCTACTCAGTCTCTCCTCTTAATCCAACCCTCTCAACTCTGGAATCAACTGAGTGAATGTCCTCTGCACCCTCTCCAGTGCTAGTACATTTCTTCTCAAGTAAGGAGACCAAAACTGCAAACAGTACTCCAGGTGTGGCCTCGCCAGGACCCTATACAGCTGCAGCATTGCCTTCGTGTTTTTAAACTCCATCCCTCGAGCGATGGCAGACAAAATCCATTTGCCTTTTTAATCACCTGCTGCACCTGCAATGCCATCTTCTGCGATTCATGAACAACGACACCCAAGTCCCTCTGCACAGCAGCGTGCTGCAATATTCTACCATTTAAAACATAGTCCATTTTGCTGTTATTCCTACCAAAATGGATGACCTCACACTTATCAACATTGTAGTCCATCTGTCAGACATTTGCCCGCTCACTTAGACTATCTATCTATATCTCTCTGCAGACTTTGTGTCATCTGCACACTTTGCTCTACCACTCATCTTAGTGTCATCTGCAAATTTTGACACACCACACTTAGTCCCCAACTTCAAATCATCTATGTAAATTGTAAACAATTGAGGTCCCAACACTGATCCCTGAGGCACACCACTAGCCACTGACCGCCAACCAGAAAAACACACATTTACCCCGACTCTTTGCTTTCTACTGGTCAAGCAATCCTCTATCCAAGCCAACACATTACTTGTAATGCCATGCAAATTTATCTTACATAGCAGCCTTTGATGTGGCACCTTGTCAAATGCCTTCTGGAAATCCAGATGCACCACATCCACAGTTTCCCCATTGCCCACCATGCAAGTAATATACTCAAAGAATTCCACCAAATTAGTTAAACATGAACCCATGCTGGGTGTTCCCAATGGGACAATTTATATCCAGATGTCTTGCTATTTCTTCCTTAATGATCGATTCAAGCATTTTCCCCACTACCAAAGTTAAGCTAACTGGCCTATAGTTACCTGTTTTTTGTCTACTTCCTTTTTTAAACTGTGTCATCACATTGGCTGTTTTCCAATCTGCGGGAATCACCCCCGAGTCCAGTGAATTTTGGTAAATAATTACTAGTGCATTTGCTATTTCCCCCATCACGTCTTTTAGTACCCTGGGATGCATTTCATCAGGGCCAGGAGACTTGTCTACCTTTAGCCCCATTAGCTTGCCCAGCACTGCCTCCTTAGTGATAATGATAGTTTCTCAGTCTTCACCTTCTTACCATTAGTTTATCACCCTCGGTGAAGAATTATCACCCTCATTTCTACATGAGCCCTACATGGCCTGCTCCTTATTCCAGGACTTACTCTGCACTTGAGATCAAGGTAGCATTTGATGGGATGTCATCAAGGGGCTCTATCAAAACTGGAGTCATTGGGAATCAGGGGAAAACTCCACTGGTTGGAGTCATACTTGGTACTGAGGGATACGATTGTCAGAGGTCAATCACTACCCCTCCACGGCATCACAAATAAAATTCCTCAGGTGAGTGGTCTTCCGCCCAACAATCTTCAGAGGCTTTAAAAACGACCTTCCTTTAAAAATTAGGTCAGAGATGGGGATGTTCACCGATAATTACACAAGGTCATTCACAACTTTTCAGATATTAAAACAGCCCATGTCAATATGCAGCAAGACCTGGACCACATTCTGGCATGGGCTTATAAGTGGCAAATAAAATTCGCACCACACAAAAACCACCTCCAACAAGAAGGAACCTGACTATTACCCCTTGATATTTAAGTATCATCACTGAATCCTCCACTATCAACATCCTGGGGGTTACTGTTAACTAGAAACTCAACTGGATCAGCTGTGGCTACAAGAGCGGGTCAGAAGCTGTCTTTCTGCTGCAAGTAACTCACTTCCTGATCCACCCAGTGCTTTTCCCCTTTCTACAAGGCACAAGTTGGGCATATGACAGAATACTCTCCAATGTATGAATCTGCAACAACACTCAAGAAGTTTGACGTCTCCCAGGAAAAAGTGGCTAATTTGAAAGGCACCCCATCCTTCATATTGAATATTCAATGCATTCATGACTAAACAGAGTAGCAACAACATGTACTATCTACAAGATGCACTGTACTAACTCACCAAGGCTCCTTCAACAGCATTTTTCAAATGTGCAATCTCTAGTCCATAGAACATCAGGGTCAATTTGGGAATACCATCACTTGCAGCTTCCATACACTGTCCTGACTTGAAACTATGTTGCCATTCCTTCACTGTTGCTGGTCAAAATCCTGGAACTCCATCCTTAACAGCATTGTGGGAGCTTGTACACCCCGAAGTCTAAAGTGTTTCACAAAAGAATCTTTTAATTCCAACTTTCCCAGGGCAATTAGGATTGGCAATAAATGCAGCGCTAGCATCCACTGAACAAGTTAAAAATGCGCGACATTGTCCACTTGTTCTAAAGCCCCTAGACTGGGCAAACAATATTCCTGCATCCACCCTCTTGACTCATGTAGGCAATATGTATATTTGAATAAGGGAGAAAGATTTAGATGCAGGAGCATGCCATTCAACCCTTTAAACCAACATCACTATTCAAAACAATTGTGACTGGTACAGGATTCTAAGCAGCCTTGCTATAATCAGCAGACAGCATCAAAATTCATTTTTTATACTGCACAATCACACTCATTATGAAGTCAACCCATACTGTCACCTGTATGGTAACCAACTGAAGAGGAAAAAAAAAAGAGAAGCAGAAGGTGGCGGAAGTGGAAAGGAGACAAACAGTTCCTCATTTTGGGCATGAAAGTTTAATCACGGTAGACACTTCAAAACGGTAAGAGGGAGGTAATGTGTTGATGTGATAATATTAACTAAGGCCTTAATTATCTGTTGATGTAGATACAAAGTCCAATAACACAATTCATGAAGGGCACAGAGTTCTTTTGGTTTTGCGGACATCATTCTTCCCTTAATCGTCATCAAAACATGTTTCATTCATTAACTTCTGATGTTCTTGGAACCCTACTCCGTGCATCTAGCTGTCAATCGGTTTTATAACACGTAACAACAATACCAACTCTTCTAACCTATTTAATTGATACCAAGGTTTTTTTTGTCCCTTTATTCATTCACGGGATATGGGTGTCACTGCCTAGGCAGCATTTATTGCCCACCCCTAATTCAGAGTCAACCAAATTCCCGTGGGTCTGGAATTACATGTAGGGCAGGTCAGGCCAGGCCAGGGCAGGCAAGGATGGGAGTTTCCTTGCTAAAGGACATTAGTGAACCAGATAGGTTTTTCCAACAATTGACAATGGAATCACGGTCACTGTTACTCTTAACTCCAGATATTTATTGAGTTCAAATTCCACCATCTGCCATGGTGGGATTCGAACCCGGGTCTCCACCACAACATTATCTGGGTATGGATGCAAGTTTGCTCGCTGAGCTGGAAGGTTCATTTTCAGATGTTTCATCACCATTCTAGGTAACATCATCAGTGAGCCTCCGGTGAAGTGCTGGTGTTATGTCCCACTTTCTATTTATCTGTTTAGGTTTCCTTGGGTTGGTGATGTCATTATCTGAGTTGGTGATGTCATTTCCTGTTCTTTTTCTCAGAGGATGGTAGATGGGCTCCAAATCAATGTGTTTGTTGATGGAGTTCCGGTTGGAATGCCATGCTTCTGGGAATTCTCATGCGTGTCTCTGTTTGGCTTGTCCTAGGATGGATGTGTTGTCCCAATCAAAGTGGAGTCCTTCCTCAACTGTTTGTAAGGATACGAGTGATAGTGGGTCATGTCGTTTTGTGGCTAGTTGATGTTCATGTATCCTGGTGGAAGGCTTTCTGCCTGTTTGTCCAATGTAGTGTTTGTCACAGTTCTTGCAAGGTATTTTGTAAATGACGTTCGTTTTGCCTGTTGTCTGTACAGGGTCTTTTAAGTTCATTAGCTGCTGTTTTAGTGTGTTGGTGGGTTTGTGGGCTATCATGATGTCAAGAGGTCTGAGTAGTCTGGCAGTCATTTCCGAGATGTCTTTGATGCAGGGGAGAGTGGTTATGGTTTCTGGGCACGTTTTGCCTGTTTGTTTGGGTTTGTTGCTGAGGAATCGGCGGACTGTGTTCATTGGGTACCCGTTCTTTTTGAA
Source organism: Stegostoma tigrinum (assembly GCF_030684315.1). Lineage (NCBI taxonomy): Eukaryota > Metazoa > Chordata > Chondrichthyes > Orectolobiformes > Stegostomatidae > Stegostoma > Stegostoma tigrinum. The sequence continues at coordinate 84,240,825 of NC_081356.1, forward strand.
TACGCTGTATAGGTGATTTTCTTCTGCTCTTTGTAGTTCCTCTGTGCTGCAGTGTGTGGTGGCTCGTTGAACAAGCACAGAGGAACTACAAAGAGCAGAAGAAAATCACCTATACAGCGTATTCAAAAAGAATGGGTACCCAATGAACACAGTCCGCCGATTTCTCAGCAACAAACCCAAACAAACAGACAAAACGTGCCCAGAAACCATAACCACTCTCTCCTGCATCAAAGACATCTCGGAAATGACTGCCAGACTACTCAGACCTCTTGGCATCAGGGTAGCCCACAACCCACCAACACACTAAAACAGCAGCTAAAGAACTTAAAAGACCCTATACAGACAACAAGCAAAACGAACGTCATTTACAAAATACCTTGCAAGAACTGTGACAAACACTACATTGGACAAACAGGCAGAAAGCCTTCCACCAGGATACATGAACATCAACTAGCCACAAAACGACATGATCCACTATCACTCGTATCCTTACAAACAGATGAGAAAGGACACCACTTTGATTGGGTCAACACATCCATCCTAGGACAAGCCAAACAGAGACACGCACGAGAATTCCTAGAAGCATGGCATTCCAACCGGAACTCCATCAACAAACACATAGATATGGAGCCCATCTACCACCCTCTGAGAAAAAGAACAGGAAATTACATCACCAACGCAGGTAGTCACATCACCAACCCAAGGAAACCTAAACAGATAAATAGAAAGTGGGACATAACACCAGCACTTCACCGGAGGCTCACTGATGATGTTACCTAGAATGGTGATGAAACATCTGAAAATGAACCTTCCAGCTCAGTGAGCAAACTTACATCCAGAACCTCAACCTGAGCTACAAATCTTCTTAAAACTCGCTATTATCTGGGTCTCTGGATTAACAGCCCAGTGATAATACCACAAGGCCATCACTTCCCCCTCACATTCCCATCACCATAAGTAAAAACAATAAAATAACTTAATCAAAAAATGTAAGTGACAGTCGAAGCTCACCCTTTTCTCCTGGTGGTATGACAGTGTCTTGAGACATGAGGAGATAAATGCCAGCAATCAAAGGCTGTCTGCAGGAAAACAAAGTTTGTTAATATTACCTTGTAAATTGAGTGATTATCCTAAAACATTTTGTTCATAGATCGCCCCAATGAATTTCGAACTATAACAGGCATTGAAAATGACAATTATTTTAGATTCAGTTTCACTGACAAACTTGCAACATTCAAAATAAATAAAAAACAAAACATTTAATACTATTTCTACAGTCTGGTACTTTGTATTCCACCTACAAAATCAGTAACAGTTACCAAAAATTCAGAATATTTTCCAAATTTAATATATGGAATTAAAGGTAAAGTAGAAGATAAGTACAAAATTGGCAGAAGAAACAGGAACTAGTGTGCAATGGATGTTTGTTAAATTGTAGGAAGACTTGTCATGGACTTCCTCAGGGGTTGGTATGTACAACTGACTTAAAATGTGTTCTACAGGGCACACTCCCAAAAATTTGTGCAGGACATGAAACCTGGAATCATTATGAACGGCGAAGACAGTGTAGAACAAAAAACTACAGGCATAGGTTGATGAAATGGTTGGATGAGTGACTAATGAAATTTAATGTAGAGAAATGTGAAGTGATTAATTTTGATAACAGGTGCTTGGGTAGACAATATGAAACAAAGAATACAATATTAAAAGAGGTGCACAAACAAGGAGACCTGGATTTGTGTTTGCATGAATCATTAGAACTCTCAGCACGAGTGGGAAGTGTGGCTTATAAAGCACAGAGCATCCAGATAATAGGGCACAGAGTTAAAAAGACCAGAGGGCTAATCCTAACTTGCACAAATGCTGCTTTGGGTTCAACTGGATTATTCTGGCCAGATTTTGGTGACAGAGTTTTGGGAAACTGTGCAGTTATGACAGAATGCAGAAAAGATTCAAGAAAAGGTTCTAGCTCAGTATGAAATGGCCCACCCCACATCTTTAAACTGTGTTTCCTGGATCTGGATTCCCTTCTCATTGGGAATTTGTTCCTGTGTCTATACCTTCTCTAGTCTTTTTAGAATTTCATAGGTTTCTATGAGATCACCCCCTTGTTATTGTAAGCTCCAGTTAACATGGTCCTAACAGATCCAGTCTATCTATATATGTTAGTCCCCCCGATCCCAGGAATGAGTCTGGTAAACCTTTGTTACACTCCCTCCATGGCCAGAACATACTTCCTCAGAAAAGGAGACCAAAACTGCACAACAATAGTCCAGGTGTGGTCTCACCAAGGCCCTGTACCACTGCAGCAAGACATTCCTGCTCCTTTACCTAAATCCTCAAACTCTGAAACCAACATGTCTACTTTCAGTGCCTGGTGTACTAGGACACATGTTTCATTGCACCTCGCTCTTTCCCAATCTATTGCCATTCAGATAATAATCCTCTTTCCTATTTTTGTTACCACAGGAATGGCCTCGCATTTTTTTTCCACATTTTACTTCATCTGTCATGCACCTGTCCACTCACAATGTGTCCACATCATATTGAAGCATCTCTACAACCTCCTCACTGCTCAGCCTCCCACCCAGCTTTGTGTTGTTTGCAAACCTGGGAATACCCCTCTAAATCATTAATAATTATTGTGACTAGCTGGAGTCCTACCCCATTATTCACTGCCTGCCATTTGGAAAATATACCCATTTCTTTCAACTCTTTGTTTCATGTTGACCAGTTCTCAATCCAAGGTACACCACACCTAATGCAATATTTTAATTTTACATGCTAATCTCTTAAGTGACTGAAAGCCCTCTGAACATCCAAGCAAACCACATTCAGCAATTCCTCTTATCAACTCAACTGGTTACATTCTCAAAACATTACAGCAGATCTGCCAAGCATGAGTTCTCTTTTGTACATCCATAGTAACTCAGGCCCATCTGTTATAGTTTTGCAGATGTTTTGCTATCAAATCTTTTATTGTGGAAACTAGCATTTTGCTCACTACTTCCTTCATTCACTCTTCTTTAACTCCTGCCCTCTGTATAACTTTCTCCCGTTTATTTTACCACTTGTATAGCCTTCAGCAAACTTAGTGTTATTTACCAGAATTCTCACTCTCAAGTCTTCTATTTTAGCACTTCTTTCTTGTCTTTTAGAAGTTTTCTCAAATTCAATCAGTTAAACTTAGTCACATTTTTCTAAATCTCCCAACGTAACACATTGTTTTTATTTTTCTATTTAGTTGTCTATATCACAGGTGCTAGTGTGAATATTTTCTGCATTGTGACATTTTGCATTTTTTGTTTCAAAAATACTCAGGCACTAAATTTCTATGTTGTTTTACTTGGATGTTATCATTATGTATCATAGAATCCCTACAGTATGGAAACAGGCCATTTGGCCCTATAAGTCCACACCACCCCTCTGAAGAGCATCCCATACACAGCCATTCCCCAACCCCTGTATTTCCCATATCTAACCCATCTAACCTAAATATCCCTCGGCACTATGGGCAATCAGCATGGCCAATCCACCTAGCCTGCACATCTTTGGACTGTGGGATGAAACCAGAGCACCCAGAGGAAACCCACCCAGACACATGGAGAACGTACAAACTCCACACAGACAGTCGCCCGAGGTTGGAATCAAATCTGGGTCCCTGGTGCTGTGAGGCAGAAGTGCTAAACACTGAGCCATCGTGCTGCCCCAAGCCGATCCCATGTCCGTGCATGAAATTATTAAATTACAGCACATTAATGATAGAGAAAAAACCTGGCCTATACTAAGAACTTGGTCTACAAAAGTGTGAATTCATTAAAAAACCCTGGGGTAACAAGTGGAGTTACTTGGAAGAAGGTGTACGATAATACTGCATTTTACTGATGGTCTCAAAACAGGATACTACAAAGATATATTTTATGTTTTATAAGAACTTAAATCTGGATGCTTACTGACGAAATGTCATTTGTAATGTCACACCAGAGCAATCTTTGTGATTATCTGAAAGAAAAAGACATGAATATCTTAAACAGAATTTAAATTACAATCAAAGGAGATTAAAATTCCAATGTTTACATGGTATCACTGATTGTGTAAACAATTTTAAAAAACCTTTAAGTAAAACATGCCTTCTTTTAGCAAACATTACATATCAATAACCTCTGCACACTGAGCTGTGACAGATTCTAAATTATCCAATATATTGTTTACAGTACATTATAAAGTAGATTATTTTCTTTACTATTAAGTGTGATATGTCCCCTTTGTTAGTCTGTAAACAATATATCTCAGAAACTAACAGATGGATTTCAATGAAATTCAAACAGGTATATGATACGACCAAAGGAAAAACCAATTCATTTTGAAAAAACTGTGGAACCAAACCTCTGAACTTTTTAAATGATAATGTTAACTTTGGGAAGTGAGGTGAATTGACTTTTTTTTGTGATTGTTGTGGGTTGCTTTATGTAGACTAATATTGATTGTTTGAGAATATTGTAGATTGTTTAGGCTATAACGAAGAAATTTGTCACAGCTGTCTAAATACAAGCCGAGTTTTCAAAGCAGATTGTTGGACAGGGAATAGCCTGAATTCTCCTCAGTGAGATGGAAAATCTCAATAAAAAAACATTTCTTTGTTCAGCTTTTGCAGTTATGGAGCAGTAACCAAGCCAAGAAAAGCCACAAAGAACAATTGCATAGTTGTAACATTATTCAGTTAAAATAATATGCCGTAAATATGCATTCTAATAAAAGGTCCTTTTAACATATTGTGTTTTGTGCTACGGGTAGCCAAAACAAATAGTTTGCTTAATATCACACACATTCAATGGTGAATACAAACCTGAAGCTTTACAGGAAATAGCAATTAAAATTGTTATAGCTTACTGGGTTAGCATGCTGGAAATCAAGCTCCACTATTCCCGGAGTCCCAGCAAAAGTTAAAGACTTTATTTAAGTATGCAAAATTCCCTAACTTTCCTGTCTTTTGGACCCAGGAAGCACAGGCCTGGTTTCTCTACTTATGACTACTTATTACGAGTAAAAAAATTCTAGCTACAGATAAATAATTATAAACTGTTAACATGTAACTCTACCAGGTCAAACGCTGACCCCTTTATACACTGTCCCCTCTCCCTACCCCTTTTACAGTCTAACATATAGTCAGACACAGTCAGGAAAAAAAATTAGGTGTTATGGGTGGAAAGAAAGACTGGGAAGGCTGTTCAAAGGTCCAGGTTCATAGCATTTACTGATATGCTTCTTCTGGCTTTTCGAGATGTGCTCCTCCTTGGTTCTTCTTTTTCTGTTACTTTCACCTGTTTACAGAAGGTATAGAGTGGCTGGTTCATGCCTGTACGTCTTTGGTACACTAGTTAAGCTGTCCAGATGTGTTATGATGCAGCTCCAGAGCAGGTGAGACTTGAACTTGGGCGTTTTAACTTGGAGGCAGGCACACCACAGAATCCCTCGATTCTGATTTGTGCACTCATCAGGAATTCACTTATTTCAATAATCACATTATAAAAATCTGTCTAAGGGATGTCAAATACTTTCTTGTCAATCAGTTGTAAAAAGGAGCTAATGATTTTTGAATCGAAAGAGGCTTCATTGGGAAGTTTACCAGAAACCTACACACCACTAAATGTATTCTGCTTTTCTATTCTCACGATTGAAGGGAATGAATCTCAGTTTTCTGCATTATAATCCATCCATCACTTAATCTGTCTATACCTCTTTTGCAGCCGTTCTGGATCCTTCCCACAGGGAAGCTGTCCACCTAACTTTCTATGATCAGCAAAGCTAGGATTACTCCCTATCTTGAGTCACTAATTTACATTGTAAATAGGTGAGGCCCCAACAGTGACTCCTGTGGCACTGTTGTCATTCAGATCCCAACAACCCGAAAATGCCTCATCGATGCCTGCTGACTGCTTCCTGTCCGTAACCAATTCTTTCTCCATGCTAACGTGAAGACCCCAATTCCAAGGGTGTTTGTCTTGCCCATTAAGCATTTGTGTGGCATTTTATAGATTGTCTTTTTTAAATTCAGGTATACTATACATGTTGATTCCCCTTAACTTATTAGTTACATCCTCAAAAAACTCCACTGAAATATATTGAATCATAGAATCACAGAATCCCCACAGTGTGGGGACAGGCCATTTGTCCCAATCCACCAACCCACTGAACAGCATCCCATCCAGACATACGCCTACCCTATCCCTGTAACTCAGTATTTCCCCTGGCTAACGCACCTAACCTACACATCCCTGAACACTGTGGGCAATGAACTTGGTCAAACAGGATTTAATGTGTGTAAAATCATGTTGACTTACTCTAGACATATGATACTTTTCTAAATGTTTTGTTAAGGCCCCCTTAATAATGGATTCCAGTACTTCTGCTCAAATTTCCTTGGCTCTTAGGAAATTAATAATTAATTTCCCATCAAGTATTTTAGCTGCCATCAGCTTTTATTATAAATGAAAGGAAGTATTGAGATACAGATGCATGGTCAGACAATGATTTAATAAAGTGTCAATTGCACAGTATTACAGTAGTTTGTATATGCAACCTTTACAACTATTCTTCTATCCTGTGGTCATCATACCTCTAAATGCAGTGACGTCTCCATAATGAACCTGAAGAACAACGTAGTTGATATCTGTGTTTCCACCAACTCTAAATCCAACACCTGAAAATGAACAAAGACAAAATATACAGTTTAGTTACTTTGCGTAATGACGAATGATCTGAGTGTATATTTGCATGTCTGATTTATATACTAAATCATGCTTTTCCACGGACGCCACGTACACTTCTTGTTGCTGCGGAAAGGCTGCTAACACCAAAGACCCCCTCCCACCCCAGCAATACACTCTTGCAGCAGGAAGAAGATACAGAAGCTTAAACACATGTAGCAACAGGTTAAGAACAACTTCTTCCCTGCTGTTATTAGACTACTGAATGGACCTCTCTAAATTTCAAATCTAATGTTGATCTTGCTTTTGTGTACATCCTGTGTGCCTCACTCTGTCTAAACACCCAATGATCTGTATGTCCTTGCAGAGTTTGATCTGCTTTACTACTTGCAAAACCAAATTTTCATTGTATTTAGCTACCTGTTACGACAATAAATCATATCAAACCAAATGGAATCCTCTGCATTTGGAAATTCACATCCGAAGAAAAAAACTGATCATATTAATAGCCCATGAATGGCTAGCAGTAACATCATTCAAGGAAGTGACAGATACAATAATCTGGACTTTCTAACAGGGAAGTCTGGAACTCTGCTATCCTAGCCAAGTCCAAAGATGATATGCAAAGATGTTTATTAACATCTCCTATGAGTTAATTGAAGTGTAAATATTTCAAGAAAATAGCTGCAGAACTTTGTTTCACATTGTGTGGCAAGGTCAGATACGTGTTGTAAGATTCCCAGAAAGCAGCAGCACTTCACACAGACTTACAATACCATGCACATGTGGAGATTCGGAGATTCAACACTGTTCATCTAAGGAAGATAGAAACACAAACGGAGAAACACAGAAGATAGGAGGTGGAGGCAGCCATTCAGCCCTTTGAGCCCACTCTGCCATTCATCATGATCATGGTTGATCACCCAATTCAAAAGCCTAATCTTCCTTTCTCTCCATAACCTTTGATCCCATTCGCCCCAATGCTATATCTAGCCCCCTCTTGAATACATTCAATGTTTTGGCATCAACTACTTCCTCTGGTAATGAATTCCACAAGCTCAACACGCTTTGGGTGAAGAAATGTCTCAGCTCCGTCCTAAATGGTCTGTCCTGAATCGTCAGACTGTGACCTCTGGTTTGGGAAATCCACTTGTTACGCAGCCTGCTTGCAGATGTGCAGGCTCAAATATTCGGTCTGAGGATATGCACTGATGAAGCACACAATTGTTAAACAGGCCTACCTGTCTGGATACATTTCCATTTTAGCATGGGTTTTAAAGTGAATATTGTTAAATTCTTTTTATTTTAGCTCGGACACTGATGTAAGTCTTAGAATAGATTCAAAGAAGAAATGGATCAGTTTTTTGCCAAAAGAGGTGATTCCTCTGTTAATTCAGTTGATGAAACATCTGAACCCAAAGGGGCGAAAAGCAAGAACTGTTCAGAGACAACAGAATGAGAGCTATGTGGCCTTTGGATTTTAATTGACAGGAGATGCCGCATTCCCTTTCTCTGAATGCATCACTGGCAGAGAAGTTGACAAATAGTTGAGGAAATTTTGAAAATGTGTCTGTACTCACATTGGAAGATAGTGTATTTATTTTGGCAGATTAGAAACATTAATGCTTTTGATTGTTGCGCGCAGTATGTAGCAAAGGTCTCTAAGTAAGGCCATAACTGTGGTAAATGCAAGTAAATATGATGTTTACAAGCCATCAATTCAAAAAGTGAAAAAAGTGAAAAGCTGAAGAACTGGATGTACCATGGTAGTGTTTCTGAGTGAAGTGTGCTTTCATGCTGACAATATTCTACATTCTCTTCTCCCAGGTCCAATCTTATTTTAGCAGGCCTATCCCAAGTGAAATAGTAAATTTTGTTTAATTGTGGTTAGTTGTTAAACAGTTTCTGTACAGCCAGGTCAAAAGTGTGGTTACATAACAAAAAAAAGGATGCTGGAGATCAGAACCAAAAACAAAAGATGCTGAAGACAGAGTTAACATTTCAAGTCCAGTGAACTTTCATCACAATTCTGAGAAAGCGATGCTGACCTGCATTCCCCAACTCCTGCAGTCCATTTGGTGTAGCTGCACAAAGGTTGCTGTTATAGAGGGATTTCCAGGATTTTGACAGAATGACATGAAGGAATGGTGATATATTTCAAAGTCAGGAAAGTGAGTGGCTTGGATGTGAACTTGCAATTGGTGGTGCTCCCCTATATCTACCGCCTTATTCTGGGAGATGGTTGTGGCTGTGAGATTCAAAGGATCTTTGGTGATTTTCTGCAGTGTACCTTATAGATGGTATGTAGTGCTGCTGTGTGTCTATGGTGAAAGGATGGAATATTCAAGGTGGTGGATGGGGTGACAGTCAATGGGCTGCTTTCTCCTGGATGGTGCCAATCTTCTTGAATGTTGTTGAAGCTGCAATCATCCAGATATTTAGAAGTATTTCTTCACATTCCTGCTGTGCCTTGTAGATGGAAGGCAGGCTTTCAGGACACAGGTGGTGAGTTACATCTTTGCAGGGTTCCTAGTCTCTGACTTGCTCTTGTAGCCACGTGTGAATCCATGAATCCACAATAATTGTTGATACCCGAAACAGCCAGACTTGTACTGACAAGCGGCAAGAAATATTGATTCTACGTAAGTGCCAGGCAATGACCATGTCCAATAAGTGTAAACATAAGCATCTCCCTTGATGTTCAATGGCATTATCAACAATGTCTTCCCACTATCATCCTGGGGGTTATCATTAACCAGAAATTTAACTGGAGCAACCATAGAAGTATTAGGGCTACAAGGCCAAGTTAGAAACTGGGAATTCTGCTGCAAATGGCTTGCCTCCTGTCTCCCCAGTGCTTGCGCCCCGTGTTCAGGGTATAAGTCATACATGTCATGGAATACATCTGGTGGGGGGTTAATTGGAGAGAGAGGGAGACGCACGGAGATGAAGGCAGACAGAATTGTGAGACTAGAAGCAAGATTGGTGGGTGAATAGAATTGGCAGCAGACATTACAGTATGGGCAAAAGAGGCAGCAATGTATAAGATATGCATTACTTATGTACTTGGACTGACACAGTGCATTCTTTAATTCAGGGTGACCAATTTTCTAAAGAAAGACAGTATGGTAAACTCTTCATTAACCAGCAGCTATGGGACCAGGAGTGCACTGGTTAATTAAACATTCCGGTTGATCAAGAAGTCCATGTAATCAATGTAGAAACACACAGTAAGCAAAGGAAATGTAATACTGGGTTTATACATATCATTGTTATACTTTAATTACATCATAGATCACTTAATAACAATGCAACTTTGCCTTAAATAAAACTTACCTGCAGAGAGCTTCCTCACTCGCACTCTCCACTAACCACTCAGACATTGCAGAAATTGTGATAATACAGTAAACTTTGCAGTATTTGAGATTGTATAATTTTTGCCAGTTTACCAAGCTTGTTGATTCATAAGGTACTGGTTAAAATAAAGTTTGCTGCACAAGGGTTGCAGATGCATGAAAATACCACAATGCGTGCAAGTTCCCCTCTAAGCCACAAACAATCCCGATCCTGTTGTTGGTCCAAAATCCCTTCCAAACATCACTGTGGGATTGTCAGTGAGCACAGAAATTCTGTACTTTAATTCTCAGAACTCGAAACAATGAAAAGACCCATTCCTACTGCTTTAAGTTGCAGTAAACCACTCGAATCCCTATCTTGATGGTTCTCGATCAATGATAAAAAATTACAAAATTTCCACTCGGGGTGATGAATGTGCTGATCAAATAACTGGGTTTGGATGGTGATTGAGAGAGATAATGGGAACTGCAGATGCTGGAGAATTCCAAGATAATAAAATGTGAGGCTGGATGAACACAGCAGGCCAAGCAGCATCTCAGGAGCACAAAAGCTGACGTTTCGGGCCCAGACCCTTCATCTGATGAAGGGTCTGGGCCCGAAACATCAGCTTTTGTGCTCCTGAGATGCTGCTTGGCCTGCTGTGTTCATCCAGCCTCACATTTTATTATCTTGGATGGTGATTAGCTTCTTTAGTGTTATTAGAGCTGAGGCCACCTAGTTAAGCAGTGAACACAACAAGGACCTGACCTGAACATTACAGAGATATTTTACAGGAATAGTGATCAGCAACGATAAGTCATCAAGGTGGGCTTGAATGATAAAAGTCAGTTTTGAACTGATTAACTGGAAGAATTTTTGATGGACACTATAAAATTCAACACAGTGAGGCAAGGAGAAGGGAGACTACTGGGAATTCAAATTTCTCTTTCAAAATCTCTATTGTGATTATACTGTCAAGATCTTCAGTACTGTTGCAAACGTCATCAGGCTTATGGCCTTCAATATTTTCAGCTCATTCAGCTACTGCTTTAAGTAATGTGGAACAAACTGAATGACCATTTATAGCGTGGTGGCTTTGGGAGGAAGTGAACTTAAGATCTTCAGTCATCAAATATTTTCTGTTCAATCCTTCAATCTGGCTATTGGTCACCAAAGTAATAGCCAGGTAATTTATCTGGATCATAAAGTTTGTAGAAATGATTGCTGATGTCAAAAACAAGTAGAATATTACACATTATGTTAAAGAACATTCTTTGCAACTTACTTATTAATTTTCTGGCAAAGGAATACTACTTTTGCTCTTCGATTTTCTCAACTTCAGTTTAGAAAGAAAGATGAATGAAGTACACTTGCTTCGTTTAGTCTGAATACAATCAAATTGTTTGTAGTGACTGAAAACAAACATCCACAATCCACACCAATTTTAATATCCTGTTAAATGTGAAGGAAGAGAATTTGGCATCGGAGAAAAAAATCCCATGAAAAGCTAAATGTGGCCCAAATTATTTGTTTAAATTTTATGATAGGCCTGTCCCTTTCTCTTCACAGCAAATAAACCAGACATCGGGAGCTCACAGGCACAGAACAACCCTAGAAAATAGTGCGTCACTCTGGTGACCAGACAACTACACCTGTCTTTTTGAAGATTTACAAATGTTTGAAAATGGTATTTTTAATCTACATCTTTATTTCACACAAAGAAGAAATCCAAGACAAATGGCCAATTGATGGACAAAAGCAGCTTTTAACATAATTTCAAATGGTTGAAGCAGCAGCTAAGTGGGGAAAAAAATGCTCGCACAAACAGTGGGAAAGCAACTAGTTTTCAAATCCCCAAGTGCCTGGTTGTGAATCCACGTTGACTGTGACCAATTCTGTCATTGTCACAAAACTGCTCCCAAACATCAGGTCTGCTGATTTTTTTTTGGTCAAATTTGCATGTCCCTTCCTACCCTACTACTAATTTCCCTGGTTAGTCATGGTCAGGCCATCTTTTTCCGTTTAATGATTTCAATACCGTACTAAATACTACAAGGACAAAGATCGTCAAGTATATTCCTCTTTCAACATCATCAAGCAACACAGCCAGATATACCTTCTGGTTACTTAGCTGAATGCTGTTGAAATGGGAACTTGTTATGCAGAAATTAGCTGCTGTTTTTGATTATACGTTAATTACAATTGACCATATTAATTAGGCTTTGAAGCATTTTAGAGCATTGCGAGGCTGCAAAGGAGCTCTACGTATACTTTTTGTTTGGAGGTATTTGATGCTCAACCAAATAATTAATGCTTGACAGCGTGACAGCTCAGTGGCAGTCAAAGAAGAGGTCAAGGGATGAAGAGATAGTTTGAGGTTTCAGTGTTCACAAATTCATATTAATTATCAGTCCTTTTCTTGTGAATCAATTGCCCAAGGTACAGTACGAAAAGGATGAAACAAGGGACATCAGCACACAAAGTTTATTTTAATTTTTCTCACTCTGCATCTCATGTTTGTTTCATTGCACATGTTGAGGCTTGCTGTGTGGCAATACACCCAAAGAACTCGCATGGAACTTTGGTTATGATGGATTTTTAAGTTCATCTGAGGTGATGGAGGGTAAATTGCAAATAATACAGGCATTGATATCAAACATCTGCATTTAAATGGAATAAGTTTCAAAGAGACACACCAGCTGGTAATTGTGTGGGAGGAGCATTTCTGGCCCAGGCATACATGATTTTCGCTTCATCTAAACAAGTTCCATAACTGCTGCCACATTTCCTAGAAAAGGAGAAAGAAAAAGAGTGAATAATGATGGGAGTTCTGCTGTCAAAAGCAATGAGCAGAGTTGCGAGAGGGACAAAATTACTTTGCAACACAACTGTTCAGTTGTCTCTCATTAAAAGCAGAAATATTTACTTGCATTTTAAACTAAATTAAGGATATTGCACCCTACTGTATTCTACTCTCTGCACTGTCACCTAAACTTGTGAAGTACATAACAGGAATTTCAAATTTCTGGACAACCATTTTAATAGCTCTTATAAACAAATCCATGAAATACACCAAATTGCAGTGTGTGTTCATCATGAAGGATGAAGGTATTTTATTTACAATGACACATGTTCACTGAAAGCAATTTTTACTTCAAACCTGAAAGTCTTCACTCATATCAATGTGCTTAAAAGTGAATGATAATTTTGAAAGATTGGCTTAATTCATTGTCGCAATAAAATTTAACAATCCTGATTTTAGAATGAGTCAAAAATCAACCAGATTTCCATCCCTCATCAACATCCAGTGACTTTCTTTTTCTGTAAATTATACATGTGTATAATTGTTAGCTAAAGGCCAAAATGGATCTTATTTCAATTCCTTTCCACAGTTGAACAGCATTCTTTATTCAATCACGGGAATGAGGGCGTCGCTGACCAGGCAGCATTTATTGCCCATCCCTAATTGGCCAGAGTGCAGTTAAGTGTCAACCACATTGCTGTGGGTCTGGAGTCACATGTAGGCCAGACCAGGTAAGGATGGCAGTTTCCTTCCCTAAGGACATTAGTGAACCAGATGGGTTTTTCTGACAATCGACAACGGGTTCACAGTCATCATTAGGCTGTTAATTCCAGATATTTACTGAATACAAATTCTACCATCTGCTGTGGCAGGATTCAAACCCAAGTCCCCAGAACGTTATCTGGGTCTCTGGATTAACAGTCCAGCAACAACACCACTAGGCCATCACCTCCCTCTAAACTAAGACTGTTAGCCATGCAACTCCCAGCATGTGCTAAATGTCTTCAGGACATGAACAGAAGATTATACAATGCAGCCTTTTCTTACTTCAGAAAAAAATTATAAATCTGGAAACAATATTGCTATGTCCCATAATGTACAAACAAATGCTGCAGCGTCATCCTGGGTTTTAAAATAGAAGTTAATATTTATAAACAACACAATTAAGAGAAATTAGCATATGTGATATAATCTTATATGATATATAAACTAACTATCAACACTGGTTAATTATTCCCACGACATTAAGGGGCAGATTGCATTAACCTCATACTATAACTGATAAACATGTTTGCTGAATAAACATACCTCAAATAACTGGGGCAAAGCTGTAAATTTGTCGTTTGATCTAGGACACAACATAATTTTAAAGCAGCACACCAATGTTGCCATCAGAATTTAAATAAGACACATCACCAAACAAATTATCTTTAAAACCAGATCAAACAGATAACATGTATGTAAAATTAGCCAACCTGCAATGGCTTAATTGTGGTCACCAAAAACAAAACACAAAATTCAGCTCAATTTAATTTTGCTGTCTTCTTCATCAACAATTTGTAAAAGGTTTCAGCTAGAGTGCTATTATTTGTTACTATGATTATAATTCTGCTCTCTATTAAATACTTCAAGTGATATTAAACTGAGAAACAAAACACTAAACTTCCGAATTATCAAATATGTTGGTAGGCTGTAAGAATGGAGGACTTTAGAAAGATAGGGAGAGTGCAAAGCATGGACAGACTTGAAAATAAGGATGAGAATTTTACATCATGACCTGAACACCAATCGTATAGGGTACAACCTTGTAATTTACACAGCTTAACTATATTTTGTTGAACTATATGTGCTTAATTTTTGCATAATCAATACATACATGCACAAACTTGCAAAGAAGTTGGAAAGAACAAACTCCTTCAATGAACACTGAATTACTACTATCCCTTAGAGTTTGTGTTGTAAGTGATATATTTGGAAAGCAAGCTCACTTAATAGCATTTTCTAAGTGTTTTGATAAATCAAGCTGAAATCTTTACCAATAATTCTTATTCGTGGCTGGCATGTTGCATCCGAACAGTAACATATGATGAACAGTTTCCATGCTTGCATGAGGTTTAAAATCAACTGCAAAATTGAAGAGAAATCAATTATACTTTGTGCATTATTAACTTTTGTGGCATCATCTGCACTCATTTGCAGAGTTTGTATATTATTTAACTAACTGTTGTTAAAATACACTTCAACTGTTCTTCGGTAGAAACAGTAAAGATGTAAATATGCCTCTTCTTCAAATTCAAATTCTTGGTTTCATGCTTTTTTGAAATACATGTTCTGACTTTATAAAATAATTTAATAATGTCTAAAGCAATTCCCATATTGTGTTTGTACATATTGCCTTAAACATGGCATAAGTGTCACTTATCAAGATAAACATCACAACTCCTTAATATAAACGACTGTACTGTAAGCAATTTAAGGTGAACATTTTAATCATAATATGTCAATTTCTCTATTTTAAAAATAGCATTTTAATAATTGCACTTGTAGCCAATTACATCAACGTTATTAAATTAGAAAAGAAAGTGCAATATGAAAACATTTTTTGCACAATCCCAGACTATATTAACCAAGGTGCCGAGCACTCTTGCCTCTTGAGGCTAAAGAATGTTGGTTCAAATGTTCTTTCAGGACTTGAGCACTAAAAAAAATGATGGGACTGTAATGCAGTACAAAGGGAGTGCTGCACTGTTGAAAGTGTTGCCTTTGGATGGGATTTTAAGTTGAGGCACTGTATGCCTTCTCTGAAATATGTTAAAGATTCCATAGTAATTTTTAGATGATGATCAGGGGCGTTCTCTGGTATCCTGGTCAATTTTTAATCTTCAATCACGGCTGCTCAAACAAATTATTGTGTAATTATCACATTGCTAATTGTGGAAGTTTGCTGCGCACAAATTACCTGCCACAACAGTGCCTTCACTTCAAAAGCATTTCATTGGCTGTACTTTGGTACATTCTGTTTTTGTGAAAGATGTCACATAAATACATTCTTTTCAAGTCGCTTAATGACCTATAGTGATTGTAATGAGGTCACCTAGGTGGGCACCATAGAATAGGATTTCCCTGATTGGGGCCGTTAATCTGGTTCAATCTAGGAGCCCTGGCTGACAGACAAAAACAGGAGTGTCAAGCAACGTGTCACTGTGAGAACCAGCTCGGAGGAAGCTGGATCAGTGTCAAGGACTTTCCACATGTAAATAAAGGGTTACTTGTTGATTAGATACTGGCCTCTGGAGTCGTTTCAAACCAATCAAGTATTACTGAAATGTAGTCAAATCCAGCTGAAGGCCCAGAAACATTAATGAAATGATGTTAAAATAATCTACTTTAATGCAGTTGGCTGGGAGATAAATGCTACCAAGAAGATCAGAATAGTATCATGAGATCTTTTCAACCCACTAAAGTAGTTTAATTTCTCATCCAAAAACTGATACACCTGACTGTGTAGCAATCTCATCACTGTGCAATTCAGGTGCCTTATGCATAACTTCAAAAGATTCCTCATCCTTTAACCATGAGTACACTGGTTAAACGAGCAAGAAATACGCATTTAACAGTTGTTGATTTGGAATTAAAACATTTTTAAAAGAGCTATATTATTGCAGTGCAGTAGTTATTGCCTGTGACTTGGTGGTCAGTTTTCATTTTGTGCACAAAACAGGAGTTGATGGAGAGAACTTTGCTTCTTCTAAATATGGAAATAACTACATGCATGTCAGGCTTATTCTTTACAGCCAAACATGATAACCATTCTACAATGATATAAAAAATAGTGAAAACAACCAAATGTATAAAGCTTATGGATTTCAACTATTTCAGCTGGCAGTTATCTTAAATTACACAATCATATAATAATTCAGCACAGGATGCTGTCAAACAGTTCAGGAACTTCAATCCAGTTAGCTTCACTCCTTCCCTACACCCTAGAATATTTTTCCTTTCAAGTATTTATCTGCTTCCTTTTTAAGGTTACTTTTAAATCTATATTCATCAACTTTTCCAAATCCCTGTTATTCATTGCTCTAAAAATGTTTATCGCTGTGTCTTTTTTGGAACTTTAGCCGGTCATCTTAAATCTGGTCTTCTCAGCAACCAGGAACAATTTCTCCTTTTTTATTGCTTGCAAACCTTTCATGTTTTAATAACCTCCTCTTCACTTTTTCTCTCTTTCCTCAGAGTTTATCTGAATATCTGCAGCCCTACATCTTTGGACCCTCTGCAGAGCCTTCATGAACTTCCTGAAGTGCAGTACCCAGAAGGATTGGGTACAATATTCCAATTGATGGTTAACTACAGTTTTATATACATTTTGGGCTTTGTTCTCCATGCCTTATAAACTAAATCAACTTAAAATAAATAAGGTAAGTTCCAAAAGTTTTGATGTTATTCAGCTCAAAAAAACTAGGAACAAAAATGCTTTGCCTTATACTGTTTACATAAACCATGAAAAACAAACCTTTGTTCTATATTGTTAAATTTAACAGGTTTTCCATTTCTCAAAAACTGTATCCAACACAGATAGAATTTTAAGATGTGCTCAGGTTGCTGCCAGATTATACATCCCCACAAGAAGGAGGTAACAGTTGTTTCTTCAATTAACAATATACTTCAACATCATGTCAGATGATTCAAAGTGCAGCCTGTTCCACAAATCATCCCTGTTGTAATCACTGACAGCTGTTCTAATTCAGTGCCTGGCTGAAAGTCACAGTACCATTTGTGCTTGAATCAAGACAGTGTCAGAGTCAAACCAGATTGGAAGATCAAGAATCAAGTTTCATGGTTAGTTAAAGGGAAATGGGCATGGATTGTTTCCTGCACCAGATATTATAAACTGCTTTTCAAGCAACATTACAAAAGATTATTTTTGTCAGGAGTTTTACCATACATCTCAAAGGCTGCCAGTTTCAATCTACTTATGACCAAACAGTAGTCTCTGTTGTAGCTGTTGGCTGCCATTTTTATACCTATGAATAATGGGCTGCTATAAATGCAGAATTCACCTCTCCAGATCTGTAAGTCAAAACGGTGCATATGAAATTTATAAATATTTTATAAATATGCTCGGATAATTGAAGGCAAAATACAGCATGTGCTAGAAATCTGAAACAAACACAAAAAATGCTGGATAATTAAGTGTGAGGCTGGATGAACACAGAAGGCCAAGCAGCATCTCAGGAGCACAAAAGCTGACATTTCGGGCCTGGACCCTTCATCAGAGAGTGGGATGGGGACAGGGAGCTGGAATAAATAGGGAAAGAGGGGGAGGCGTACCGAAGATGGAGAGTAAAGAAGATAGGTGGAGAGGAGAGTATAGGTGGGGAGGTAGGGAGGGGATTGGTCAGTCCAGGGAAGACGGACAGGTCAAGGAGGTGGGATGAGGTTAGTAGGTAGATGGGGGTGCGGCGTGGGGTGGGAGGAAGGGATGGGTGAGAGGAAGAACAGGTTAGGGAGTCAGAGACAGGCTGGGCTGGTTTTGGGATGCAGTGGGGGGAGGGGAAGAGCTGGGCTGGTTGTGTGGTGCAGTGGGGGGAGGGGACGAACTGGGCTGGTTTTGGGATGCAGTGGGGGAAGGGGAGAGTTTGAAGCTGGTGAAGTCCACATTGATACCATTGGGCTGCAGGGTTCCCATGCGGAATATGAGTTGCTGTTCCTGCAACCTTCAGGTGGCATCATTGTGGCACTGCAGGAGGCCATGATGGACATGTCATCTAAAGAATGGGAGGGGGAGTTGAAATGGTTCGCGACTGGGAGGTGCAGTTGTTTATTGCGAACTGAATGGAGGTGTTCTGCAAAGCGGTCCCCAAGCCTCCGCTTGGTTTCCCCAATGTAGAGGAAGCCACATCGGGTACAATGGATACAGTATACCACATTGACAGATGTGCAGGTGAACCTCTGCTTAATATGGAAAGCCATCTTGGGGCCTGGGATAGGGGTGAGGGAGGAGGTGTGGGGGCAAGTGTAGCACTTCCTGCGGTTGCAGGGGAATGTGCCGGGTGTGGTGGGGTTGGAGGGCAGTGTGGAGCGAACAAGGGAGACACGGAGAGAGTGGTCTCTCTGGAAAGCAGGCAAGGGTGGGGATAGAAAAATGTCTTGGGTGGTGGGGTCGGATTGTAGATGGTGGAAGTGTCGGAGGATGATGCATTGTATCCGGAGGTTGGTGGGGTGGTGTGTGAGAACGAGGGGGATCCTCTTTGGGCGGTTGTGGCGGGATCGGGGTGTGAGGGATGTGTTGCGGGAAATGTGGGAGACGCGGTCAAAGGCGTTCTCGACCACTGTGGGGGGGAAGTTGCGGTCCTTGAAGAACTTGGACATCTGGGATGTATGGGAGTGGAATGCCTCATCCTGGGAGCAGATGCGGCGGAGGCGGAGGAATTGGGAATAGGGGATGGAAGGGCCTGTACTGTGCTGTACTGTTCTACGTTCTTTTACCCTGGATCCCATGTGCTTTGACCTTGTTTATCAGACTCCCACATGGGGCACTGTCAAAGGCTTTGCTGAAATTCATACATCAACTATACTACCCTCACCTACACATTGGATTTTTTTGAAGAGGTAACCAAACAGGTTTATTTGGCATGCCCTCCCTCTGGCAACATCATGCTGATACTCTGATCAAACTTTGCTTTTCTGAACAGAGCTGAATTCTCTCTTTCAGAATTTTCTACTATAGTTTTCCTAGCACAGATATCAGACTCACAGATCTGTAAATCCATGTTTTTAATCTTTATCACTCTTGATAGCTGTTCTCCAGTCCTCTGTCACTTCTCCTGTGGCCAGAAAGGAATCAAAACTTTGGGTCAGGACCCCTGCCATTTCCTCCCTTGTCCCCCACAGCAACCTTGGACACAACTCATTCAAACCTGGGGACTTTGTCCACTTTTAAGCCCACCAAAAGCTCTAATATCTCCTCACTCTCTCTAGCAATCTGTTCAAGAAACCCACAGTTCGTCATCTTGATTTCTGGATCTACATCCTCCTTCTCCTGACTGAAGGCAGCTTGCTTAGCTAATTCTTCGCTCACAGCTTTCAGGACCTCTCTGTGAATTCACCTTTTGAAAAAGTTACAATCACAATACGTGAAGCCAAGTGTGGTGATCGGCAGAATGCCACAAATGCAAACCCGTAGCAACCTCTGCCAGGTTTCATGAGATGGGTTCCAATTTCTACACGAGGATTTGATTTCTAATGCTGGTAACAGTATCTGTCTAACTGCACCATGGCTTTTTTGTATTTTGTGACTACAAGTGTAGGGTGGAATGTGTTTTATCAGTTGCAAAATGTTTTGAGATAAACACGGAACAAGGCAGCTTCTTCTGTAGGAGTCTGATGAAGATGGCTCCCACCATCGGATCTAGAATGAAGCTATGTCCCATTCTGGTAGTTTTCTGAGCTGCAGAATAGTCCACAGTTAATGTCCCAAATGTAAGTCGCAGATAAGATCTACTACCTTGGTATGGAAGCAAACCTGAAGAAGAATAGATCTCATTATCAACTTTAGATTGATTTTTCTGGATTAAAATAGGATTTGTGCACCTGCTATTCTACTACTTCTAGTTGATTTTAAATCCATTCAATTGTTCAAAAATTCCTGTAGTTCTTGACTCAACAATCGCCTCTACTGAACACACTTTTTAAACTCCCTTTGGCCATACATTAGCACTGTTGTGCCACAGGAATCAGTTCCAAAGACTTCAGTTTATCACATTACTTATACATGACATGGATGTGAGGACCAAATGGGGTGCTATTAAATTTGCTGATGACCCAAATATAGGGGAGGAACTAAGTTGTGAAGAGGGCATAAGGAGGTTGAAAAGGAATTTAGAAAGCGAGTTTTGAGAAGATTTGTAGCTCAGTTTGAGGTTCTGGATGAGAGTTTGCTCACTGAGCTGGAAGGTTAGTTTTCAGACGTTTCGTCACCATTCTAGGTAACATCATCAGTGAGCCTCCGATGAAACGCTGGTGTTATGTCCTGCTTTCTATTTATCTGGTTAGGTTTCCTTGGGTTGGGTTGGAGCCAATCTACCATCCCCAGAGAAAAAGAACAGGAAATGACATCACCGACGCAGGAAATGACATCACCAACCCAAGGAAACCTAACCAGATAAATAGAAAGCGGGACATAACACCAGCGCTTCATCGGCGGCTCACTGATGATGTTATCTAGAATGGTGGCGAAACGTCTGAAAACTAACCTTCCAGCTCAGCGAGCAAACTCTCATCCAGAATTTAGAAAGGTTAAGTGTGTGTGCAAAAATATGGCAAATGGAATATTATGTAGCAGAAAGTGAACTTGTCCATTTGGCATTAAAAACAAACAAAAAATAGTTATTCATATAGTGAGAGATTGCCTTGTTCTGAAAGATACAGGAATTTGGGAATGCATAAATATCAAACTGCTAGCATGCAGACACAGCAAATAATTAGGAAAACTTATAGAATATTATCAGTTATTGATAAGGAAATTTGGTGTATGTCATTGCAAAATTAATTTTGGTTAAAGATGTATTTCTTGGTTCTTGAGGCACCTTTAGTTGAGAAGATGCAGTGTTTTAACTAAGATTTTTTAATGACTATTTTTCATTAACTTCAATGCATTGATTGTCATGTGCCATATGTCTGCTCCAAAAGACTTAACTTGGTCCTGGACTATCATTTCTAAAAGCTTTTATCCATAAAGATTAACTTATCTGTTGACTTTTCTGTTGTTGCTGGGTTTAAACAAGGGTGCGATAAATTATGTCAGTGATTTGGACTTTACTCAGTAAATTTATAATAACAATACATATGGATATTTGGGATATAAAGTATGAATAATCTTGGTACATCAATATACGAACACAAAATTCCCTTAAAATAAACAATGACAATTTCTTGAGACAAGATCTTTATTGTATGCTGCTTACATTGCTTACCTAATGGAAGTGTTGACTATCTGGCATGAATCTGTCCATGAAAAGCAACATTTATTTGCAAATCAATCGAGCGTGTAAAGCAAGGATAAGATTCAGACAGTTCAATTTATTGCTTCACTTATTTTTTCTCATGGTCAATTTTTCTCTGCACAGCATTACATCCCCCTTCAGGTGTCACTACGGCTGAACAGCACAACAGGATAGCAGTATATGTGCACATTTCAGAAGGTCTAATGTATATCATGACAAACTAATCACCCAGCATTCGGGGTATGGCTTGAAGGCAATTTCTGTACTGATGGAACCATTTACATTGAGCATTTTGTAAATTAAAACTTTGAATATAAATCACATGACCTTGATTAGTGGGCTGCTCGTTTTAATAGCATATAAATTCAAGTTGATTGAAAAAAATCAATGTAAAACAGGAGGACTGGTTGAAACAAACAATATTATTTCTATTTAGGTTGAATCTACATAAATTAAGAGGTTTATGAGGTTCACAGGATGATGTGGACCAATGTTACTCTGTCATCTTTCAGTTGTTTAAATGAATAAATTCATTGTCAATAGGCCACAGACATCATATATTACTTTACACTAATTGTAAAAGGTGAAGAATTTATTGTGTTTGTTGCCAGGTAGATAAACATGCTGCTCAATGGAGCAGGCTATAGGATATAGCCTCAGACAGAAAACCAACAAAATATAAAGTACGTGCCTAGGCTTTGCTGTAAGGATCTGCAAATGATGCAACAGCAGTTATAAAACTGAGATGCTCATTAGTCCAGTCTTAGTGACTTACATTAGTCAATTTCCTAGCTGAAATCTTGCAGCTGACAATAACAACTGCAAGATTGGGCAATGATGTCCATTTTTAATATGTAAATAATCTACATGGAAACAACATTCATGACCACCATCCATTATACCTCAATCATACTAACAGTCCAATCGACCATGTTCAAAAATTATTTAATAATTTCCATCTCTTCTTTGATTTATAGAAATATTGTGCTGTACATTGAAAATGGGCAATGATCCCACAATGCTGCTATATTTATCCCTTAATACAACATATCAATCAAAATTATAACTATAAATGAGTAATTCAAGACAGTTAAAATGTTACTTAATGAATTAGTCATTGTAAATATATGGCAGGATAGAGGTACTTTTAGGTCTTGGAATGCTAAAATAAAGGTTCATGCCCAACAAGGTATTGTTTACAGCTACACCTTCAGTGAAAGGTAATAATTAGAAGACTCAATGAATGATCATTGGAAGTAAGAGATGCAGGGAGATCAACCCAAAGTATTCCCAAACATCTACAAGAAATTGATTCATAACAGTGCTGGCAAATATTTGAATTTAAAAAAAGGGAGAAAATATTGTAAAATAAAGCTGAACGTGACAACAATTTTATGATAAACCTCACAGAATATCAAAAGAAGGGTGAAATTTTACTCATAAATTAATAACTTGTTAACAGCTTAATACAAAAATACACAAATTAGCTAGCAGACTCATGAATAAAGCGATATGGTGAGTCAGGAAACTTCAGGACTTGGTGATCAATTTATAATACATCACAGTTTGATTTGGACAAATTTGCTTTGCTCAAATAGCATTACTTATTGTCTGCTCATTATGTGTTTTAAAACTTGTTGGATTTGCTAATTAGATCCTAGAGTCTGAGCAGCACGGTGGTTCAGTGGTTAATACTGCTACCTCACAGCAGCAAGGACCCAGGTTTGAGTCCAGCCTTAGATGACCATCTGTGCAGAGTTTGCACATTCTCCCCAGGTCTGTGTTAGTTTCTGTCAGATGCTCTGGTTTCCTTCCACAATCCAAAGATGTACAGGTTAGCTAGATTGGGTATGTTAAATTGCCCCAAAGTGTCCAGGGACATGCAGATGAGGTGGATTAGCCATAGTAAATGAGGGGTTATGGGTTTAGGGTGGGAGCTGAGTCTGGGTGGGATGTTGTTCAGAGGGTCGGTGCAGATTCAGTAGGCCTTTGCTTCTGTTCAAGAGGTGTCCATAGAAATAGTGAACGCATTGTTGAAAATTCTATAGCTTCTGGAGCAATGCCCACATACTGGAAGGTTGCAGATACAGCCTGACTACTTGAGAAAGGGTGGAAAGAGAAAATGGGGAATTGTAGATCTGTTGGCCTGATCTTAGTTGTAGGTAAAGTATTGGAACCATACAGTGAGAAATTGAACATCTATAAAATAATGCTCTGATTGGGCAGAATTAATATATTCATGAAACAGATATCACATTTGACAAACCTAAGGAACTTAAATCCCTCCCTGCTGTGCAAACTTTCCAGCCACACATTCTTATTTATACCATCTTCTTATCTCTCTATTTACTTACACGTGGCACTGACAGTAATTCAGAGATTACTACTATCGAGGTCCCATTTGCTAATTTTCTATCTAGTTCCTTAATATCCAATTGTAAAACCACCTTTCTCATGTTGTTACTATCAACACGCACTGTGACCTCTGGCTGTTTGCCCTTCTTCAGAAGATTTTCTCGCAGCTGGTCTGCGAAATCCTTGACCTCATCACCTGGAAAGAAACACACCATCCTGTTTTGCTTGAACGGCCTGGTGATCATTCATTCCCTAACTACCTGTTCGCCCCTAACTTGCAGCATCACCACCTTTCTGAATGTGCCCTCCACGTAGTTTCCTGCCTTGGAGATGCAACTTTGAGAGTTCCGCTGTTGTTCATGCTCTAAAATCTTGAGCTCAAGCTTGTGCGGCTCATGACACTGCCTGTACGTGGGATCACTTGCTTTACGAGCAATGTCTACAATTTTCCACTTGCCAAAAGGCAAAGTTCTGTTTAACTGACCTGTCCTCCGATACCTATACCTTGTATTGTTAAATTATTTTATGTATTTTATCCTTTGTCATTTTAACTTACTTTAACTTTACTTGTAATCTTTTAAAGCACAGAAGGAAGCCATTCAGCCCATGAGCTCACCAGGCAACAAGAATCTGCATACATCCATTCCATTTTTCCGTGGCTTGGCCTATAGCCCTGGAGATTATGCTAACACAAGTGAATACCTAAATACTGCTTAATTTACAAGAACTTCTAACTCAACCACCATTTCAGGAAGTGAGTTCCAAACTCCCACCACTCTCGAGGTAAAATAAGTTTCCTCAAATCTCCTCTTTGTATTATAACTCTACCATAAATCTATATCCTCTCACTAGAGACCCCTTGAAATGAGGGGTGGGAGGGGGCGGGGAGAAGAAAAGTTTCTTTCCTAGCCCTATATTTATGCCACTCAAATTCATATACCTCCATCAGGTTTCCTCAACCTTTGCTGCTCCAGGGAAACCAGCTTCAGCCTATCGAGACTTTACCCATGCCTCAGATTCTCCAGCCCAGGCAGCACTTTGCCAAATCTCCTTTGAACTGTCTCTAACATCTTCCCTATAATGTGGTGACTGGGACCAGGCATTGCTCCAGTTTGACCTAATCAGCCTTTTACATGGTCTCAGAATAATTCCCCTGCTCTTTCATTCTATACTTTGGCTAACAAATATGTCTTCTTAATCACTTTATCTACCCACCCTGCTGTCGCCCTGGATCTGTTGACATTCATACCAAGATTTCACTTCTGAGCTGGATCTGATTTAAATGGGGGAAGACTGCAAAAAGATACAGAACAAAGGGGTTTGGGAGTCTTCATCCATGAATTACAAAAAGCCAGTATCTCAGTTCAGTGGGTATGACAGAAAGCAAATGGTAGGTTGGACTTTATTCCAAAAGAGAAAAGAATATATAAATAGGGAGGTTTTGCTGAAAACGTACAAGACAGTAGTCAGACCATAGCTGGAATATTTAGAAAAAGGGCTCAAAATTATTCAAAAGAAAAGATATTTTGGCACAGGAAGCAGTCAACAAAAGGTTCACTAAGCTGCTAGCATGTACGGAGGAACTTTCATAAGACAAGAGGTTGAGTATAGCAGGTCTGTATTCAGTGAAGTTAAGAAGAATGAAAACAAATTTTATTGAAACATAAGATTCTTAGGGACTTGACAGTATTGATGCAGAAAAGTTCTTTCTCCATGTGGCAAGAGTCTTGGACCAAATGGTGTTATCTCAGAGTAAGGGGTCACCCAATTAAGACAGATGAGGAATTTCTTCTCTCAGAGGGTAGTGACTCTGTGGAATTCTGCATTGCAGAGGGCTGTCAAGATGGATTGCTAATTATAGTCAAGGCTGAGACAGATTTTTAATCAGTAAGAGAATTATGGGTTGTAGGGAAAAGGCAAGAAAATGGAATTGACCACACTGAATGGTGGAGCAGACCTGATGGCTCTTATTGGGCTACTTGTGTTCCCATATCTTATTGTCTGTATACTTTCCAGGGTCCTACCATTCAGTGTAAACCCTTTCCTTGTAGTCTAACTAGGGAGGTGTAACTTCACAATATTCCAGTTTGAATTCCAGTTGCCACTCTTCAGCCCACCTGACCATTACTTTAATATTCTCTGTGTTCTGGGATGTATAGATTAGGTGAGTTATAGGGGTATGGATCTTGGGTGGGATGTTCCTAGGGTCGGTGTGGACTTGTTAGGCTGAAGGGCCTGTTTCCAAACTGTAGGGATTCTATGAATTCTATATGATCAAGACAGAGGTCAGCAAATTAATAATTACTAATGATATATTGTAATTTATGTTTATTAATAATTTAATTCATGTTTATGAAGAATAATTAATAATTGTATCTCTGTTCATGACTGCATGTCATACTAACTATGGGCTCATGTGTACTAGGCACCCCATTCAGACTAACTCAGAAGTGCATCGAGCTGTGGATGTGGTGTATATGGGCTTCAGTAAGGCATTTGATAAGGTTCCCCATGGTAGGCTCATTCGGAAGGTCAGGAGGAATGGGATACAGGGGAACTTAGCTGCTTGGATACAGAATTGGCTGGCCAACAGAAGACAGCGAGTGGTAGAAGAAGGAAAATATTCTGCCTGGAAGTCAGTGGTGAGTGGAGTTCCACAGGGCTCTGTCCTTGGGCCTCTACTGTTTGTAATTTTTATTAATGACTTGGACGAGGGGATTGAAGGATGGGTCAGCAAGTTTGCAGACGACACAAAGGTCGGAGGTGTCGTTGACAGTGTAGAGGGCTGTTGTAGGCTGCAGCGGGACATTGACAGGATGCAGAGATGGGCTGAGAGGTGGCAGATGGAGTTCAACCTGGATAAACGCGAGGTGATGCATTTTGGAAGGTCGAATTTGAAAGCTGAGTACAGGATTAAGGATAGGATTCTTGGCAGCGTGGAGGAACAGAGGGATCTTGGTGTGCAGATACACAGATCCCTTAAAATGGCCACCCAAGTGGACAGGGTTGTTAAGAAAGCATATGGTGTTTTGGCTTTCATTAACAGGGGGATTGAGTTTAAGAGTCGTGAGATCTTGTTGCAGCTCTATAAAACTTTGGTTAGACCGCACTTGGAATACTGCGTCCAGTTCTGGACGCCCTATTATAGGAAAGATGTGGATGCTTTGGAGAGGGTTCAGAGGAGGTTTACCAGGATGCTGCCTGGACTGGAGGGCTTATCTTATGAAGAGAGGTTGACTGAGCTCGGTCTCTTTTCATTGGAGAAAAGGAGGAGGAGAGGGGACCTAATTGAGGTATACAAGATAATGAGAGGCATAGATAGAGTTGATAGCCAGAGACTATTTCCCAGGGCAGAAATGGCTAGCACGAGGGGTCATAGTTTTAAGCTGGTTGGTGGAAAGTATAGAGGGGATGTCAGAGGCAGGTTCTTTACGCAGAGAGTTGTGAGAGCATGGAATGCGTTGCCAGCAGCAGTTGTGGAAGCAAGGTCATTGGAGTCATTGAGACTGCTGGACATGTATATGGTCACAGAAATTTGACGGTGCATACATGAGGATCAATGGTCGGCACAACATTGTGGGCTGAAGGGCCTGTTCTGTGCTGTACTGTTCTATGTTCTATCTATGTTCTATGTTCTGCATCATCATATCAGATTACATCCCACTCAAAGGTGCAGTCATGCATAATGCACTGCGTACACAACTACATTTAACAAGGCCGCATTCACTCTCACTTGAATGAAATGTCACAGGATAAAACATTTTACACCTCCATACCAATTGGCTCAGGCCAATTGGCTGCAATCACATGCTGGGGCTTTTTTGCCTCAGCGACGGGAAAATGTGCGTGGGAACAACAACGTAGAACCCACCCCATACCAAAAGTATTGTTTTTCATATCAAAACCTAGCCTTGATTATGTGCGATCGCTAAACCACTTACTCTCAACCCATTTCCAGCCAGCATGGCTCCAAGATTCATTCAAAGATAACAAATGGATTTGTTCCTTCCTTTAAAAACAAAACGAAACTTTTTTGCAGACATTTTTGTATTGTGACTGGTATGAGATTAAGCATATTATAATTTGTACATGGCAGGATTTATTTTGCCTTAAGTTTTTATTCAATTTCTTATGCTGAGGCAAACTTTAACCTACTAATAAAATTAACAGTGCTATGATCAGAACCGCACGACTTTGAACGAATGAATGTATGAATGAAACTTACAGTGTTACAATAACTGACACGACTGTGAAACTGAATGAATGAATGGGCAATAGTAAAAATTCTCAGACAGATGTGACTAAACTTTTATTTAACACCGATCATTTTACTGTGTAGACTTGACATTTCTACTAGCCTTTTTAACTCTGAAGATAACAGGACTAAAACCTTTTGAATTACGCGAGGCCAAACCAGAGAAACACTCTAATATCAGCATAGTCAGAACTGCAGATGCTGGAGTCAGGGTCACTCTCCACAACTCCCTCGACCGCTCCACACTCGCCACTAGCCCAACCACCCCCAGCAACTTGCCCCCACAACTCCAACCTCACCTCCATTCAAGGCACCAAGCAAACCTTCCATATTAGACAAGGTTTACCTTCACATCCGCCAACGAGGTCTATGGCATCCGATGCTCCTGATGTGGCCTCCTCTACATCAGTGAGACCAAGCAGAGGCTCGGAAACTGTTTTGTAGAGCACCTGCACTTGGTTCGCGACATACGACAACACCTTCTGGTCGCGAACCATTTCAACTCCTCCTCCCACTCACTGGGTGGCATGTCCATTCTGCGTCTCCTCCAGTGCCATAATGACAGCACCCACAAACTGGAGGTGCAGCACCTCATATTCCACCTGGGAGCCTACAGTCCATTGGCCCAATTGTGATTTACCAGTTTCAATATCTCCATACCCATGGCCTCATCCCATGACCAAACTCCCTCTCACCCCACCTCCTTGACCTGACACAACCTGTCCATCATCTCTCCCACCTATCCGCCCCTCCCACCTCACTGACCAATCCCGCCCACTCCCGACCTGCACTCATCTATCACCATTGCATCTACCCACCCCAGCCCCACCCTCCTCTCTCTATTTCTGAGCTCATTTTGCACCCCCCACCATTTCTGAAGAAGGGTTCCAACCCAAAACATCAACTTTCCTGCTCCTCTGATGCTACCTGGCCTGCTGTGTTCATCCAGCTTCACACTGTGTTATCTCAGACACTAATCTCATTAGAATAACCACTAATACTTGACAAGTGTTTGAACCATCCCTGATTTACTGCAGGACAGATTTCTGTACAGCAATCATTACTTAGCAATCAAGTGTTAGTGTGTGCATACATCAATATTCTATGTATAAAAGAGGCTACCTTTGAGCTATTCTATTCTATTTTCGCCTCGCATCGTGCTGCTGTGAATATACAATAAACAGGCTTTTTTCGCCACTCACTGATCTTGATGATCTGTTTCTTTGAACACAATCTCACACATATGACATGAGTAGTGGGGAGGAAAACTGCACTAAAGAGACAGTTATATCATCAGATTGGCATAACAGGCTTGAGGGCTTGAGTAGCATATTCCTGCTCCTATATTTCTAATGATTCATCAATGTAATTGCAATTCTTGTCTCTATTTTGTTTATACTCTAGTATTCAGAGCACCTGAGGAACCTTGTAAACATGGTACAAGCAACAGTTTCTCTGGTCTTGTACACATTTCAATTAAACCTACAAAGATACAGGATAAATACACAAGAAAATGTGGACAACAGCATAATCTCAACTCAATAACTTGTACGCATATTTTACAAAAGATTAATGAGAAAACTTGGCAAATTTTGTCGTGCCCTGTTTGTCTGCACAAAAAAATTAAATGTGTTTTATATGTTCAAACTGTCATAAATATATTAGACAAATAAAGAACATTTTGAACTCACACAGAAGTTGAAGGCCTCATATTTATTATACGTTTTTCCCCTTGAACATGGATTAATTCATCAGAACTTTGTTTTTTGTTCCAATTTAGGGCTTCAAATGTAATTGGCTAATAATGGAACGTCTCATATTTACACTATGTCTACATAACAGAAATATTTGGGCCAACCAACCTACGTCAGACTTCATGCCACATGAACTTGTCTGGTTGGAGAGATTTACAACTAATGATGAAATATCCCACAGACATTGGAATTTATGTATTTTTAGTAAGAAAACTACTACAGGAGATTACACCCCAAACAAGAATGAAAATGCTCAATTGTTGCTGGTCATGAACACTCACCTATATAGGACTTCTGACCAGATGGCACTGGAACGAATGTGCAAAAGTAGCTATCCGACTGTAAAAAAAGTGGAAAAAAAAATTCTTAGAACTCTTTAATGACACAGTTTAAATTTCAGCCCATTTTTATAATCCAATTGAAACACAGAATTTGTTTCAAATTAAACATATTAACTACTGTGAAATGGAATTAATCTCTGAAGTTAAGAGTTTGTTTTAAAATTTCAAGAGCATTTTGTTAAGTTACTTCACCTGTGTGTTGTGCCACAGAAAGCTAGCACACGGTTCAAAGCAACAATGAATTTTGAAACACAACTAAACTACCAGCATAGATAAAGTCACTATATTCCCAGAAGACCATAGGGCTACTCTCTACTTAGAGAGAAGTAAATGGTGGTGGTTTAGCCTGAGGGTCACCAAACCTCAGGTGAGCAGAGTTTGAAAAGGAGAGTCCTTCATGGAGGAAACAGAACCCAAGCTGGGTGTCACTTTGCATCGCAAACCAGCCATCCAGCCAACTGAGCTAACTGACCCCCTCGGTGCAGGTGAGATTTATGAACAGATCATCAGTGAGGTGGGGTCACTGATGCACTGACCAATATCACAACAATATCAGAGACTGGAATTAATCAGATTTTATTATGTTGAGACACACTCCTGGCCCAGTACCCAATTACACTGATAGGGGATTGCTTAGCTCACTTGGCAGGTGGACTGGTTTATGATGCAGAAGGGGTTCAATTCCTCCATTAGTTGAGATTACCATGAAGGACTTTCCTCCTCAACTTCTCCCTATGCCTGAGGTGTGGTGAACCTCAGGTTAAACCACCATCAGTCGCCTCTGGCTCTAATGAAAGAGCAGCCCTGGAGTTCTCTGGGGCAACGTTATTTATATGGTAAAGGTAAAGACGCAAAACAAAGCTGCATTTCACTTCTTAGCCTGCAAATAAATCAAAACTTAAGACCAAAAGAACCTATTAATGTGTCAGCTCAGCACAGCTTCACTCTCAACAGTTAAAAAGTTTCTGAAACACAGGCATTTGCTACTTTCCCATGGATTCATCTGACTTGTTTGTATCTATGTCAGCTCTTGTGTAGACTGGTTTTGGTGATTTGCCTTAAGTATGTGTGTGATGTTGTTGAACCACAAAATTATTGACAGTAAATGTGATGCTGACACAACACAATTATGGCCTCAGGTAGACCAACACTAGCCAAGAAGCTCTAAGTAAAAATGTGCATCCTATCCTTTGAGCTATAAAACCCAGTTAGCTGAGCTTCAGGTTATACAATCTGACTGCAACCATTTTGTCAACAGAGAATCACCAAGAAGGCACAAGGAGGCAACATAGCACAGTTTTATCAAGGGGAGGAAAACCTCGCTCTTCCTTCTGCCAGCGAGCGATTGCAGTCATCCTGTTCATATAAATGGTGGCATTCAGTGTTGCAACTCTTCAGCTAAGTGTTTTCACTTTATTAGCACAATCTGACTTCATATAGAAAAATGAAATTAAATACAACTATAAATATTGAAAATGAACAATTAATTGAAATTCTGTTTGACAGAATTGCAATCATACCTAGACAACAAATCACTAATTCCTCTTTAAAATAAATTAGGCACTAATCAGGGCAATATGCCCTGTCTACCTCTGATTACCCAAGAGGAATAAAACGTCTCAAAAGTTTGAGGAATAGGTGATCATAGTTGTCTCATGGTGCCACTATGCATTAGTAACACAAGTGGTATATGACACTAACAGAATGCTGCCATCAAGCCAAAAAGACGTTCTGCTTATGACACAATTGGTTAATAATGGTATATGAATTTGAGTGCGGATGTGATATCAAGTTTGTTGGCCATACATCTGAGGATTTCTGGATTATATCAAACAGCGTATCGCTTTGGTTATTTGCAGTCAGCCTGGACTTGCAAAATCTGCAACACAGCGGCAAATGTCAGATACCATTCTATAACTGAAAACTACTAGAGTGTTTCAGTTATGAAAAGAGGCTGAATAGGTTCAGGTTGTTTTCCTTGAAGCAGAGAAGTCTGAGTGGGGTCTTCATTCAGGTCGACATAACTGTGAGGTGGATAGATGGATTGGATAGGAATGGACATTTTCTCTTAGCAGAGGGGTCAATTACCAGTAAACATACACTATAAATATTTGTCTCACACCCACAATGTCTCGTCAATCAGAAGAATCAAGAAGCTTGGCACCATCCTGAACAAAACAATCCACATGACTGGCAAAACAGCCATCACCTTGAAAATTCACATGCTCTCGCACCAACACATATTGGCAACAGTGTGTACCATCTCCAAGATGCATTGCAATAACTCACCCAAGCTCCCTCAGCAGTAAATTCCAAACCTAAAATCTGTACCATTGCCCCTCTAAGCCACTCACATCCTGAACTGAAACTATATCAACCATTCATTCAAAGTCACCGGGTCAAAATCCTGAAACTCCTTTCCTAACAGCAATGTAGATACCTTCACAGCAAGAAGTGCAGCAGTTCACAATGGTTTCTCTCACTACCAACTTCTCCAGAACCAAAAACAGTTTGCCCAACCTGTCCTCGTAGCTAATACCCTCCAAGCTAGGCAGCACCCTGTTAAATCTTTCCTGCATCTCCTCCAAAGCTTCCACATCTTTCTGGTAGTGTGGAAACCAGAATTGTGCACAATATTCCAAACACGGTCTAACTAGAGATCTTCACGGCTATGACAAGACTTGCCAATTTTTATACTCTATGCCCCAAATGGTGAAGGCAAGCATGCCACATACCTTCTTGAGTACCTAACCCATTTGTGTTGCCTCTTTCAAGGAACAATGGACTTGTATGCCTCTATCCCTCTGAATGTTGATGCTATTCAGGGTTTGGCCATTTACTATATGCTTCTCTCCTGCATTAGATCTTCCAAAATGCATCACCTTGCACTTTCCCAGATTAAACTCCACCTGCCATTTCTCTGCCCAAGTCTCCAGCTGTATCCTCTGGCAATCCTCCTCACTGTGCTCAACTCCCCCAGTCTTTCCATAATCCACAAGCGTATAATCAGGCCACCTACATTCTCCTCAAAATATTTTTTCTGTATGACAAACAACAGTGGTCCCAGCACTGAAGCCAGTGGAATACTGGTCACAGACCTCCAATCAGAAAAACACCCCTCTACTTATACACTGTCTTCCATGACTTGGCCAGCTCTGTATCCATTTTGCCAGCTGACTGTGGGTCCCATGTGACTTTACCTTTTGTGTCAGCCTGCCCCCTGAGAGACCTGTCCAAGGCCTTGCTAAAGTCCATATAGCTAACATTTACTGCCTTGCCCTCAATAATCATCTTTGTCACCTCCTCCAAAAACTCAAATCAAGTTTGAGAGATGCAGCCTTCCCCACAAAAAGCCATGCTGCCTGTCAATAATAAGTCTGTATTTTTCTGCGAGAGAGTAAATTTTATCCCTCCAATAATTCTCAATAATTTCCCTACCACTGATGCAAAGGTCAACAGCATGTAAACTTCTCGGATTCTCCCTGTTGCCCTTTTTAAAGAGGGAGCCACGTTGGCTATTCCCCAGTTCTCTGGGATCTCTCCGGAGACGACAGAGGACATAAAGATTTTGTACAAGGCCCCAGCAATTTTCTCACCTTCCTCCCTCCACATTTTCGCTTACACAAATCAGTTCTTGTGGATGCAATTTTTGTATACAGGTTCGTGGGATTTTAATATTAAAATCACTGACTTTTATACAATTATCTAATTATTACTACTTGTGATTCTTACAGAATTAGAAAATGCGTTTTAGGTGACTAAAAAAGCGTAGTTTAAACAATATGCTGCACAGAAGTATAAAATGTGCATAGAACATTAAGGCTACAAACAGTTGAGTTTCTGGTCAACGGGAATGCCCTAGAATGTTGATAATGGGAGATTTAGAGATAGTAACTCCATTGAATGTCTAGGGGCAATAGTTAGATTGTCTCTTTATTGGAGGTGGTCATTGCTGGGTTTTTGTGCAGCATGAATGTCATTTTCCTCTTCAGATAATGTCCAAATCTTGCTAAATTTGAACATGGACTCATTCAGTATTTGAGAAGTTGTGAATGATGCTGACCATTGGTGAATGCAATCATTACTGAACATCGGCATTTATTATCTTATGTTGGAGTGAATGTCATTGATGACACAGCTGAAAACTGAAGAACTCCTGTAGTGATGTCCTGCAGCTGAGATGACTGATCTCAAGTAACCATCTTCATCTGTGCCAGACAGGTGTCCAACCAGCAGTTTTCCACCCAAATCCTGTTGATTACAATTTTGCTATTGCTTGTTGATGCTACACATAGTCAAATATGGCCTCAATGTCAAGGGCTGTCATTCTCAACTCACCTCCAGAATTTAGCTCTGTTGTCCACATTTCAACCAAGTTTGTAATGAGGCCAGAAGCTGAGTGTCTCTGGCAGAACCCAAACTGAGCAGGGTCACCAAGTAGGTTATTGCTGGTGATAGCACTGTCGTTGACACCTTCCACCTTCTAGACCGATAGGCAGTAATTGGCCGGATTGGATTTATCCTGCTTTTTAAGTACAGGGCACACCTGAGCAATTTTCTACATTGTTAGGTAGATGTGAGTGTCATTACTGTACTAGAACTGTACTAGCTAGGGGAGTGGCAAGTTCTGGAGCACTAATCTTCAACACTATTGCTGGAACATTGTCAGAGCATCAAATATCAGTCTTCAGCTAATTTGATCCACTTCTGTGGACAAAACAACTGAATTCCAGAAGTGTGGTGAGGGACAGACGTCGACATCAAGGCTAAATTTAAGTGAGTGCGGAGTCAACATGGCGTAGCAGAACTGGAGTCAGTGGGAACCAGTTTTGACTTGGTTTCTGTTCATTAGAGTAATAGCTGGCACAAATGATGATTGTGGTTTATGATAACACAGTTTAAATGGATAGATTTGGAGATGAAAAAGTTATGAGAATACGGCTCTCTGCAGACCAAGGCCATTATTTCAACAAATTGTTTGAAGCCAGTTCAGCGTGGACTTCGCAGACATAGTCTGTTGAGGACAGGTGTCGCATAAGTTTG
This sequence comes from Stegostoma tigrinum, assembly GCF_030684315.1. NCBI lineage: Eukaryota > Metazoa > Chordata > Chondrichthyes > Orectolobiformes > Stegostomatidae > Stegostoma > Stegostoma tigrinum. The sequence goes on from NC_081356.1 coordinate 84,276,427, forward strand.
TTTCTGATCTCTGAAAACGATACAATGATTCAATAAACCTCAATTCTATTCCTAGCCAGATATTTATTAATTTGAGAAACTTTATTTCAATAATTAGGGATCTAGAATAACAAATATGAGGACAGTCAAATTTGCAGCAATTAGTTGTTAAGGTATAAACTTTTTGAGTTTATTTTAAAATAACACTAATCTATCTTTCATACTGATGTATTTAGTACTTTTTTCAATACCTTACTTATAGGAAGGATACTTATGGCAGAGTTCCACATTTTGGATCAAGGCATAGGTAAAGTTTATTTTCCGTACATAATCACGTGCAATTGGAACGTGATGGATAAGGCTTCACATCAGCTGAGCCATTCCTGCTGTGAACATTATTGCAATGATCTTGAGAATTAGGTTTCCTGTACAATCTTGGGGGCCGAAAACAGAAGTAAGTCTGGGCTGTCTGCGTTGGTCAAAGCTTTTCAGTATTTAGGTTCACTGAGCAGAATATTTGGTTTGAAGGTCAAGACTAGGTGTTTCTTCTCTTATCCATATCCTGACCCAGCATACCTTTCTGCTCTCCTTTCCTTGCCACCATCCCAGAATTAAATTCCCTTCTGAAATACACAAAGCTAAACTTTCTTCCTTTCTCAGTAATTTGCACCAAGCTCATAGAAATGTCAGTTGTTGCTGCTTTATGAGCAGAACTCCTCAGATGTTTCTTCCTCCTCTCTTACGACTATTCTGGGATCTAAACCAATCTCAGTCAACCTAACATTCAAAGCCTCTCAGAATTTGCCAATATATCAAAAATCAGAATTGCCTCATTTCCTTCCAAAATGTACATTTATTCATGAACAAGGGAGTTACCATTTGTGCTATTTTTGTGGAGAACTGACTCTGACCTAATATGGGACACAAGTATGTGCAACCTTACCAATTATTAAAGCCTTTACAAATGGGTACTTGCCTCTCCAAACCTACTGATAATTATCACAAAAACAGTCCATAATATACTGTTTCAGGCATGCTGTTGTCTCACTTAGAAATTCCACTTCCCACACTGTCACTCTGATGCTTTCAACACTCCCCCAACCATAGCCAAGCATTATTGTATCACCCTGAGTTATAAACAACATCGACTGAGCGGTTTTGGGTTTGTTTATTATCGATTAAAACAGTATGTACAGATTAAAACAGTATTCGTAATATAATTGGCTCTATCCCATGGCTTTTACCATTGTATTTTGAGAGTCTACATTCAAACAGTGTTGGATATTGGATATTGAAACACTTGAAATCAAACTTCAGAATGATAATGATCTTTCACTTGTTCTGATTTGTAATGATTCACTGGCACTTGAACATAACCCAAATTAAAATGTCATTTATGTCTCAACTAGTCATGCTCCTATCTCTGAATGACACCATTCAGAGTTCAAATCCCATTTCATGACTTCAGCACAAAAATCAGGCCTGACGTCATGTCCAGTCTCCCACCCCGCTCAACCCCACCACTTGTCAAACATATGCATTGCTGGCTGGCCAAGCATTAATTGCCTGTCCCAAGTTTCCCCAAGAAGGTTGTGGTGAACTACTCTCTAGAACTGCTGCAAGTTGACCCATAGTATCCTTAGGAAGGGAATTCCAAGATTCTGATAGAGAGATACTGAAGGATTGATGACATATTTCCAAGTCAGGAACAGTGAATATCTTGGAGGGGAATTTCCTGGTGATAATGTTCCCATGCATCTGCTGCCTTTGTCCTTCTTGGTGGAAGTGGTCGTCAGTTTGGAAGGGGCTTACCAAAGATCTTTAGTGAACTTTGGCAGTATTTCTGTTCTAGTACATAGTATGCATTGCTGCAACTGAATCCCGGTGTGGAGGGAGTGGGTTTTTGTGGATGCCACGCTACTAAGTGAGCTGCTTTGTCCTGCATGGCGTCAAGCTTCCTGAGTGTTGTTGGAGTAGCACTCAAACAGGAAAGTGGGGACAATATTCCATCACATACCTGACTTGTGCCTTATTGATGGTGGACATCTACGGGGAGTTGGGAGATGAGCTTTTTGTTGTAGTATTCGTAGCCTCTGACATTCTCTTGTAGCCACTGTGTTTATGTGGTGAGTCCAGTTGAGCCTCTGTTCAGTGGTAACTCCCCAAGATGTTAACAGTGGAGGATTCAGTGATAGCGACACCACTGCATGCCAAGTGCAGTGGTAAGGTTATCTCTTATTGGAAGTGGTCATTGCCTGGAATGTGCATGGCACAAATGTTACTTCCCATTTGTCAGTCCAAGCCGGGACATTGTCCAGATCCTGTTGCATTTCAACATGGACTGCTTCAGTATCTGAGGAGTCATGAGTTGTGCATAGCATTGTGGAATCAGCTAACGTCCCCACTTCTGACTTCATGATGGAGAGATGATCATTTATAAAGTTGGTGAAGATGGTTGGGCCAAGGACATGACCCTGAGGAACTCCTGTAGAAATGTTCTGGAGCTGGGATGACTGGTCTCCAACAATCACAACCATCTTCCTATGTGCCAAGTAGAACTCCAACCACCAGAGTGTATACCCCCAATACCCATTGATTCCAGTTTTCCTACGGATGAGGATACTTCTGGAGGTCAGGGCATCAGTACTATTGCCAGAATGTTGTTAGGACCCATAGCCTTTGCAGCATCAGTGTCTCCAGCCATGTGACAGAACTCAAAGTGAGCTTCAATGTGCAGATTATTGCAAGCAATTGCGACTTGGTAGCAATTTTGACGACACCTTCATCACTTTACTGATGTTCGAGAGTAGATTGATAGGGCGGAAAGTGGCCAGATTGGATTTATCCAGCTTTCTGTGTACAGGACATAACTGGAAAAGTTTTCACCTTAGTGGATACAGAACTGTATCATCAGTACTGTAGCTCTGCTAAAACGCCTTAGCTTGGGAAACAGCACATTTTAGAGCACTTCTTCAGCATTACTGTAAGACTACCAGGGCCCAAAACCTCTGCAGTATTCAATGACTCCAGACATTTCTTAAAAACGATAGGCTGAAGACTGGCATCAATGATGCTGGGAACCTTCAGAGGAGGTCATCATTCACTTTGCACTTCTTCAGTCTTATCTTTTGCACTAAAGTGCTGAGCTCCCCCACGGTTGAATGAGTTTAATAGTCCATCACAATTCACCATTAGACGCGGCAGTATTGCAGAGTTTAGATAAGATCCATTGTTTATGGAATTCCTCAGTTCTGTCTATCACTTAAAGGTCTAGGCCAGAAACATCAGCCTTCCTGCTCTTCTGATGCTGCTTGGCCTGCTGTGTTCATCCAGCTCTACACCTTGTTATATCATAAAAATAGTCTTGTTTTGTATATTCACAGGTTGACACCTCATTTTCAGGCATGGTCTACTGCTCTCTTCATTGAACTAAGGTTGATCCTGCTTTGATGGTAATGGTAGAGTGGGGATTACGCCATGTGGGGATTAATGCCTAAGGTTATTGACTGTATCAGAAAATAGTTCTGCAGCTGACCCCCAGCACCTCATGGATGTACATTCGAGTTGCCAGACGTGTTTGAATCTAACCCATTTAGTGTACATGACACAATGGAAAGTATGCTCAATGTAAAGACAGGACCTCCACAAGATCTGTGCAGTGGTCACTCTACCAACACTGTCATGGAGAGATCCATTTGTTGTGGGCAGATTGGTAAGGATGATGTCAACTATGCTTTTCCCTCTTTCCAGCAGCTGTGTCCTTTAGAACTTAAGGAGTTGGATCACTAGTAATGCTGTCAAGTCATTTTTGGTGATGAACATGAAGTCTCGCGCCCTCGGTACATTGTGCACCCTTACCACTTTCAGTGCTTTTGCCAAGTGATTTTCAAATGGCAAAGCACTGATTCGTCAGGTGATGAGAAACTGCACAGGTAATCAGCTGGAAGTTTGCTTGCGCATGTTTGACACTTCATGGGTCTCTGAGGACTATCAGAGCAACTCCTTTCTGAACATACAGCACTGTAGTGTCACCTGTGTCTGTGTAACATGACATATTCAGATATGATGGTATTGTTTGGTACGTTATTTGTAAGGTATGATTTTGTGAATGTAGGTATGTCATGCTGTTGTTTTTCTCGTCTGTGAAACAACCCTCCCAATTTTGACACTGGCCCCTAGATGTTACCAAGGATAACTTTACATGGTTGACAGGACTGCTGTTGACATGTCCAATGCCTTAGTCATTGCCAGATAGTCTGTCTGGTTTAATTTCTTTCTGTAAACTTTGTAGCAATTAATATAACTGAGTGTCTTGATGGGCCATTTCAGAGGGAAGTTAAGATTCAACCACATAGCTGTGCGGATGAGTTACATGTACGCTCGGCCAGGCAAGGATCTTAAATGAAATTAATGAAGCCAATTGCGTTTTACACCAATCAACAGTAGCTTTCTTTTAATTCCAGTCATTATTGAATTTGAATGTGAACCCAGGTGCGTAGAACATTAGGGCCTGAGCACCTTCTCCCATGTCCTTATCATGACATGAGATGCTACCACAAACAACCCATTGTCAGGTACAAACAGTCCCCATTAGCAGCTATTCATTCCAACAGGCTGATCTTTACCCACAGCTTTATCTGCCCAACTGTTGTTCTCCTTCTTGGTCTCTGGGTACCATCTCCATCTATCATTATTCCAACCCCCTTCCCCACCCTTGCTCTAGCATATTTATCAATATTTTTCTAGATACAATCCGTTCTGAAGACCGGTAAGTGACTCTGCTTAAACTTCATCAATTTTACTAACACCATACACCACAGCCTCAAGTTCACCTGGACCATCTCTGATACCTCTCTCTTCTTTCAGGACCATCTGTGTCTCCATCTTTGAGAACCACCTTGAAGTGATATCTATGTTAAGCTCACTGACTCCCACAGCTACCAGACTACACCTCCTCTCACTTACCTTCCTGCAAGAATGCAATCCCCTATTCCCAATTCCTCCATCTCCACTGCATCTGCTCCCAAGATGGGGCGTTCCAATCCAAGACATCCCAGATGTCCGCATTTTTCAAGGATCACAATTTCTACCCCCCATGGTGGTTAAAAATGCGCTCGACTGCCTTTCTTACATTTCCCGTACCTCAGCCCTCACACCCCCTCCCTGCAATAAAAACAAAGACAGAAGACAGAATTCCCCTAGTCCTCACATATCACCCCATTAACATCCAGGTTCAACGCATCATTCTCCGCCACTTCTGCCACCTGTAATATGACCCTACTATGAAGGATATCTTTCTCTCCCCACCCTTATCTGCCTTCTGCAGGAACCGCTCTCTCCACGACTCCCTCGTCCACTCCACACTCCTCACCAGCCCAATTACCTCCAGTCATGAACCACTTCAAATCCCCCTCCCACTCCCTGGACAACATGTCCAGCCTGGGCCTCCTTCAGTGCCACAACGATGCAGCCCAGAAACTGGAGGAACAGCACCTTATATTCCGCCTTAGAAGCCTTCAATCCAACAGACTTTACTAGCTTCAAAACCTCCCCGCCTCCAACCTCATCCCAAGACCAGTGCCCCCTCTCATCCCCAGTTCCTTGACCTGCCCCTCTTGACTCCCAATTATCCACTCCTCCCACCTCACTGATCAACCCCCACCCCAACTTCCTACCTACATTCACCCTTACTAGCTTCATCCCTGCCTCCTTGACCTGTCCATCTTCTCCTCTACCAATCCGCTCCACTATCCACCTTCTATCACTGCCCCCTTCTCTATTTATTTCAGAGTCCTCTTCCCATCCCTCATTTCGGAAGAAGGTTCCAGAGCCAAAATGTCAGCTTTCCTGCTCCTCTGATGCTACCTGGCCTGCTGCATTCCTCCAGCTCCTGCTGAATTTTTCAAGTGATTTCTGATTCTGCTTCTGACTTCCAGCGACTGCAATTCTTTGGGGTTTTTTTGTCTAAACATTACTTGGGTTACTGGATTACTAGCCTAGCGACAATGCCACTCAGCTATTGCCACCCCAGCTCCAAGCCCAACTAAATTATGTGCTGTATAAACATCATGGTAAATCAAAGTAGATTTTACAGAACTCAATTAATTGCTCTATTACTAAGCACCAATATTTTCCATAATAATTAACTGCTTTCTACTGCTGTCAGTTTCCAATCCAAATTATTTTTCTATTTATTCCAAAAGCTTTAAGCTTTATAAGCTTCTGGAGAATTTCAACATAGTTCTTCTATAAATGCAAGTGGATTACCATCACCGACCAAATGAGTTTCCTCTTTAAAAAGTCTTTATTATTATTTCAAAAGATTTGTAATGCCGAACATTTACTCGAAAATGTCATTTATTATAGGTTTTATGCACGTATTAGATAGCCAGTGAAACATCCAGTAAGAAGCTCAAGCACACATTATTTTCTTCATAATTTGAATTTTTAATACCATCTAAATTCTTGGGATTACACTGGCGAATCCAGCTTCCCTGAATCAAAACACCTAAAAAACACAAAATCCAAAACATATTTGGAAAACAAACTGTGCTGAACTAAATGTATCAACAAAACAAAGGCCAACATTTTGAAATCACATGCTCAAAGTTTCTCAATATGCTGGGTGCATCCAAAGGTGCAATGGCCTTATGTTGCCAATCTATGCTCTTTATTCCCCCAATTTTCAGAATTATGACATTGAGTCCCAGCAACATTCAACCACTCAATCATGTACCTATTCTTCATATAATCCTGCTGGATTGTTGACAGGGTATTCAATTAAGGATAGCAAGAGCGAAGATTCAAGTACAATTCTCATTAACATCTATGCACACTATTCCTCAGAAATCAATGAATAGAAATCAAGCTGGAACTAATCCTTAACTATCTTTTATTAAGGAAGGAAAAAGCAAACAAGTGGCAATGTTTATTTTTTCATAGAGCAACCCAGCTTTGTTTTTAAAAAGTCCAATTACATTTATTTTCTATAGCAAAATTCATGCTTTTTTCACATATCCTGTATTTACAACAATTCATTATGAAACATAAATAGACTTCCCAAATTTAAGCAGCTTTTCACAGATATTCCCTGGGCTTTGTGAAATAATGAGCATTATCCGCAAGAATGAGTCATCCCTTCTGCAGAGTAACTCTTTTAAACGCTATTCCAGTTACATTGCTGCAGTACCTCAAAGTGCTAGTACAAAATGAAATTGGCATTTCAAAAGTTCCTCGCTATCAAGGAGAGCAAAATTAATTAAGCAGCAGATTCAAGAACAGTAAAGCTCTATAATGTAAAAACTAGAATCTGTAACTATTGCAAACAAAGTATAATACTATAGCAATGGCACTGAAAATAGTGATAATACTTAGGGTGAATCTTGTTTGAACAGCATTTCTCCATTATATTATTCCCCACTGCTGAGTGTAAAAGCCAACTTTTGCTTCTTTCATTTCACTTGAGATGGAGATCACTGACACAAAATTTGGATGGTTCAATGAACATTTATCTCAGAAATAAGTTAGCCACAAAATACATGCAATGACATTCACAGCATGAATTCCAACAGAAAAGGGGCATGAACTTCAAAAAAAACTAAATAATTTCACTGCTGCAACATTTTAACAAGACTTATTTGCAATTTCATTGTATGCCTTATTTTGATAATATGTAATTTCTTGTCCAGAATTGTACTTCAATGAGATATAACTGATTCTAATATACAAACAGGAATGCAGTAAGAACGCCAGAGAGATTAAGCGTTGAATGACAAAGCAAATAATTTAGAATGAAATTTACCATTTCAGGTGTTACTCCAGGCATTCTAACATCAAGCTTAAAGTTCAGAGAATTTGGTGATATCTCTGGCTTCCTGTTTTGGGGACAACTGGATGGCAATGTCCATGGGTTTTGTTGATACCTGAGAAGAAAAAAAAAAGTTCCTGTACTTCCTCAGAAAAGAAATACAAATTCACATGTAATTATTAAAAGAACAGTTCCTAAATACATGTACTTTTCCCATATGACACACAGCTTTTGTGAAAAATAGAACTTTAAAGGCAATATATCATCACTCTTACGATGAGTCAATTTTGTACAGTAAATTTCTAAATGCTTATTGAACTATGGACACTACTAAACACTATTGTGTGCATGTAGTATTAAAAAGTGAGCTCGCGCAAAATTACTCACTTGCATTAGCAAGATGATTTCATATTGACACCTACCTCTTTAAGAGAGAGAGTGTGCTTTCATGGCACATACAATTGTTCTGAAGGATTAGAAAGACCAACAGCAATTTATTAATGAAACCAGCCATAGTCACTCTGCTATTTCTGTTCAGATCTTGGATGAAAAGCTGTGCGATCCTATTAACTATAAATGTAAGAATCCTTGAGCAGCATGAATTCAGAGCTGGGTTATCAGCAACACTGCAGACAGAGCAATTGTCAATCCATCAACCAGAGGTGCCGCACTCCGGATTAGCCAAGCGTATGAAGCTTTTTTGCTGTCTTTGTTGGCGAACACTAAATTCTCAAACACTCTTCTCATTTGGACATCTCATTCAACGTCAATAACAGAATAAATCTGAGCTTCCCTTGAGACTCAAGTCCTGGTTAAACATGCATAGCCCCAGGCTATTATTCTTCTCACAATTTGTGATTGACAGTGCACACAGCAGCTTCAGTCTTCATTCAGGTTGAAACTGTTCAAAGAAAAATAGCATATGATTAATATAGTACAACATTAAATTACAGCAAATCCTTCTGGAGGTCTCTTTAATTTTATTTTCAAAAACTACAGCTCAGGCTTAGCTTTGCTAAACTTGAACTAATCTTTGGATTCTATTCTGACCAATGTCACTTTATTAAGCTTTTTCAAAGCCCACCCAATGCAATGCCAACAATATCAACCAGTGATCCCCACCATAGCACATTAAGCTAAAAATTAATCTAAAAAGATATACTTGCAAAATAAAAATGTTTGCTTACATCAATTTAGGTTAGTATTTACGATACAAGTTCGATTGTTTTATTCTTTATTGATCAATGATTCCCATTCAGTTTGTAACCCCCTCATGTCCCTAACGCTTAAAGCATTCCATTTATAAAAATGAAAACAGATTGTATTTCCATTTTAGAACATCTTCACTTACAGACAATTACACCTAAAGCTTTCTGTTTTTATTTAGATATTAACCCATTGTATTGCATGTTATTGTATTAGTAATAATTAGCAATGTATTCAAGAGACAAAATGAAAGGGACTGGAACAATCCATATGAGCCAAGGAAAAGCAAGAAAGATTTTCAGAAGTAAATCTGAAATCTTGGATAACTTGATAATTGTTATGATCTGACCAAGTGAAATTGTTTTGTCACATTTTAACAAAGGGGGCACAATTGAGACTATTCCAGCGGTATCAGAGCACAAAATTCAGCAGAAGACAGTTCCAAATAATCAACACTGAGAAATTTCTTGATAAGCAATGAAGTTCTAACCCACTGTAAAAAACAGAAATTCAAAGTAGTATACTGCCTAGCAGTATTTTGCATGCCCAAACCAACATCTTCTCACCAATGTGTCCTCTTAATTTCTTTCAAAAGTTCCTGACCTCATTCATGATTTAAATCACAAGATTTCACTTTTGGCAAAATGTCCACCCACCTTAAATGGTAATTCTCATGTTTTCTCCACAGGCCTACTTCATCTGTTTAGTATTTCCATAATTTTCCATTATTTTGTAACACAAATGCACCAAGTTATCTACAGACAGTAAGTTCTGGAAACGCACACTGAGTTGGTGTAATATGAAATTGCTTCATTGTTTTCCCAGTAGGTGTTGATCAACTTGCCAGACAATTCACCTTTTGATTTCAGTCTTCATGAATTGTTCTTTTGTTATATTCACTCAAAATATGGTCCATTTTTCACATGCAAAAACAAAGGACTTAACCGTCAGAATCATTTTAGAATCAGTTCATTATCGTATGTTGGATCCCAGCTACAGCCAATGCTTACTAAAATTTGGTAAACACAAAACTAAGCATTCAATCAATCAACAGTTACCACATTGGCATCTACTCAACAATGAGGAAAATTTCCCCATGACATGTTCTGTACACAAAAAGCAGCACAAATCCAACTCAACCAATTCCTGCCCCATCAGCCCACTCTTGATTATCAGTAAAGTGATGGAAGGTGTCATCAAGAGTCCTATCAAGCAGCAACTCATCAGCAGTAACCTGCTCAATGATGTCCAGTTTGGATTCTGCCAGGGCTACTCAGGTCCTGATCTGATTACAGCCTTGGTTCAAACATGGAGAAAAGCACTGAATTCTAGGGGTTTAGGGAAAATGACAAGCCTTGATATCAAGGTCACATTTGACTAAGTGTGGAATCAAGGTGGCCAAACAAAATGAATCAATGGCAATTGAGCAAACTCTCCGCTAGTTGGAGTCATACCTGGCACATAAGAAAATGATCGTAATTGTTGGAGGTCAATCATCTCAGCTCTATCTCATCTCTGCAGGCGTTCCTCAGAGTAGTGTCTTAGGCCCAACCATCTTCAGCTGCTTCATCAACAACCTTCCCTCCATCATGAGGTGAGAAATGGGGATGTTCAATGACGGTGCAATGTTCAGCACCATTCACACCTGCTCAGATACTGAAGCAGTCCATGTTCAAATGCAACAAGATTTGGACAATAACCAGATTTGGGCTAACAAGTGGGAAGTAACATATGCACTATGCAAATGCTGGGCAATGACTTTCTTCAATAAGAGCTAATCTAACCACCACTCCTTGACGCTCAAATGTGTTATCATCACTGAATCCCCTACAGGGTAGAAAGGATATTCTGTTTCTGTTAGTTGGTATGTCGGTAACTAAGGGTCACAATGTCAAGACTGTCAGCAAGATAGCTGGAGTGACAGGAGAAGAGACTTCTTCACTCAGAGTGGTTAGAATTTGAAAAAGTTGACTGGGCAAAAGGGCTATGGAGATAGGGTTGGAGAAGTTGATGAGCTGGGTAGCTCCTTCAGGAGCCATATAGACACAATGGGTCAAATGGCCTCCTTCTGTGCTGTAAAAGTTTCTGATTCTACTTTTGTGTTCTGAAGAAGTCACATCAGACTTGAAACATTAACTTTATTTCTCTTTCTACACGTTGCCAGCTCTGCTGAGCTTCTCCAGTATTTTCTGTTTGTTCTAGATTTCCATCATTTGGAGTACTTTGTTGTTACAATGTATAAAATCAACATTTGCTGTCAAAGTAACAACAGTCAATGTTGAGAATTCAATTACGTCAAGCCCTCTGGGGGAACTGCAAAAGATTTTGCATTTAAATGAAAACGCATAGGAATACTGCATGCAATTCCAGTCTCCCTGCCATAGGGAGGATATTATGAAACTTGAAAGTGTTCAGAAAAGATTTGCAAGGATGTTGCCAAAGTTAGAGGATTTGAGCGAGAGGGAGAGACTCAAATAGATTGGAGCTCAGGGGCAACCTTTTCATGCAAAGGATGATGCAGGTATGGAATGAGCTGTCAGAGGAAGTGCTGGAGGATGGTACAATTATCATACTTAAAAGGCATCTGGATGGGCATACGAATAGGAAAGCTTTAAAGGGATATGGGCCAAATGCTGGCAAATGGGGCTAGATTAATTTAGGATATCTGGTTGACATGGATGAATTGGACCGAAGGGTCTGTTCCTGTGCAGTACAACCCCTTGACACTATGACAATATATATAAAACGAAAAGCTGTAAAAGGCTAAATAAAAAAAAGTAACTAAGTTTTTCTAATTGTTTAAAAATTTCAGAAACTACGATTCAAAATATTCACTGCTTAATTCTCCACAGATGCTTCCAGATCAGTTTCTCCAACATTCTCTGTGTTTGTTTCAGGTTTCTAGCATCCGCGCTATTTGTACATAGAACAGTACAGTACAGTACAGTACAGGCCCTTCGGCCCACAATGTTGTGTCAACCTATTATCCTACAATAAGATCAAACTACCCTGCACACCCTACACTTCACTATCATCCATGTGTCTATCTAAGAGTTGGTTAAACATCCCTAATATATCTGACTCCACCACCACTGCTGGCAGCGCAATCCACACACCCACCATTCTCTGTGGAGAGAACCTGTCTCTGACAACTCCCCCATACGTTCATCCAATCACCTTAAAATTATGCACAATCCCTCTCCACCCCCATTATAGTCATTCTTGCCCTGGGAAAAAGTCTCTGGCCGTCCACTCTACCTATGCCTCTCATCATCTTGTACAACTCTATCAAATCACCTCTCATCCTTCTTCACTCCAATGAGAAAAGCCCTAGCTCCCTCAAACTTTCCTCATGAGACCTGCCCTCCAGTCCAGGCAGCATCCTGATAAATCTCTTCTGCACCCTTTCTAAAGTTTCCATATCCTTCCTACAATGAGGTGACCAGAACTGAACACAATATTCCTGCAAACTATGGGTGGCATCATTATGGCACTGCAGGAGGCCCAGGCTGGACATGTCGTCTAAGGAATGGGAGGGGGAGTTGGAATGATTCGCAACTGGGAAGTGCAGTTGTTTACTGTGAACCGAGCGCAGGTGTCACGACTGGGAGGTCTGGGCCTCCTGCAGTGCCATAATGATGCCACCCGTAGGTTGCAGGAACAGCAACTCATATTCCGCTTGGGAACCCTGCAGCCCAATTGTATCAATGTGCATTTCACAAGCTTCAAAACCTCACCTCCCCCCACTGCATCCCAAAACCAGCCCAGCTCGACCCTGCCTCCCTAACCTGTTCCTCCTCTCAACCATACCCTCCTCCCACCTCAAGCCGCACCTCCATTTCCTACCTACTAACCTCATCCTGCCTACTTGACCTGTCCGTCCTCCCCGGACTGACCTATCCCTCCCTACCTCCCCACTTATACTCTCCTCTCCACCTATCTTCTCCTCTATCCATCTTCGGTCTGCCTCCCCCTCTCTCCCTATTTATTTCAGAATTGTCTCCCCATCCCCCTTTTCTGATGAAGGGTCTAGGCCCGAAACGTCAGCTTTTGTGCTCCTGAGATGCTGCTTGGCCTGCTGTGTTCATCGAGCTGTACACTTTGTTATCTTGGATTCTCCAGCATCTGCCGTTCCCATTATACTCTGATCACAATATTCCAAGTGTGGTCTAACCAGGGTTTTATAGAGCTGCAGCATAACCTCGTGGCTCTTAACCTCAATTCCCCTCCCAATGAAAGCCTACACCCCATATGTCTTCTTAACAACCCGATCAACTTGGGTTGCCACTTTGAGGGATCTATGGATATGGATCCCAAGATCCCTCCATTCCTCCACACTGCCAAGAGTCCTGCCATGAACGCTGTATTCTGCATTCAAATTCAACCTTCTAAAATGAATCACTTAACACATTTGAAGTAAAAAGTTAACTTAGTTCAATGATCTCATTTGACTATCAACTTTCTAAAGGTAAAAAAAATCACATCACGGGTCAATAAATAATGTCTTTAAATCCCTTCATCCTAAGAACTGATAATGCATACTTGCATCAAATGCTTACCACCTTGTAGCACATATCTTTGGAAGGAAACCCAGGAGACGTTCATCAGAACATATGCCACCTTTGAAAGATGCAAATGAACTCTCTTAGGGGTAACAGGGGTCTCCAAGAAAGAAGATGACTCACGAAAATGCAGGTTAATGAACATCCAACTAATTACAAACTTGGCACTAGAACAAATGTTATTGTATCAGCCAAAATAAACACTTGGTTGAAGCAAGTGGAAGTACAACTGTTTGACAGAGGTCTTTGTGAAGCAGTCAGTACACCACTCAAATCAGTAAAATGTAGAGGGTGCACTTACAATACAGACAGGTGTACACCATAACAACCATCTGAAGAGAAATACAAGCTTTGCTCCTACATTTGAATTAGTGTATTCAAAAACCTCAAAAAGATCAGAAGTCAGAAGATAATCAACATAACCCTACTCAGTAGGAGGAACAGTTCATAAATCTAACAGAAGAGAAAATTATGTTGATGTACAACAATTCTTTACAATTGAGAGATCAGAAGATTTTTTAGATTTCACAACTTTGGAGGAAATATTCAAATGTCTTCCAACTTCAGATAAATCTTCAAAGCCTAATCGTAGTCGATGTTGGAGCAGACCAAATGGCCTACTCCTGTTCCTATTTTCTATACCTTGCCTGACATTTCTGACACCATAGCCAACAGAACCTAGTAGTAGACTCTTCATACAGTAAGTTTAGATGTTTAGAAAAAACAGTACTATAAAAAAATGCATTACTCTCTATGCTTACATTTGATAACATGACAAGGTTGTTCAAATGAATTACTTGCTGAGCTAGAATTGAACACTTTGATAAGATGTAAGATTGGTGACAGTTACAGCCTCCAACAACTGGCTTTCTGCACTAAAAGATTAAGAAATAAAAGTAGATGTAACTTAAAATACTTAGCTATTACTCAGAACACCACAGATCCTATTGCAATAAGTAATATATGACTTATAAACAAGAATCTGAGTCAAGGAACAATAGACTCTTACAGTAAAATACACAAATTACAACAAATAATGACAGATTAATAATTCTTTTTCAGAAAATACAAATTGGGACTAAAGTTTATTTCTATAGGGACAGAATCCAATAGCACATGTCTTATGCTGAATTTGTATTGAACCTTGGTTAGACCACATATGAAGCACTATGTACATTTCTGGTCACTATATTGTATAAAGGATGTAGAGGCAGTTGAAAGGCTGTAAAAAGAGACTTACACAGGTAAGTTCAAAACTTTGAGGTTATCTTTATTAGGAAAGGATATACAGACTGATATGCACCTGAGCAAAAAGCCACATATTAATGAAATTAGGAGATGCACACAGCGTATTCTGCTCATGGCCAAAACAAAGTTAAGTAAAACTGAATCCAGATTGACACTATGGTGCAAAGCCTAAAGTCTTACAAAAGTGAAGAGGGAGGTCTTTTTTTGGGGGGGGTTGCGGTTGGTGAGTGGGAGGAGCAAGGGAAAGGAGACAGAAGTGAGGGATGGGTGTCGGTAGGGAAGGGGGTAAGGAGGGAAGTGATTAGTAGTATTGGGAAGCTGGGATCCCTTTCAAAACTGAATTATTTCAGTAATTAGTATTTCCAGTGTAGCAGTACACAGATAGTAATTAGCCATCTGCAAACAAACAAATCTCTAGCTTTTGAAATGAAAAATCACAAAAATAACCTGATTTGCTGAGGTTCCATTCAATTGACAAAAAGATTTATCTGACACCATTTATGCCCTACTATCAGTGCAGTGTTTGGAAAAAATAAAAGTTTTGTTCTTAGAAGTAATAAACTAACCTTCAGAAAGGTGGGCAAGAAGACAACGGGCTTCTTAACATCATGAGTGGTTGTCTGTGACCATTGGCTAGAAGGAATCAAATGGGCAATTGACTCCACATAAACACCAGGCACTAGAAATCAGAATCTCACCAAGTACTCAGGGTCAGAGGGCAGTTCTCGTTAGGTGATGCTTGCAAATAGCAGTCCTCTCCAGACTGAAGATGAACTAGACGAAGAGGAGGAAGATCAAGGGAAGTGACACTCTGATCAGAGGTTACTATACTTGCTGCCTTTACAATTTTAATGAGAGTGATATGTTCTGTGCCAACAGCTTGCTGGGCGCTGGTATCAGTGAACCTTCTCTAATTGTGATGGTTGTGTACTTTCCTTTGTCTAATTAACTAAATCTAAATTGCTGCTACTTAAACTGAAAACACTATTAGAAAACTCTGTGTGAATGGTCAGTTGCAGGCACGAATCCCCAAAATCTAACAGGGGGCTGAGAAAGAAGGGAAGGTGATGGTGGTGGTTGCGGGGGGTGGGGGGGAAGGAGGAGGAGCAAGAGGAGGAGGAACAAGAGGAGATGGAGGAGAAAGGAAAGGCGGCAGCGGAGGAGAAGGGGAAGACAGCGGGGAGGGTACAGAAGTGGGTGAGGAGGGGAAGATAAGGGGATAAGATGTGAGCTACTGCATTTTGGCAATATAAACAAGGATAGGGCTTATACTTAAATGGTAGGGCCCTGGGTAGAGTTGTAGAACAGAGACACCTAAGGGTTCAGGTGTACAATTCTTTGAAATTTACGTCACAGATAGACAGGGTGGATAAGGTGCATTAGCACGTTTGCCTTCATTGCTCAGACCTGTGTGTGTAGCAGTCGAGGTGTCACGTTGAAGTTATACAGGACATTGGTGATGCCTCTTCTGGAGTGCTGTGTGCAGTTCTAGTCACCCTGTTAGAGGAAAAATATTAAGAAACTGGAGAGGGTTGAATAAAGATTTACCAGGATGTTTCCAGGAATGGAGAGTTTGACTTATAAAAATAGACTAGAAAGACTGGGACTTTTACACTGGAGCATAGGAGGTTCAGGGGTGGCATTATAGAGGCTTTGAAATCATGATGGACATAGATGAGGTGAATGACAAGAGTCTTTTCTCTAGGGTGGGGAGTTCAAAACTAGGGTGCATATTTTTAAGGTGAGGGGAGAAAGATTTAAAAAGAACATGAGGGGCAACCTTTTACACAGAGGGTGGCTTGTGTGCGGAATGAACTGCCAGAGAAAGTGGTGGATGCAGGTTACAACATGAAAAAGACTATTGGTTAAGTTCATGAATAGACAAGATTTGAAGTGATATGGGCCAAGCACAGGAAGGTGGGACTAGTTTCACTTGGGAGCGTGGTCAGCATGGACTGATCATACCAAAGGGTCTGTTACCATGCTGTACATGGCTATGACTCTCCAATAACAGCCAATCTAACCTTGACATTCAATGGAGTTACCACCGCTGAATCCCTCACTATCAAAATCCTGGGGGTTACCACTGACCAGAAACTCAACTGGACTTACCACATAAACACACAGTGTCTACAAGAGCAGCTTCAAACCTTCAGCTTCCATATTACTTTGCATTATTTCCTTTGGCAAGTTTCTTTAATTAATAAGGATTTAATCATTGTAATATTACAGTGTTCGTTTTTTATACCTTCACTGATGGACTTCCAAAGATTTTTTTCAGTAACTCAAGAATCTATGAATAAATTCTCTCAAAATACACTTCTCTATCCTGGGCTAACCTAAATGACAATCATTAAGGAGGTTATATTTGGGAACTCATAAGAAATACTGTAATTGGGAAAAGTCAACATGATTTTGTGAAACAGAAATCATGTTTCACCAACTTACTGGAGTTTTTTGAAGGCATAACATGCACTGTGGATAAAAGGCAATCTGTAGACAGCATGTATGTGAACATTCAAGCCATGAGCTTATTATCAACAAACTTGCAGAGAATGAGTTCATCCAAATTCTCATACAGAATTTTATTTTTACTTCAACAGGGCTGTTAAGAGCTCCTGCATAGGTACTGATTGTGCCATGACATGATTGGTTCAGATGTAAGCACTGCTTCATGAGACACTCACTGATCCTGACAGGAACAGTAACAACTTTCATAGTGATTATCTGATCACAAATGCTGAACTATGTATGTTGTCGTCAGTCTCCATTAATTCCTTCAAGAACACAGTGAAGATACCTCCATCTTCCTTGACTGAGCCCTCATCAGCAAGCCTCAACTCACTCAGTGTTTGTTTCAGCCAATGGTCAGGTGCATATGCTGAACGGCCAACAGTAGCCGCTGGACCATGTTGGTACATTTTTACTCATCGTGCATTTTAATCAGCCAGTACTCATTCCAAACAATGGATTAAAAGGTTTTTTTAAAACATGCTTTGCAGATTATTAAAATGACTCAGAAGTAAACAATTTATACCAGACTATAGAATGATGGAATAAAAGTAAAAGGCAAGTTCGAAATGAGTAATTCTCGATATGTCTATACTTATTATATGCAATACTAAAAATAGGGCTTTGAATACTACATGTGTAGATTGTCAAAATGATTAACCTGCACTACAGTTCTTACATAAAATTACACATATCCTTTTTGTCAAGCATTTAAGAGCTCATAATTTGGCAAACAATATTTGTAATTTTCAATCAAGTACCAACATGAGTTAAAGGTTAATTTTTGCAATCTATTTTATGCTTTTTACACGAAATGACATGAACACCGCAGGGAGATTGCTAAGACTACTTACAATACCTGTACGAAGAATTAGTTCATTATTGAAGAACACCACAATAAATAAGAAATCACAATTGTGTTACAGAATCCATTTTGAACCTTGTCAGCTTAGTTGAGTATTTTTCTTAGTACATTGCTACATTGCTTCTTTAAAGCTCTTTTCATACCAAAATCCTGTTGAACTATAGCACTGAAAATAGATTCCCAGGGATAAATCTCTGTTACATTTGATCCTAGCTTCCCCATGCATAACTTATCCACGATTCCCCAAATTGATAAAGTATCAGTAATTATGGCTTGGAAAGGATTTAATATTACTGAAAGAAAGAAGAATTTTAAGTACCTGAACAAATATTAAACAGATGGTTCAGAGCTGATTTAACCTCCATGTGTCTCCCCTACCCTGCTCCAAAAAATCAAAAAACACAACATGAATTTCCAACCAGAGATAGTTGGAACTGCCAATGCTGGAGAATCTTAGATAATACAATGTGAAGGTGCATGAACACAGCAGGCCAAGGAGCATCAGAGGAGCAGGAAAGTTTGACGTTTCGAGTGGAGGGTCCTTCTTCAGAAAATTTCTGAGGAAGGGTCTCGACCCAAAACGTCAAACTTTCCTGCTCCTCTGATGTTGCTTGGCCTGCTACGTTCATCCAGCTTCACACCATGTTATCTCATGAATTTCCGACCATTAGTTTCAATAGTCAGGAAATCTAATGTTACACACATTTTATGACAAATGATGCCTCACACACAGTGTAAGGTAGGAAATTACCCCTATACATTAAACGAATGAATGATATGCATGCCTATTATGCACATTTTTCACCACGATCAGCAAAGGTGAAATTAGGGCACCTAAAACAGGCTTATAACTTTCACAAACCAAACAAATTCAAGTGGCCTCAGAAATCTAAGTGTGTGTCCCTTAGCTGGGGAGCCTAGAATACAGAAGATAGTTCTCACAATTTAGGATTGATCCTCAAGGTGGGAAGCTTTCTTCAGTTGATGCTGTCTATTATGAAATTCTGTATCTCCAGGATTGTAGATGTTCTATTAGTGGGCATAGGCAAGATTAGAATAGATGGTTTTTCTCTTAGGGGATTCAATTAATATAGGGAGCATAATGAAAAAGTGGGGTTGAGGCATAAGATCACTGATGACTGTGTTGAATTGCACAACAGTTCAAAGGACTGTATGGCTTACTCATATGATATGTTCTCATGTTCAATTGTTGTTTGTGCGAGTCACCACACTCTTATCATCCTGCTCAATGTTCTTAGTATTGTCAGTCAAAGTTTCCACTCTTTCCTTTTGCCCTTCATGATCCCTTATGAAAGTCTACTGGGCAAGAAATTGTTGACCTCAACTGTGATGCAATCTATAGTCAGTTAGTTTGTCAGCACTCATTACTTTTCTGGAAAAATGGCTCTTTTAAATGAAAAATCAGGGTACTACCAACATTCACACAATCCTATTGTGATGAATAAATTGGTTTTATTGCATGAATAATAACTGCCTCTGAAAAGTATTTCAAAATTCCATTGCTTGCATAATATTCAAGGAAACAGGAGCAATCAGCACAGACTAACACGTAAAATACATATTATGAAATGGAACACATTGTTAAATCTGTGTAAAAGTGCAAAGGTTAAAAAAAACCACGTAAAGTCCCAGAGTGCAGAAACCATTTGCTTTTGCCAATTCAATATAATTTATTACATTATCTTAAAATAAAATTTTGCCCCATATTATAACATTTGTTCCACCATGAAAGGTTCATCTAACTTTGTCATTCTGTGGTGCATTAATTCAAAGCCAATGTCACATTATGTGGTCTGTAGTCTGTGCTTCTCAATCTTCAGATTGCAAATTCAGAAGATCACTCAACCATAAGACAAGTGGGATGTTTCTACAGGAATAGTGCCAGATGACTGGAGGATAGCAAATGTGGTTCCCCTGTTCAAGAAGGGGAGTAGAGACAACCCTGGTAATTATAGACCAGTGAGCCTTACCTCAGTTGTTGGTAAAGTGTTGGAAAAGGTTATAAGGGATAGGATTTATAATCATCTAGAAAAGAATAATTTGATGTGGGATAGTCAGCACGGTTTTGTGAAGGTAAGGTCGTGCCTCACAAACCTTATTGAGTTCATTCAGAAGGTGACCAAACAGGTAGATGAGAGTAAACCGGTTGATGTGGTGTATATGGATTTCAGCAAGGCGTTCTTAAGGTTCCCCACAATAGGCTGTTGTACAAAATGCGGAGGAATGGAATTGTGGGAGATATAGCAGTTTGGATCGGAAATTGGGTTGGTGAAAGAAGACAGAGGGTGGTAGTTGATGGGAAATGTTCATCCTGGAGACCAGTTACTAGTGGTGTACCGCAAGGGTCGGTGTTGGATCCACTGCTGTTTGTCATTTTTATAAATGACCTGGATGAGGGCGTAGAAGGATGGGTTAGTAAATTTGCAGACGACACTAAGGTCGGTGGTGTTGTGGATAGTGACGAAGGATGCTGTAGGTTGCAGAGAGACATAGATAAGCTGCAGAGCTGGGCTGAGAGGTGGCAAATGGAGTTTAATGCAGGCAAGTGTGAGGTGATTCACTTTGGTAGGAGTAACCGGAAGGCAAAATACAGGGCTAATGGTAAGATTCTTAGCAGTGTAGATGAGCAGAGAGATCTCGGTGTCCATGTACACAGATCCTTGAAAGTTGCCACCCAAGTTGACAGGGCTGTTAAGAAAGCATACAGTATTTTAGCTTTTATTAATAGAGGGATCGAGTTCCGGAACCAAGAGGTTATGGTGAAGCTGTACAAAACTCTGGTGCGGCCGCACTTGGAGTATTGTGTACAGTTCTGGTTAACACATTATAAGAAGGATGTGGAAGCTTTGGAAAGGGTGCAGAGGAGATTTACTAGGATGTTGCCTGGTATGGAGGGAAGGTCTTACGAAGAAAGGCTGAGGGACTTGAGGCTGTTTTCATTAGCGAGAAGAAGGTTGAGAGGTGACTTAATTAAGACATATAAAATAATCAGAGGGTTAGATAGGGTGGATAGGGAGAGCCTTTTTCCTAGGATGGTGACGGTGAGCACGAGGGGGCATAGCTTTAAATTGAGGGGTGAAAGATATAGGACAGATGTCAGAGGTAGTTTCTTTACTCAGAGAGTAGTAAGGGAATGGAACGCTTTGCCTGCAACGGTAGTAGATTCGCCAACTTTAGGTACATTTAAGTCGTCATTGGACAAGCATATGGACGTACATGGAATAGTGTAGGTTAGAAGGGCTTGAGATCGGTATGACAGGTTGGCACAACATCGAGGACCGAAGGGCCTGTACTGTGCTGTAATGTTCTATGTTCTAGGTGGAAGGTGGAAGGGAAGATCAACTTTTTAAATCTTAGTCTTAGCAGCCAGTTGAATACCAGTTTCCACACCAAGCAACCAGCTCTTGTTCATGTTGGAAGGTAACTTAAAACAGTAGGAGAAAAGCCAAAGTGAGCTACTGCGACATCTAATTCAATTGTAAAATACACAGGCTTTTCACTTTTAAATAAAAAATGTGGTTAAGCCTACATTCTGTATTTAATATGAACAAATGCATTTACGTACAACCTTATTACATTGAGAAGCATTTCATGCAATGAAGTACTTTTGCTATGATGATTGATGCTCAAGCTCAACTGCATCATCACAATCTTTAGATATTCTCCTGAACTGCACTAAACTAGCTTCAAAAGACCACCAAGAGGACCAAACAGAATGATGTGTCCCGATTTACTCACAACAGAATATCTGCACAGTTAAAAGCATTAATGAGACTGGGTATATAAAAAAAACCAAGTCCATCTACATCCACAATGGATTACAGCATTTTTCAGGCTCATCAGTCATTCAATACAGATTACAGCTGGGATCTTACCATTCAGTTTTCAGCTGGGTTGCTGCAATTGGTAAGTTTTCACAACAATAGAACTCTCATCATTAGATGGAGGATAAATAGATTACATCAACATTTCATGAGAACATTCTGCCAAGCTTCACACATGCTCAAGTTGATCATTTCGGAAGAAATCCTGCAGCTTGAACCAGTTTTTAGCATATTCACCTTAATTTACGTTCTTTAATAATGTGAATAAAAAGTAAAGATTACACTTGGAAAATTAGAGATCCACAATAAAAGATGTCATGGATATTCAGGTTTATATGTTGGTGTCAATATATATTTTCTATATATGTTCACAGGAGTTGGACATTGGTAGCTAAGCCAGCCTTTATTGCCCAATTGCCTTGGACAAGCTAGCAGTGAGCTGCCTCCTTGAACCACTGCAATTCTTAGGGTAGGAACAACAACAATGCTATTAGAAAGGAAAACTGACATTGCAAGCGTTTTCATTAAACGTATTAACATGGTAATTGGTTAACATACGGTCAATTTGATTAAAGCATCCAGAAATGTATCACTGTATCAGAACGTGAGGCATGGCATGCTAAAAAAAAGAACAAAATGTCACACTTTAGTTTAATTCAATGCAAATACAGCTCAAATACAGCTTGACTTTCAATCATGTTACCATTACTGAAACCCCCCACTGTCAACATCTTAAGGGTTATCACTAACCAGAAACTCAAGTGGACTCACCACATAAACACAGTGGCTACAAGAACAGGTCAAAGGCTAGGAATACTGAGATGAGTAACACAGCTCCTGATTTCCCAAAGCCTGTCCACCATCTACAAGGCACAAGTCAGGAGACTGATGGAATAATACTTCCCACTTGCCTGGATTAGTGCAGCCCCAACAACACTCAAAAAGCTTGACACCATCCAAGACAAAGCAGCCCATTTGGTTGGTACTACATCCACAAGCATCCACTCCGTCCACCACTGACGGTCAGTAGCAGCAGTGTGTACAATCTACAAGATGCACTCTGCCACCTTCCAAGCCCACAGCCACTTCCAGCAAGGACAAGGACAGCAGAAAAATGGAAACACAACCACCTTCAGGTTGCTCTCCAGGCCCCTCACCATCCTGACTTGGAAATATATCGCCGTTCCTTCACTGTCACTGCGTCAAAATCCTGGAATTCCCTCCCTAATGTCATTGTGCATCAACCCACAGCAGGTGGGCAGCACTTCAAGAAGGCAGCTCACCACTATCTTCTCAAGGGCAAGGAAAGATAGGGAATAAATGCGGGCCAGCCAGCCATGCCCACATTCCACAAATGAATGAAGAAAAGAAAAATTGTTTGTTTCAAAATTAGGGTAAACAGCACCAGCTAAGACACAATTCAGCAAATGCAGTTTTGTTTTTATAACTCCTGTGCTACAAAGCAGATATGTTAGTAACAAATTTCCAATATAGCTAACATGGATTATTGTAATGCATTAATTAGCTTGTATATTTTTTATTAATTAAATTTGTTTTCAGCAAAATGAAGTGATATTTTGATAGTATATTGCTTTTTAACAGGTGTATCAGGAGTCACATGGAGGCATAGAAAAGTTTAGGTAGGTAAAACAATTCATAGATTTTCTGTTACCTTCTTATAAACATCTTTTCCAGATATAACAGCTAGTTGAAATATTGTGAAGTTCATGGGAGTTTAAGAATGCATTTAGGAATGATCTAATATATGGAAGCTGAATATTTAAGATGAGCAGAAAGGAAAACTCGAGATGTGATGGCGTCTACATTTGTAATGCTTTAACTACATTTTAAAACACAGTATTTGCCGTGTCAACAAATTATCCCACAATACTGACAATGGAGTGACTTTTAAATTAATTATAAACAAAGTATACTATTAAATTCAGTTTATTTTTAGTTTATTATTGTTTCCCACTTACATTACAAAAGAGACTATTAAAAGGATTAAATATGGGAATACGACAAATACACAAACTAAAGGTCCCTTTTCCTGCATTTGCTGAAGTGCTGAGTATCACTAACTCCTGATACACAGATTTCGTACAGCTTGTAACAAACTCGGATTCACCAAAATTTACCAATAGAAACACTTATCACTGTTAAACATACAAGGTTTATATGGAACAAATGCTGAGAGGATCCATTGTTTTGGGCAGCCCAAACCTGCAAAAACTATATTAAGAATATAGCCTAGGCCCTAACTTTTTTTTATTTTAAAAGTTAAGTGCAAGGCACTCCAGATGCAATTCAATTGGTCAAACTACTCGACTTTATGCAAAACACACTTTCATTTACACTATGATTAAAATACAGACAAAAAGAATTGGCTTAACTGTAACTATCAAAGTGCTAAATAAAATAATAGATATACTATTAATGAACAGTTCCAATATATTAACATCCTATTTCCTCCGCCAACTTGAATGGCTCCCCATACCAAGGTACTGTGAATATTTTGTTCACTATCCCTACAGTCCCACACCCATCCAAACATTTTGCAAAAGTCTAGTAACTACTGGACAGTTCCAGGGGCCAAGGCTCCTCAATTTATTCCCCAGAGCCCTCATACCTGTCTTGCCCGAGGTCACACTACACTAAGTCTAATTTTGAATGACCAGGATTGTGACCACCTTCTGGAGGAAGGTGTCCAGGTAACTTTATTCTCTGATGTGCTGTAATATCTGCAGCTCAGACTCTAGCTCCTCAACTCAGATCCAAAGATCCTTGGGCTGCAAACACTTACAAACAGATGCATTTGTCCTGGATCACACTAGTATCCAGCAACTTCCACATGTTACGGCAGTAACACATTACCTGCCCTGCATCACGATCATATTCAATTTTACTTATTAATTAATTATTTGAGATTCTCTGCTCCTACACTTCACTGTAATAGTATTTTGTTAACTAAAAATATCACAAGTATTAAATACTGAAGCAGTTTAAAGAAAAGAGAGAATAAAGCACTGGAGCGCTAAATACATACTAAAGAGCTTACTTTTACTACAAACCTAAAAATAGTCATCAATCCTACTCACCAATCAGATCCCTTCCCTGCACTTGTGTCATGCTGTTGTTTGTGGTGTAACCCCTCTGCTGTTTTTACTGCAGGTCAGCCTCTCGATCTATGTCTTCCAGTTCTCTCCCACTTTACTCACACTCTGGAGAGTTTATTTCTTGCAGCAAAACTTAGTTAAAGCATTTCTGCCCCCACTTTACACTAGATTTCCATTTTGAACAATCTTTCCAACAGTATAGTCAGGATACTAACTCAGCACTCATCCCACTTTGCTGAGGTCTCCTTCACACTGACTGCACTCCTTAATGACCCACTAAACCCATATTGCTCTGTTCCTTTGCAGTATTCTGAACTGATTGTTCCGTCTGCAACAATCTAGTCACACCTTTACCCTCTCCCAGTCATCCAGAACTTTTGCATGCAATTGCAGGAGATGCAATACAAAAGCCTTTTACCTCCTCCCTTCTCATCATTCAGGCCTCAAACATCCTTCCAAGTGAAGCAGTGATTTACTTTGATTTAATATACTGTGTGTGCTGTTCATAATACGGTTCCCTCCCTCTGGGAAAATATAATCTAGAATGCGTTTCTGATACACCTCTATTCTGTAGGCAAGAATGACCCCAAGCATTCAGTTGCCCATCATTTTATTTCTCTATCTTGCTCCCATACTGATCTTTCTGTCCTTGGCCTGCTACAGCATGCCAGCAAAGCTCAATGCAAACTTAAGGAACAGCATCTTGTTTTTCAACTGGGCTCTTGACAAGGCTGTAGAAGTGAATCACTGAGTATACTTAAGCGTGAGATAAGTTCTTGAACTAAATGAGGGTCAAGCATTATGGCGAAAAGGCAGGAAAATAGATTTAAAAACCACAATCAAATTAGCAATAATTGTGTAGCAGGCTCAAGAGCAGTACAGCCTACCACTATCTTTATTTCAAAAGCTCTTACGTTTTTAGTATGTCATCAAATAAACAAAATCATTTAAACACAGAATCCCTATAGGCATTTATGGAAGGTAAAGTCAATCACATCTGCATTTAGTGTGAAGGTAAATGACAGTCCATTATTATACTATGTACAATAAAGTCAATCAAATGACAATTCTATGCAAATTAGTTATGTTCCTGTCGGTGCCAGGATCTTCTGAAAGATGTTGTAGTTAAATTGCCTCCACTTAGGTTACTTGTTGGTAATCTACCCAAATACAGAAGTGTGGCTCTGCTAATTATAAATTGTGAATAATTGTGTCACCATATACCAGTCAGGATCTGCCTCAGGCAGCATAACAGAGCAATAACAAAAGCATTGAAACGTACTGTAAATTCACACTGAACTGCAGTAGGAAGCAGTTTTTAATTTTAAACCAGGCTTACATAGTGATCTTAAAATATAATTAAGGCTAAAGAGAATAAGGGAAAAAAAAGGGGCAAAAAGGCACCAAGCTACTACGAAAAATTCTGTCAAGTTGGTCACAATCAGGAAACAGCACTGGAAGGGGCAGTGTTGAAAAAAGACAATAGCAGAAATTTGGTCATTGACCTGATATTCCTGAATTAACACACTAGGGAAGGGGGTTTTTTAGGCCTGTTTCATCAAAACAATTGCTTTGGATTGAAGGTACAAAATATGAAGAAAATGACAAAATATTTTTCTGGCAGCACAATGGTCAGTGGTTAGCACTGCTGTCTCACAGTGCCAGGGAACCGGGCTCAATTCCACCCTCAGGCGACTGGGTGGAGGGTGGGGGGATGGGTTTGTGTGGGATGCTCTTTGGAGGGTCAGTGTGGACTCAATGAGCAAAATGGCCAGCTTCCACACTGTAGGAATTCTATAATTTTTGATTTCTTGATTCTACCCAGATTTTAAAAATAGACGAAACACAATGCAGTCCTTCAGATTCTGGAACTTTTAGCCTCTATTGTGAAAATATGTGTATAACTGATGTTGAAGAAAGGTAGCAGGTGAAAAATAAAATGGTATCAACTATTACTGATATCACGTAGAGTAAACTGAATATTAGAAGGCAATTAGTTACAGGCATCAGCGTACTGCAATAATCCGTGGTTTAAAATGTCAACATGATATGAGAGGTGTCAGAAGGAAATAAACAAACACAAATACTAGACACTGACACCAGGCCATCAGACAGGCACAATTGGAATAAAAAATGTTTATAACTACACACTGACATCGCTATTTCAAAAGAGGTTCTGAGAAAATGAAGCAAATTGTTAAAAGGGAAACTACTGTCTCCACAACACACTCACTCAGGGAAATACAAATATAAATTTACAAATATATTAATTATTTGTGGTATTACAGATAATTAGACTCTAGCTACAGATAAACAATTGTGAATCATCAACAGAATGTACAGCTGGATGAACACAGCAAACCAATCAGCATCAGAGAAGCAAGAAGGCTGAGGTTTTGGGCCTCGACTGAAGAAGGGTCTAGGCCCAAAACGTCAGCCTTCCTGCTCCTCTGATGCTGCTTGGCGTGCTGTGTTCATCCAGCTCTACACCTTGATATCTCAGATTCTTTAGCATCTGCAATTCCTGCTATCTATGAATCGTCAACATTTAACCTAGCGAGTTTTGAGATGATTTGTAGCTCAGGTTGAGGTTCTGGATGTGAGTTTGCTCGCTGAGCTGGAAGGTTAGTTTTCAGACGTTTCGTCACCATTCTAGGTAACATCATCAGTGAGCCTCCGACGAAGCGCTGGTGTTATGTCCCGCTTTCTATTTATCTGGTTAGGTTTCCTTGGGTTGGTGATGTCATTTCCTGTTCTTTTTCTCAGGGGATGATAGATTGGCTCCATATCTATGTGTTTGTTGATGGAGTTCCGGTTGGAATGTCATGTTTCTAGGAATTCTCGTGCATGTCTCTGTTTGGCTTGTTCTAGGATGGATGTGTTGTCCCAATCAAAGTTGTGTCCTTCCTTATCTGTATGTAAGGATACGAGTGATAGTGGGTCATGTCATTTTGTGGCTAGTTGATGTTCATGTATCCTGGTGGCTAGCTTTCTGCCTGTTTGTCCAATGTAGTGTTTGTCACAGTTCTTGCAAGGTATTTTGTAGATGACGTTCGTTTTATTTGTTGTCTGTATAGGGTCTTTTAAGTTCATTAGCTGCTGTTTTAGTGTGTTGGTGGGCTACCCTGATGCCAAGGGGTCTGAGTAGTCTGGCAGTCATTTCGGAAATGTCTTTGATGTAGGGGAGAGTGGTTGTGGTTTCTGAGCCCGTTTTGAAATAGAAAGCGGGACATAACACCAGCGCTTCGTCAGAGGCTCACTGATGATGTTACCAAGAATGGTGACGAAACGTCTGAAAACTAACCTTCCAGCTCAGCGAGCAAACTCACATCCAGAACATTTAACCTTCCTACCTAAATTCCAGCAGATGTATACTGATATGACTACAGGAAAAAATGAATTATCAGGACAGGCATTATAACTGATCGTGGATTTTAAGGGACTCTCTAAAAATTGAGCTTACGGCCTGGAGACAGTCACTTCAAATTGCTACGCAGTGAATCACGTGTACACTGGAAGCTCAGAACAAATGTAGAGAGATTTCTAAAAGGTCCATAATTCCACACAGATTATAATATGTGATAAATATAAATGGAAAATGTTTTTTTCTGTATTTTAAAGTCCCTCCAAAAGTAAACAGTTTTTAAGTCAAAAGTGGTTTCATCACTTGCCATCAAGTAGCTTTTAAAACATGAAACCTTGAAGTGTAATTTTCTCTGCTATTCATTTTAAATTTCATTTTAGGAGTAACAATTTGTGACAACAGTTTTTGACTCAAATTTGCAAATTTCAAATATTTACAAGGAATTAGAATATCTGTCTCTTACACACAACTTAGGTTACTATTTTATATGTATTATTACACATTCCTGCACGATATACAGGTAGCATTTTTTCAAGATATCTGTGTTTACATCATATTTTCAAAAAAGTATATTTTTGCCTCCAAAGGAACTTGTTACAGAGCAGATAAAATCCTATTCAAATTTATCAAGGAGATAGCCTAGACCCTAATATTCTTGAGTAGGTTTGTAGCTCAGGTTGTGGATGCTGTGGTTGGTTGGCTCGTCGAGCTGGTTCATTAGTTTTCAGACGTTTCATTACCCTGCTGGGTAACATCATCAGTGCAGACTCCGATGAAGTGCTGTTGCATTTTCCCACCTGGTATTTTAACTCTGGGGTCCACTGGAGTTGATTACCTCATTTCTGGTTTTTCTTTGCAGTTCTGTGAATCTAATCCTATGCGTTTATTGATGGCCTTCTTAGTGAAAACCAGGCCTCTAGGAATTCCCATGTTGGTCTCTGTCTGGCTTACCCTAAGATCCGATATTGTCCCAATTGAACTGGTGGTGTTCCTTTTCTGTACGTATGGAGACAAGTGAGTTAAGATCATGTCGTTTTGTTGCTGGTTGGTGTTCATGTATTCTTGTGGCCAGTTTTCTTCTTGTCTGTGCAATGTCATGTTTGTCGCAGTCCTTGCATGGGATCTTGTATATTACTTTGGTTCTGTCTGTACTGGGTAAGGGGGTCTTTGGTTCTCGTTGGCAGATGGGATCGGGTTGATGTAGGTTTGTATGCCACTCTGATGCCCAGTAGCCATAGGAGTCTTCTGGCCAGTTCAGATATGTTCTTGATGTATGGTAACGTGACAAGTGTGTCAGGGCGTTCTTGTTGTTGTTCATGACCAACAATTTCAAAAGTAACCATTCCAACACCCACAAACAGAGTTGTATGAAAACACTATTCAAATGAGCCACAAAACATTGCATCAACCCAAAGCTATGCCCAAATGAAGAAGAATACCTCCATCAAGTATTTAGAGACAACAGATGCTTGAACAGCTAGGTCCGACAATGCCTGTCACATGATGATGTTACCCAGCAGGGTAATGAAATGCCTGCAAACTAATGGACCAGCTTGGGGAGCGAACCAACCACAGCCTGACTACAAATCTACTCAAGAATATTATTTTCCTACAGGCGCAACACGGTCAAACTGGCCTGGAAATGGGAAACCTACACCAAATGACAGAAAGCTACCAGCGAGCAACTCTACTTCCTGCTCAGTTGCCTCAGAAACCAGGTACTACTGTGCAGTGCGAGATACAAATCTCCCATCAACAACTCACAGGCACATAGGATAGTAGAGTACAATTGCTGCAGAATGGTGAAGGTAACGATTAATGACAGCCATAACTGGCTCCTCAGATATGACAGGGAAGTTACGTGTTAAAAATCCCTAAACTTAGACACAACCAACACACAGTGGACAGTGGACTTAGAGCAAGCCATTAACGTAAATCATGGTAAACTAAAACCACAACCAAGAAAAGACATTTCCTACAAGAAAAACTAGCCAATCTAATGAATTAAAACAACAGCCAAAGATCAGACTCCTGGATATGAAATCCATCCGACAGAAAACTAACAGACACAGGGAAAGTTCTCTGAAGAAGAGTCCAGACCCGAAACGTCAGCTTTCCTGCTCTTCTGATGTTGCTTGGCCTGCTGCGTTCATCCAGCTCTACACCTTATTATCTCAGATTCTCCAGCATCGTCAATTCTTACTATCTTGGACACAGAGAAAGCTGTTCTAATACGTGGGCTCAACTCCAACCATAGAGATACTGCCAAGACAGAATTCCTACCAACACTAGAATCCACACTAAAGACCAACAACATCAATGAGGAAACACAACAAACCATAAGACAGACAGTGGTCCTGACACTGACCAGAAGGAACAAACTTAACATGCTCAATTCAACAGAAAGGCAGGCCTTGGAAGGACTGAGAAAAGACAAAAACATTATCATCTTACCAGCGGAGAAGGGGTGCATGACAGTAATTCTTAACAAATGAGACTACACCAATAAAGCACAGGCGCTACTCGCAGACACAAACATATACGAACATGTGGAAACAGACCTGACGCCGCAACTGGAAAACAAAATCATCTGCATGCTAAAGAGGGCTGGACAAATCAACAAAACAGACTACCTTAAACATGAACCGTAAAGGGACAAACATCCCACCACGATTCTATGGGCTCCCAAAGGTACACAAACTGGAAGTACTTCTCAGACCCACAGTCTCTCTTCGAGGAACACCAACACACAGGTTAGTCAAGGAATTACAGTGAAGACTAAAAGCACTTCATCAACAACTCAACCCACTCAATCCACTCAGCCCAGGAGTTCCTCAAAACTCTCAAAGGCATAAGAATAGACGAGGAGGAGGCCATGGTATCCTTTGATGTTGCCACCCTATTCACAACGTTCAACATGCCACTAGCAAGAGAAACACCAGCTACACTACTGAAGGAACGGGATCCAAATAACACCATCTCTCCAGAGAACGTGCTGAAATTACAGGACCAATGCCTCACAACCGATTTTACCTTTATGGGCCAGGCCTAGAAACAAATCAAATCGAACACCTATGGGGTCGCCCATCTCTGCACTAATAGTGGAAGCAGTAATGCAGAGCCCCTCCAAAGATCCAACCCAAACTATGGATATGTGGCTGACACTTTCGTCATTATCAAATGGACTAAACTAGAAGCAACACACCAACTTATAAACAACATTTTCACCGGCAAATTCAACGGAGAAGAAGAAGAAAAGAACAAACAGCTCCCATTCCTGGGCATGATGATTGAATGTGGGGCCATCAGGGAATTTCTGACAAAAGCATCCAGAAAGGCCACATGCAGGTCAAATTCTAAATTTCAGTGGTAACCACCCCAACACCCACAAACAGAGTTGCATAAAAACACTGCTGAAACGAGCCACAACACACTGCAGCAATGAAGAAGAATACCTCAACCAAATATTTAGAGGCAACGGATAACCAAACAGCAGGGACCAACGATGCCTGTCACACAAACAACAACAGGAAGATGCAGTATGTCCCGACCCACTTGTCACCATACATCAAGAACATATCCGAACTGACCACAAGACTCTGACAGCGACTGGGCATCAGAGTGGCACGCACATCTACATCAACCCGATGCTAACAAGAACAAAAGACCCCTTACCCACGATGGACAGAATCAAAGTAATATACAAGATCCTACACAAGGAATGCGACAAACATGACATTGCACAGACAGGATGAAAACTGGCCACAAGAACACATAAACACCAACCAGCAATAAAAAGACAGGGCCAATACTCACTTGTCTCCATACATACAGACAAGGAGGACCACCAGGTTGACTGGGACATCAGGATCCTAAGACAAGCCAAACAGAGATCAGCACGGGAATTCCTAGAGGCCTTGTTCTCCACTAAGAAGGCCATCAATAACCACATAGAATTAGACCCTTACACAGCACCGCAAAGAAAAACCGGAAATGAGGTAACCAACTCCGAACAACCCCAGAGTTTAAACAGCAAGTAGAAAAATACAACAGCGCTTCATCATAGGCTGCACTGATGATGTTACCCAGCAGGGTAATGAAATGTCTGTCAGCTAATGAACCAGCTCAGCGATCAAACCAACCACATTGGACACTAACCTTTATCTTATTTTAAAGTCAAATCTAAGGTGTGATGCTCCAGATGCAATTTGATTGGTTACACTACTTGGCTTTATGCACTACATGTTTTATTCCTAGCTCCAATTAAAATACAGACAAAATAAAAGGAGAATTGTTATAATTTTAACTCTATTGGAAAATGTAACAGAATAATAGATTATTTAACTACTAAACAGTGACTGTTTCAATATAGTAACATCCCAAAAGCACCTTAAAACAGATTGTCTCACATTTGAATTGAGCAGCAGAGAGAGAGTCCAAGCTTTTAGCTGTAACGAGAGTCCAGGGGTGGGTAAGATAGATACAGAGAAAGAGAGAGAGAGAGAGAGAGATAGAAAGAGAGGGGGAGAGAGAGAGAGAGAGAGAGAGAGAGAGAGAGAGACAGAGAGAGAGAGAGCGACAGAGAGAGAGAGAGAGAGAGAGAGCGACAGAGAGAGAGAGAAAGGCAGCTTCCACAGCCAGCTGCAAAACCCCATTAACTACTGAAAGCCAAACTAAAATTCTGATTCTGTAGGTGCCTGATCCTACCCATTCAAGCTGCTTCTTTTGTTCCAACTTTCAAAAAAACCCAAGGATTCTCAAACTATTTACGCTATTGGTTTCAGCCAGACTGCTCTGTACCCTGTCTCAACTTTTCTTCACACACAAAAGAAAACAAAATACACATCTTGAAGCCATAGTATTGTCACAGGGTCCAGTGTTGTGATATTTTCCATTTTCTATCAAAGGAATCCTGCATAATTTTCATGAAGTGATTCAGTGATCTGAGGTTATTTTTAGGTTCCATTCATGGCAACTAAAGATGACAGAATGTGACAGATGTGGATTTCAGACCGTAAGGGTTTGGTCTTCTTTTCTGGAAACAAGAAAATAATATTGGAGAAATTTTAAACTGTAGCACCACTGCTGTTAAAATTGCTTCTGGAATTCTGTTATGATCCAATCTGTAGCATGCTATATACTTAGTTACAACCTTTTCTTCTTCTCACAAAGAATATTCTTTTATTTATCCCAGTCGGATCTGGCAAAGGATACAAAGCATCCATGAACTAAGGATGTGATAGAAGCCATTCATTACAAAAGGATCAATATTCACAACTTTAATAGCCACAGATTTCTTAAAATATTGTCTTCCATGTACTATATGTATTAGAAAGCATTATTTTTATTTTGTAATATTCCTGATACCAAGAAATAATTTATTTTTTAGATATAAATTCTGCGTCAGCACTAATTGTGCAAGTAAGCCATGCTCATAGCAGTAACGTAAAATAACACAATGTATGACTTGTCGACTTCAGTGTGTCAATTATTCCAACACTTGCGTTTAGATTCCAATTTTATATTAGACTACAGTACCAAAAGGCTTGCAGAGGCTTCCATTTTATTTATCGGGCACAATTTTGATAAAAGCAAGATATGTTTGGCAAATTTAATAGGTTTTTTTGAAGCAGAAAAGAATTGCATAAGTAAAGATAAAGCATACATAGTATGCACAGATTTTAAATAGATAGTTTAACAACTATCTCAAGAGAATTGTTAAAAACATTGACCATGCAAATAGATAAATGCTCCCGCATCAGAAGCTAAGTGAAATACACAACTTTTACAATGTGACTTAATGATATATATCACATGATTTAAGTGTTCACTAAAACAATTATTGTCAGATTCACTTCTTTAAGATCTAGCAGAAGCAGGTAAATATGTGAAAGAGGTCCTGAATTCATTTTAGCTTGCATTGCTTTAAGATCACTGATAGCTATATAAATCATTTAAAAATAATTGCAACAATATTTTAAACTAATTTTTCATTCAATGCTGCTACAACATTCAATTCAGTGTCATTTCAGTAGATAAATCAAATATTCATGTCATCCAAAACATTAAGACTCTTTCATAAATCTCACACTCTATTGGAAACCTCACTGTTGACATTTCTATTAAGACTTCATAACTGACAGTGTAATATTCACCTTCAAAAACAGAATGAGACAAAAAAAAAGTGAATTAAATCAGTCACCGGGAAAATGTTACAGTCTATTTTAAAGGATGTGATAGCAAATCATTAAGAAACACAAAATCATTGGAGTCAGCTTGGCTTCACGAAAGGGAAATCATGCTGGCCAAATGTATTAGAGTTCTTTATGGTGGTAACAAGCAGGATAGATAAAAGGGAACCAGTAGATGTAATAGACTTGGATTTACAAATAACATTTCTTAAGGTATCACACATAAAGCTACTTAACGGGGTAACATCTTTGCAAAGACAGAAGGCTGTCAAACTAATAGACATTAAAGACAGTGTGAGAAAGATAGTGTGGCTGGGGAGAGTGTATTTCACAATGGCAACATGTAACACACAATATTCCAGGAACCACTGCTGGGGTGCTATTATTTACAATATATTTTAACGATTTGGATGATGAAAATTAATGTACTATAGCCAAGTTTATTAATGACACAAAAATATTAGGAAGGCAAGTGGTTCAGATGGCGCAAAGAAACTACAGAGGGATAAAGACAACTAAAGTGAGTACTCCCACTTAACACGGGAGAATGCAAGGTCATGAATTTTGGAAGGAAGAATAAAGCAGCTGTATATTATCTCAATTGAGAAACCGCAAGAGGGATTTTGGTGCCCTCAAGCATGAGTCACAAAGTGCTAGCATATAAGTTCAGCAGGTCACCAGAGACGCAAATGAAGTATAAATATAGGGAAGTTGGACTAAAGCTATACAACATAGAGTACACTTGGAATATAGTGAACAATATTGGGCTCTTTATCTAAGGGAATATATACTGGCATTGGAAGCAGTCCAAAAGAGGTTCACTAGTGTGATCCTAGTCTTGAAGGGAAGAGATTCAACATGTTGGGCCTGTACTTACTGGGGTTTAGAAAAATGACAGGAGAGGTTACTGAAACTTGTAAGATTTCTTGGGAAAATTCAGCAGGTTTGGCAACATCTGGTATAGTGGTGTCAAATCATTTGTCTTTTTAATTTTTCACTGCATCTGCATGTTAATTGTCATTGACTCATGCACAAGGAAATTTCAGTCTTTTTGAATGATAACATTTCCGGGCCTCTCACCATTTAAATGCTCTGCAAATCTGCTGGGGAACTAAAGCGGATATCCTCACTATTCTTCACATTTATATCATCTGCCAATTCTTTTGCCCACTCTGTCTCCCAAAATCCATTTTAAGTACCTTCACCCATGTTCACAACTCCCTCCATCCTGATTTGTGTCATCTGCAATTTTGGAAATGTTATATTTAATCTCCAACCTCACTGATATAGATTGTGAATAGCTAGAGCCAAAGCACTGATCCCTGTTGAACTCCACTAGTCACAGCCTGCAAATCTGTGAATGATCCATTTGTTTCTTCTTTGCTTTTGTCTGCTTGCCTTTTCTCAATGCTTTCTGAAAATCTAAGTACACCACATCTACCTGTTTGTCCCCGTCAATTCTGCTAGTTAAACCCTCGAAAAACTCAAACAAAATTGAAAATAAAAGTTAAGAGGGAAACTTCAAACTATTGCTCAGGTACAGCTTCAGGCAGTTCATCAACAACCTGGTAAACAGGTTAATCTTCACATGCATGTCAAGATAAAAAAAAAGGAGCCTACTCAACCAATGGAGGGTTGTCAAGATTACTATTGTCCTTATCAACTATTCAGTCATGCACATTCCAGAGTCCAACTTTGCCATATTCCTACATAAATGTACACTTCTATTGCAGACATGTACTAATATTTAGATTCCTTTCTGCTTGGGCTGTTAAATTTATTGACTGACAATAAAATATAATATCTGTTTTTGGACGTTCTTAAGCATCAAAAGTCATCTTTTACACTGCAAACTACAGTTAAGACTAAAAAAAACTCACCATCCAAATTGACTTAAGGTTAGACATTCTGTTGATTATACATGAATAACAAATTGTTGAGACTGAATTTCTGAAAACTAACTCAAAAAAAACCCATTAATTTAAAATAAGTGGTAAGGAACTCTTAAATTAGCAGAACAGAATACGTGACAGTAAGTGAATCCTAATTTTTGCTTTTAACTTTGCTACCTCGTCAGTCGTGCCGTTTCTCAGTCAGACAACATGAAAAATTTATGATGAGCAATAAGCTCAAAATGTGAGGAAAACGTACACTTTTTAAAACTTTTACTGCAAAAGGTGATGGAACCACTGAAGTGCAGTTATCCAACTAATTTCATATAAAAATGATGACATTTTTGCAGCAGAATTGTATTGCTTTGAATGAGTTCCACAGATGACTAACATTCATCTTGGCTCTGATATTTTAACAACAAAGGCATAAAAGCTGTTTGTTACAGCTGACCTTCACTTTTTCTCATGTGGAGGAGGCACTCTGTGGTCTTGTGACATTTTCCATAAAGTCTTTCCGAGGGACTTTGATTGTGACTAAATAAAATTAATTATCTGTGAGTGTTGAACAATGAACAGTGGAACTATAGCTACAGTCCTCACATTCATCATCATCAACTGTTCCTTTCAATTTTCCAACTCAAGGTTGACTTGATACAGTAGCACTAGGAAGATATTATCTAACAAACCTAACCATGTTGAAGAAAAGACATTTGGATAAAGTAAGTCCTATTTACATTTATTTAATGCTTCAAGACAGCTTACGGTTATAAAATTTATTGCTCTTGGATAGCTAAGGATTGTCAGCAAATTTTAAAAATCTATCAATTAAAAACAGTTTATTGGACATAAAATTAGTTTTTTTTGTAGGTACCTATGTTGCTTTGGTTATTATGCTCATGCTCACTGCAAAGCAATCAGCTATTTGGATCAGGAAGGTTCTAGATTTAATCACAGGCATCTGGAAGAGACACAGTTAGAAGTGGATAAAATTACATACTCCCAATGCCATGGTTCATTGACTGTGATACCAACAATAGAATGAATCTAACCATGATTTCTGCTCCTGATTACTGGTTCTTGACCTAAGTGAAAAGTACGAGTAGATTGTCATTAAGGACAATGCTCCATGGACTGAGTAGGCTCCAACATTTATTACTGCCACTCACACATTTAGATTAGACAGTTGATCAGTTATAAAAAGACTGCCTTTGGCTGTACCTCAGTAAGATTTTGACACTTTTCAGTTAACTTTTGCAGATGACACAAAAATAGGTTGGAGAGAATTGGGAAGACTATGTGAAGGCACTTAAAAGGGAATTTGAAAATGCCAAATGAATGGACAAAAAAAAGGGCACGTGATATGAATACGAAGAAATGCAAGGATATCCACTTTAGTTGGCCAAACAGCAATGCGGAGCACTTCTTAAATGGAGAGGGACTAGAAAGCATTGCACTTAAAAAGACTAAGATTCCCATGCCAATTAGTCACTGACAGCTAACATACAGATACAGTGAGCAAGAAAGAGGGCAAATGGTTTGACACTATTACACCAGATGCTGCCTGACCTGCTGAGTTTCCGCTAGGAATCTCACATGCTTCAATAACCTCTCCTCTGATTTTTCTAAACTCTACTAAGTGCAGGTCCAACTAGTTGAAACTTTCCTTATGAGAATCCCTCCATGCCCAGGATCAACCTAGTGAACCTTCTCTAACGGCCTTCAGTATATATGGGTAAGAGGGATACTTCGATATTTTATTTTATGAATACAGTTGTTTCTGTGCCTTGCAATAGACATTTATATCTAAAGAAAACAAGCAAAGCAATGTATGAACATATATTTTTCATTGCAATAATTTGATTTTTTTCTCACTATTATAAGCTAGCAATTTAAAAATAACACTGGGTACAGAAGATTGGTACAGGCAGTCCTCAGGTTGTGAGCAGGCTCTGTACGCAAGGTCCGTTCATAGGTTGATTTTTGTGTGTGTCAGAATACAATGCAGGACAATATAAAGGAGCTCTTCATAAGTATAGGAAATGTCCGTAAAGTCAGGTCTTTAAAATTACGTCCTGTATGAAACCGCGCTCATGAGAATTCATAAGTCAGAAATTTATAAATTTGGGACCCCTGCATTGAATTAACTGATGCACATTTAATTCCACAAGAACTCATCATTTTACTTTCAAATCCGTTGAAATTATGTATGTTCAGTCAAGATAAAATTTAGAAATACAACTCAAAACTCTTTGAAGATGTAGATTGAAGCCCAACTCCAATTGTCTTTCAGGTGCTTTTACTGCCCACCAATCCATCTACCTAGGGTTTCAGTGAACAACAGGATACCTATAAAAGTACTGGAGTTTATGGCAATCCCCAGAGCCATTGTCATGAAATGCACATTTGTCATCCATGGAATTTTGCCCACTGGATAGTTTTAAAATTCACACAGAAGAGTAAGAAAAATAATAACACTAGAATGAAAAATGTAACAGGCATTTTATATAAATTCTCAATATGGTTTCAATAAATAATTTCTTTCAAAGTTGTAAATCATTTTTTGCATGTAACTATGAAGGCCAATGATGTTTCAACATGATATAATCAGTGGGCTTGGCTATGTTTTTTTTAATTAATTTATGAGATGAGAGCGTTGCTAACTAGGCAGCATTTAATGCCTATTCCTAATATCCCAGAGGGCAGTTAAGAGTCAATCACATTGCTGTGGGTCTGGAGTCACACGTAGGCCAGACCAGGTAAGGATGACAGTTTCCTTCCCTAAAGGATATTAGTGAACCAAATGGGTTTTTCCTGACAATTGACAATGGATTCATGGTCATCATTAGGTTCTTAATTCCAGATATCTTACTGAATTCAAATTCCGCCATCTGCCATGGCGGGATTCGAACTAGTGTCCCGAGAATGCTATCTGAATCTCTGGATTAATAGTCCAGTGATAATACCACCAGGCCACTGCCTCCCCTTGCTAATGGTGGAATAAAGGGTGTCATTGATCCTGTTAAAATTGGCAGAACAGGTGTCAAAACCAGGGCACAAGAGTGCATGGTGGAACATTAATGGAGGTGGAACATTAATGGAGGGAAAAATTGGGAACTATGCTGCTAACCAAAAGTAGGTCATATTTTCCAACATTCTAATTACTTCATACTAACAGCCCAATCTGCACTACGACAAGCTCACTACAATATTTTAACTACACTGACATTCATTTGTTTGGATAATCTTTCATGGTCCTGCTCAGAGGCTGATGTTACTCACCTTTCCCTATAACTATTTCTGTTTCTTTGCTACTGATACCTTTTGTGTGTAGGGGTATAATAGCTTGTACAGGTCAATGTCTGGGAGTGCGTAAACAGCATCTCCTACAATGAGGAACTAAGATACTTATACACTTGGAGGGAGAATGATCACAGCTTCAGCAGTGCAAAAACAGACATGCAGAGCTGTACAGATTTCCTTAATACATAATAAACCAGTTGCTGTTTGAATATACCAATGAATCAGTAATCATTCTGAAGTTAGATTAATCAACATGTTAACATTAGCAGTGATGGCTTGCAAATTATTGAAAATTCAACTTTAAAGACCATCTAAAGTCAGACTGTCAAAGTGGCAGCAAAACTGCAGAAATGGTAGCCGAGCTTGATGAGACCACGCCCAAGCATTGTGTATAGTCTTAGTCTCATTATTTAAAGAAGAATACACTTGCCATAAGGCGGGTACAACAGAGATTCATCTGACAAATCCCTGGGATGGTGGAATTTTTGTAAGAGGAGACATTGAGGAAATAATATTCAATACCGTTTTGAAAAATGAGAGATGCTCACAATGAAATGCTCAAAATTCTAACAGGGCATCATACGGTGGAAATAGTAAGAACAGTGTGGAGCTGGAGGAACACAGCAGGCCAGGCAGCATCGGGGAGCAGGAAAGTTAACGTTTTCTTCTTCAGAAGTGGGGAGGGGGAAGCTAGCTCAGAAATAAAGAGAGAGATGAGGGGTGGAACTGGGTAAGGTAGGTGGGATGGTGATAGGTGAGTGCAGGTAGGGAGTGGTGGGGATGGCAGATAGTTGGGAGATAAGATGGACAGGTTGCGTCAGGGCAAGGAGGCGGGGATGAGAGGGGGATGTTGATCATGGGATGAGGCCAGGGGTGGGGAGATTTTGAAACCAGTAAAATTAACCAGTAACCACATTGAGGCCATTGGACTGTAGGCTCCAGAAGCAGAATAGGAGGTGTTGCTCCTCCAGTTTGTGTATGGCGTCACGGTGACACCGGAGGAGGCCCAGGATGGACATGTCACCCAGGGTGTGGGTGGGGGAGTTAAAAACGGCTCTCGACTGGAAAGAGTTGTCGTTTGTCACATACAGAGTTCTGATGCTCTACAAAAAACTGTCTCAGAGCCTCCACTTGGTCTCACTGATGTAGAGGTGCCTACATCTGCTGCTGCCTGGCCTGCTGTGTTCCGCCAGCTCCACACTGTGTTATACATGATAGAATTGATGTAGCTAGGATGTTTCCCTTGGCTGGGGAGTCTCGATCAGAACTTCCTAAACTTTTCCCCACTGTAACCCCATTTCAAACTGTCATAACTCCTTAATTAAAACTTAGGAAGCAGCAGTCCAATGACAACCAGGGGTTACAGGAGAGAAGATCTGAGACAGCAGTTAGGAGGAAAATCGGAACTCCACGGCAGCACCACTGCTTTGAAGCCAATAATCTCAAAGATTTCAGCTCATGACTCCATTTGGGGTCCTTATTTTGGGAGGCCCTAACTTAAAACCAGGAGGCATAGTCTTAAATGGTCTACCACTTATTTTGAGATTAAGATGAAAAGAAATTTCTTACTCAAGGGATGGTGAATTTATGGGATTCCCTATCCGAAACGGCTGTGAAAATTTAATTTCTGAGCTGGTGCGTCACAGAAAATGATAGATTTCTGTAGGCTAATGATCTCAAGGGACATGCAGGGAAG
This sequence comes from Stegostoma tigrinum, assembly GCF_030684315.1. Classification (NCBI taxonomy): domain Eukaryota; kingdom Metazoa; phylum Chordata; class Chondrichthyes; order Orectolobiformes; family Stegostomatidae; genus Stegostoma; species Stegostoma tigrinum. The sequence goes on from NC_081356.1 coordinate 84,318,009, forward strand.
TGGTGTTGAGTGGATGATCAGTCACAATCTCAATGAATGCCAACTTTTGTTTCTATACTCACTAGAGAAGCGGAAGAACACCCAAGTGTTCGGTATACAGAGTGGAGGCAGGCGGTCTGAAGAGTTATACTGGGCTCAAAATGTTGATCCTGTTTCTCTCAGGCTCAAAACAGGGCACTTGAGGAAAGGATTCAGCCTCCATTGTGTTGTATGGCACTACTTTATTGGAACAGATCAAACTGAACATCCACAAGGCACCATGAGCCATCATTACCAGCAGCAAAATTCTATGATACCACAATCTGTAACCCCCTAGCACATTGCCTACGGTACCATTACCACCGAGTCAGGAGGTAAACCCTGCTTCAATGATAAGTGTTGGAGGCCATATCAGGAGCTAAATCAGGCAAACCTAAAAATGAGATGTCAACCTGGTGAAACTAGAATACAGGACTACTTACAGAAGATTAATCTGGCCTTGTCCTGATATACCTGACATTGCAGATGCCGGCCTTCAACCAATTTGATTCTGTCCACATAAAATCAAGAAATAGCTGAAGGCACGAGATACTTCAATGGCTACGGACACTGACAACATCCAAAAATAGTACTGAGAATTGTGTTTTAGAGCTAGCTATGCCACTAGCCAAGGTGTTTGAGTATAATGAGAACACTGGTATCAACTCAATATTGTGGAAAATTGCCCAGCAATGTCCTATACATATCAACTTTCAACATTCATAATGCACAGTGGCATCTTTATGATGCACTGCAGCAAATCACATCGGGAGTTGATAGCCTAGTGGTATTATAGGTGGACTGTTAATCCAGAGACCCAGATAATGTTCTGCAGTCACAGGTTCAAATCCCACCATGGCAGATCTGGAATTAAGAATCTAATGATGACCATGAATCCATTGTCAATTGTTGGAAATACCCATCTGGTTCACTAATGCCATTTAGGGAAGGAAATCTGCCATCCCCACCTGGTCTGGCCTACATGTGATTCCACACCTAGCAATGTGTTTGACTCTTAACTGCCCTCTGAGCAATTAGGGATCAGCAATAAATGCTGGCCATGCCAGCGACACCCTCTTCCCATGAATGAATAAAGAAACCAATGATCCTTCAATAGCACGTTCCAAAACCACAACCTCTATCACCAAGGTGGCCAAGGGCAGCGGATACACCAGTATCTGCAAGTTCCCCTTCAGTTTGCACAACATCCTAGCATGGAGCTTTACTATCAAAACCCGGAAATATCCTCCCAGCAGCACACTGTGTAGACCTATACCGCACTGACTGCAGTGGTTCAAGAAGGTAGTTGACCAGAATCGTCTCATGGGTCTTACAGATGTGTCTAGCCCACATCCAGTGAATGCATTTAACAAAAAACTTGATGCACTAGAGGTATTTTTCACCTGTAACAATGTGCAATAGAAAAGATTATCAAAAAAGGGTAAGGTCAACAACACACCCAGAAAATATGAAATAGGAGTTGGATAGAGATATATTTAAAGGTACTATCAAGTTCGGCAAATGCTGACATTTTTCCCCAAAACAAACTTCTACAGTAATGCAAATGTCAAGGAGATGGAAGAGTCATATGCTGCTTCCTGTATTACAAAGAGTGAGGAACATAATGAATTGCATTTCAGTAGAAAAGTATTAGAGAAATTTAAGGGCCAGATATTTGACAAATCTCCTTGGCTCAAGAACTTGCATACTCAGGTTCTAAAACAGTTACAGACATTATGGGTGTGTTATAATTTTTAAAAATTCCTAGGTCTCAGAATGTTCCCAGTTATTTGGAAGTTAGCATATTTGATACCATGATCCAAGAAAGGAGGGAGACAGAAAGAGGAAGTCAGCCTCTTATCAGTCAACAGAAAAATGCAGGAATCTATTATCAAAGAAGTCTTAACAATGCACTAAAAAAACATAGCATCAAAGTCACCATAGCATTCTGAAAAGGAACTTGTGTTTGATGCTACCACTGTACAAGGTGTTGTTGAGGCCACATCTGGAGAAATGCTTGCAGTTTTAGTCCCCTTATTTAAAAGATATTTCATTGGAGGCAGTTCAGAAAAGGTTGACCAGGAAGATTCCCAATAGAGGGATTGTCCTAGGAGCAAAAGCTCAGCAGGTTCAGATTCTACTCATTGGAGATGAGAGGAATGAGTCACGATATCATTAAAATGTACAGGATTTTTAAGGGGCTTGACAAGGTAAATGTTGAGAAGGGGAAAAGTATAGAGCCAGGGGACAGTCTCAGAATAAAGGGGCAATTTAAAACTGAGATGAGGGGGAATGTCTTCTCCCAGATGGTTGTCTTTGCAATTGCTTACCCCAGAGAGCTGAGGGGCAGATTCCTTGTATCCATTTAAAGTGGAGATAGATAGATTCTTGATTAGTAAGGGAATCAAGGGTTAGGGGTAAAATGCAGGTAAGTAGAGGTGAGGAATGTCAGATCAGCCATGATCCTAGTGAATAGCAGAGCAGGCTTGAGGGGCCAAATGCCCTTCTCCGGTTCCTAGCTCCTGGTCTTATGGATAAATTTAGAGCTTTCTGAAGACACAAGTATGGGAGTTAAAGGGGTACCATATACCTGGATTTCCAAAGGGCATTTGATAAGATGCCACAAAGAAGCAAAATTAGGTCTCATGGAGTTGGGAGTAATGTAGGAATAAATGGAGCATTCTCAAGTTGGTAGCTGAGACTACTGATGTATTGCAAGGATTAGTGTTGGGGCTTCAGTTACTTTCAAGCTATGTTAATAACTTAGAGAGACATACTGAATAGGAACAAGGGTCGGCCATTTGACCCTCTGAGCCTGCTCCAACGTTCAATATGGTCACTGCTCACCTTTGTTTAGTATCTTATTTCAGCTTTCACTCCACACTCTTTGAACCCTTTATCGTTGACGACTATATCTAACTCCTTCTTGAAAATATTCAATGTTTTGGTCGCAATCGCTTTCTGTGGCAGAGAATTCCTCAGATTCACCACCCTCTGGGTGAAGAAATTTCTCCTTATCTTAGTTCTAAATGGTCTACCCCTTAGCATTAGATTGTGGCCCCTGGTTCTAGACTCCTTGGTCATTGGAACATCCTTCCTGGATTTATCGTGTCTCGTCCAGAATTTTATAGGCTATGAGATCTGCCCCTCTTTCTTCTAAAGTCGAGTGAGCATAGTCCAGTTTCTCAAAATATGTGAGTCCTGTTATCCCAGGAATCAGTTTGGTGAACATTCATTGCACTCCTCCGTGCCCAAACCCCACCCCGACAATCCCCACAATGCCAGAACATCCTTCCTCAGAATCGAACAAAACTGCACAAAAATCTGCACTCCGGGTGTGATCTCACCAAAGCCCTGTACAACTGCAGAATCGTATCTCTGCTCCTGTACTCAAAACCACTTGCTTTGAAGGCCAATATGTCATTTGCCTTCTTCACCATCTGTTGCACCTGCACGTTTTCTTTCAGTGCCTGGTGTACAAGGACACACAGGTCTTTTTGTACTTCCCCTTTCCTCCAATCTATCATCATTCAGATAATAATCACCTTACTTTTTTTGTTACCAAAGTGGGTAACTTCTCAAATCAACTCTATTAGTTGCATCCTCAAAGTCCATTAGATTTGTCAAGCATGATTTCCATTGTGTAAATCCATGCTGGCTCTGTCTAATCATGTCACTGTTTCACAAGTGGTGTGTTGTAAATCTTTTCTGGTATATGAGCATCTTCCCTACTACCAACATCAGGACAAACAATGCGTCCACATTTAGTAATGATAAAAAACATGACGGAAGCGCAAATTCTGGGGAGGATAGAAAGAGGTTGTAAAAACTAAAATTACTAACTAATGGATAGGACATAATAAAAGAGGGAAGAATCAGAATTTTAAAGATGGCCAGTGGCCATACAACAGATAAATAGTGTGAACAGGAAACTTACACAGAGATAAAAGTACTGTTAAGGAAGGGAAGCAAAAAGAGTGAATGACCCACAAAAAGGCATAAAATAGACAACGAACTTATTATTTACCTGTGGTAATGCCACAGAATGACTGCTATCTGTCCTAATAAAAACATTGTGCATTTATAATTAAAAGTAACTTCCACGGACACTAAAATTTCTGCACAGTTCAACACCAGTATTACTATCTCAGTCATCCCGTTCCCTGCAGCTGACGTGGTTTCCAGAAACCATCCATAATAAACAGGGGTACAATCATCAGTTTGTTTCAAATTAATTGCATCACAAAGCTGCATTCTTGATATACTTCCAATTACATGACTGAAATTCATATGAAGACAATAAGACTACATTAGAAATGGAAGCCAAAAATACAATAAAGGTTTATCCTAACAGCTTGAAGATGTGCTTTTGAAATAATGTTCGAAAAGCATTCAAAGTAAAACAGTAGGAACATCTCACACTTCCACAGGATCCCAAAATGCTTCAGAGTTAATGAAGCTTGCTTAAAGTGTAGTCACTGTTAAACATAGGGAATGTGGCAATTTGTGCGTAACAAGTTCTCATAAACAGCAACAAGACGGGGAACCATATGTTTTAGTTATTCATCGCCTAACCAACATATCAGCCAAGACACTGCAGAGCTCCTCTGCTCTTCTTCAAAATAGCAGCATGGAATCTTTTATGTTCCAAGGTTGAAGTCTCATAGAAAGATGGCAGCTCTGACACTGCAATAGTGCAATGGGGGTCGCACCAGTGTTCCAGTCCGTGGAAGGAAGTTTAAATTCATTGCCTTGAAATTTACCTGTCCCACGTTACCCATGACTTTGTAACTGTCATTCTGTAGGATGAAGAAATGTGTACTGTAGATACATAGGAACACAGGAATAGGTGTAGGCCATTTAGCCCCTCAAGTTTGTTCTACCATTCAATGAGGTCCTGGCTGCTCTGCAGCCTAACTCCATATATCTACCTTTGGCCTATATCCCTTATTACCATTGGTTAACAAAAGATTATCTATGCCAGATTTAAAATTAACAATTGAACCTGCATCCACTACCATTTGGAGATGAAAGTTCCAAACATCAACCATCCTTTGTGTTTAGCTCTGTTTCCTGACATCTCTTGTGAACAGATCTTATTCTCAGATTATGACCCCTACTTCCAGAATCTCCAACCAGTGGAAACAGTTTAATCTTTACTTGTCCTGTCTTGTCATGTTAATATCTTGAAGCCTTTGATCAGATCATCCATTAACTTTCTAAATTATAGAGAAAACAGATTGTCTATCTGTATAATCTCTCCTCATAGCTTACCCCCTGAAGACCAGGTGTCATTCTTGTCATCCTATCTTGTATTCCCTCCAAGGTCAATATATCCGTACTAAAATATGCTGCCTTGATCTGATCTGAGTTCAAGCCAGTGATCCCACACATTTCCCCTAAAAGTAGCCACATTTCAATACTTAAAAATATTCACCACCCTAGGTGAGCAGTAAAGACTTATGACAGCAGGCAGAAGAGGGTCAGCCCATTGTCGCCTTAGAGTTTGCAATGCTAAAATTTCATCATGGGACCCCACTTGATGTCTTGATCCCCACTTTGGAAGGTCTGGTCCCACTTACGTTCCAAGTAATTTTCACATAACATCACTAATTTTGGATTCTATTTCGCTAGACATAGATTGCAGTGTGCAGTTTGCATATTTCATAGCTTTTTTAAAAAAAGTATTGTCACTGTTGACAACTTTCAAATGCTGTAATCATAATAAATTGATAATTGAAATTTTAATTTTGTTAAAAACAACAATCGTTGTAAAGATGACTCCATATGACTTCAAAGTTTAAGATTTTTATTGTAAAGTGGACCAAAAGCATCCACAACTAAATAACTCTTTGTCCATAATTGTATTTGAAACCACAGATAGGACATTCCCATTTCCCTTTTAACGCAAACAAAACATACTTCACAAAATCACTTAATACTAACAAAGTAGATATTCAATTCTCCTAGAACCAGTCCAACATAATTCTCAGCTCTCCGAGTGTTTCTTTCTGTTCTTTTTTCACACTGCAAAAACTTTAAAATTTAGAATTATCTTTCAAAGTGAAGTTTTTCTCCCTCAGAGCTTCTTCCTTTGGGTGAAAGCTATGTGAATTTAACAGCCTTTTTCTAAATTGTCATGAATTTCGTCCTCTCAATTACTGCACAAGTTCCTACTTGTACTGTTGCACGTAAACCACAGTGCCTTGCTGCCAATAGCTGCTGTCTCTCTCTCAGATCCAGGCAAACTAGCTAAGTGTGCAATACCATAATGGCTTCTTCTACACGCTTCCATTTTCAAATCCATTAATCACGATATCATGTATCCAGGTAGAAATGCTGATTAGCTATCATTAGATTATAACTCTAACTTACCATTGATTCAAATAGAGAGTCTGAAGTACAACTATTTAAAACCTGACATTTTCAGCAACTTTCTGGAACTTTGAAAATTAGCAATCTAGCCACTGTGAACACAGATGTTGCTGCCATTATCTCCTCCTTTTTGTCCACCTAGTAAAACAATCCAGGTGTTTCTTTTATATCCAACAACCTTATTATCTAAACTTATTAGGCAGATTTCAATGTAGGTCACTTCAGTGTTTTCATTTTATTAAAATTTAGAGCACCATCTCAAAACATCATGCTTTTAAAACTCACATTCCTCAATCATTTCCACATCTACTCCATTTAGACTCTTGTTTTACAAGGAGTTTACATTCTGCTTATTCTTTCACAACATCAGAAAGGCATAAATGAGTAAATTATCCAGGCTGACTCAACATTGCAATGAAGCAAAGCTGTAACTAAAAACCCTGCCAAAAACTTCTTTGCTTCATTAGCAATCACCAGGTTGTTATTGTACATTCGGATTTTTCACAACCTAGATGCCCTCAACCTGGTTTCAAACAAGGTATCATAGCACAGACACCAGTGACGACTTCAGATGTAATCTGATCAACATTGTACCCCTTCCTGTCACACTACGGTTATCAAACTTAAAAGAATGTACCGACAAAAAAAGGCTAGAATTTGCAACTAATTGTAAAAAGACCCAAGGAAAGTGCATATGAAAATATGCTGCATTCGTAACAAAGTGAGAAAATTGTCAGCACAGACAGGAGTAAATATGTATGTCCCAGACAGCTGTTTCAAGGGCATGGCTACCAGGTGGCCAAGGCTATGACATGACTATTCAACCATAATTTGATGCTTGTGGAAGACAGTTTCTCAGAGGAATGCATTCTGGTGCCAAACAGGGATCAGGCTATTCTAGGCCTGGTAATATGCAACAAACCAGGATTAATCAATAATCTCATAATAAAAGAGCCTCTACATAATAAACATAATAGAATTGAACACTCACCTACTTCAAGTAGAAAACTGTGGTGCCAGACAAATGTTTTAAACCTAAATAGTGGCCATTATTAGGGTACAAAGCTAGAGCTAACCAAGGTGAACTAGGAACAGGAGTTGCAAGGTAGGACTGTAGGAATGCAGTGGCATTAACTGGTGTATTCTCCACGACAACAACTCCACCAACCAAGGATCTCTTGTCAACCAATTTTCTCTCACGATGTATGAAATATAAGAAGAATGGGAGGAGAAACAGAATTTCACAGAAACCCATAAAAATCTAACCAGACTAGACAGGGTAAATGCAGGAAGGTTGTTCCTGATGTCCAGAACCACACGACACAATCTAAAGCTATGGGACAGGCCATTTATGACTGAGATGAGAGAAATTTCTTCACCCAGAAAAGTTGTGAGCCTGACAAATTCTTTGCCATGGAAACAGTTGAGACCAAAACACCAAATATTTTCAAGAATTGGTTAGACACAGTCTTTAGGGCTAAAGTGATCAAAGGGTACAGGGCAAGAGCAGGAACAAGATACAGAGTAGGATCATCAGCCACGACCATACTGAATAGAGGAGTAGACTCAAAGGGCTGAATTGCCTACTCCTGTTCCAAAAGTTACTGTACAAGATAAGACTGAAATAACTCTAGACAACAATGTATCAACTGAGGGGGGTTTTTCCAACAATCGACAATGGATTCATGGCCATCATTAGACTCCTAATTCAGATATTTATTGAATTCAAATTCCACCATTTGCTGCGGTGGGATTCAAACCTGGGTCCCCAGAATATCAGAGATAATGGGAACTGCAGATGCTGGAGATTCCAAGGTAATAAAATGTGAGGCTGGATGAACACAGCAGGCCAAGCAGCATCTCAGGAGCACAAAAGCTGACGTTTCGGGCCTAGACCCTTCATCAGAGAGGGGGATGGGGGGAGGGAACTGGAATAAATAGGGAGAGAGGGGGAGGCGGACCGAAGATGGAGAGTAAAGAAGATAGGTGGAGAGAGTGTATGTGGGGAGGTAGGGAGGGGATAGGTCAGTCCAGGGAAGACGGACAGGTCAAGGAGGTGGGATGAGGTTAGTAGGTAGCTGGGGGTGCGGCTTGGGGTGGGAGGAAGGGATGGGGAGACTGCATCCACTGTACCCGGTGCGGCTTCCTCTACATTGGGGAAACAAAGCGGAGGCTTGGGGACCGCTTTGCAGAACACCTCCGCTCAGTTCACAACAAACAACTGCACCTCCCAGTCGCAAACCATTTCCACTCCCCCTCCCATTCTCTTGATGACATGTCCATCATGGGCCTCCTGCACTGCCACAATGATGCCACCCGAAGGTTGCAGGAACAGCAACTCATATTCCGCCTGGGAACCCTGCAGCCCAATGGTATCAATGTGGACTTCACCAGTTTCAAAATCTCCCCTTCCCCTACTGCATCCCTAAACCAGCCCAGTTCATCCCCTCCCCCCACTGCACCACACAACCAGCCCAGCTCTTCCCCCCCACCCACTGCATCCCAAAACCAGTCCAACCTGTCTCTGCCTCCCTAACCGGTTCTTCCTCTCACCCATCCCTTCCTCCCACCCCAAGCCGCACCCCCAGCTACCTACTAACCTCATCCCACCTCCTTGACCTGTCCGTCTTCCCTGGACTGACCTATCCCCTCCCTACCTCCCCACCTACACTCTCTCCACCTATCTTCTTTACTCTCCATCTTCGGTCCGCCTCCCCCTCTCTCCCTATTTATTCCAGTTCCCTCCCCCCATCCCCCTCTCTGATGAAGGGTCTAGGCCCGAAACGTCAGCTTTTGTGCTCCTGAGATGCTGCTTGGCCTGCTGTGTTCATCCAGCCTCACATTTTATTATCTTGGAATCCCCAGAATATCATCTGGGTCTCTGAATTAACAGTTCAGTGAGAATACCACTAGGTGGAGCAGCACGGTGGCTCAGTGGTTAGCACTGCAGCCTCACAACACCCGGGACCCAGGTTCGATTCCAACCTTGGGCGACTGTCTATGTGGTGTTTGCACATTCTCCCCGTGTCTGCGTGGGTTTCCTCCGGGTGCTCCAGTTTCCTCCCACAGTCCAACGATGTGCAGGCTGGGTGGATTGGCCATGCTAAATTGCCCGTAGTGTTCAGGGGTATGTGGGTTATAGGAGGATGGGTCTGGGTGGGATGTTTCAAAGGGCAGTGAGGACTTGTTGGGCCAAAGGGCCTGTTTCCACACTGTGGGGAATCTAATCTAATCTCAGTCATCACTTCCCCTATTGAATTTACAAAGTTTGGGATAGAATTAAGTAGAAGGGAACAACATACTATCCGGTGAAAGTTTTTGGTAGGTCAGATGATTCAACAGATTTTAAAGGACTAGAAAACAAAGACAGTAATAGCATGAAAGAAAATTGTTAGACTTAACATAACAGATAGGCGTTTCTACAAGTATTTTTCAAGAGTAACTGAAGCTAGTACTGGCTCTTTTTCACAGAATCACAGAATCCCTACAGTGCGGATACAGGCTCTCCGACCCAACAAGTCCACACTGACCCTCAAGGCATCCTACCCAGCCGCATCCCCCGTAACCAACCTAATCTACACATCCCTGAACTCTATGGGCAATTTAGCATGACCAATCCTTCTAGCCTGCACATCTTTGGACTGTGGGAGAAAACCGGATCATCCAGAGGAAACCCACAGAGACATGGGGAGAATGTGCAAATTCCACACAGACAGTCGCCTGTCCGTGGGATTGAACCCGGGTCCCTGGCGCTGTGAGGCAGCAGTGCTAACCACCGAGTTACCATGTCGCTGCTTTTTATGTGGTGAATTGTTAATGAAAAACCACAAAATGATCAAGGCAATAAACAGGTTTTCTGTGCCTATCTTCACTGCTGAAAATTGCCCAAAGGTATTTGAAAAATAAAAGATAAAAGGGTGGGAGGAACAGTCATCATCAGCAGCAGCGAAAAGATTGTAGAAAAGCTATTAGATCTAATGCATGAGGGTTGCAATACCCTCAGATTCTCAGGAGGTTTTTGTTAACAAGCCACAAAGGCACTGTGGAAAATTAAAGTTCAACATGAAGGGGGCAACATATTGGCATGAATCGATGGTTATCTGGCTAACCGAAAACAGAAGCATGCATCATAGGGTCGTAAAGGAAGTGGCTGCAATTAGAAGTCATTAACTGGTGTATTCTCTATGGCAAGACTTCTATCAACCACTGTCCACGTGTCAACCAATCAACATCCTGCTCTCACAGTTTGAATGCTGATGTTCCCATTTAATCTGTATTTTTGCAATTCGACCTAATGAGTACAAGGTGAATAGCTTGGACAAAATGAATCTTGTTTTTAACAATACTCAAATTCTGAACAACTAAATGACTAATTTTGAGTTTTTTTGAGGAAGTAGTAAAGAAGGTAGATAAAAGGCTCTCATGAATGCAGCGTACTTGGATTTCTAAAGGACATAAGGTACCATATCAGAGGTTAATCCACAAAAGACAGACTGTAGCCAAAGTATAATGTACAATACATACTAGGCATGAATAAATGATTATTTAGCCAACAGAAACTGGAAAGTATGGATAACTGGGTCACCTGTCATAGGAAAATGTTAGAAGTTATTACAAAGAAAATATAGCCAGGTACTTGAATAAATTCAAATTAATCAGACTGAGCCAATATGATTTTGTGAAAGGGAAAGCATATTTAACAAATCTACTGGAGTTGTCTGAGGAACTAACATGCTGTGGATGAAAGGGAACTGGTTGATGCAATACCCTCAGATTCTCAGGAGGTATTTGTTAACAAGCCACAAAGGCACTGTGGAAAATTAAAGTTCAATATGAAGGGGGCAGCATATTGGCATGAATCGATGGTTATCTGGCTAACCGAAATCAGAAGTTAATCACAAATAAGTATTTTTCAAGCTGGCAAGACGCAACAAGTGGTGTGCCAAGGGTTTTGGAATGCTAATTGATTGTTTTAATCTATCACAAAGGAAATGGAATACAACACAGGCAAGGTTATACAATGTGAGGCTGGATGAACACAGCAGGCCAAACAGCATCTCAGGAGCACAAAAGCTGACGTTTCGGGCCTAGACCCTTCATCAGAGAGGGGGATGGGGGGAGGGAACTGGAATAAATAGGGAGAGAGGGGGAGGCGGACCGAAGATGGAGAGTAAAGAAGATAGGTGGAGAGAGTATAGGTGGGGAGGTAGGGAGGGGATAGGTCAGTCCAGGGAAGACGGACAGGTCAAGGAGGTGGGATGAGGTTAGTAGGTAGATGGGGGTGCGGCTTGGGGTGGGAGGAAGGGATGGGTGAGAGGAAGAACAGGTTAGGGAGGCAGAGACAGGTTGGACTGGTTTTGGGATGCAGTGGGTGGGGGGGGGGAAGAGCTGGGCTGGTTTAGGGATGCAGTGGGGGAAGGGGAGATTGTATACCGCATCCACTGTACCCGGTGCGGCTTCCCCTACATTGGGGAAACCAAGCGGAGGCTTGGGGACCGCTTTGCAGAACACCTCCGCTCAGTTCGCAACAAACAACTGCACCTCCCAGTCGCAAACCATTTCCACTCCCCCTCCCATTCTCTAGATGACATGTCCATCATGGGCCTCCTGCACTGCTACAAAGATGCCACCCGAAGGTTGCAGGAACAGCAACTCATATTCCGCCTGGGAACCCTGCAGCCATATGGTATCAATGTGGACTTCACCAGTTTCAAAATCTCCCCTTCCCCCACTTCATCCCAAAACCAGCCCAGTTCGTCCCCTCCCCCCACTGCACCACACAACCAGCCCAGCTCTTTCCCCCCACCCACTGCATCCCAAAACCAGTCCAACCTGTCTCTGCCTCCCTAACCAGTTCTTCCTCTCACCCATCCCTTCCTCCCACCCCACGCCGCACCCCCATCTACCTACTAACCTCATCCCACCTCCTTGACCTGTCCGTCTTCCCTGGACTGACCTATCCCCTCCCTACCTCCCCACCTATACTCTCTCCACCTATCTTCTTTACTCTCCATCTTCGGTCCGCCTCCCCCTCTCTCCCTATTTATTCCAGTTCCCTCCCCCCATCCCCCTCTCTGATGAAGGGTCTAGGCCCGAAATGTTAGCTTTTGTGCTCCTGAGATGCTGCTTGGCCTGCTGTGTTCATCCAGCCTCACATTGTATTATCTTGGAATTCTCCAGCATCTGCAGTTCCCATTATCTCTGATACAGGCAAGGTTGTGTTTAATTTATACAAGACACTGATGAGATCACACCTGGAGGAGTGTCCACAGAATTGATTACCTTATTTAATGAAGAAAGGATGTATATGCATTGGAAGCAATTCAGGGAATGTTTACTAGATTCGTACCTTCAAAGAGCACGGTATTTTATGATGAAAGGCTGGACAAATTAAGCCTATATTTGAGGTTTAGACGAATAGAGACAACTTGATTAAAACCAACAAATACTGAGGGATCTTGACTAAGCAGATGCTTCCAGCGAAGGGGAAGAAAAAAGTCAGGGCTCACCATCTAAAAAGGATTAACTGAAATATCTTCTCACAGAGGGGCATGAGTGTTCTTGAAAAATTAGTGGAAGTAGAGTCATTGAATATTTTTAAGATAGAGATAGGTAGATTCTTATTAAGCAAGTAGTTGAAAGGTTACCAAGAGTTCAAAAAAGATTTACCAGGATGTTGACAGGACTAGAGTGTTCAGTAGGCTGGTTCATTTTTTCACTGAAGTGTAGGAGGTTGAGGTTTGTAAAATCATGAGAGGTATAAATAAGGTGAATAGCAAAGGTTTTCCCCTAGGGTGGAAGAGTTCAAAACTACGGGGCATATTTTTAAGGTGAGAGCCTTAATTCGGAGAATTACGTAGTATTTTGGATTCCTTTAATGGAAATTATACAAAACCTAAAAAAAGTCATTACAATTTAAATCGCATCCGGACAGATATATGAACAGGAAGGGCTCAGAGGGATATGGCCAAAATGCTGGCTAATGCACCTAGATAAATTTAGGATATCTGGTTGGCATGAATGATTTGGACCAAAGGGTCTGTTTCCATGCTGTGCAACTCTATAACTCTATGATCTTTCACTTTTTATTGAAGTAAACAATGTTACACCTTTCCACAAATTAAAATTGCATTTCATTCTTTAAAAGTATGTTCCCTGACGGCCTACCACTAGCCACATGAAGAAAAACAAACATGGAAATATTGCAAATTAGCGTTTATTAATTGTTGGCCATAGCTTTACACCAACTTGCACAAGAGTACACCATGCATGATTCTCCAATTGCATATGTTTTGGCTGCGAGAATCAAAATAATGACCAGATAACCATGTCTGGTGAACATCAAAATCCCATTGATCAACATTGCTTTACAAAGCATAATTTCTGATAATATCATTCACTGCTACAATTTCACTCCCATCCCTATTGTTGTTATCTCCTCCCAGCCTCATAAGCCAGTGAAACGTCTGTTCTCTTCCAATTTTGTCTCCTGTTCACTTCATGCCGAAGAAAATTAAGCAGAAATCAGTCTAAGGTGATCACTTACCAGTACGCTATTTTAGTACATTAAATTCACCAAGCCTTACTTAACATGGAAGTTTCTATCTTTCTATATTTTCCTCATTTTTGAGAATCATATACCAAGATGACCAATGTCCAGGTCAGAGTCACAACATATTCCTATTGCACCAAATCAGATTTAATGTGCAGATGAAAGACAGAGTACCCTGTTTCACATTGGACATTGTTAACAAACGGAAGGTTTCTTCAGTAGGAATTACTGAACATTTCTACCCCTGCCTGATAGCCAGTAGCACCTGCACAAGTCTTGGCATTATTTGAAGATGAAATTGGATTCAGCCACAACATCCTTTGGAGCTGAATCATCTTCCAACACCCACGCAGGAAATTGACCATTTGCGTAAGGTGCCAGAGTGCTGCAAGTGCAGCTATGGCAACAACATGAATTATATTTTCCAGAAAGATCTGTTAAATATTGATGGTGAATCCTATCTTTATGATTTTCAAGAGGTTCAAGCTTTTACAATAGGGATGAGTTTCAAAACATGTTTTTCCTGCTTTCACTTATAAAATAATTTTCATATTCCAATGCACAAGTAAGAAATATTAATCAAAGCATTCCTAAAAATTCCAGCTTAGTTTTAATATTCTTACCACATTAAAGTATATGTTAAAATTGACAGTTTGGTTAAAAGTTATGAAGAAAATCCTTACAAAATACGCCTGATTTTGCAAGATGTCGATGGCATCTGGCAAGGATACACTCAGAACTCAGCTTCCCGCTAAGACCAATAACTGACAAGCTACTGGTTTCAATATTTAATATATGCAACAAATGCCAACAGACAGAGGACCAGAGGGCACAATCTCAGAATAAGGGTCGCACATTAAAGTCAAACGGGAGGAAGATTTTCATCTCTCAGGATCGTGAATCTGTGAAATGCTTTACTATTGAGGGCTGTCGAGGTTGGGTCGTTAAGAATTTTCAAGGCCGATACAGGTTTTTAATCGGGAAAGAAATAGAGTGTTATAGGGAAAAGGCAGGTAAGTTCAGTTTTACCAGATCAGCTATAATCTGACTGAATGACAGAGCAGACTAGATGGGCACAATGGCCTGTTTCTGCTCCTCCTCCTACCTCTTATGGTCTTATGAAAATGCATTCTTATGCATTATAAATGCAACTGTATTTGATTCAAAATAACTGCAAAAATAAAATCTCTACACATAAGTGCAGAATTAGGAACAGACTATAATACATACACAAATTAGCAGAACTATGTGCAGCAAACTGAGTTTAGAAACTAATAGAATTTTAGTCCCACATCATTATGATGTGAAAGGCCAAAACAAAAAGGATTTCTGCAACACAGCCCACCTAAATGGTCAGCCCTGCTGATTTCTATACAATGCAGTACTGATATGCCAATGAGTTTCTGAACTTACAGAATTCATTCCTATTTAATATATTAGCTTGGAACCTTTTGCCAGGCAGCTAGGTAAAAGCATACCTCCCAATTTCATGCTAGATAAATTACATAATATTAATGTTGTTCTAAAACACATGATAAATTAAGTGGGTTTTTTTTCAATTCACAGGAAACAGAAGTGATTGTATCAGCCATTCTATTACGAACTGTTTAATTTGCATAAAACAGCACCTCTTATGATTGCTTATTTCACAACAATATGGCAGACATAAATATGTATGTAAATTCAAAAGAAGAATCTTTTTATACTCTTTAAAGATCCACAATTAAATAAAACCATGTTGTTATGGACAGCAATATTTTATAAATGAAAACTAATTCAAGTTATGAAAAGACGCTCTCTTGATGCATCCTTTGGAATGACATCATGTAAAATGCAACATAGTTTTAAAAAAAATCAGATTCCCTACAACAATGTTCGATTTAATAATTAAATGAGCTGATTCTTGTTGTTTGGTGACAATTTGTATTGGTTTATTGCTCCATTTTAATCTATTACATACTGTAATAATAATATTCATCGTACAACATCCTACTGATGAAGAAACTTGACTTTACTCAATCTTAAAGTGCCTTACAGAAGCCCAAATTCAGCAAGCGTTCACGAGTACATTTAAAAACTCAACAGGAGCCTCCAGTTATCCCCGCAGCAATGGAAATCAGAACAGAAATCTCAATCACAATAAATTTGCACAAAACTAGACAGATTAGCCTCACAATGCACGAAAGAAAAAAAATGCCCATAGTCCCAAATGAAAACATAATTTTTTCACCACTTCAAGTACTTAAATGATAAAGGTTGTAGTAGATACCAATATATTTTGTTCCTATCAGAGGTGCATCCTCAAACGAAATGGTGAATTATAAACATATCAACAAAATAATTAAAATCAACACAAGGGTACTTGCATAAAACACTTACACAATGAAAAGCCTGCATTTTCTTCAAAGACATGCATCCAAGTGTGATAGACAGATGGCTGTGGGACTGCCGGCTCCTTTTAAACGAGTGAGTCATTATAGTGTAGACGCTATGCATCAGACCTACATTCCTATTGACATCATCACTGCTGACTTTGCTGCAGGAGCAACTATGGCAACCAGATCTTGCACAGAGAGATGGAAACCTCTAATTGCTTTAGCAACTTCCTAGAGCTTCAGCCACAGAACTTCACATCTCTGAATAGGCAATAAAATTCAGTCTTAATTTGATATCTACTGCATGGAAAAACACTATATAGCTATGAAAGAGCTACTTCTCTAATTATAGAACAGTGCTACTGATCAGCACTAGAAACCATCAATATCATTCTTCTGACGTACATTTACATTTGAAAAGGTGGTGAGTGATATCTTAAACAGGTAAAACACCAGAATGTGCATTGCATTAATTAATCTTTCAACTGATAGCAATTGTATTCTCAGGTATTCTGTTTTGTTACCTTTTGCTTGTGACGTCTCCTCTTTTCTACTGCTTAGCAGGTAAACGCACCAATACTTGGCTGGCAAACTTATCAATTCAACACTGAAATAGGACAGGGTTAGCTCACCTTCGGGAGAGTAGCTGTAAAGTTCTAAACTTAAATTGTTATACCCATTAATTTTAAGATGTTCAAGATCGATTGTAATTCCTGATTAATTAAAAATTGGGTAAAATCTAAGCAAATGTGTGACAGAATAAAGTGTTGCATCTGTAACCAAATCATGGAATTGTCAGCACAGTGGACGTAAAAGGTGACAAGACGTTCTGTTCAGGGAACCTTCAGCACAAGAGAGCCATTTGGCCAATGTCTTCTCTGCTGTTACTACTTCCATGCTGTAGATAAGCTACATCTGCTCATTTCCTTTAACATTGTTCACTGTATATCAGAAGCAATACAATAAGCATATGAAATAATTCACAACACTTGTTATATTTGCAGCAAGGAAAATAAGGCCCTATGAGAATTCATCTTGGGTTTATGCCTTCTTGTTATCAGATCACCAGCCAGCAGAAGTACTGTTACACTGTTAAACCTCTCAAACTTTATGATGTTTATGCAATTAGTATGTAGTTTGACAACACAAGTATACATGTAGATCTGTAGAATAAGAAATATATTGGTATATTATGAGTAGCTTTTTTGTTAATATTCACACTAATTTGGCAACAGTTTAGCTGGAATCAGGAGATTTAGAAATACATGTGACCATGAGTTTCTAAAGTGGGGTCCTGACCAGAAATGTCAACTTTCCTGCTCCTCTAATGCTCTCTGGCCCGCTGTGTTCCTCCAGCTCTACAATGTGTTATCTCTGACTCCAGCATCTACACCTCTTTCTATCTCTCATCATGAGTTTTGTTGAATTTTATCATTGTGTTTTGCAAAGCACCTGCAGGACTGTAGTTTCTTGGTGGTGGTTTAGGGCTCTGCGCAGTGTCCAATAATCATGTGATTTTCAAGGAACTGATTGATGATTGGACGGGTTAGTGATTTGATAGCAAGAGGGAATGAACACAGGATGAGTTTTAAATGTATAAAGAAAGACTAGATTTTTCACTGTGCAAAAGAATTAAAGCAAGGGATGAAACACAAGCTTTTCATCATATACTAGGAGCAGTCTGGCAGACAGAAATGGAGAAATGGGGAAGGAATGGATGAAGACAGTTCTATCTTGCATGGCGAAGGCACTAACATTAGCACAATTCTCATTTCGATTTTCAAATCCCTTTATGGCCTTACCCCTCCGATATCTGCAATTTCCTTCAGCCCTTGAGATATATGCACTGCTTTAAATTTGGCTTCCTAGCAGATTGTGTTCACAATGCCCAAGACTAACACATTATAATAAAGTAAACTTACCACTGACTGCTGTGCTACATCCATTCAACCATGTTTTTATACAAGAGTTGGAAGTTATCTTTACAAGTAACATTTGTTCGTAAAATGAAACTTGCACAGCCAGACACACTGCAAAAAAATTCCCTGACTGAGATCAAAGTGAATTACAAAACAGGCACTTCCAAATTATGAATGCTGGTCAATTTTCAATGGAACCAGACTTTAAAACTCCTCACAGCTTGCTGAAATGCTACTTAAACTCAGAAGCAAAGAAAACAAAAGTACGTCATTTGTCCATTCAAATATGTTCCGCAATTTAACGATCGTGCTTGACTCATTATCCCAATGCCGTACTGCTGCTGTCTTCCCATATCCCTTTATACGTTGAGTGCCAAAAAATCTATTTCTTTTCTAATTATATTCAGTGACATGGCCTTCACAGCCTTACATACTAGTGAATTCTACAAGTTCACCACTCCCTGAAGAAGCTTCTCTTCATTTTAGTCCTAAATGCCCTACAATGTACTCTAAGACTTGTTCTTGATCTCCTGTCTTTGCAACTAGTCTGGCCATCCCATCAGAATTTTATATGCTTCAATGAGACCCCTTCTCATTCTTCTAAATGCCAATGAATAGAAGACCAGTAAATCTAACCACTGCTTACGTGAAAATTCTGCCATCACAGGAATCTGGTGAACCTTCACTGAATCTGCTCTATGCCAGCATATAATTTATTAGGGTCTTACCAATGCCCTGGACTACTGCAGTAAGATTTCCTTGCTCTTGTAACTCAGAGCCTTTTGCATTGAAGGCCCAACAATCCATTTGCCTTTCTGACTGATAACTGCACCTGAATCTAGCTTATGGTGACTAGTGTACCAAGTCACTCAGGTCCATTGTCTGTAAATATTTCCCAATCTATCACAATTTAAATAATACTTTGCCAGTCTGCTTTTCCTACTGAAGTGGACAGCTCCACAGAATACTGGATATTCACGGATATTTCCACTCATCACCTACTCTAAATTACCTCTACATATTCCTCACCACTCAAACCTACCCAGTTTTGTATTGTCAGTAAAACTGGAGATATTATATTCGAAATCCTGATCCAAGTTGTTCATCGATATCGTGACTGCCTGGAGTCCCCAAACACTAATCCCTGCAATACCCCTCTATTCACTTCCTTCTGCTCTGAAATGGAAACAGTCACAGTCGGTTTTCTGTCGAGTAATCACGCTTTCAATTCATGTCAGTACAATACCTGCAATCCCTTGTGCTTTAATTTTGCACACCAACCTCTTAATGTGATACTTCATCAAAAATTTTATACAAGCCCAAAAACATATCAACTGGTTCTCTCTGATCTATTCTGCTGCTAATGTTAATAAGCTTGGACAGAAATTTGGAGTTAGATTCTCAAGATATTAAAAACAACAACTTAAGTACTAGATAACAAAGTGTGGATCTGGATGAACACAGCAGGCCAAGCAGCATCTCAGGAGCACAAAAGCTGACGTTTTGGGCCTAGACCCTTCATCAGAGAGGGGGATGGGGAGAGGGTTCTGGAATAAATAGGCCGAGAGGGGGAGGCGGACCGAAGATGGAGAGAAAACAAGATAGGTAGAGAGGAGAGTATAGGTGAGGAGGTAGGGAGGGGATAGGTCAGTCCAGGGAAGATGGACAGGTCAAGGAGGCGGGATGAGGTGGTAGGTAGGAAATGGAGGTGCGGCTTGAGGTGGGAAGAAGGGATGGGTGAGAGGAAGAACAGGTTAGGGAAGCAGAGACAGGCTGGGCTGGTTTTGGGATGCAGTGGGGGAAGGGGAGATTTTGAAGCTTGTGAAGTCCACATTGATACCATTGGGCTGCAGGGTTCCCAAGTGGAATATGAGTTGCTGTTCCTGCAACCTTCGGGTGGCATCATTGTGGCACTGCAGGAGGCCCATGATGGACGTGTCGTCTGAGGAATGGGAAGGGGAGTTGAAATGGTTTGTGACTGGGAGGTGCAGTTGTTTGTTGCGAACCGAGTGATCAACTTAAGTACTAGCATCATCTTTGAAAAATGCATGTATTATGGCAAGACATAGAGTGTAGAAGTTCAGATATAATGATGATAATCATTAAAACTCTAGTCAGATCATATTTGGAGCTGTGATAACTTAGGGCTGCAAATCAAAGATAGGACATTAAGGCAATGGAAATGATACAAAAGATTAACCATGAAACAATTTAGCATGAAGGAGTAAAAATCTGAAGGCAGCTCAGAATTAAGGCTGTTTTCTTTAGAACAAAATTATTGCACAGGAATTTGATAGGAGGGTTTACAATTCCAAATAAATGGTAAAGAATGGACAGAAACGCGAGCGCAATTTTCCCTGCCCATTCAGACAGAGCTTTGAGAAGGGTGTACAGGGGAACCCAATTGGACAGATGGCAAAAATTCAGTTTCCCAATCATGGACTGAATATTTTCTATTAATTCTCAGATACTTTTTTCTAAACAACTTGCTCAGCAATGTTATTACACATCACTGAAGCAAAAGCTCGAACTCAGACCACCTGACTCAGAGTTAAGGACACCATCACTGCTCCACAACAGCCCTTTTCTTTATTATCTATCCTACTTTTATAATCAACCCATTCACAGATGTTATTACACATCCCCAAAGCAGGTTGGGCTTGAACATGGGTCTCTCAGTCCAGAGATAGGGACGTTACCAACTGTGCCACAAGATCCCTTTGTGTTACATGGATTGCTTTCAGGTGCATCAGCTTTCCTGATCTTCATGGTCAGGACACAGCTTTGCTTTCATTAGCATGAATAAATGCTCATTAGCACCGCAGCTTAAATGGAATTGCATTAACAGGTACAGTCCTGTGCAATCACAAATCCTGAGAAGTATACCTGATGGGATAGACATCTTCCAAGCTCTGCTGAGTACAAACTTCTTTAGTTAGTTAGCTCTTTCATAATCAAAGTGTTTCTTCACACAACCACTTACAGTGTTAGCAATAAAGCCTTTCTGCATTGATCAGCTCATGAGAAGTCTCAGCCATATGCAGACTTGCTTGTTGTTCAATGCTTACACTGTTAGGGGTGAAGACTGATCTGGCCATCCAGCCTGTCCAAACAGTCAGACTGGCTGCAGCCAGGAAACCTACTTAGAGGAAGCAAGTGGGAGTGAATTTGAAAGGGAGCTCAACTCAAAAGGTCATTTATTGCGGTTGTGTCTTCTCCCATGCAAGTCTTTGGTGGAAAGCTTGGCATATATTCTCTTAGCTGTGACGAAAGGCAGTTGAGCTGATGCTCTGAGAGCAACTCAGTGTTGTAACTTCTTTTATATTTTCAGTGAATCTTGGGAGATGTGACAGTCAGTATGACCACGGTACCAACAGTGCAATGAAGTGACAAACATCAATTGCAATGAAGCATCTGATAGAAATGATTGACACTCAACCTCCTGTGCAAGTCCCCAACAGTAGCAACCTTACAATACTGAGAAGCATAGGAACATGAAGCATCAACTTGACAGGGTTACATGTTCCTCATTGATCTCGAAGCACTGGAGCCAATTTCATTTCAGTTGCCCACTAGCGTTGGCGCCTGCTGTCATCTCTGTCCAGCCGAAATGGTCGTTTGTGCCATACACGGGGTAAGAACTTATTTTATCTCAAGGGCTTTTCACTTCCATAGAACCCTTAGCTAGGCACCACTGAAGCATACTGGCACTTCTTGCTTGGAAAATGACATGTCCAGAAGTGGGTATAGCTAATGAGCAAAAAAGTTGAAATACAGAAACAAACTCAGAGCAGAAATTTGCCAACTGGCACTTTGAGCCTGCTCCACCATTTAATTGTGATCCTTTATCCCAATTCCATAATCCCACTTTCTCCCTATATTTATTGACGCCTTTAAAATCTAACAATTCACCTCTCCTCCACCCGCCTTCTCCAGGTGGTGCTCCTGAGTTACAAAGTCCAGGTGACTTTAAATTTGATGTTTGGACATCGGAGCCTGTAAGATGCTAGACGGCTTCACAATCTTCCACATTTTATCCATACATGCATAAGTAACAAGCTGAGAAGAACAAGATCGCATGAGAAACTCAACCAATATGCTATAAAACTTGCCTCCTCACAATCTTGGTACTTTTAAGAGACAGAGAACAGAGAGAAGTAGCTTTTATGCAGAGTTGTGAAGCTGTAAAATGCAACCCCAGAATTAATAATTTAAAACAAACAGTAAAGTTGAACACTATCTGTTTAGTTTTTCTGCCTTTGTATTCAACGTATTTGTTTATTTTTCCATGTTTTTAAGATGGTGCCAGAGAATAGCGATTCTGTTCAATACTTTTAACAGCATTTTGTAACAAATGACAATAAATAAATAAAACAGACAGCCAGGCAGACAAATTGATTTAGGAATTCATCATAGAGATGGGAAAGAGAGCATTTGTATCCAAGGCAGGCATATAGGTCTGGACTAGTAAGTTAACAGACAGGAACTACTCCATTCATGGATGATGATCAGCAAAGGGCCAACTAGCAAGTCTGCAAATTCTACACAATCCCCGTGCACCTCGCAGAGCAAAAACAGGCATCAAACAGCAGCACCACATCACGTTGGAAGGGTGATTTACCAGAAGGCAAGAAATTTTTTTAAAGCTAGGGAAAGAGAGAACAAGACAGAAATTATGATTCAGTAAAGTAGAAGAATTGAGACAGTCTACTGACTTAGCTGGAATTCAGTGCACGGTGAATTGCAGCTGTTATTTCTGAACTTCCATAAACAATTTTCTCATATCATTGCACAGGTATTGCAAATTTAATATACTGAAATGTTACATTTCCATGGCACAGAAAATGATGTGTCTCAAACAAGCATGTTGTGCATATTTCACAAATAATTTTATGCTTGAATCATTAGCTCTGCTCACTAAGTTACTGTGTATAAAGCAAGTTCTTCCCTTGTAACCTTAAAGGGTTTTTTTTGAGTGTCTAACATACTCCCTCTTGTTCATCAAGGGTTAATACACAGAATAAAGTAATATTAACAAAGGAGAAAAAACAGCAGAGAAATAAATGTTACAGGGTTACTGATAAGAACAATACTCTGCTGTTACAAAGAAACATATGAAAATTGCTCCATTATTCAGGTTAATGTTCTGAAATCAGCAATTCTACACAACCTAACAGGTGGACACTTCTAGCTTTGGTTGAAATATACCCAAAATAGAATAAAACATGCACTAAAGTGGAAAAATAACTATTCATATATTACCTTTATCCCATGTTTCTTGGTGAATTAATTACACCCACATGCTGTTTGGCAGGTCAACTGTTAATTTGTTTGAGGCATAATGGATGGGACCTAAAAGATCACCTGCACATGCAACAAATCCTTTAAAAACAGGCGCAGCACTTTAATATTACATGAACAGGAAACGCAGGAAACTTGGAAAGCTGTAAAAACCAACTTGAGGAATGAAAAGATGATTAAGAACCACACAAAAGAAAACTCTTCACAAGATATCAAAGCCAACAGCAGGAGAACACACAGACCAAACAAAGGACATATGGAATCATACCATGGTCAGCAATGGCCAAATTGCTAATGACAACCTTGCATCAATTTTCCTTGGAAGAGGTCAAAATAGCAGTGGCACAATGAAAAATCAAGTACCAAGAGGAGGGCCATGCTTGATTAATGTTTTCAAATAAGGTAACCAAAGAAAAGGTGTATGAAATATTCTCCAATCCTGAAAATTTCTAATAAGGAGCATTCAAAGTGGATGAGCACTCTTTATTTGGAACTGCGCCATTGTATTAGAAAACAGTAAACATTTTAAAATGGGACAGCAAATCCATGTAACAGCAGATCTGCTAATCTAATATTTTGTGAGGAAGATATTAGATATTCTAATTTGGGACTGAATGATACATTTATTCATGTGTCCTCTGCCTGAAAATTTGTATTTGGCTGATTGTCTACTGATGTTCTTTTTCTTGGCAATGGTTCTCATTGATGATTTGCAATTGCCTCCCAAAGTCAGGGGGTTGGCAGTGAGGAAACATCCCCGTCCTAGATAGCAGTCAGGAGATGTAAATGTGTTTTTTTTTAAGTTTGGCAAAACGCATTGCATGGTATGATACAGGATTGGGGCTGGGACCAGAACCTTAATTGTTTACAATTTTGACTTAGATGCAGTGTCAGAAAGCATGGTTGCTAAATTTTCTGAAAACGCAAAGCAAGGTAGGACACAAGATTCAACGGATATTGCAAGGCTAAGTTAGTGAACAAAGACGAGGCAGTTGGAATATAATATGTGAATATGTGAATGTCTGTTGTGACAGAAGAATTATAAACAATTTAAAATAGAGAGAGATCACAGAGCTCCGAGATGCAGATGGATCTGGCTGTCCTAGTACATGATTGCAAAAGGTTAATCTGCAGATACAGCAAGTAATTAGAAAAGCTAATAGAAAGTTATAATTTATCACAAGAAAGAATTAATAAAGGAGTAGGGAGTCTAAGCTTCTGTTATACCACATATGAAATACTGTGTATAATTGGCTACCTACTAAAGGAAAAATGAACTGGAGGTAGCTCAGAGAAGATTTACTAGAATAATTTCTCGAGTGGGCAGGTTGTCTTACATGGTAAGGTTAGGCTTGCTGGAATTTAGAAGAGTAAGAAAAGATTTGATTGAAGCATATTGAACAGGATCTTAGAGATCTCAGGGATATCAGATGTGATGAGATTTGTAGCAGAGGAGAAGTCTAGCAAGGTCCATTTCAACATCAGAAGCATCTTGTGCCATCACTGAAATTTTTGACAAGCTGTTAAGTGAGTTGGGGTAGCATGGTGGCTCAGTGGTTAGTACTGCTGCCTCACAGAAACAAGGACCCAGGTTCGATTCCACCCTCAGGTGACTGTCTGCATGGAGGTTGCACAAACTCCCAGTGTCTGCATGCGTTTCCACTGAGTGCTCTGGTTTCTTCCCACACTCCAAAGATGTGCAGGCTAGGTGGATTGGCCATGCCAAATTACCCTGTAACATATAATCTGGGCCTGGATGAGATGTTGTGGATGTATTGGGCTGAAGGGCCTGCCATCACACTGTAGGGATTCTATGATCAGTTTCTGACTATGCAGCAGAGTTGCCAAATAGATAGAATATTGTTTGTTAAAGACCTTGTTAATGGCCCAATTTGCCATTTGGTTTCCTATCCTACTAAACATTGAGAAATCAGAGTAGGTATGTGGTGAATTCACCAGCCACACACATCCCACATCCACAGATATTACCATAGATACATGCCAACTTTTAACAACTCTTATGGCCGACCTTCAACCCACTTGCAGGATGCTTCTATACTCCAATGATTTAACTTGGGATACAGTGGCAACTGTCATTGCAATGCTACAGCAAGGAAACAGTGCATTCAGGGACATGCGCCCAATTTACGGACTAGTCCAGGTCCCATCTTTGGCTCACTACCAGAGCACTCACTCAGCACGAGCCTAACTGGATGTTTACAGTGCTATTTTTACACTTTTTTCCCTAGATAATATTAATTTGTCTTCTGACATGGTTGTTAACAGATCTCAGTCAAGACAAGAGGGATGGCCTTTGGTTAGGGGAACCCAACAAGTCAAGAGCAGCTTGTGATACCAGCCCAGTAATTTGGAGACAGTTATTCAGCAGCACAGGTTGGTCAGAGTCAGGTTCTCTCCACATAAGCTGTAATGAGATGAACGTCAGCAGCCCAACACCCATCGTGACTCTTTTTGACCTATTAGGGGCTGCTTTTCTCCTTAAACGAGAGCCAGGTATTAAGAGTAATGGAACTGGGTTGCGACCTTGGAATAGGCTGGCATCATCTTGTGTTGTAGCCTCCACTTCTGGTCTTGAGGGGTGAGGAAATCCCAGTTCTGCATAGTCAATTCAGCAGAATCTTGAGGACACTGTCTGCAAAGCAGAGCATCAAATTTCCCTGCCACCAGGTCTAGACAGACAGCGCTTGTCCAAATACACAATGGGCTTTTAGAAAGATGGCATGTGTACAAGTGATTCCAGTGAATTGGGGTATTCACTGAGTGGTGAGTTGCTCCAGGAAGATGTTGTGTGGTCAAATGGGCCAGATACAGACACGAAGGATGCCACAGGGATGAGGTAGATATTAAATGATGTGAGTTTGGTAACGTGCGGTGAGAAAACTCAGCAGACCTGGTGGGCAAAATCCTAGTGGCCTTTGGAATTCTTTCCCTGATAAAGCGAAGAAAGCAGACAGTTGGAAAAATTCTAAGGCAGACATGGATCAAGATTGACCTACTAAGAGAGGATAAACATGAATTTTTGAGGGTTAAGTCAGGTCACAATCATAACAGGGACGGAGGTATCTGTAGTTACAGTCTACATGAGCTTCCAGAATACATTTGTAAGTTTTCATGTCAAAATGAATGCCACAAGAACTAAATCTTGTGACATGGGTTGAAAGCAGGTTGTAGGACACAGTAGTAGTGAAAGGAATGCACTCTGGTATGGTTTGACAAATAATATTTCCAGAACCTGGAGTGTCAGCTTGCCTTTGTACAATAATTATTAAGATCTTAAGTGAAAAAAAAGTTGTATATACAAGATTACACGACTTAAATTGACAAGCATAATAAGTAGAGCAGATGGGAGCTGGAAACAATAAAGGGATGTGTACGTAGACTAGATCAAATGAGTCAGATAAACTAGCAAATTGTATTGAATGTGGGGAATTCAAGGTCAATTTTTCTAAATCTAATCCCAAAAAGAATGTATTTTCTAACTAGTGAGAAACCAGAGGCAGAGAAAGGGAGAGAGATTTGGACATCCACATATTGTGCACACATTATGCATATGCATTAAAAATTAGCCAAAAAACACAAAATATATATGAAAGGACTAAAATTTTGCCCTTACACCCAACAAAAAGCAAAGGAGGAGCAGGAAGGCTGACGTTTCAGGCCTGGACCCTTCTTCAGAAGTTTAGGCCCGAAATGTTAGCCTCCCTGCCCCTCTGATGCTGCTTGGCCTGCTGTGTTCATCCAGCTCTACACCTTGTTATCTCAGATTCTCCAGTATCTGCAGTTCCTATTATCCCCAAAAAGCAAAGGAAATCTTTTTGAGGTGTAATGCCCAGAACTGAAGACTGCACTTCAGATGGCATTTTCCCAAAAGCCCTCTACAGTTGAAGCTTAAGTTCATAGAATCTGTGAACTTAGGCTTCAATTGCACAAGGCTTTTGGAAAAATGTCATCTGAACTACAGGGTTCAGTCTGGGTATCACACCTCAGAAAAAGATTTAATTGTATTGACAAAATGTAATTCAGATTTACTAACATTGCAATGACGATTTATGGTTAATCCTCATTGGCTGTTTACATAAATTTAGCTCAGAAACTCTAAGTTATAGAATACTGATGGGCTGATATAATCAAGGAGTTTCAAATGGCAAAAGATTGCAAACAGGTACAGAAACTATTTTCTTTAAAAGAGGGAAGCCACAACAAGGGAGCACAATCCCAGAAGTACTGTCAGAGCATTCAGGTTTGAAATCTGAAAGCACTTGGTTGATAAAGGGTAGTAGAAATCCGGAATTCTCCTCAAAAAAGCCTCTAATGCTGACATTTTCAAGTATAGATCCATAGATCTCTGTTGGCTGTGGGTATCTAGGGGTATAAAGCAAAGGCAGTTAATTGCAATTGAGGTACAGATCAATTATGGTATAATTGATTGGTGGACCAGTCTGGTCTCAAAGGTCAACTCTTCTGGACAGGGGTAGATAGGGATTTACTTTACCAGAATCTGATAGACAAATTCTGACAATGCAGCATTCCATCAGTACTGCACCAAACTATGTATCCAAATTACACATCAAGGTCCTACAAGGAAGGGCTTGAATCTTCAGTCTTCCGCAAATCACAAAAAACAATAAAAGCCTTTTAACTTCTTAGAATGCAGAAAGGTATAGAATCAAAAATTCATCTAAAATTAGAACTAAAGTTCTTTTGCCATTTAAGCATATTCAGTGCGCAACTATATTTCAAGTAAAGGCCAAGTAACTTCATTCAGGGTTAAAATCTTATTTCTGACCCTGATAAGACAGAGAAACGTACACTGACATTTATATGGCTTCAACTGTGGAAAATTCCAGACAGGATAAAAATCCAGCTAGAAAACAGGAAGGCTTGCCTAGGAATCTTCACAGCTAACAATGGAGTGAATCATTGTCAAAACCATGCCCCTATTGCAATAAAAACCAAAAGAACTGTGGATGCTATAGATCAGAAACAAAAACAGAAATTGCTGTTAAAAACTCAGGTCTTGCAGCATCTATGGAGAGAAATCAGAGTTAACATTTCAGGTTGAGCAACCCTTTCTCAGAACACCCTGTTGCAGCTTAAGTTTGCCATATTCCATGATTTAAAAGACCGGCAGTACTGCAAGTTACTTTGTCAGCTTCAATGGAAGGCTACATAAGGTAGATGTGACGGTAGGGTGACTGATGACAGGCTGTCCTTGGGGGACATGAAGTGGGGGAATGGTTAGTGACGAGTCAGGAATTCAGGCATGAAGTTCGCCAGGAACTATAGTCAGTTGTTAGACTTTTACGTTTTTCTGGGGATCAACTAAGCTTAAGTGAGTCAGTCCATGCTGAATTCTCTGATTTAAAATAGCTTTATCAAAGCTTTCCAGATGTGTGGGAATTAAAAAATGAGAATTCTCAATTTCATGAACAAATCCTCAGTCAGTGGAGTCAGATTTCTGCACGACACCAACATGCAACTCCAGTGTATGCTGTTGCACCGGCAATCTAACAGATAAAAAATCTAAACTTTTAATACCAGAGAGCAAATCTATATCATAGAATCACCCTTTTGAAACACAATGGAACCTGCCTCCACCACAGTCTCAGAGAGTGAATTCCAGACATTAATCACTTGCTTTGTGAAAACAGTATCTCATGTTGTTATTGCTTCTTTGTCAATTACCACAAATCCACAGCCTCTGGTCCTCAATCCTTTCTATCTACTCTGTCCAGACTGATCCCAATTTTAGATACCTCTATAACACAGAGACAGAAGTCAAATCAAATCAGTCTCCCTATACCTGAATTCCCAACACAGTCAGGTTAAAACACTCAATGACCTTCAAAATTGCTCATAACCAGACTTTTTTGCACAATGAATACCAGACACCGGATTTATAGCACATGTCAAAGACTTATTACAGATTAAAGCTAATTATTAACAATTATTAACAGCAGTGCAAAGTTAAACAAGGTAATCTAATTAATGTTTAGGCTTAAACTCAATTCTCCAATTCTCGTCCCCACTCTGACAAAATTACATTGAGGCACAGTTAAGGAGTAAATCAAAAAGGAAAAATAAATGAGTTGTAATGGCCAGTTCACTTAAGCAGTCTCCACAATCCATAACATCACCATCATTTGGGAATGTATCTTGCTTACTTTCTGACAAAAGTGAGAAGTGACTGAGGCGGATTCTGAGAGAAAGGCTTGCTCACCATGACTGAGAAGGGGATCATGTAGGACCTGGTGTCAAAGAATGGTGAAGCCCCAAACATTACACCACATTATTATTGCCACTGCAGTAATGTATTAGAGGTAATAATAATGAAAAGTTTCAGCCAGATGGATAAGTGTCTGTCAGAGGGCCAGGCATTTCAGGAGTCCTTTGTGGCTATTCCCCTCTCAAACAAGTATATCATTTTGAATAGTCTTGGCGAGGAGGGGCAGGGAAATGGTCTCTCAGGGGAAAACAGCAACATCAGCCAGATCAGTGGTGCCATAGTTGTCTTTGTTGTATAAAATGTGGAGCTGGAAGAACACAGCAGGCGAAGCAGCATCTTAGGAGCACAAAAGCTGATGTTTCGGGCGTAGATGGTTTAGGCCCGAAACGTCAGCTTTTGTGCTCCTAAGATGCTGCTTTGCCTGCTGTGTTCATCCAGCTCCACACTTTGTTATCTTGGATTCTCCAGCATCTGCAGTTCCCATTATCAGTGGCTCTGTTGTATAGCAGGGATTGTCGAAGTGTAGATGAGTGGTAGTGATAGGGGATTCTATAGTCAGCAGTACAGATGGGCATGTCTGTGTTCTGTGTTATAGACCAGTGAGCCTTACCTCAGTTGTTGGTAAAGTGTTGGAAAAGGTTATAAGGGATAGGATTTATAATCATTTAGAAAAAAATAAATTTATTAGGGATAGTCAGCACGGTTTTGTGAAGGGAAGGTCGTGCCTCACAAACCTTATTGAGTTCATTCAGAAGGTGACCAAACAGGTAGATGAGAGTAAGCCGGTTGGTGTGGTGTATATGGATTTTAGCAAGGTGTTCGATAAGGTTCCCCACAATAGGCTGTTGTACAAAATGCGGAGAAATGGAATTGTGGGAGATATAGCAGTTTGGATCGGAAATTGGCTTGCTGAAAGAAGACAGAGGGTGGTAGTTGATGGGAAATGTTCATCCTGGAGACCAGTTACTAGTGGTGTACCACAGGGGTCGGTGTTGGGTCCACTGCTGTTTGTCATTTTTATAAATGACCTGGATGAGGGCGTAGAAGGATGGGTTAGTAAATTTGCAGACGACACTAAGGTTGGGGGAGTTGTGGATAGTGACGAAGGATGCTGTAGGTTGCAGAGAGACAACAGATAAGTTGCAGAGCTGGGCTGAGAGGTGGCAAATGGAGTTTAATGCAGACAAGTGTGAGGTGATGCACTTTGGTAGGAGTAACCGGAAGGCAAAGTACAGGGCTAATGGTAAGATTCTTGGTAGTGTAGATGAGCAGAGAGATCTCGGTGTCCATGTACACAGATCCTTGAAAGTTGCCACCCAGGTTGACAGGGCTGTTAAGAAGGCTTACAGTGTTTTAGCTCTTATTAATAGAGGGATCAAATTCCGAAACCAAGAGGTTATGGTGAAGCTGTACAAAACTCTGGTGCGGCCGCACTTGGAGTATTGCGTACAGTTCTGGTCACCGCAGTATAAGAAGGATGTGGAAGCTTTGGAAAGGGTGCAAAGGAGATTTACTAGGATGTTGCCTGGTATGGAGGGAAGGTCTTACGAGGAAAGGCTGAGGGGCTTGAGACTGTTTTTATTAGAGAGAAGAAGGTTGAGAGGTGACTTAATTGAAACATATAAAATAATCTGAGGGTTAGATAGGGTGGATAGGGGGAGCCTTTTTCCTAGGATGGTGACGGCGAGCACGAGGGGGCATAGCTTTAAATTGAGGGGTGAAAGATATAGGACAGATGTCAGAGGTAGTTTCTTTACTCAGAGCGTAGTAAGGGAATGGAACGCTATGCCTGCAATGGTAGTAGATTTGCCAACTTTAGGCACATTTAAGTCGTCATTTGATAAGCATATGGACGTACATGGAATAGTGTAGGTTAGATGGGCTTGAGATCGGTATGACAGGTCGGCACAACATCGAGGGCCGAAGGGCCTGTACTGTGCTGTAATGTTCTATGTTCTAAGACTCCAGGATGGTGTGTGGTCACCCTGGTGCCAGAGTCAAGGATGTCTCTGAAAGGACACAGGATATTCCTAACGGGGATGGTGAGGAGCCAAGGGTTGTGATCCATATTGCTACTAACGAACTACATAGACAGAAATAAAGATGAGGTCCTGCAAAGGGAATGTCAGGAATTAAGTAGGAAGTTGAAACCTTTAAAGTTATAATCTCGGGATTACTCCTGTGTCATGGCTAGTGATGCCAAAAATAGGAAAAGAAGAATGTAGTTGAATGCATTGCTAAAGAGCTTGAGTAGGTGGGAGGGTTTCGGATATCATTGACAGGAACCCATACAAAAAGCAAATGTAGCACATAAACTCTAAACCAGGGGGCACTATTATCTTTCCCCTGAGTTAGGCAGTGATACTTGGGAAGGTTTAAACTAGTATGGAAGCAGGGTGGGAAACAAAGCAGTGGGTCAGCATGTGCAGTGACTGAGGAGAAGCTAGAGGTTAAGTCAATAAGTCTAATAGGAAGAATAGGCAGGATCAGGTTATTGAACATGGTGCAACTGACTGTCTGAAGTATATTTGTTTCAATACATGAAATGTAACAGGTAACAGGCTGAGAGCCTGGATTAGCATGGAACGACAATGTTGAAACTTGGTTGAGGGCATGTAGGGCTGGCTGCTCAATTTATTAGACATTTCAGGTATGATAGTGAGGGATGTAAAAGAGATGGGAGTTATATTACTGATTAAGGAGAATGTCACAACTACACAGGGAAGACATCTTGGAGGGCACATCCAAAGCCATTTGGGAGAATTCAGTGATTGCACCTTTGTTATTCCTATGCTGAGGTTATAACGTAGGCCTCCAAACAGCCAAAAGAGACGGATACATAGATATGTACACAGATCATAGAAACATGTATAAACAATATGGTTGCTACAGTGGGTGATTTTAACTTCCCTAATATTGAATGGGACTCCTTTCCTTTCAGGGGCTTAAGTTGGGATGAATTTGTTAGGCACATCTAGGAGGGCTTCTTGTCAATATGTCAATAGTCCAACTAGGGAGGAGGTCATACTAGACTTTGTATTACAGAATGAGTCTGGCCAGGTATTCGAAGTTTCAATGGGGAAGCACTTTGAGAACAGTGACCCTAATTCCAAAGTAAGATATGAATAAGACTGATTCTCAAGTGAAAGTGCTAAATTGGGGGGGGAGGGGGAAGAGCTAATTACAATAGCATTAGGTAAGAACTGGGGAAATTACATTAACATGGAGTTTTTCTTTAAATGGCCAGTAATCAGAGTTCAGGACTAGCATGTTCCTCTGAGAATTAAAGTCTCAGATGGCAGGATTCAGGAGCCTTGGTTGACAAGGGATACTGAATGATCAGTCAAAAAGAAAAAAAGGTTTAAGAAACTGAAACCAGACAAGGGTCCATGAGAAATACAAAAGGAAATAGGCAAGAATTTAAACAAGAAATTAGCTGGGCCAAAAGGAGCCAAGAAATGTTCTTGGCAAGTAGGATTAATGAAAATCGAAGGCATTTTATATGTATATTCGGAGCAAGCAGGCAGCTAGGGAAAGGGGATGGCCACTCAGAGACAAAGGAGGGAACTGAAGCTTGGAGCCAGGCAGAGAATTTGAAAGATTCATTGCGCTGAATGAAGGAATTCCTTCTCATCTTAGTCATAAATTGCTTGTCCCTTATTCTGAAATTTATCCTCCACTCACTTCTAAGTTTCCAAGCTGTACAACACTGACTACATGAATTCTTTGAATCAGTATTCACCAAGGAGGAAGACGTGGATGATTCTAAGATTAGGGAGTAGTATGTTAATATGTAGGGCATGTCAATACAAAAACAGGACGTGTCAGGCGTCTTGCAAAGTATCAGGTAGATAAGTTGCCAGGGCCTGTTGGGATCCATCCCAGGATGGTGAGGGAGGCAAGGGAGGAGATTGCTGGAAAGAAACCAAAAGAACTGCTGATGCTGTAAATCAGAAACAAAAGGAAAAATTACTGGCAAAGCTCACCAGATCTGGCAGCATTTTGTGGAGCGAAATCAGAGCTAATGTTTCAGGTCAAGTGACTCTTTTTCAGAATTGTTTTAAGGAAGGGTCACTGGATCCAAAACTTTAACTCTGCTTTCTCTCCACAGATGCTGGCAGACTTGCAGAGCTTTTCCAGCAATTTCTGTTCTTGTCTGTGGGGAGGTTGCTACAACTTTGACAGATATCTTTGTAACCTCTTTAGCCACAGGTGAGGTTCCCAAAAGAAAACGGACTAGACAAAGTTGTTTAATAAGGTCAACAGGGATAAACCAAGAAATTATATGCCACTGTGCCATCTAATCAGTGGGAGGAAAGTGATTGCAGAAGATTCTCAGGTACAGAATTCCTTTGCTTTTGGAAAAGAATAGATTCATTCAGGCCAGTCAGCACGGCTTTGGGCAGGGAGGTCTTATCTGAAACTTGATTCAGTTTTTTTTGAGGAAGCCATGACGATGATCGATGAAAGTAGGGCAGTGGATGTTGTTTACAAAGACTTTACTAAAGCATTTGACAAGGTCCCTGTCTAGAAGTTTATGTCACATGGGATCCACAGTGATTTGGTGAATTGGATATAAACTTGGCTTGGTCATATTCGGCAACTATGGAACAATTACTTCTCCGGTTAGACGAGTGGTGTTCCACAAGTCTGGGACCATGTGGGCATGGAGGGGTGGGGCGGGGGGGGGGGGGGGGGGGTGGGAGGAGTGTGCGCATGTGTGTGTGCGCACGCGCATGTATAAGTGGTATGACTAGAAAGTTTACAGATGACAGGAAAACTGGTGAAGTTGTGGATAGTGAAGAAGTTTATCAAAAGGTACAGGAGGATATAAAAACCAAAAGAACTGCAGATGCTGTAAATCAGGAACAAAAACAGAAGTTGCTCGAAAAGCTCAGCAAATCTGGCAGCATCTGTAAAGAAAAAAAATCAGAGTTAATGTTTTGGGTCTCTGAGAAAGGGTCATCGGACCCACAATGTTAACTGATATTCTTTCTTCACAGATGTTGCCAGATCTGCTGAGTTTTTCCAGCAACTTCTGTTTTTGTTACAGCAAGATATAGATCAGTTGGAAAGCTGCGTGGGGAAATGACAGATAGAGTTTAATCCAGACAAGTCGTCTTTCACGTCTGTCGTCTGCAAGGTGTTAGAAAGGATTCTGAGGGATAAGATTTATGACCATCTGGAAGAGCATGGCTTGATCAAATACAGTCAACACGGCTTTGTGAGGGGTAGGTCATGCCTTACAAACCTTATCGAGTTTTTTGAGGATGTGACTAGTAAGGTTGATGAGGGTCGAGCTGTGGATGTGGTGTATATGGACTTCAGTAAGGCATTTGATAAGGTTCCCCATGGAAGGCTCATTCAGAAGGTCAGGAGGAATGGGATACAGGGGAACTTAGCTGCTTGGATACAGAATTGGCTGGCCAACAGAAGACAGCGAGTGGTAGTAGAAGGAAAATATTCTGCCTGGAAGTCAGTGGTGAGTGGGGTTCCACAGGGCTCTGTCCTTGGGCCTCTACTGTTTGTAATTTTTATTAATGACTTGGACGAGGGAATTGAAGGATGGGTCAGCAAGTTTGCAGACGACACAAAGGTCGGAGGTGTCGTTGACAGTGTAGAGGGCTGTTGTAGGCTGCAGCGGGACATTGACAGGATGCAGAGATGGGCTGAGAGGTGGCAGATGGAGTTCAACCTGGATAAATGCGAGGTGATGCATTTTGGAAGGTCGAATTTGAAAGCTGAGTACAGGATTAAGGATAGGATTCTTGGCAGCGTGGAGGAACAGAGGGATCTTGGTGTGCAGATACATAGATCCCTTAAAATGGCCACCCAAGTGGACAGGGTTGTTAAGAAAGCATATGGTGTTTTGGCTTTCATTAACAGGGGGATTGAGTTTAAGAGTCGTGAGATCTTGTTGCAGCTCTATAAAACTTTGGTTAGACCGCACTTGGAATACTGCGTCCAGTTCTGGGCGCCCTATTATAGGAAAGATGTGGATGCTTTGGAGAGGGTTCAGAGGAGGTTTACCAGGATGCTGCCTGGACTGGAGGGCTTATCTTATGAAGAGAGGTTGACTGAGCTCGGTCTCTTTTCATTGGAGAAAAGGAGGAGGAGAGGGGACCTAATTGAGGTATACAAGATAATGAGAGGCATAGATAGAGTCGATAGCCAGAGACTATTTCCCAGGGCAGAAATGGCTAGCACGAGGGGTCATAGTTTTAAGCTGGTTGGTGGAAAGTATAGAGGGGATGTCAGAGGCAGGTTCTTTACGCAGAGTTGTGAGAGCATGGAATGCGTTGCCAGCAGCAGTTGTGGAAGCAAGGTCATTGGGGTCATTTAAGAGACTGCTGGACATGCATATGGTCACAGAAATTTGAGGGTGCATCCATGAGGATCAATGGTCGGCACAACATTGTGGGCTGAAGGGCCTGTTCTGTGCTGTACTGTTCTATGTTCTATGTTCTATGTTCTAAGTGTGAGGTGATGTATTTTTGGAGGTCAACTGCAAGAGGAAGTATACAGTAAATGGCAGGACCCTTAGGAGCACTGATACACAGTGGACTATGGATGTGGGGTATAAGTCCATAGCTCCCTGAAAATGGAAACACAAGTGGATAAGGTTGGAAAGAAGGCGTAAGGAATGCTTACCTTTATCAGTCAGGGCATTGATAATAAAAGTTACGCTACAACTGTGTAAAAGTTTTGTTAGGCCACATTTGGAGTATTGTGGTGACCAGAACTGCACACACTAAGACCATAATACCATCAGATAGAGGAGCAAAATTAGCCTATTTGGCCTATCATGTCAGCTCCACCATTCAATCATGTCTGCTGTTTTTCTCAACACCATTCTCTGGCTTTCTCCCCAAAACCCTTGAACATCTTACCAATTAAGAACCTACCTCTGTCTAAAAATACAGTTAATGATTTAGCCTCCATAGACTTCTGCAGGTATGATTTCCAAAGACTAACCATTCTCAGGCTGAAGAGATTCCTCCTCATCTCAATTGTGAAGAGTTGTCCCTTCACTCTGAGGCTGCGCCCTCAGATCCTAGTTTTTCCTACTAGTGGAAACAGCTTCTCCACACCCACTCAATCTAGGCCTCTGAGTATCCTGCAACTTTCAAACAGATCTCCCCGCCTCCCCCACAATTCTTCTGAACTCCAAGTACAGACCCAGAGTCCTTAACTGCTCCTCATGTGACAAGCCCTTCATCCCTAGCATCCTTCTTGTAAACCTCCTAAGGATCCCCTCCAAGGCAGCACATCCTTTCTTGGGTTCGGGGCCCAATACTGCTCATAATATTCCAAATGCAGTATGACCAGAGCCATACACAGCATCAGCAATACATCTCTGCTCATTTATTCGAGGCCTCATGAAGTGAATGCTAACATTGCGCTGCCTTCCTAATTGCCATCCGAACCTGTATGTTAACCTTAAGGCAGTCCTGAACTAGGATTTCCACATCCCTTTGTGCTTCAGATTCTGAAGACTTTACTGGTTTAAAAAATAGTCTATGCCTCTGTTCTTCCGACAGAAATGCATAACCTCACATTTCCCCACATCTCATCTGTACTCCATCTGCCACGTCTTTGCCCACTGTCCCAGCCTGTCCAAGGCCTTCTGAAGCCTCTCCACTTCCTCAACACTGCCTATCCTGCCACTTATCTTTGAGTCACCTGCAAACGTAGCATCAATGCTCTAAGTTACTTTGTGCAGATCATTAACAATATGACATGAATAGTTGTGGTCCCAGCCTAAGCCCTCTGAAACTAGGATGTGGATGCTTTGGAGAGGTTGCAAAAGAGGTTTCCAGGATGTTGCCTGGATTGTTGCATATCAGCTATAAAGAGAGATTGGGCAAACTTGGAATGTTTTTGCGAGAGTGTCGGAGGCTGAGGGGTGAAGTGATGGTAGTACATAAAGTTATGGAGGCACAGCCAGGGTGGATAGTGGGAGTCTGTTTCCCAAGTGGAAATGTCAAATACTAGACAGGATAGGTTTAAAGTGAGTGGGAGGGGAAGTTTTAAAGGAAGTCGAGGCCTCATGAAGTGAATGCTAACATTGCACTGCCTTCCTAATTGCCATCCGAACCTGTATGTTAACCTTAAGGCAGACCTTAAGCAGTTAAAGGAATTTAAAGCAAGTTTAAATGTACAAGGCAATTTTTTTTGTGCAGGGTGGTAGATGCCTGGAACACAGTTAGGGGAGGCGGTATAAGCAGATACAATAATAACATTTAAGAGGCATTTAGGCAGACACATGGATAGGCAGGGAATTGAGGCATATAGACCAAGTGCAGCCAGATGTGTATTAGTTTAAAGTGGCAACACAGTCAGCATAGAAATGTGGGCCAAAGGGCATGTTCCTGTGCTATACTGTTCTACGTTCTAACTTACTTGTTGTTGTTTTCTATGTTTCTATTAATAAAGTCTAAGATATGCTAAAATGTTTTATTATCCATCCCTTCCTACTACCTTCAAAATGACTTATGCACGCATACACCCTGTCATTCCTTTCTTGCATTCAGTTTAGAATTGTACTCTTATTTTATACCACGCTTTAATATTCTTCTTACCAAAATAAATCTTTTCACATTTCTTTGTACCAAATTGCATTTGTCACTCGTCTATCTACACCAGTATTGCATGCCTTTTTTATGTTCTAAATCATCCTCTCAGTACACATTCTTGCAAGCTTCATATCAGTTACAAATTTTGAAAGAGTTCTGTACTCTCATGAAGAGGTTATTAATGTATTCCAGGAAGAGCAAAGGTCATAACAGAAACCACTGAGAAGCTCCACGACAATCCTCTCCCCAGTCCAAAAAATACCAAGGTGAACATTTATCTTTGTTTCTTGTCATTCAGCCAATGTTGTATCCAACTGGCTTTTGCGATTTTTATCCTATGTATTCAAATGTGGAAAACAACTTCATAATTGATGAGCTCTCATTTGGAGAAGCTTCCCAGAAATATTTTGGCAAGGAAAACTAGATCTTGCAGCCAGTGGCAAAGGTTTATGTCAATGGCTACAGTAAAAACTGCAGTTGCCAAACAGTCTATCCATCAATGAGGTGAGTGTTGGATACTAATAACAGCGAGATGCAAGCCTGGGATGCCATACTGATGTTATGCACTAAAGACACCCTCCTTGAAATCTGCCTTTAACTCACCAACAGATCTACAATGATTTTATGTAATCTCCTTAACATATTTTTAATTCCAGCCTCCCACAAAGGCTCTTCTCTCTCATTCTGCCCTATGTTTTCCTCAAATATCAGCAGTTCAGAGGAGCCATAAGTGCTATTTTGAGGAGAGGAGGGATTAAGTAGCACTGAACTTGCTTATCAGTGTACTTACTTGTTTCTACAGAATTCAGTTTACTCATTCAACATTTATTATGGATTGTTTGAAAATCCTACATTTTTGACAGTTATTTGAAATTAAATAATATAAAATAACTGCAGATGCTGGAACAAAAACAGAAATAAACAGAAATTGTTGACAATACTCAATTGATCTAGCAGCATCTATGGAAAGAAAGCAGAGGTAACGTTTTGAATTATGGAGACACATCAGAGGAGATGCCAGACTCTTAAGGTTACCTCTGCTTTCTTCCTGCAGAATCTGTCAGATCTACTGAGTTTCACCAGCAATTTGTTTTTGAATTAGAAAATGAATCTCTCTCCCTCCTCCTTCTGCCCAATCCTCACCTTCAACCCCCAAACTAGGACTATCACTGTGAACTCCTTCGGAGTCTTTTTGAAGGCAGTGCAACTTCCGGTAACAAACGTAAGTGGGCTTGTGGCCTTCAAAAGCATCAAGCATCTCAACATTCATCAGTATTGTAACGGTAAGATCCATCCAGTAAGTCTTTGTAATGAGACCCCTCTCTTTGTAATTAGAAAGGATTGATAGTTGAGTTGAAACTTGGTTATTTGCATTTGACATCAGCTGCATGGGCTGAAGGAAATTTCCAGTCTTGAAGCAATGATTGAATCCTTTTCTGAGCCATAGAAGAATGATGATGTGTGTATTTGTTTACTGATTGATCAAGAGAGAGAAACAGAGAAATAACTAATGAGTTCAGAGAGCTACCTCAAATATAAACTAGGAGGAGCTCATGAAGTACTACAATGTTAATCCACTAATTAAGATAATAAGTAGTAAAATGCTGCTGCTGGAAATCTGGCACAAAAACAGGTTTGGCAGCATCTGTGGAAAGAGGAATAGAATTAATATTCTGAGTCCAATGTGTCTTCTCCAGGTGAGACAACATAGAAATGTGGAAGCATATTTTTCATTAGCAACCCTTCAGTACTTATCTTCCACAGATAACAAAGTGTGAAGCTGGATGAACACAGCAGGCCAAGCAGCATCTCAGGAGCACAAAAGCTGACGTTCCGGGCCTAGACACTGATCTTCCTCTTGGCTGATCATAAATCCCTTTGTTTGCCTCCCTTTTCTCTCTCTCTCACACACACACATTCTCCCCATCATTTCCATCTATTTTACTCCTTTTCCTCCCTCCCCTCTCCAATTCCCATCCCCATCATGATCAAAATATCACTATTTCCCAGCTGCTTTCAGTTCTGACGAAAGGTCACTAAACTCAAAACAATGACCCTTAATATTTCTCTACAGATGCTGTCAGACCTGCTAAGTTTCTCCAGCGCTTTCAGATTTTGTACATTCATGTAAGGAAATAACTAAAAGATTTAATGAGTCAAAAATGAAAAATGATCATGCAGAAAGGAAATCTAAATGCTGAAAAAAAAGCTTAATTTGACAATGTATTCCAAGATTACTTTAAGGCAGTGAACAGTTATCACCCTACAGCTGACGTTTTGACACTAGCTTGGAAGTAATAATACATTACGGTGTATTTAGTCAGCAAACTGAAATGTACTGCTAATCATAAAATTGTTGCAGTAGTTATTTTGGTAACGGTGTTCTCTTTAATGTAGAAGTCAATGGAATATTCTTTTGCATGCAACTGTATGGTTCCATTTGTTCCTTAGTCTCAAAACATCTACAGGTATGAATGACTGAAATATATCTCCTTTTAGAAGACTACAACAAATAATATAATTGCAGATAAATTAGAATAATTTGTCAGGTAAGAAGAATGCATTGTTCAACCCAAAAGATGATGTCCAACACGAATAATTTATCTAGATTTTTCTTTGTTTCATTTTTTATAGAAACATTGCAGAATACCAAACTTGAAGCAAAAAGATTCATATCAGCAACAAAAATAACTGATGGGACTAATGAAGGCAGCAGAATTCTCTGTGAGCTACTAATAGCAATAATCGATAAACTACATTGTGGATTACAGTTTTATTAACTTATGGATTGAGAATATTGCTGGCTATACCAGTATTTATTACCCATTCCTAACTGTCCTGGAACTCTTGTCACTTGCTAGGCCATTTAGTTCAA
This sequence comes from Stegostoma tigrinum, assembly GCF_030684315.1. Lineage (NCBI taxonomy): Eukaryota > Metazoa > Chordata > Chondrichthyes > Orectolobiformes > Stegostomatidae > Stegostoma > Stegostoma tigrinum. The sequence continues at coordinate 84,359,247 of NC_081356.1, forward strand.
AGCACAGTTTAGTGTCAACCAGAATGCTGTGGGTCTGGAGTCAAATGCAGACTAGACCAGGTAATGAAGGCAGTTTTCCTTCTTAAAAGGACATTAGCAAACCAGATGGGTTTTACAACAAATCAAAGGTTTTTACATGGTTGCCATTTGGCTGGTTTATTATTTATTCCAGGTTGATAGTGAATTCAAATCTGACCATCTGCCACTGTGGATTCAAACCACCAACCCCTGAAAATTAGCTTAGGGTTCTGGATTTACTAGTACAATGGCATTATCACCAAACAATCACCTCTCCACTTTTTGACAGATACACAATGGCTGGGAAATGAGGACAACACCCTGCTCAGTTTAACAGAATCTTTTACAAATATGAGACAACAGCCCCGGCCTCAAGTTTATGGTAACATCCTAAACATAGGATCTCAGCCAGTGCAGCATTCCTTCAGTACTCCAACTGTCAGCTAGATTACATGCTCCAGTGTCTCAAGTGAGGTTTAACTCTACAACCTCTAATTCCTAGGCAAGCTAGCAAGCCAGGTAAACACTTAATTTCTTCCTAAATAAATGTTAATTTTCTCTACATCTTTTTATTTCCTCCCAGTTTGCGTCAGATGCATTACAAGATGCAGTTATTGCCAATTTCCTTGCCCTGATAGAGACTGCGCTACCCTGCAAACCACTGTAGTTCTTATGGTGTCTCACTTATCACAATCGCAAGAGTTACTATACCTAAATATTTCCATGACTAAAGCATATGAAACTGTATATTTCCACAATGAGTTCTCAACACAAATAAATTCAAGCAGATGAAGGAGGCACTTTATGCCTTGGAATAATTTCCAAATATATGAGAGTTGGTTTCCTGCACAACGCTATCACATTCTGGAGTAATTAATCAAAAGGGGTTTGTTGACTTTGAAATGTATCAAAAGGTTGGAATATCCGATGATCTTCATCACTCGCTGGCCACCTGTCAATTATTAAGTTATTTAGTCACCCTCTTTAGACAGCCTTAGCACAACCACAATTATTTGTGCCTATTATCTTCACTTGTATCTCTCACCGAAAAGAAAATATCCTTCCAAAGAATACTGTTTCTGAATAAACAATTGAGCTCTCAACATTTAGAAATATATTGCACAATTTAAACACCAAAGCATGAATTTGTCTGATATGAAGGCTGTACACATTACCAAAGTCTTTAAAATCTTGAGAAAAGCCTGAACATGAATTGTTTTATGGATATTTAAAATATAACATTTAACACAGAAAAACTCCATAAACAATAATCAGTATTATATAGGCGAATTACACTTACTGTATTACCATTGTCATCTGGATTTTCAAAAGGCCTTCAACAAGGTGCCACATAAAAGATTGGCAGCCATGATGTGGAGGTGCCAGTGTTGGACAAGGGTGGACAAGGTCAGAAATTAGAGATAACAAAGTGTGGAGCTGGATGAACACAGCAGGCCAAGCAGCATCTGAGGAGCACAAAAGCTGACGTTTCGGGCCTAAACCCTTCATCAGAAAAGGGCGGTGGGGAGAGGGTTCTGAAATAAATAGGGAGAGAGGGGGAGGCGGATCGAAGATGGATAGAGGAGAAGATGGGTGGAGAGGAGACAGACAAATTAAAGGGGCAGGGATGGAGACTGTAGAGGGGAGTGTAGGTGGGGAAGTAGAGAGGGGATAGGTCAGTCTGGGGAGGACGGACAGGTCAAGGGGGCGGGATGAAGTTAGGAGGTAGGAAATGGAGCTGCGGCTTGAGGTGGGAGGAGGGGATAGACGAGAGGAAGAACAGGTTAGGGAGGCAGGGACGAGCTGGGCTGGTTTTGGGATGCAGTGAGGGGAGGGGAGATTTTGAAGCTTGTGAAATCCACATTGATGCCATTGAGCTGCAGGGTTCCTAAGCGGAATACGAGTTGCTGTTCCTGCAACCTTCAGTGGCATCATTGTGGCACTGCAGGAGGCCCAAGATGGAAATGTCATCTAAGGAATGCAAGAGGGAATTGAAATTGTTCGCAACTGGGAGGTGCAGTTGTTTATTGTAAACCGAGCGTAGGTGTTCTGCAAAGCGGTCCCCAAGCATCCGCACCGCATCTGCTCTCAGGATGAGACATTCCACTCCCATACATCCCAGATGTCCTTGTTCTTCAAGGGCCACAACTTCCTCCCTGCAGCGGTCAAGAGCGCCCTCGACCGTGTCTCCCGCATTTCCCGTAATTCATCCCTCACACCCTGTCCCTGCAATAACCGCCAAATGAGAATCCCCTACATCCTCACTTACCACCCCACCAACATCTGATCCAACGCATCATCCTCCGACACTTCCGCCATCTACAATCCGACCCTACCACCAAAGACATTTTTCCATCCCCACCCTTGTCTGCCTGCCAGACAGACCACTCTCTCCGCGACTCCCTTGTCCGCTCCACACCCCATACAACCTCACAACACCCAGAATTTTCCCCTGCAACCACAGGAAGTGCTACACTTGCCCCCACACCTCCTCCCTCACCCACATCCCAGGCCCCAAGATGACTTGCCACATCAAGCAGATGTTCACCTGCACATCTGCCAATGTGATATATTGCATCTGCTGTACCCGTTGTGGCTTAGTCTGTTTTGGGGAAACCAAGCGGAGGCTTGGGGATTGCTTTGCAGAACACCTACACTGGGTTCGCAATAAACAACTGCACCTCCCAGTCGTGAACCATTTCATCTCCCCGTCGCATTCCTCAGATGACATGTCCATCCTGGGCCTCCTGCAGAGCCACAATGATGCCACCAAAGGTTGCAGGAACAGCAACTTACATTCCACTTAGGAACCCTGCAGCCCAATGGCATCAAAGTCGATTTCACAAGCTTCAAAATCTCCCCTCCGCCCACTGCATCCCAAAGCCAGCCCAGCTCGTCCCCGCTTCCCTAACCTGTTCCTCCTCACACCTATCCCCTCCTCCCGCCTCAAGCCACACTTCCATTCCCTACCTCCTAACCTCATCCCACACCCTTGACCTGTCCATCCTCCCCGGACTGACCTATTCCCTCCCTATCTCCCCACCTATACTCACCTCTACAGGCTCCATCCCCGCCCCTTTAATTTGTCTGTCTCCTCTCCACCTATCTTCTCCTCTATCCACCTTCAATCTGCCTTCCTCTCTCTCCCTATTTATTTCAGAACCCTCTCCCCATCCCCATTTTCTGATGAAGGGTCTAGTCCCGAAACGTCAGCTTTTGTGCTCCTAAGATGCTGCTTGGCCTGCTGTGTTCATCCAGCTCCACACTTTGTTATTTCGGATTCTCCAGCATCTGCAGTTCCCGTTATCTCTGATACAAGGTCAGAAATCACACCAAGTTATAGTCCAAGAGTTTTATTTGAAATCCAGGATTTCAGGTAAATGGTTTATAACCTGGTGGCATGTGACTTCTGACATAGAAGACTAATAAATTTAGACAATGAGGTGTAACAGTTTGCTGATTGGCCTCAGACAGACAACAGACAGTGAGAATAAAGGATACATCATATTCAGAGTAGCAGAAGGTGTGAAGTGGAGCTCCACATAATTAAAACAGGCACTACTGCCTTCTCCAATTTACATAAACAATTTGGAACAAAAACACAATGTCTAAATTTGCAACAGTTAGTACTGATGAGAATCACAACAAATTACAGGAAAGCATCAATAAACCTACATAATTGACAAATTGAGATTTGGTACAATTAAAAGGTATATTAGTTTTCGTTGGTAGAAGGAATTTCACTATTTTACAAACTCACCAGATGTTATCAGTTAATCAATAAGTGTTGTTCTTGCCATTAGTATATTGCAGTTAATGTTCAAAAGAGATAAGAAAAAATGCTGTAGGGCCTGAGGTTTTTTTTAGAAAGGCATTTGTAATACTTGAGGATACTATGTAAGACATGGCTACAGTTGTTCCAGTAAAGTCACCTGTTTATGTTTTCTTCATTGGGGAGTATAATTTAAACTACAGAGCTAAGAAATTGTCTCTCACTTTTAGTAAATACACCTGTTATTGTTTAAACAGTTAACCAATATTAATTAAATAGTTGAAACAAGTACTTCTTAAAATAATATTTACATTTCAACCAAAGCAATACAACCTCTTTCATAAAGTTTTGATCAAAAAAAAACCAGAAACCACCTAACACACTGCACATTACCAGCAATTTCCGTTTCTATTTCTTTGCCCAGCATCCAGAGTGTTTTTCTTTGCCTTATATAAAGCTTTTATGTTGCTTATACGTAGATGCTTCCTCCCAGTTACATTTCCTTCAGATCAGCAAGAAATTCGTCCGATGCCAAACTGACAGAACCGTTTTAACTGCCTGGTGTCCATACGTAGCACAGGTTAAAAAAAAGTCTGATTTTACCATCATATTCACAGAAGCAAGGAATAGAATAAGATTCCATATATCACATTTGCAACATTTAAGAAAACATAAAATTTAATGCAGGGAGTCTTGTAATGTCTCTAACATTGAATCAGAACATCCTGATTCAGGGTCCTCTCTGCCCAAACAGGTGCCTCAGGATGTCTTAACAGGTGAATGAAAGTAAGTGCAATTTGATGCAATTTAAATGTGGTTGACTCTGAACTGCCCTCACCAGTGATGGTCACACACTATGAACAAATAAAAAAAACTTCCTAAACTAAAACAAATACAGTTCTACAAGAAACTGAAACGTAGAACAGCCGCGTCAGCGCTAAGTTAGTAATTAACCTCCCCCCACTGCACCCCAAAACCAGCCCAGCTCGTCCCTGCCTCCCTAGCCTGTTCTTCCTCTCACCTATTCCCTCCTCCCACCTCAAGCCGCACCTCCATTTCCTACCTCCTAACATCATCCCGCCCTCTTGACCTGTCTGTCCTCCCCGGACTGACTTATCCCCTCTCTACCCATACTCTCATCTCTAGCTATCTTCTCCTCTATCCATCTTCGGTCTGCCTCCCCCTCTCTCCCTATTTATTTCAGAACCCTCTCCCCATCCCTCTTTTCTGATGAAGGGTCTAGGCCCGAAATGTCAGCTTTTGTGCTCCTGAAATGCTGCTTGGCCTGCTGTGTTCATCCAGCTCCACACTTTGTTTTCTCGGATTCTCCAGCATCTGCAGTTCCCGTTATCACCAATATCAAAGAACTTGCTTCTACCAAATTTTACATTAAAGAATTGTTCTTATTCAGTAAAGTTAGTCCAGTTGCCAAGTTTCAAATTTTATTTGTTCGTGATCATTTACCAGCCCACGTCTTAATGTTTTCCAGGTCTTAATGTAAACAGGCATGAATCACTTTGTTAGGAAAAGAGCCTGAGGATGGTCCAAGACCTGAGTCATATCTAACTACAACCACTGTCCATGATTTGAATATAATGTCTTGAATATCTTAACTTGGCACAAGTACCTTATTCCTCATCCAGCTTAACTGTATATTTTTGACAATATCAAAACTCTTGCTATTATTCTGAAAATATGCAATGTTTAGGTAAACAATATATAACAGCTGGATAGGAAGCAAAAATCTCCTAAATCCATAGACGCTAACATACACTTGACCACTTTAACAAGAAGAACATAAATTACATTGCTTAAACAGAGCGAGACTACAAACTTCAGGGTACAGAGGAAACAGAGTATAGGCCAGTCTAGAACTCAGGGAAACATTTAGGAGTGTCTGGTAAAGATTGAGAAAAGGAAAAATCTCTCAGAGTCACTAAATATACAAAATTCTCTCCCCAGAAAGCAACTGAGGTTGATTCATTGAATATGTTCAAGGCCAAGTTAGTTAAATTATTGTTAAGCATGGAAGTCAGGGGTTATGGGGAGAGACCGGAATATGTTGTTAAGGCCATAATATGATCAGCCATGATCTAACTGAATAGACAAGCAGGATTGATGAGCTAAATGGCCTACACTGCTCCCATTTATTGGGTTCTTCTACATTGACAAAAACTAAGTGTACTGAAGATGGAACTGTAGTGTAAATTGTGCCCGGCAATACATAGTCAATCAGATTTGAAATAATGGCAGCCAGCAGTGACAATTATGTATTGAAAGCTACGTATATATTAGTACACAAACCACCATTCATTGTGGACAAAAAGAATATGTACGTGAACTCTGCCTGTCTTAACAAAATACGTGACAGTCATTTGCTAGTTCATTTCTCAGATCAATGCACTGAATAATCAAGGTCGACATGCCTGGTTCAAAATCTCACAAAGCCTGGTAATAAGTGTCAATCATCACTATTTGCTGCATTCTCCATAGCAACACCTTTACCAGTGTCCACTTGCCATGCAATACAGAGTAATCATGGTTTTCTCTCATATTTACATTCTTGCAAAATGTCCTGATTAGTTCAAAGTAGAAAGGTTTAAAAGTGGTATCTTTTCTCAGCAATACTCCAGATATCGCAACCGCACAGGACAGACTATCAATATTAATATGAGTATATTGCCATAACTTTTCTGTCTATCATTACTCATATGAGTATGTTGCCACAACTTTTAAATTTTTAAAGGTTTCCTACAAGCATTTATAAGACAGCTAAATGCATTCTTGAATAGGCCATTGGGGAAATGCATCACCCAGTCACTACTATCTGTAATACCTTTGCACTCACCAATCAGTTCACATTTTCCAGAGTTTGGTTTCCCAAATTGGTAAAAGTGTTTCTACCCATTTTCCTCTCCTAGAAGATTATGATATGCTGTTGAGGGTATATGAAGAGGGTCACAATTTATCTATGCTGTTGTATGCCACAGCCGTGAGAGCCCAATTAACTTTCTCCTCATCTTCAATCATATTTGAAAATCTCACATTTCAGACTTTAGATCAATATCATAAAATTGCTGAATGGAATAAACATTATAGAAAATTGCCTTGAATACCCTTTATTTAAAAACAAAGTAGGCAATTTTAGTCCTGTTTATTTTAAAATATTTCCGTTTTAACAAAAATCGTAGTGGAGTTAGATCAAACATAAAACTTGGGTGTGAATGTTTTTCTAAAATGCATTGAATTGAAAAGGCTGTAGGACAGAGTGAAACAGCCATTAGAGACAGCAGACCTGATTTCATTCCCCTTCGCTAAACTAGCAACATTTGTGTGAACTGTTCTGCAATAGCCATGAAAGATGAGCAAGAGGCACAGGAACAACTTTCATAACATCTTCCATAGAATTGGAGGATTATTTGTGTAATCACCAGAAGATATGAACCAAGTATTTTCTTTTGCCAAATGACAGCTTACTGTATCTATATGTCTCTACATCTTAGATAAACATACTAATTACACCCAATTTCTTTCCATTTAAGGCCCTGCCTAATTTGGATGAGATATCCTACTTAGGAAATAACAAGGAAGGTTTTTTAAAAAAATGATTTAAGGAAGCAGAGCTACCTTGATTTTATATTTAAAAATCAATTTATGGTAGATTTACACAAACATCAGCTTCAACAATTAATATTTGGCTGAATGTTACAGTGTTACATCAAATATTTTGGTATTTGAAGTGACAGTGGTGTTAAAAGCAGCTTTGAACCCCCATAAGCATTTGTCTTTCACTCAACTCCCAAAGCAATAATATGCACTGTCGCCAAGCAACAATCACCATTGGAAAGAATCTACTGGCTGCACATAATTCACATACTCTAAGCATGAACCACTGTACTGCAGATAAAAGGTTAATGCGCATGCACCCTCAGATTCTACGACCTTATGACTCTTTTCAGTCGAGTGCAATGTCCAAAATTGATGTATTTCGTATGTCTACACAATTAGTGAGAAATATTTGAGGCAATCTAAAATCTCAAACTGATATAGGACTGACATGATCATAAGTCTTCACATTCATGCGGATGTGTACTTTACTTGGTGTTTACCCTACGAAGAGCTGTCATTCCAGAGGGAAGCAAACACAAGGCAATGCAAAATGCAAATAGAGGTGGCATTTCCATGAAATCTCTTTAAAGTAGTTATTGTTTTTGTGAAATGAATATTTATTTTACTCCACAATTGAAACACTACGATAAAGCCATTTCATCTGTCCATTTAATTTTTGTCCTTCAAATGAAAAGCCTTGCAATCTAATTTAGAACACAACATTTAACACCTATATGCACTAACAATGTCACATTTTAAAATACAAATATAACATTTGGCTCATGAAATGAATGTTAATTTTCTGCATCCTATCAAAAAAGTGATGGACCTGTTTCTGTTTGGGACAGCCATCACTTTGTACAACAAATAGGTACTAGATTATCAGTAACTTCTCCTGGATGCTTTATGATGATCTAAGGGCTGAGGAAGGAACTTTCAATTTTGTTCACCTATTAATTAATCTGTATTTAATATCTGGCCAGTCATTTCTCCCAGGAAATTATTTACCCAAGTAGTAATATTGTGAAATAACACCAAAACTATACTGGACAAGTCAGATAGACTTTGTTGAATTCCTACAGTGCATCCAGGAGAGCTTTTTGAGCCAGCACCCATATAGTCCTAGGAGAGATGGGACAGTGCTAGACCGAATGGTAGGGAAGAAAGCCAGTTAAATGGTTGAACTTTCAGTGGACAGTGCTTTTTGGGGATAGAGACCATTACTCTGTAAATATCAAATTCATTAAGGAAAGGGATAAAGAATAGTGTAGAAGTTGGAGGTGTCTGAATTGGAGGAAGGCAAATTTTAATATCATTAGACAAGATCTGTCAAACTTAGACTGGGAGCAGCTGCTTGCAGTTAAGTCTAAATCTGGAAAGCGGAAGTCTTTTAAAAGCAATATAGTTAGAATACAACGCTAGCATATTCCTCTAAAAACGAAGGGTAAGGGCAGAAAATCCAGGGAAATCTGGATGTCAAGGGATGTTGAGAGATGGATAAAGAGAAAAAGAAGAGGTATATGTAGGGTATAGAGCATTAAAAACAGTTATGTCCTGCCAAAGTATACAGTGTGCAAAGAGTTGCTTAAAAAGAAATTACAAAGGAAAGAGGGACCACAAAATACATTTGGCAGATAGATTAACAAAAAACTTCAAGGCATTTTTTTAAGTATATAAAGAATAAGAGGATTACTAGGGAAAGAGTGGGGCCCATTAAAGACCAAAGGGGTAATTTGTGAGTGCAGCTAGAGAATATGGGTGAGGTCTTAAATACATATTTTTCAACGGTATTCACAGGAGAAGACAATGTAGCCTGAGATTTCAGTTGGGATGGTGTGGTTCAAGAATATGTTAAGATTAGTAAGGAAGAGCCATTTAAAACTTCGGCAGGCATAAAGATGCATAAATCCAGAGTCTGATGAGATGTATCCCAGACTGCCCTGAAGGCACAGGAGGAGATCTCTGGGGTCCAAACAGAGTTATTTAATACTACTCTGGCCACAGGTGACTAGAGAAAAGCTATTGTAGTTCTTTTGTCCAAGAGGAGCAGCAAGGATAGGCGAGGCAATTACAGACCAATTCTTCTCACGCCAAGGGTAGGAAAATCATTGGAGAATATTCTGAGGGACACTTGGAAAGGCAGAGATTGATCAGGATAGTCAGCATGGATTTGTTAGACAGACAGCATTAGTTTAAGGTGAGGAATATACTCACTAAGTTAGTTCAGTTTTTCAAAAAGGTGACTAAATGTATTGATGGGCATAGTGTAATTGAAGTGGTTTACAGTATATGGACTTCAGTAAGGCTTTTGACACATGTCAACAGGGAAGGCTGGTCCAAAAGGTAAGGGCCCATGGGATCCTAGACGCTGGCAAACTAGATGGAAAACTGTATTTAAATTGGAGGCAAAGGTTGACGGTGGAGAGTTGTTCTTGTGATTAAAAGCCTGTGACTAGCAGTGTACAACCAGGATTGATGCTGATGGTCATCTACATGAACAACTTGGATGTAAAACAGATGGTATAATTCGTAAGTTTGCAGATAATATGAAAATTAGTGGTGTTGTTGATAGTGAGGAGAATGGTGTCAGGCTACAGTCTAATACTGATCAGCTTGTAAATTGTGCACAGCAATGGCAGATGGAATCTAATCCTGATAAGTGTGAGGTGACGCATATGGGGGGTCTAATAAGGGAAGAACATACATAATAAATGGTAGGTCCAGACGAGGGTGCAGAAGATTCACCAGGAAGTTGCAAGGAATGAAAAATTTCAGTTATGAGGACAGGCTGGATTTCTAGGTTTGATTTCTAGTTCTAGCAGAGAAAGTTGACAGCGGATATGAATTATGAGAGGCATCAACAGGACAGTTTGTGAGAATCTTTTCTCCATGGGAGACATATCTAACACCAGACAGCATACGTTTAAGGTGAGGAGTAAGTGACTTAGAGGAGATCTGAGGAAATTGTTTTTCACCCAAAAGTGGTAAAAAAATATGAAACATTGCTTGAGAGAGTGATGGAGGCAGGTACTCTCGCAACATTTAAGAAGCATCTGGATGAGCATGTGAAATACCAGGGTGTAACAGACTATGGACCAAGTTTAGGTAAACGGGACAAGGGCAGTTTGGAGTTTGTTGATCGGCATAGACACCATGAGCCGAAAGACCTGTTTCTATGCTGTACGACTCTACAACTCTAACTAAATGGTCCGATCTAGAAGTTTTAGACAATAGATTCTTTCACTGCGTTAACTCATTCCCTAACCACTTTAAACAAGCTTTTGGAGAGACAATATTTGCTTCTGACTCCAGTTAGGTCTCCTTCAAGCTGAATAAATTTTAACAAAAATTTTAAAAGAAAAGTTCATCCTAGGTTCTGCTGTAGTTGATTTTTTTTCTCTGCACTGATAGCCACAACCACCAGCCCCCCCACCCTGGCAACAACCAAATGTAAAGCAAGTTCTCTTAATTCTCCAGGAGCCTGGCTGAATCTTGCTCTCTGATACAGTGATTTACTATCATGTTTCTGGATAGACAGGCCTCATTAATTTTTGAAACGGTTCATAGAAATAAATCAACATCGAATGCCATAGTCTGAAATTCAAACTACAAGAGTACTTATGTATACTAATCACGCATTTCAACATGTTTTTATTCATTGATGGAATGTGGGCATTTCTGATAAGTCCTGTATTCATTGTTGATCTTTCTTCATTGAACCTGGAAGGTGTTAGTGAGCCTTTGTGAATAAAACTGACTGGCCTTTCGGCACATTTCAAAGAGCAATTAATGTCAACCATTGCAGGCCTGGAAGCACATAAACCAAATCAGGTATGGAACTAATCTAATAGTTCCATAGCTACTGTGATGTAGATTGTATTATTTCTATATATTAAGACCATCTGAGTTATGCTTGTAAGTTGAAGTAGTGACACATTAATGTTTCTATGTATCTGATGGAATTAATAATTAACTTCTAAGTATTTCTGTTGCCATGGTGATTTTTAAAAAACAATCTGATATAACAGATTATTGTGTACAGTAGGAGAGTTAGTAAGCTAAAATAATTATACCTCAATGTTTTATGTCGTAAATTTCTGAACTGGTTTCCTTTTATATTAGGAAAACAACCATAGTTTAAACAGCCCTTTTCAGTGTTATTTTCAATTTTCGGCTGTTGTGCAAAGTCCTTAGATGAAGATGATTCTGTATAGCAGTGCTACTGGGAACTGAAGATAGTAAAACTAGATTACCTCATAACAAGGAACTAGTGAGAGTCTCAGACCAGAAATGTTTGAAGAGAGTATTCGAAACAGAGTATGTTTACTCAGAGGTGTATTATAACTCCAGGAAGCTTTTAGATTTCCAGCCTGGGAGTGCAATCACAATTGAATGAAACTTTTCGAGTGTTTGAGAAAGTCGCTCTGATAAAGTACTGTATAACAGGCACTTTAGGGTACAGTACATAATGCTTTTGGGACCTGTTGAGGAGTACTTTCGGATTATAGTTTTACCATCGTTTTAATAATCATTAAATTTGTGTTATACATAAGTAGATTGGCTGATTCTATTTTTTTGATGTTAATGAATTTGTTTTATTATTAAAACAATATCTAGAAATTGTGTGCTCCTGTTTCAGTGACAGGCCACATTGTTAAAACTAAAAGAAAACAAAACATAATCTCTCACTCTGGCTTTCAGTCTAAGATCCGACTTGCCTATTTACAACAAAGCTCAGATAATCATAACATCGTTACTGATAGTTAATTTTTGATCTAGATTTTGTGGGAGGTGATTTAGACTCAAAAACTCAAAATGTGATAGGTAAATGCAGTAAACAAAAATCAAAGACAAATTTAAAATGAAAATGTATGCATTTATATAAACTTTTTCCTGGGATTTCACAATCCACTGAAAAGTTGAAGCTTGAGGCAACTCGCTTTATTCTTTTTCCATCTCGTTCTAGTTCCATCTTCCTTTCTCATTCTCTCAATACCTTTCTATCCATCCATGGCCTTTTCTGTCCTGCTGCTCCTTCCCATATCCCTTTCACCTTAACATTAATTTCCCCTCATAGCCAGATTTCCATCCCATATCCCTCATCTCCTTGGTTCCCCTCCCCCAGCTCCTGTCTCCCCTCTTTTTCATTCCCCCTTCCTCCGCTGTTCTAAACATCTTTTGTCGTTTTCCTCAGACAAACGCAACCCCTTCACCTCCCATCACCTTCTCTATCTCCGTTTCTCCCTGCAACTCCTTCCACTTTTTTCTCATCCCCCCTTCCCAACCATCCTTCCTCGCTTCCTTTCGTAATTTCTTTCTCCCTCCCTACTGCCTCTACATGCTTTCATCTTCCCTGGCGGCGACTCTTCGAATCTCTCTGCCTTCGACGGTAATGCCCTCGCCCTCTACTCCTTTAGTCAGCCTGGGCAACTGTTCCTCTACCTTCTTCCCCTTCCTCCAACTTCAACATAACTTACCCTGAAAACCTTCGGCACGCTTTGTCACTCCACGCTTCCGGATCCCCACATCCACATTTTTCTCCTCCTCAGCTTCCTAGTCATTGCTCCATCCCCTTGGTTTCCTTTTTCCGACTTCTCTCCTGCTCCTCACCGACGTCCTCCCTTAACTGTCCCCAACCCAACCGACCTCTCCTTTCCTCACCCCCTCCAACACCATCTTCTTCAGTCTATGCCCATTTTTTAAACCCATTCCTGCCCCCAATGGAGCTGTTTCTGATGAAGTTTCAGTCTCCATGCTGCCCACGCGTTTCTCCCAAAACAGTGACTTCTTTTAAAGTAAATAAAGACCGCGGCCAGTTTTCCCCCGATCTCTCAATCATTCGTCCCCAGAAGCCCTCAAACCCACTCCCCAACATGCGGGCAACGACATTTAATTACCTCGAAGTTTCCTCCTACTGATTGATCGCACTGATTTTGTTCTCACCATCAGACTCGCCGCTATCCCCTGACGCCGAGCAGTCCGACGCAGGGGGCGGGGTCCGCCTGACGCGGGCGTAGGGAGGGGGCGGGACTAGTGACGAACGGAGGGGGCGGGTTCAGGGTGACGTCTGGTGGCGGTGCGCGGCGTGGCCATGGTAACACGGGGTCGGGTGGGTGAAGGGGTGGAGAGATGCGGCGCGTTAAGGGAGGGGCGGAGACGGGATGACGCGTGGGGTGGGGCCAAGGTGACAATTGAATAACAAGGTGTAGAGCTGGATGAACACAGCAGGCCAAGCAGCATCAAAGGAGCAGAAAGGCTGATGTTTTGGCTCGAAACGCTGCTGTGTTCATCCAGCTCTACACCTTGTTATCTCAGATTCTCCAGCACCTGCAGTTCCTACTATCTCTGAGAACTGAATAACATCGATAGCCAGAGACCTTTCCCCAGGGCAGGATTAACTGCCACAAGGGGGCATAGTTTTAAGGTGTTAGGAGGAAGGTATAGAGGAGATGTCAGAGGGAGGCTTTTCACCCAGAGAGTTGTGAGCGCATGGAATAGTTTGCCAGTGGAAGTTGTGGAAGCAGAGTCATTAGTGACATTTAAGCGACTGCTGGACATGCACATGGACAGCAGTGAATTGAGGGGAATGTAGGTTAGGTTTTTTATTAGATTCCCTACAGTGTGGGAACAGGCCCTTCGGCCCAACAAGTCCATACTGCCCCTTGAAGCATCCCACCCAGACCCATCCCCCCCATAACCCACACACCCCTGAACACTACGGGCAATTTAGCATGGCCAATCCACCTAGTCTGCACATCTTTGGACTGTGGGAGGAAACCGGAGCACCCAGAGGAAACCCACGCAGACATGGGGAGAATGTGCAAACTCCACACAGTCGCCCGAGGCTGGAATCGAACCCTGGTCCCTGGTGCTGTGAGGCTGCAGTGCTAACCACTGAGCCACTGTGCTGCCTATTTTATTTTTGGATTAGGATTATTCTATGGCATAACATCGTGGGCCGAAGGGCCTGTACTGTGCTGTACTTTTCTATGTTTTATGTTCTATCCCTACAGTGTGGAAACAGGCCATTCGGTCCCAACAAGTATTCACTGACCCTCCAAAGAGCATCCCACCCAGACTCATGCCACTACCTTTTCACTGTAACCCTACATTTTTCCCTTGGCTAATCCACCTAATCTTCACATCCCTGAACACTACGGGCAATTTAGCATGACCTATCCATGTAACCTGCACATCTTTGGACTGTGGGAGGAAACTGGAGCACCCAGAGAAAAACCATGCAGACATGGGGAGAATGTGCAAACTGTACACAGTCACTGGAATTGAATGTGGGTTCCTGGCACTCTGAGGGATGGTATTATTTTTGACGTCTTTGGGTTCCCAGGGAGTATATAGCTAGTGTGGAGTTTCCAGAAGACCATAATAACTTCACAAGTACCAAGGAAAAGAGTAGGCCACTGGGGCCCTCAAGCTTGCTCCACCATTCAACAGGAACATTGTTGATCCAATGTTCCTTAAGTCCATTTTCCTGCCCATTCCCCAATATCCTTGATTCCCCTACTGATCACAAATCTATCTAGTTCAGTTTTAAAGATACACAAGGACATTCCTCTTGTAGTTCTCTTTGGCAAAGAAATCCTAAGACTCACGATGTAAATAGTCCAAGCAGGAGAAAGGGGCCATACTAGAACTGGCATTAGCAAATGAGCCTGACCAGGTGACCAAAGTTTCAGTGGAGTATTTTGAGAACAGTGACCATAGTCCCATAAATTTTAAGTTACCATACGATAATAGGAACAGAATTAGGCCATTCAGTCTATCAAGTCTGTTGTGCCATTTGATTATGTCTGATATGTTTCTCACCCCATTCTCCCGTTGTCTCCACGTAACCCTCAATCCTCTTGCTAATCAAGGACCTATCTATCTCTACCTTAAATACGCTCAATGACTTGGTCTTCTGCAGCAATGAGATCCGCAGTTACTTATGAATAAGGAAAGAGTAGACCTTGGGTGAAAGTCCAAAATTGGGAAGAAAGCTAACCATGACAACATTAGGCAAGAACTGGGGAATGTAAACAGGGGACAGATATTTGACAGTAAATCCATACCTGGCATGTGGGAATCTTTGAAAGGGCATTTGATCAAAGTCCAGGACCAGTGTATTTCTGTGAAAATGAAGGGTAAGGAATGGCTGGATTCTGTAACTGTGGACAACAGAAAAAAGGAAGAATTTAAACAAGGAGTTAGGGGGACTAAAAGAGGCCATGAAATGTCCTTGCCAGAATTAAGGAAAATCCCAAGGCGTTTATTGATATATAAGGAATAAGAGGGTAGTTAGGGAAAGTGCAGGTCTATTCAATGCCAAAGAAGGGTATTTATCCATTATGCCTGAGTAAGTGGCCAAAATCCTTAATGAGTACATTGCATCAATATTCACGAAGGAGAAGGACATGGTAGATGGTGAGTGTAGAGACGGGTATGTTGATAATCTAGAGCATGTCAATAAAGAAAAAGAGGAGGTATTGGGTGTTTTGAAAAGCATTAAGGTAGTCAAGTCCCCAGGACTTTATGGGATCTATCCCATAATACTGAGTGAGGCGATGGAGAAAATTGTTGGTCCTTGTATAAAGTTGTATGTTCTCTTTTGTTAGAGGAGAGGTCCTAGAGGACTGGAGAATAAACAATTTTTTTCATCAGAAGGGCCACAAGGATAATCCAGGAAATTACAAGCTGATGACCCTTACCTCAGTGGTAGGGAAATTTTGGGAGAAGATTCCAAAGGATGGGATTTAATTACTTTTGGAAAAATATGGAATTATTAGCAATGAACAGCGTGGCTTTGTGCAGGGGATGTTCTGTCTCATAAGCTTGTTTGAGTTTATTGAGAAAGTGACAAATATGATTAATGGGTGAATGACGATGGTTGTTGTTTACATGGACTTGACCAAGGCCTTTGACAAGGTCCGTCATGGCAGGCTGTTGCAAATGTTGAAGTCACATGATATCCATGGTGACCTGGAAAGATGGCTTTGCCATAGAAGACAAAGAGTAGCAGTGGAAGAGTGTTTTTCTGAGTGGAAATCTGTGACCAGTGGTGTTCCACCAGAGTCAGTGCTGGGAGATCTGTTGTCTGTAATATATATTAGTGATTTTGAGGAGAATGTAGTTGGCCTGAATACTACGCTTGCACACAACATAAAGATTGAAGGAGCTGAAGGTAGTTAGGAGGATTGCCAGTGGATCAGCAGGATACAACAAGGCTAGAGACTAGGACCGAAAATTGACAGATGGAATTTAATCCAAACAAATGTGATGTGATGCTTTTTGGGAAGTCACATGCACTTACATGAAGTAAACAGTTAATGTCAGAACCCTTAGCAGTATTAATGTATCGAGGGATCTAGGTGTACAGGTCTGCAGTTCCCTGAAAGTGGCAACACAGCTCGTCAAGAGGGTCTGGCATGTTTGCCTTCATGGGTTGAAGAATAGAGTTTAAAAAACACAAGTCACGTTGCAGCTGTATAGAACTTTGTGTTCGGCCACGTTTGGAACATTGTGTACAGTGCTGGTTGCCACACTACCAGAAGGATGGATAGATTTTGAAGAGGGTACGGAAAGGATTTATCAGGATGTTGCCTGATTTGGAGGGTATCAACTATGAGGGGAGACTGGACTAGTTTGTTTTCACTTGAACATCAGAGGCTGAGGGGCAACCTGATAGAAGTTTACAAAATTATGAGAGGTGTGGATAGAGTGGATAGCCAGAGTCTTTTTCCCAGGTTAGAAACATCAATTACTGTGGGACACAGGTTTAAGGTAAAGGGGGAGTAAGTTTAAAGGAGATGTGAGAGGTGAACTTTTTACACAGAGGGTGGTAAGTACCTGGAAGGTGCTGACAGAGAAGTGGTAGAAGTGGACAAAAAAAAGCAACATTTAAGTGGCATTTTGACAGATACATGAATAGGCAGGGAATAGATGGATATGCACCATATTGAGGCAAAAGAGCTTTTGTTTAGAAAGGCATCATTTCTGTGCAGGTCTGGTGGACTGAAGGGCCTGTTCCTGTGCTGTCCTGTTCTTTGTTCTAAATTCATACCTTTTTCTAAGACTATAAAATATCTTTACTCTTACAGTTCATATAATAATGTGATGATTAAAAATGCGAGTTTTGAGAAGATTTGTAGCTCAGGTTGAGGTTCTGGATGTGAGTTTGCTCGCTGAGCTGGAAGGTTAGTTTTCAGACTTTTCGTCACCATTCTAGGTAACATCATCAGTGAGCCTCCGATGAAGCGCTGGTGTTATGTCCCGGGACATAACACCAGCGCTTCATCGGAGGCTCACTGATGATGTTACCTAGATTGGTGACGAAACATCTGAAAACTAACCTTCCAGCTCAGTGAGCAATCTCACATCCATGATTAAAAATGTTTTTTAGTTCCCATGCTTTGATTGAAGTCAAAAGAGGAATATCTAATTCAACAGTTATTTTTCTGTAAAGTCTGTAAAGAACTCTTCTGTGTCTTTGTACTTATTTATAAATAATTTATGAATAACATCTATTTTACAAGAAAGATGACACATTGTGAAATAGGGTGTGAACAAACTATTTGATATTTAATTTCCCCTTTACTATGTCTGCTGTAATGAGAACAACCTAATGTTTCGGTGGTTCAGAAATTCTGCATCTTTAGTCTGATTCGAATAAAATCTCTTCTGTATTCCCTCAAAGGCCTTGGTGAATTTCCCAAAATGTTACATACAGAATACAACACAATACCCAAGCCACGACTCAACCAGCAATTTCACTCCCCAAAGGATATTAGTAAACCAGTTTTTTTTTCAGACAATAATTGACAGATTACATGGTTTCCCTTACATCTGCATCTTATTACAGTTTTTTTTTAATTGAATCCAAATATTACCATTTGCTATGGTGAGATTCAAAACAATGTTCCCTGAACATTAGTCTGCACTTCTGGATTACTAATCAAATGACATTACCATTGCAACACCTTTATCATTACCAGGTGTCTCTGTTCGTGCATCCCACTTAATATTGTACTTTTATTTCCAGATTTCTTTTTTTCATTCTTAGTACTAAACTGTAAAATTTCACACTTTTCTGCATTAAAGTACAACTGCCAAATTTCTTACTGCCAAGTTGTTACGAGCTTCTTCAATATTCTTTTAATGAGCCTTTTAATATTTATGTGTTTAGATATGAATTTTGGCTGTCCATTTTATGTTGCCTGCCAATCTATTCTCATACACCGTCTTTAGCTCTGATATCTTCTTGTTCAGTTTTCCTTTTTACTCTTTATGTGAAGGTTTCGATCTTTCTGACAAAAGGTCATTACCCTGAAGCAGAGCAAGATCTTTCATTCACAGAAAAGGCGAGAAGAGGAGAGATCTAAAAAAGATAGGAGAGTCAAATTTTTTTGCACAGAGGGTGGTTTGCATGTCGAATGACCTTCCTTAGAAAGTGGTGGAGCTGGGTAAAATTATGATGTTTAAAACACATTTGATTAAATACATGATAAGGAAAGGTTTGAAAGGATAAGGGCCAGGAGGATGCACGTGGTACTAGGTTAGTTTAGGATCACGTACTAGTTGGACTGAAGGGTCTGTTTCCATGCTGTATAACTCTATGACTAAGAAAGGTTGCTATGAAAACCTAATTGGGCAAGTCAAAAATTCAGAACCAAAATCAGAAAGTGCTGGAAAAGCTCATCGGGGCTGGCAGCATCTGTTGAGAGAAATCAGAGTTAATGTTTCGGGTTCAGTGTCCCTACCTCAGAACTCACCCTTTCTGAGGAATGGTCACTAGATCCGAAATGTTAACTCTGATTTCTTTCCACAGATGCCAGCAGGCCTACTGAGCTTTTCCAGCCCAATTTTGGTTTATGTTTCTGACTTATGCCATCTGCAGTTCTTTTAGTTTTTATCAAAAATTAAGAATCTCATTGGTGAGATAATTTTTTGTAATGAAGTTCTTTGGTATTAAAAGGTAGATTGACCTTCTGAGTACAGATGTCAGGAAGTCTACTTGCTTAGAATTGCAACTAATTAGAAAAAAAATTACAAGGATTAGGTAGGAAGTTAAATACTAAATAAAAACCAAAAGAATTGTGGGATGCTGTAAATCAGGAATAAAAACAAAATTTCTGGAATAGCTCAGCGGGTCTGGCAGCATCTGTGAAGGAAAAAACAGAACTAATGTTTCAGGTCTAGTGACCCTTCCTCAGAACGACCCAAAATGTTAACTCTGTTTTCTCCTTCACAGATGCTGCAAGACCTGCTGAGCTTTTCCATCAATTTTGTTTTTATCACTAGGATTAGGTGTTGTTTCCAATTAAGTTCTGCCCAATTGAGAAATTCATCTGTTCAAACACCCAAATACAGGGTGAAGCAAAAGCAGGGTGGATCTGCGGGGCAAGGATGAGTCACTTTTCAGGTAAGCGTAGACCATTGTTTGTCCAATGTGGAACAGTCACTTGTAATTTCTGTCCTGACCCAGGGCATTTGGAGCAATGGCTGCCAAGGAATTATTGTGATAAGCTCATGACAGAAAATGCGTCTGTTGTACTAGATCTTAGAGAAGACATCGGCAGTCAAAGATGAGGAATAGTGGGTAAAGAGTATATAGAGTGTCACAGGGGAGGTATCCTAAGGTGATACAGCAGGTGACCTTAAAGGTTGAAGGTAGAAGCTCAGGAGGAATATTAGAACTTGGATGGCTAGGGGCTGAGATCAAAGCTGAGAAGTTACCATCAATATGAATGGGTTTGGCAGAAATAAGGATACTTTGCAGAGTAATGGGGTCACAAGAATTACAGCATGCTCTTTGTGATAAAGCATCAAGACAGCTTTAGGAATGACAGGGGAGGATGGAATATAATGGCCCAGAAATTCATTCAGGGCTGGAAACTGTGTTTCTGACCCTGATCAAACAAAAAAAAGGTATTATGGAAACTGAGCAAACCTATTTGGGTATTCTTACCAGCAGAGGGCAGCATTATCATCAAAGCCCACTCCCTTTTGCAGTTGTAAGTCTTGCTGCATCATGAATATGGTGGACAATTAAACAATCATTCAATAATTATTACAAATAATAATTAACATAGTGACTCCATGACTATCCTAATCCTCAACAAGGAACAGCCCAATGTATTAGTGCAAAAAGAAGGCTGAAGTATTTAAATCCATCTTCATCCAGAGTGACATGTGGATGACCTATTTTGGCCTGCTCCTGAGGTCTCCAGCAACACAAACGCCAATCTTCAGCCAATATGATTCACTCTAAATGATGTCAAGAAATGATTAAAGAATTGGATACTGCAAAGTCTGTAGGACATAACAATATACTGGATATGTACTAAATATATGTGCCCCAGAACTTGCTCAGCTCCTAGCCAACCTGTTTCAGCACAGGCTATAACATGGGTATCTATCTGACAATGTGGAAAGATGCCCAGGTATATCCTGAATACAAAAATCAGGATAAATTTGACTCAGCCAACTACCAACCTATGACTTTATTTTCAACTATCAGCAAGAGTGATAGAAGAAGATACTGACAGTGTTATGATCCTAGCTAGTGGCAATCCTGGATACATCTGATTCCAGAATGAAACCTGGATTGACAGATCATATATTTAACTTTTGATGTTGGTTAACATGGTGGTTATTCTCTGAAATATATTTGCACTTGGCTGTAGACGTTCCTTAAGAAGAAAACATTACTTTATTACACAAAGGTAAAAAACAAAGCCATATATAAAGACGGAAAGATCTTAACACAAAAAGTAAAGCAAAACTTCATCCTGTTTCCAAATACTATTCTTCTACAGAAACCAAGTTCCAAAGAAATATCACTCCCACCTGGAGAAAGTAGGAACTGCCGATGCTGCAGTCTGAGGTAACAAGGAGTAGAGCTGGATGAACACAGCAAGCCAGGCATTCTGAAGAAAGTCCAGACCCAAAACATCACCCTTCCTGCTCCTCTGACGCTGCCTGGCCTGCTGTGTTCATCCAACTCCACACTGTGTTATCTCATCACTCCCACCTGGACTCTTCAAAAATTTGGGAATAGATTCCCCTGCCGGTTAAGGATCCAAGTCAGTGATGTTCTTAATAGATTGTGACACCGAGCCAACTGTAGATAGTGAAACCACCAAGGTGATTGACTGTGCTAATGAAGGGTGCAACTGAACTCTATGTTTGTACATTATCTGAACTTCCAGAGACATCATCCTCTGAGGTGGTGCTGCTATTGCTGAGATGGAAGTTATGGCGACTTTTATTCACCCTCTTCTGGTGGCTACTAGTACCTGAAATGGAGAATAGAAAGAAGAAGCATTAAATACGCACAGTCCCGGGTGTAGGCAAATACTGAGAACAGCAGACCATATAGTAGAGACATTCCTGTCTCTCCACCGGAGCGGAACAGTGACAGTAACGAGTCTTCACTGGCAAATCTGTGGTATGCTCCTCAAAAGAAGCGAGGATACAATTATGCAGCACTGCTTTGGTAGTATGTTTCTCTTCGCTCCTGTTTGGATGATCTTGTCCTACAAACAGAGAAAATGAAGGGTTGAGTAGATTCACAGTGATGCCAGTCTGGCAAGTATGTATGAAGCACATTGCTTATAAAGTGGTCAAACATGGACAGCATGAGGTAGTTGTCAGCCCTTAAGTGCACATAATCGATGTGGTGCTCAGGAGATCATCAACTCGACATGTTTGTGCAGTGGCACAGTTAGACTGAGTGACGGTCCTATGATTGTTGAGTTGGAATGAGGAGATGGTATTGCTTACCATTTCAATGATTGGAAGACTTTGTGCTACAGTCACTGGGGAGAAAACTTCCCTTCATTCCTGAATGGCTTAGACCAGAGCCTCTCGTGAGTTGTCACTGAAACGTGGGCCAGTTTCTATCCAGTGAGGTACATCTTTCATGAGCATGGGAGGGGGTTGAGTGGAGGTGGGAAGAAATGGCCAACATAGGTTTCAGTGATTTTCTGCAATATAAACCAAAATTTTCCTAGCTACGAGTAGTTCTGAGGGTCACTGGACCTGAAACATTAACTCTGATTTTTTTTCTTCACAGAGGCTGCCAGACATGCTGAGCTTTTCCAGCAACTTCTGTTTTTATTCCTGATTTACAGCATCCACAGTTCTTTCGGTTTTTATTCTGTTGTATAAGTTCCTGTGATGCTACTGGCTGCCATAAGTGAATGGCTGTCTGGATAGCCTTTAAATACGGCTTCCAGGCCTTTGATCCTCAAAGTCCCAGTGAGGAAAATAGGTTTTTCCCGACCCATGTGGTATACCTTACAATTTACAAAATAACTTGCATTCATGAAAAACAAGTTGATTATTGCAGAAGAAAATTTACCCCAACACTGAGCAGGTGACAATATCTAACAACTCAATTCCATATTTAGCATCAAAAATCGAAGATTTCGCAGGTATAGCTGAATCAGCATTTCCAGCATTTTCTGCTTTTTTGTTTCAGATTTCCAGCATCCACTACATTTTGCTTTTCATTTTTATTCTTTCTGTGCTTCATTTTGACCTTTATCTTGAGTCGTATAAGAAAACTCCAGCATTGGATATTCTTCCTCATTCACCTTATGGGCCTGAATTTTATCTGTAACAAAGCTATTTCCTCAGTGAAAACTTCTCATGCCCACTTACTACTTTTCATGTCTGTTTCTGATTTCAATCGACCTGGGTCAAATCTACTTTCGACTTACTGTTTAGTTAAGTTCAATGAAGAGTGCAGAGGGCATGCCAGGGCTTTCAAGATTGAAGGCTTAGGAGCCATCAAGGCAGCATTTGATCACATCTGGCACCAAGGAGCACTGGTTGGAGTTACACCCAGCACAAAGGAAGATAGTTGTCATTGTTAGAAGTAAGCCACCTGTGCTATAGGCCATTACTGCAGGTGCTCATCAAGGTAGTGTTTTAGATCCAACCATCCTTGCTTGCCGTCTCAATTACCTTCTCTCCAGTATACAGTCAGATGTGAAGATGTTCACTGATGACTACACAATGTTCAACACTATTTATTACTATGTAGTCTGAGTACCAGGTTTTGAAAGGGTTAATACTGAGGAAGGTTTAAATATCATCTGCAATGATGATATCATATGGACTTGCTGGAAGAACAGATTTGGATCTTGGGGGTGTCAGACCTAGTTAGGTTCTCTTCATTGTTGCAGAGACTGTTGATCACCTCAATGCAACAAGCATATAGTTATTAACATGAAAAAACGGACATCTTATCTAAGGCAAGAGACACTTCTCATTAGACTAGCGAATGGAATTGCATTACCCCACTCAACAAAGAAGGCACTGTAGGTCCTTACTCTAAAAAAGAGAATAGTGACAGCAAACCTATCCCATGCTGAGTAGTAATGCAGACAAGCCCATACATCATGGTATTCTGCAACGTGGATTGCACATACAACACTCCTCAGATACTGGAGCATCCCCTGTCTATGTACAGTAAGATGTGGACAACATTCAGGCTTGGACTAATAATTGGCAAGTCATAGTTTTACCACGTAAAAGCCAGGGAATGACAATCTCAAACATGAAAGAACCTAACAATTTTTTTGTTGACACTCAATGGAATTGTAATAAATAAAACCACCACAACCAGCATCTATAAGAGTTATCATTGACCAGGAAATCAAATGGTCCAGCCATACAATGAGGCTACAAGACCAGGTCAGAGGATAGGATTGCTGTGGTGAGTAAATCACCTCTTGTCTCCAGTGCATGTTCACTATCTAAAGAACACAAGACAGAAGTATAATGGAATGCTCTCCATGTACTTAGGTGAGTGCAGGTTGAAGAACATTCAAGAAGCTTGATATCATCTAGGACAAGGCAGCCCACTTCATTGGCATCCCATTCACTAATTTCAACATTCACCCCCTTCGCCACAA
This sequence comes from Stegostoma tigrinum, assembly GCF_030684315.1. Lineage (NCBI taxonomy): Eukaryota > Metazoa > Chordata > Chondrichthyes > Orectolobiformes > Stegostomatidae > Stegostoma > Stegostoma tigrinum. Next base: position 84,383,565 of record NC_081356.1, read on the forward strand.
TGGCAGCAATGAGTACTATCTACAAGATGCACTGCAGTAACTTACGGAGACTCTTTAGACTAGAGCTTCCAGACCTGCAATCTTTGCCATCTAGAAAGACAACAGCAGTAGATATTCAAGAACACCACTGCCTGCAGGTTCCCCTTCAAGTCAAATGCCATCCGAAGTTGGAACTATATCACCTTCCTTTCAGGGTCACTGAGTCAAAATCCTAAAACTCCTTTGCAAACAGCACTGCATGGGTGCATACATCCCAAAAGCTATACTAATTCAAAAGGCAGCTCATCAACACCTTCTCAACAGATGTGAGGGAAGAATAGTAAATACTGACCTAGCCAATGACACCTACATTCCATGAACTAATCAAAAAGGATAAAGCAGCCATGACATAAGTGAATGACGGTGCACAGCTTAAATGGCCCTCTCTTACTATGTTACTACGGTGCAGTTGCACTTCATTCTTCAGAACAAGCAATGTTTTTTTCCAACCTCAGATATAAATGGATGGAAAGTTCTCTTGTACACATTCCATGATTTTGTCCTTGTCTTTGCTCTTAAATTCTTATTTTCCAAGTTAAGATTATGATAATTGAAAGACGCTATCAGTACCCTGAGATAACACGGTGTGAAGCTGGATGAACACAGCAGGCCAAGCAGCATCAGCGCAGCAGGAAAGTTTGATGTTTCAGGTTGAGATCCTTCTTCAGAAGAGGGGTCTCGACCAGAAATGTCAAACTTTCCAGCTCCTCTGATGCTGGTTGACCTGCTGTGTTCATCCAGCTTCACACCATGTTATCTCAGATTCTCCAGCATCGGCAGTTCCTACTATCAGTACGCTGTTGTATTTTCATCTTTCTGAAATTTGAATGCAAATTTGCACTTCTAATGCCGTCCTACTATTTGGTGTTAGCATGAACTTGCTTCGGTAACTATTGTGGCTGTGTTGTGGCGTGTTTATTTGGGAGTTGTTCTTTCTGACTAATCACAAAAAAACCAAACTGAAACACCTTTTGTAGTGGGAAGAGGGTTGTCGGCTGCTTATGGCACTTATCAATTCTATCCCTTTGGTCATGGTGGCATCATCAGCCCTTTCCAAAATGAAACAAGATGTGGATGACTGCTCAAAGTGTCAGTCTACTGATGTTCATTTGTAATCTCTGGAAAAAGCAGTATCCATTATATGCCCAACATCAGTGGTTTCAAAGACACAAACCTACAGGTCCTCTGTCTTCTTTAAAAAGAAAGCTTGTTTTAACAATTGATCAAAAAATAGAATTTTTGAACAAATGAAGACAATGTCAGTTTATCAACCAATTCGAACTTAAAGTAATTTAAAAGGTACTAATTGTTGATTTAACAAAGTCTGTAAATGTGGCGTGCAGTGTCCTTTGGGTTTCAGTTAATAGTGGGTAATGTTTATTTTGTTTGTTCCACTCCATATGTCTGTTCGGCCGGGAACCTTCTCAGCATAAGTACTCAACTGGTTCCTGTTAAACATTCAATAATTTTTTTTAAAGTGCTATACTGTGTTTAGAACAAATGTTTAAACAGGTGTGGAGCCTAATCTCTAGATATACCCATGTTAAACTGTGTTTATACACCTTCACTGTGATGAATATTTCAGTCGTAATTAAGTTTTGATAATAAAACTACATTGTTAATTTTTGTCAATAGATTGTTTGAACATGAAAGAGCACTTTGTTAAGGAAACTTTCATCTACGTGTTTATTAAATATTAAAGATAAATATGAGAAATGAAAAATAACAAAACTACTAAAAAGAAATTCTCAAATGTACTAAAAAAGAGAAAAGAAGCCTTTTTCAAATCTGGCTAACAGGAGGGGAGGTAGGCTGGACCTCCCAGTACTGAAGGTGTGGGTGATGGTTAGAGCCAATCATTAATTTTAAGCAGTTAGTGATTCTGGAAGGAAAAGCAGCCTATCAGGAAAAAGTCCAACTCCACCAAAGCAGGTCAGCTTCAGGGGGCTGGGGACAGGGAGATCTTCTCCTACTATTAATCTAGTGTGGTGCAGATTCAAGCCTAGTCTTTACAGGACACTTAGCTTGGAGCAGCAGCTAGGAGGTGGGGAGGGACATAGTAGCCAGCAACTGCAGGAACACTGTAGGGCTCCTGCTGATGTCATTATTTCAAAAGGTGAGAAAGGCTCCAGATTAGTAAGTATTGGACTCCTGACCATTACAGGTTAACAAAGTGTGGGGTTGGATGAACACAGCAGGCCAAGCAGCATCTTAGCAGCACAAAAGCTGATGTTTCGGGCCTAGACACTTCATCAGAAAAGGGGGATGGGGAGAGGATTCTGAAATAAATAGGGAGAGAAGGGCAGGTGGACTGAAGATGGATAGAGAAGAAGGTAGGCGGAGAGGAGAGTATGGGTGGGCAGGTAGGGAGGGGATAGGTCAGTCCGGGAAGGACGGACAGGCCAAGGGGGTGGGATGAGGTTAGTAGGTTGGAAATGGAGGTGCGGCTTGAGGTGGGAGGAGGAGATAGCTGAGGGGAAGAACAGGTTAGGCAGGTGGGGACGAGCTGGGCTGGTTTTGGGATGCAGTGGGGGGAGGGGACAAGCTGGGCTGGTTTTGGTATGCAGTGGGGTGAGGGGAGATTTTGAAGCTTGTGAAATCCACATTGATACCATTAGGCTGCAGGGTTCCCAAGCTGAATATGAGTTGCTGTTCCTGCAACCTTCGGGTGGCATCATTATGGCACTGCAGGAGGCCCAGGATGGACATGCCGTCTCAGGAATGGGAGGGGGAGTTGAAATGGTTCACAACTGGGAGGTGCAGTTGTTTACTGTGAACCGTGTGTAGGTGTTCTGCAAAGCGGTCCCCAAGCGTCCGCTTGGTTTCCCCAATGTAGAGTAGGCCACATCGGGTACAGCGGATACAGTATACTACATTGGCAGATGTGCAGGTGAACATCTGCATGATGTGGAAAGCCATCTTGGGCCTAGAATAGGGGTGAGGGAGGTGGTGTGGGGGCATGTGTAGCACTTGGTGCGGTTGCAGGGGAAAGTGCTGGGTGTGTTGGGGTTGGAGGGGAGTGTGGGGTGGACAAGGGAGTCGCGGAGAGAGTGGTCTGTCTGGCAGGCAGACAAGGGTGGGGTGGGAAAAATGTCTTTAGTGGTGGGGTCAGATTGTAGATGGCGGAAGTGTCGAAGGATGATGCATTGTATCTGAAGGTTGGTGGGGTGGTGTGTGAGGACTAGGGGGATTCTCCTTTGGCGGTTATTGCGAGGGCAGGGTGTGAGGGATGAGGTGTGGGAAATGCAGGAGACACAGTCGAGGGCGTTCTCGACCACTGCCGGGGGGTGGGGGTGTGGGTGATGTTGCGGCCCTTTAAGAACGAGGACATCTGGGATGTGCGGGTGTGGAATGTCTCATCCTGGGAGCAGATGCAGCTGAGGCGAAGGAATTGGGAATAGGGGATGGAATTTTTGCAGGAGGGTGGGTGGGTGGAGGTGTATTCCAGGTAGCTGTGGGAGTCAGTGGCCTTGAAATGGACATTGTTGAGGCATTCTACTCCCACACATCCCAGATGTCCTCACTCTTCAAGGGCCGCAATCCCCCCCCACAGTGTTCGAGAACGTCCTCAACCATGTCTCCCAAATATCCCACATGTCATCCCTCACACCCCGCCCTCAAAATAACCGCCAAAAGAGAATCCCCCTAGTCCTCACATACCACCATACTAACCTCCGGATACAACGTATCATCCTCCGACACTTCCGCCATCTACAATACGAACACACCACAAAGAGATTTTTCCCAACCCATCCTTGTCTGCCTTCCGGAGAGACCACTCTCTCTGCGACTCCCTTGTGCACTCCACAATCCCTTCCAACCCCACCACATCCAGCACTTTCTCCTGCAACTGCAGGAAGTTCTATACCTGCCCCCACACCTCCTCCCTCACCCCCATCCCAGGTCCCAAGAAGACTTTCCACATCAAGCAGATGTTCACCTGCACATCTGCCAATGTGGTATACTGCTTCCGCTGTGGCTTCCTCTATATTGGGGAAACCAAACGGAGGCTTAGGGATCGCTTTGCAGAACACCTACACTCGGTTCACAGTAAACAACTGCACCTCTAGTCGCGTACCATTTCAACTCCCCCTCCCATTCCTTAGACGACATGTTCATCCTGGGCCTCCTGCAGTGCCATAACGATGCCACCCGTAGGTTGCAGGAACAGCACCTCATATTCCGCTTGGGAACCCTGCAGCCCAATGATATCAATGTGGATTTCACAAGCTTCAAAATCTCCTCTCCCCCTACTGCATCCCAAAACGAGCCCAGTTCGTCCCCAACTGCTTAACCTGTTCTTCCCCTCACCTATCCCCTCCTCCCACCTCAAGCCACACCTCCATTTCCAACGTACTAACCTCATCCCGCCCCCTTGACCTGTCCGTCCTCCCCGGACTGACCTATCCCCTCCCTACCTCCCCACTCATACTCTCCGCTCTACCTATCTTCTCCTCTATCCATCTTCAGTCCTCCTGCCCCTCTCTCCCTATTTATTTCAGAATCCTCTCCCCATCCCCCTTTTCTGATGAAGGGTCTAGGCCCGAAACGTCAGCTTTTGTGCTCCTGAGATGCTGCTTGGCCTGCTGTGTTCATCCAGCCTCACATTTTGTTATCTCGGATTCTCCAGCATCTGCAGTTCCCATTATCTCTGATTACAGGTTAACCCTTTCTTGTCCCAAAGTTTTAGAGCAGTGGGAACTTACAGTTCATGTTTTTATAACCCTAGTATAAAGTATGAAATCTAACAAAACAAGACTAATAATTCTAGCCTAAGGCATGAATTGTAATATGGAGCTATCTGGAGAGGCCAGACAAGTGGAATATTCAGCTTGTCACATGTCAGTGTCCCAGATGTCAACATGTGTAGAAAGTACTCCCAGCTGCAGAATCTGGAGGTCCGGGTCTTGGTGCTTGAGCAGCAGTTGGCAACACTGTGGTGCATTCGTGAAGCTGAGTTACATGAATAGCCTGTTTAGAAAGATGGTCATACCATAGCTCAAGGGACTAGATGAAAGAAGGGAATGGGTGATCACCAGATAGTCCAGAAAGAACAGGCAGGTAGTGCAGGAGTGTCCTTGGGTCCCACTCACTAACTGGTATTCCATTTTTGGAGCTGACAAAGGAGCCAGTATCTCAGAGGAATGCAGTCAGAGCCAAGCTCCTGGTACTACAAGCGACTTGACTGTACAGGGGGAGAGGGAGGGAGAGGAAGAAGAAAGGAAGAGCAATAATCACAGGGGATTCTTTAGTCAGGGGGCCAGACAGGCATTTCTGCAGTCGAAGACCTGATACCAGGTTGGTATGTTGCCTCCCTGGTGGCAGGCTCAGGGTTGTCACTACACAACTGCAGACTATCCTAAAAGGGGAGGTTGACGAGTTAGAAGTTGTTGTGTATGTTGGTACTAATGATGTGGGCAAAGTGAGGAACGAGGTCTTGCATCAAGAATTCAGGGAGATAGGCAATTGATAACAACTATTGAGGTCCTGCTTTTTAATCTTTGGATTAATCCAGTGCCAGGTGCTAGCAAGTTTGGAAATAGGAATATAGGACAGACGGATGCTTGGCTCAAGAGTTGATGCAAAGTTCCTGGATCACTGGAACCATTTTTGGGGAAGGTGTGACATATATAAATGGGACAGTCTGCACCTGAACCACATTGGAGCCAACATTCCTGCAGGTCGATTTTCTTGTGCTGTTAAGCTAGGTTAAACTAGTCTGACAGGGGAAAGGGACACAGAATATCGATGAAACAATGTCACATCATGCTACAGCAAAGGAAGCAAGTCACAGTGAGTTCAGCTATGTTGAGTAACAAGAGAGTAAGACAAGGCTGGATGGTCTTTAAGGCGAGGACCGTAATAGGGAAGACTAAGGAGTTAGTAGCGTGGATTGACACATGGAAGTATGATATTGTTGCTATAATAGAAACATGGCTGGGGGAAGGGCTGGATGGGCAACTCAACATTCTGGAGTAGAGGATCTTTAGACACATATCAGAATGGTGTCTGACTGCTCTCCACTTGCCTTAATGTGCAGCTCCAATTACATCCAAGAAGTAAAACCATCCGGAGCAAAGCATGCTACTTGACTGGCACCCCATCCACCACCTTTTGTATTCACACACTTCACCACTGATGTAGAAAGACAGCACTGAGTTCCCCTACCAGGTGCTCGGCAGTAATTTCCTGGATTCTTTCAATGTCACCATCCAAACCCCAAACGTCTACCACTTAGAAGGTCAAGGACTGCAAATGCATGGGAACATTACAAGTGCAAGTTCCATTTTTAAGCCAAATATACCCTGACTGAGAAATATATTGCTGTTCCTTCACTGTTGCTGGGTCAAAATCCTAGAATTTCCTTCCTACTGGTACTATGGGTGTCCCTGTCAGGGCTGCAGTCAAGAAGACAATTCACCATCTGCTCAGAGACATTTATGAATGAGCAATAAATGCCAGAGATCTCCATATCCCAAGAATTAATTATGAAAGGTAAAATTCTACACATGTAAATAAGGTCTTCACATGAAAAAAATGGTAATGTTTAATATCTGACTGAAGGTGGCAGTATGTTGCTTTAGAAAATTCTATTATATTAATTCTTGAATAAATATGAAACCCATTTGCAAAACAAACGTGCAAATGCCCAAATTAAATGCTCAAAGATCCAGAATTCAGAACTAAAACTGAGTCACTGTTTTAGATAAATATTTTGTTGAAAAGGGAATTGGGATTGTTAATTCCCGGTTAGAGACACTCCACTTGATATCCAGAAACGGTTGCAGACACTGGATACTGCAAAGGCTACGAGCCCTGACAACATTCTGGCAATAGTACTGAAGACTTGTGCTCCAGAACTTGCCGCTCCCCTAGCCAAGCTGTTCCAGTACAGTTACAACACTGGTATCTACCCAACAACGTGGAAAATTGCCCAAGTATGTCCTGTACACAAAAAGCAGGACAAATCCAACCCAGCCAATTACTGCACCATCAGTGTCCTCTCGATCATCAGTAAAGTGATGGAAGGTGTCATCAATAGTGCGATCAAGCTGCACCTGCGCGGAAATAACCTGCTCAGTGACACCCAGTTTGGGTCCCACCAGCTCCTAACCTCATTACAGCCTTGGTTCAAATATTGATAGAAGAGCTGAAGTCCAGAGGTGAGGTGAGACTGACACCCCGTGATATCAAGGCTGCAGTCGACTGAGTGTGGCATCAAGGAACCCTAGAAAAACTGAAATCAATGGGTGTCAGGGGACAAACTCTCCAGTGATTGGAGTCATACCTGACACACAGGAAGATGGTTGTGGTTGTGGGAGATCAATCATCTCAACTCCAGGACATCTCTGCAGGAGTTCCTCAGGGTAGTGTCCTAGGCCCAGCCATCTTCAGCTGCTACATCAATGACCTTCCCTCCATCAGAAGGTCAGATATTCACTGGGGATATTCACTGATGATTGCGCAATATTCAGCACCATTCTTAACTCCTCAGATGCTGAAGCAGTCCACGTTCACATGCAACAAGATCTGGACAAGTAGCAAGTGATATTCGCACCACACAAATGCCAGGCTACGACCATCATCAATAAGAGACAATCTATCTACCAACCCTTGACATACAATGGTGTTACCATCACTAAATCCCTCATTGTCAGCATCCTGGGGCTTATTGTTGACCAGAAACTCAACTGGACTCACCACATTAACAGAGTGGCTAAAAGACCAGGCCAGAAGCTGGAAATATTGCGGCGAATAACTCACCTCCTGACTCCTCAAAGTTTGTCCACCATCTACAAGGCACAAGTCAGGAGTGTGATAGAATACTCCTCACTTGCCTGGATGAGTCCTGCCCCAACAACACACAAAAAGCTTGACAGCATCTAGGACAAAGCAGCCCATTTGACTGGCACTACATCTACAAGCATTCGCTTCCTCCACCACTGATGCTCATTTGCAACAATGTGCACTATCTACAAGATACACTGCAGAAATTCACCAAAGATCCTTAGACAGTACCTTCCAAACCCACGACCACTTCCATCTAGAAGGACAAGGGCAGCAGATATATGAGAACACAACCACCTTTAAGTTCCTTTCCAAATCACTCACCAGCCTGACTTGGAAATGTATTGCCATTCCTTCACTGTCACTGGGTCAAAATCCTGGTATTCCCTCTCTAACAGCATTGTGGGCCAACCCACAGCAGGAGGATCGCAGTGGTTCAAAAAAGCAGCTCACCATCACCTTCTGAAGGGCAACTAGGGATGGACAAGAAATGCTGACCAGCCAGCGATGTCTACATCCCACAAGTGAACAAAACAAATAGTTAAAGGTAAAGTCACCATAGGCCTACAGAACCATTGGGCTGTTTCCCCCATTAGAGATAGAGAGATGACTGGTGGGGGTTTAACCATGCCTCAAATGAAGGGCAAGGTTGAGAAGAACAGTCTTTCGTGGTAACTTCAGCCAGTGCAAGTATTGGATCTACAGTGTTCACATCACACTGCATCACAAACCAATCATCTAGTTAACTGAACTAACTAATTATTTCTGTTGACAAGTATACAGAACTTGACCGTAGTAAATTAAAGCAATGGGGTGGAGCTTATGAGAAGGAAGAATACCATTAACGTGTGAAATGAGCATACTTTTGGGACAAAACCAGTTTAATGCATCTTTACTTTCTCATCACTAGTTACTGCTGGTTAAGTCTTGGTGCAATATTTATTTGAAACTTATGCAGATGATACAAGGATAAGTGGAGGAACAGGTGGTGTGGAGGAAGCAGAAAGGCTGCAGAAGGCCTTGGTCAGGCTAGGAGAGTGGGCAAAGAAGTGACAGATGGAATAAAATGTGACGAAGTGTGAGGTTATACATTTTGGTAGGATGCAGAGAGGCATGGATTATTTTCCACGCTGGGAAAGGCTTCGGAAAACTGAAGAGCAAAAGGACGTGGGAGTCCTGATTCAGGATTCTCTCAAGATTAACTTGCTGGTTCAGTTGGCGGAGAAGACAAATGCAACATTGGCATTCATTTCAAGAGGCCTGGAGTACAAGAACAGAGATGCGCTGCTGGGGTTGTGTAAGGCTCTAGTCAGACTGCATCTGGAATATTACAAGTAGTTTTGGGCCCCATATCAAAGGAAGGATGTGCTGACATTGGAGAGAGGCCACAGAATGCTTACAACAATAATGCTGGGGATGAAGATCTAGTCTTGTGAGGAACGGTTGAGGCCTCTTGGTCTGTATTTGATGGAGTTTAGGCAGATGACGGGCGATCTGACTGAAGATTACAGGGTACTGACAGGCTTTGACAGAATGGACGTGAGAAGATCTTTCCACTAGGGACGATGATCTGATGGCACAGATTCGGACTGTCAGGATGATCTTTTAGAACTGAGATGAGGAGGAATTTCTTCAGCCAATCCATGGAACTCATTGTTGCAGAGGTATGTGGAGGCCATGTCATTGAGTGTGTTTAAAATAGAGATGGATAGGGTCCTGATTAGCAAGGGGATCAATGGTTCCGGGAAGAAGGCAGGTGAATGGATTGAGAAATGTATTAGCCATAACTGAATACCGGAGCAAAAATGATGGGCTGAATGGCCTAATTTGATCCCAAGTGTTATGGTTATGGTCTTACAAAGTTTATAACACAGTGTCAGCTGTGGCCCAATAATGTCATTCTCATCTCTGGCTCAAAAAGTTGTTGCTTTAAGTTCGTATATCTGAGGTCTGAACATAAAATCGAAGCTGACACTCCAGTACAATCACTGGTGTTATGTTTTGGATAAATGCACCTTCGGGTGAATCTAAAATAACTCATCACATTACTGTTATGGTTATGTGAGGAGGGTTGATTTGGCTGTCTTCATTTCAACCTCCACAGTATCAAAGGTTATTCTTAGCTCTAGCATTCAGCTATACATTTTTACCATCAGAATAAAGTTAACTTTTTTCACAGCAAAATATAAGGAGCTAATTACCATCTTTTCTTGAGTGACAGCATGAACAATTTTATTACCTGCTATCTCCAAGAGAAACAATAAAGACATTGACTATATGGTCTTTGTACAGATACATAGACACACCCTAAGTTAAAAGGGGATAATGTTCTGTACAAAGGGTAGGTAAGAGAGTCCTTAGTTGTTCTTTGGACATTGAAGCAGAGAGACAGCAGCATGTTTGAGAAGAAAAGACTGCATGCAATCAAGAGAAAGAGAGGGAGACAGAGAAAAACGCCATACATAATCAAGAAAATGTACTCATCAAGAGACATAACACATGACTGACAGAGAACAAAAGCATCAGTGATAGGGAAAGAGAGAGAGCGCATGATTGAGAGAGCAAGGGGAACAAGACAGACAGCGAGAGCGTGTGTGAAATCAAGACCAAGAGCATGTATGATGGAGAGAGAGCATGAGCATGTAGGAAGTGCAAGTTATCAAAAGAGGGGAGTGTGTGACAGAATGCTTGTCCTTCTTTCTCTCAACCTCATTCCTTGTCTCAAAAATGTAAACTGTAGATTCATTAACTGTTTGGAGGCACTGGATATTTCAAAGGTCCTGCCAAAATTCTGGCAATTGTCCGGAAGACTTGTGCTCCAGAACTTGCCGCACCCCTACGCAAGCTGTTCCAGTACAGTAACAACACTGGCATCTACCCAACAATTTGAAAATTGTGAGTTGTGTCCTGTACACAAAAAGGAGGACAAATTCAACCCAGCCAATTACCGCTCCATCAGTCTACTCTTCATCATCAGTAAAGTGATGGAAGTTGTCATCAACAGTGCTATCAAACAGCACCTGCTCAGCAATAACCTGCTCAGTGATGCCCAGTTTGGGTTCCATCAGGGCCACTCATCTCCTGACCTCATTACAGCCTTCACTAAAATATGGACAAAAGAGCTGAATTCCAGAGGTGAAATGAGAGTGATAGCCCTTGGTATCAAGGTTGCATTTGACTGAGTGTGTCGTCAGGGAGCCTTAGCACAACTGGAATCAATGGGAATTGGAGGAAACTCTCTGATGGTTAGAGTCATATCTAGCACATAAAAGGATGTTGTGTTTGTTGGTGGTCAGTCATCTCAGCTCCATGACATGTCCACAGGAAGTCATCAGTATTGTGTCCTAGGCCCAAATATCCTTACATCATAAGGTCAAATGTGGAGATGTTTACTGATGACTGCGCATATGTTTAGTACAATTTGCAACTGCTCAAATACCGAAGCAGTCCATGTCCAAATGCAACAAGACCTGGACAATACACAGGCTTGAGCTGAAAATTGGCAAGTCATATTTATGCTGTACAAATACCAGACAACAACCATCAGTGAGAGACAATCTAATCACTGCTCCACAACTCCAATGGCAAGACTATCATTGAGTTCCCAACTAACATCTTTGGGGTTATCATTGACCAGATGCTCAACTACACATACCATAAAAATACAATGTCTACAGAGGTAGGTCAGAAACGAGAAGTACTGTAGCTAGTAACTCACCTCCTGACTCCACAAAGCCTGTCCACTATCTGTAAGACACAAGGCAAGAGTGTGATGGAATACTCCCTTCTTGCCTGGGTGAGTGCAGCCCCAACAACCCTCAAGAAGATTGACAATATCCAGGATGAAGCATCACATTTACAAACATTCAGTCACTCCAATGGTCAGTAGCAGCAGTGTGTACTATTTCCAAGATGCACTGCAGAAATTTCCTTAGGCAGCAGCTTCCAAACCCACGAGAAATTACACCTGTAAGGACAAGGACAGCATATACAATGGGAACACCACTACCATAAAGTTCTCCTCCAAGCCACTCACCATCCTGACATGGCGAAATGCCACCATTCCTTCAGTGTCGTTGGGTCAAAATCATAGCATTCCCTCCATTACAGCATTGTGGGTCTACCTGCAACACAGGGACTGCAGCAGTTCAAGAAGACAGCTCACCACTAGTTCCTTAAGGGCATCTAGGGATGGACAATAAATGCTGGTCCAGCCAGTGATGTCCATGTCCTAAGAGTGAATTTAAAAATAGTGAGAGCAAGAAGGCTGTTTCGATTCTCTGGTCTAAAATCCATTTCTTCTCTCTCTGCTAGCAAGAGAAATTCTTGAAAAAGCAACATGTTTGTATGTTGCATTTGTGGAAGATGCTTCATCTTCTACATACGACTTGTGGATGAGTGTTACATCTCAACTACAGAGAATCTGCAGTAAGGTTTTGAAGTTGCTGTTTCCTACTGAAAAATAAAAATTAAATCAGAAGTACTTTGTAAGCTATACATCCTTCAGTTTTTTGGGGCTACAGGTTTGGATCTTGAGTTCTTGAATAGAAGAATCTGTCAATTGCCTATGATTCATAGTTGAGTCTTCACTAGAGTAATTCCACCATGTTCTGCTTTAATTTGAGGAATATAATTCTAAAATAGCAGAAGTTTCTTTAATAATACTAAATGCAAATTTATCTCAGTCTTCACTGGCCTGGATTTTGCAGTCAGTGGCAAAACAAGATTGTTCACCGCAGATCTTGAGTAAGTTGTTCACAAAGCTCGAGATAATTTATGGAAATTGCTCCTTTTCCATCAGCAGTGTAACTCTGGTGGTGTTTTAAGTGATAGCCTCAATGTAAAGTAGCAGTGATGTCAAAAAACAGGTTGGCAATCAACAAATCAAATAAATATATTCACACTATTATGATCCCAGGCTAGACCCCAATGTTGTTATGATTGGTTTAGGGACCAGTAACCTTCTTATAAAGTGGACAAATTTCAAATTATTTGATATTCAGTAAGAATAAATCCAAAAAATTCTATCATTTGAACAAAAAAGAATTTTTACTGCACAGGGTTTCAAAACGTAAGCAGTCAATCATATTTATCATCTACTCTAACATACAGAATTAAGATGAGGTAAACAAAATCAACGGGCAAACTTCAGGTCAAGCACATTACCAAGTGCATATTAACTAGCGCTCATAACCAAGACAAAATAAAACAAATTTTCTCAGCAAATTCCCAACGATCACTGGGTCACAGAAAATCCATTAAACTCTGAGTTCATCATTGGGGAGCTCAGTTCCTCCTTTTGAGGATACAGCTTTGGATATCCTTTCTATAGACTGTCCATCAGCATTTAATCACTGACAAAATCCAGGCATTTTAGCAAGCCTGCTCTGTTTATTGTCCAAACTGCCAGTTTCACTGAGGTGACAGCTTTCCCTGGGCTTCCCAGAGCCCCAGATCCATCAGCAGCACAGTGAAATCAACTTCCCTATATTTTTCTGATCTGCCAGCTGCCTTGCGCTAGCACTTTCTACTGCCTCTTCAGCTCTGAACTGACTGTCATGTGGGTTCACGTTCACTCCCCTCTCACCACTATGTTCCATGATCAGGTTTACGTGCCATGTATCCAGTCACGTGGAAGATTTTTGCACCAAAACCCCTCAACCCATGGTTAGATTTTTACATTGGAAAATGCTTTAAGCTAGTTTTCACACTTGCGCAGCATTTCCTCACCCACGCCAAGTTTGTGCTGGGATTTGGGCATGTCAGGATTAGCAGTCCTCAGCTTTGGCCAGCCACCTCACTGCAGTGCATTGCAACCACTCCCCTCTGTGCTCGGCTATTCTTCCCACAGCAAGGCCCAGAGTAGCAACATTGAATATTCTCATGACACACAGCAAAGCCTGGAATTTAAAAGCATTTACTTTGCAGATAGCAAAATAGAAATTAAAGGAAAGGTGAACAGACTTCATGAAAAAAATTGTTTTTAAAATTGTTAATCAGTGTGTAACATTACACAAATAGAAAAATAGTTTTCTTCTGGCTAGTAAGAAGACTAGCAGCAATTAGCAAGTTATATTGTCTAAATTCCAAGTTCAGCTTGTTCTACAAAGAGTATTTTTTTTCCAAATCTTCAGCAATTGTTGTTTATCTGGTTTTATTAAGAGTGAGAAGATGATTAGAAAATATATCAAACAGAGAATTGTTGAAATATGGAATGTTTTGTAATAGAGAATAGTAGCAACAGAAAAGTGAACTTGTATTTGAAGCAGACAAAATGGAGGACTACGAGAGAAGATATATTTGCATGTTTCAAAACAACTTTGGTACACATTGCATAAGCTTCTGAAAGAGTTTAATATTTGAGATATACTGAGCTCTGCCCAGTCTTATTGTCTACCTAGAGGCCGTGAGACAGCCAGTTATTTGGACTCTGCCACAGTCTTTTTGATGGAGGCCCACATTTCTTCTTCACCTCTTGTTAGTAAAGTTTAATATACCTCAAAGTTAGTGAAGCTTGTATTGTTTTGCTGTAAACCGCATTTTTTTTCTAACCTTAAGATAAGCTCTGTTTCTGCACAGACTCATTCATTCATGGTCCATCCTCCAACGCAAACTACTGAACAGACCTTACTGAGCATAAGAAGGAGGGCTGGTGGCAACACTCCGCCTCAAACATAAAGCCACCAGTGGTTGACACCTACACATCACATCGTATAATAACATGGTGGCAATGGCAGACACTGTTGTATAAATTCCAAAGAGACTAATGACCCTGAAAACACTAAAAATGTATCATTTTAAAAGCATTGCTGATTTAAGAAAGCTCAGCTAGTCATGACAATAGCTTAAAACCATTAACCAGACATCCACTAACTCTTGGAAGCTATAAAGATGAGCAGCGTTCTGACAGACAAAGGCAGCAAGATCTGGGCAAAGTTAAAGCGCAATAAAATCAGTGTGGACAATAGTTAATCACACCTAGACAGAGATGAGTACTCATGAGATATGACTTAGCTCCATCTGTAACTTCAAATGCTAAAAGAAAAGTTTAGAGAACATACCCAATGGCACACAAAATATCATAGACTGGGGAAGCTGAAAATGAGCAAGGTAGTACTGGGAGAATAAGAATTGCTGCATCATGAACAAATGCTGTGAGATACAGCTGTGAAATACAAATGGGGCCATGGCTCCAATTGATGATGAAGTCATGAGCATCAGAAACAAACTTAAACATCTCTGGTGCACTTCAGAAGAAGAGTAAAGCATTTCAGAAACAACAAAATAATTTATTGGAAAGTCAGAATATATATTTAATGATGGAAAGAGAACAAATGTGTCATTTTGTCAAGGGGAAAGTTGCAAATATTCCAAAATGACAAGAAGAGGGAAGATTTCCAAGAAGTAACCAGAAGTCTCACATCATCCATTTGATTCTTCCCTGGAAGTAAAGTAAAAAGGTATTTTTCAGAATTTACAAGCCTTGAAATATTTAAAAGAATTGTAAAATCTTTATTGAAAGAAGATTGCTACAGTATAAGATATTAAAAATAAACAATATTAAAAACACAAGTGCTGTACAAGGAGAAAGGGGGCATAAAGCTGGAAATAATAGATCACTCCAAAACAAACAGCAAAAACAACTTAAAGTTTAGTTGGAAGAATTTGACACAGTTCAACAGGGTCCTCGATGTCCCAATGTATCGAGGACGGCGTTAAACTGTCATTTGTGAATGTTGTGAATGCTGACTGCTCCCATTATTGAGGAGCTGTACTGTTGCTGGTATTCCCTAGACAGGTTCATTGGAACTTTAGCCGTTGGTCCTAGTTACAGTGGAGCTTAATGTTGCTGTTGCTTCAATTCACCAAAAACATAGAGAAATAGAGGAAGAATAGCTAGCAAACCCAAGGCCAAGATCAACGTCAAACAGCCTCCACATGAGGAAGTTGCAGCTCAAGCAGCCCTCGTGATATGGAAGAGGTACAGGAGCTTTAAAGTCTATCATCCTCAATGCCATTTATGCTGAAGAGATTTGATAAGATGCCAAATCAATGAATATTTTGGAAAATAAAAGCTTGTAGGATGCAGAATAACATATTTCCATGGAAAGGATAGTAGATGGAACTCTTTTCCATAAAGGAAAGGAGTTGATGCTAGATCAGTGTTAATTTTTATCTTAGGATAGATTTCTTTTTTTATGTAAAGAAAGATCAATGGCAGACATATGGTGTTAGGGCACAGGTCAGCCATGATCTTATCAAATATTAGAATAGGCCTGATGGGCTGATTGGCCTACTTGCGTTCCCATGTTTCCATGGAAGATTGGCTAGCTAACTAGAAGTGAAGAGGAAACAGATAGTTTTATTCACATTGGAAAGATGTAACAAGTTGTGTGCCATAGGCCTTCATGTTAGAACCTTGACTGCTTCCAATTTATATAAATGACTTATATGACTAGATGCATGTTCTCACTGCCAAATTTGTTGAGGCTTTGAAGACAGCAAACTAAGTTACGAAAAGGACACATTAAAAGATATGATAGGTCAAGTGAGTGGGTAACAATGTGATAAATGTAGTGTAACATAGGCCAATGTGAATTTGTCCTGGAGACAGTAAGGGCTGCAGATGCTGGAAGCCAGAGTCAATAAATGTGGAGCTGGAAAAGGACAGCAGGTCAGACAGCATCCAAGGAGCAGCAAAGTCAATGTCAAAGTCAGCAACGTCAAGGGCTAAAACCCTTCGTCAGGACTGGACAGTTCTGGGAATGATAAGCTCTGAGCTGGGGCAGGGCCGACTGCAGGGGGAGAATGTGTAAATGCATAGCTGTGAGCATGGAGCTGAGAATCTGCAGGGAGAACTGTATCTGGAAGCCCTGGAGGTGTTGTAGATAATGGTTGGGTCCAAATTATGATTGTCTGAATGCGATCTGGAGTCCCTGGGGTAATAAGTTGGCTGTGTCGACAGGCACTGAGAAAGGAGGCATGACTGTAGTAGTAGAATTGCTTTAGAATGTGGTTGAAGAGCTGCAGGGCAGAGGCGATAGCCAGGGGGTTGCAGTGAGAAAGAGTGTCAGAGCTCTCTTTGGCAGGAGGAGGGAGGAGGAAATCTTCTTCAAGGTGGGCATCTTTAGAAGAGACTTTGCCGTAAGGTTTTCAGTAACTTGAATACAGTAAGGACTGCAGATGCTGGAAGCTAGACTCAATTAATATCAGTCCTGATGAATGGTTTCGGCCCAAAATGTTGACTTTCCTGCTCTTCGGATGCTGTCTGACCTGCTGTGCTTTTCCAGCTCCACATTTATTAACTGTGAATTTGTCCATTTTGACAAGAATAATAATAAAGCATATTATCTAAATGCGAGAGATTGCAAAGCTTAGAATGCAGAGGTATTCACGCACAAATCACAAAAGGTGAGTATGGAAGTAAATTTTCAATGAACAGATTGTTAGGCACGAAGACTCTTTACATTGAAGCAACTTGCCATGTTAAAGTTACTATTTATATGCAAATACATTTTTCTGCATGTTGCAGGAATCCTGATTTTAATTTGAATTGTTGATGTCAATACAGGTATAAACCTTTTAACTGTGTGGCTTGCTTTCACACTCTGAACCATCTTTAACTGTTAGACTCTGAGGTGAGCTATTGAGAATGGATTTTTGAAGTCTGAGGGCTATTATAAATTGTCAGTGTGTTCCAAATCTATTGCCTTCTATGCATTTGAAAAGAAGCTTATTTAATTTTCAACCATAGTATGAAATCAGAAAAACAAGTTTGATCATCAAAGGATTCAGTGATCTAAGTACACATTAACAGAATAATTTTATACTTGTACTATCTCATAAAAAAGTAATATAAAGTCAACACATAATCCTGTTATTCTACGCTGATTGGTTGGTGCCTATTACACACCCTGGCATGTGCAAAGACAAAACAGATCAAAGCATACCATGCCAATCTTCCAAATTCCACCAGGATTTCAAATGTATTGTTCAAATAGCTTCTCAACTCATTGACCTTTGGGCCTGGCAGTCAATTTTTAGGGCACCAATTTATTCTGTCAAGTGGAAGTCTGCAAAGCTACCCTATTATGCCTTCCTTTTCTGTCAACTTAACTTGATGTCTTGCTGTCTTTACTTATCACTTTCATCAACAATTTTATTTTAGAAATTCTAAAGCTTGCATTTATAACAGAGTTTGTTATACAGGGTAGTCTCTCATTAGCTGCTAAATCCCTAAAGTCCTTAATAGCCTAAATCTTACTATCTATGCTGCCACTGGCCCAGAAATATGCCACATTTGTCAATGATGCATAACAGATCAGTTTTGTTCATGGTCTTAATCTTGCAATTACAAATGCTACAACTCAGAGCACTGAGCCATGATTGAGGAATGCCATGTCTTAACAACTAAAAAAGATACAAAGCATGTCAGCTCGTGAGAATACAATTGCAGTACCTGGTAATAAGGTGAATAATTTGAAATGAAAGAAAGATACAATGTTAGAACTATTGCTGATTTTTCATTATTTTTATTTTATTCCTGTATCAAATTTGAATTATGGCCTGGAAATGATTGATGGACTTTGAGACAGCTTGTGTTAAAAAAGAAATGAAGGGACGAGGTAAAATTTGTTTGTTTGTAAAACCAAGCCTAGAGGCTAATGGTAAGTAAACTTTGATTAAAAGGTTCTAACAGACACGACGGCTCCCTGGAAGAACACTGTGTTTAAACAGATAGTAGAAAATTGGCTATTAATGAGGAAAGTAGCTGGGAGTTGGTTCCAGCAGCTCTAAAGGAGACCCTATGTTCAAACAGATGGCAGTTGTTGAATGGTGACTGAGGCCTCATGGAGAGTCAGTCTATCAGTGCGGAACCAAAATTAAAGCCGTATTTTGGAACTATCTTTTTTGTGTGGATTGGGGGTGGGTGTTGGTTGGATGGCTGGTTTGCAGTACAGCCAACAATGCTTCCTACATTGTGTCAGCAATGTGGGTTTAATGATGTCTTCTGTGAGATGGTTTTGGAAGGCTGCTTGGACAGCATGAAGATTTGAGAAGTTTGTTGGCCATACTTTGGACACATTGACCAGTTTATCTATTAAAAACACTTCACCAAAGCACTCTCGTCAATGGGGCAGATGAAAGGATACAGAATTTGGTTTGCTGTTCAACTTGATTTTATTAACAAAATATTCCTTTTTAAAAATAGCATGTGAGCATTTCCCAAATCCCTACAATGTTTACTCTCCAAACAGCTCTATCCATCTGAGAAAGGATATTACCTGCAACAATCCACAGGTTTGAGATGGGCCATTGGAATCTCCTTCCTCCTAGACATAGGGCTGCCTCTCTTCCACAAAGTTGGATCTTACAGGTGTCGGTGGATTTTAACTCTCTCTCCAGGTCATTGAAGCTCTTCTGTTGGGCCTATTTGAGTCTTTGCTGTGAGACTTTGCTGCAGGGGTTGGCTTTCACTTTTATTTTTTTATCTGCCCTTGCGCCAGACTTTCATGAATGTTACGTGGCCTTTGGCCAATAGGGTCATGAGCTGAGTTCAAAGCATCCAATGTCAACACCCTTAAATGTTGCTATGATGGGGAGGTGTAAAGTGCACATTCTCAGGCACTGGCTAGAAGTCAAGGTGCCAGAAGGTCTGATCAATGTTTCTTCAATGCACAACCCTTGGGCTGGTTGGAACTAGTTCCCCTCTTTGTGACCTCTTTCACATTGGTTTCCATTGTTTTCTGTTGTTGATAGCAGGTGGTTGCTGGTAAATTGAATTTGACCAATTTGCTGTTAGGTCCAATTTCTCCAGTCCTGGGTCAATTTAAAATGTTCAGTCTTGGGCCCGTGCTCGCTTGACCAACAGCTCCCTGCCTAAACTGATACACCAGCTTCCAGAAGTCTAAAGAGAGGAAAGCTGAGTTAGAAGTATTGCTGAGATAACAAGGGGTAGAGCTGGATGAACACAGCAGGCTAAACAGCATCAGAGGAGCAGGAAAGCTGATGTTTTGGGCCTAGACCCTTCTTCAGAAAATGGGGGAGGGGAAGGGGGTTCTGAAATAAATAGGGAGAAAGGGGGATGTGGATAGAAGATGCATAGAGGAGAAGATAGGTAGAGAGGAGGCTCCCACTTGGTCCAGGAACTCCCTACACACGTCCATGACACCACCCACGCCCTCCACCTCCTCCAAAACTTCCAATTCCCCGGTCCCCAACACCTCATTTTTGCCATGGACGTCCAGTCCCTATATGCCTGCATTCCCCATGAGGATAGCCTGAAGGCCCTCCGCTTCTTCCCGTACCACAGGCCCGACCCAGTCACCCTCTACTGACACCCTCATCCGCTCAGCTGAACTTGTCCTCACCCTCAACAACTTCTCTTTCAATTCCACCCAGTTCCTAAGACAAAGGGGGTGGCCATGGGTACCCACATGGGCCTAAGCTATGCCTGCCTCTTTGTAGGATACATGGAACAATCCCTCTTCCATAGCTACACTGGCCCTAAAACCCAGCTCTTCCTCCGTTACATTGATGACTGCATTGGCGCTGCCTCATACTCCCACGAGGAGCTCGAACAGTTCATCCACTTCACCAACACCTTCCACCCCAACCTTAAGTTCATCTGGGACCATCTCTGATACTTCGCTCTCCTTCCTGGACCTCTCTGTTTCCATGCCTGGTAACCACCTGGAAATGGATATCCATTTCAAGCCTACCGACTCCCACAGCTAACTAGAATACACCTCCTCCCACCCACATTCCTGCAAAAATACCATCCTCTATTCCCAATTCCTTCACCTCCGCCACATCTGCTCCCAGGATGAGGTATTCCACTCCCGAACATCTCAGATGTCCTCATTTTTCAAGGACCACAAAATACCCCTCTCAGTGGTCAAGAACGTCCTCGACCGTGTCTCCCGCATTTCCCGCAACTCATCCCTCATACCCCTCCCTGCAATAACAACAAAAACAGAATTCCCCTCGTCCTCACGTATCACCCCGCCAACCTCCGGATCCAACGTATCATCCTCTGACACTTCCGCCATCTGCAATCTGACGCCACCACCAAAGACATTTTTCCCTCCCCACCCTTGTCTGCTTTCCGGAGGGACCACACTCTCTGGGATTCCCTTGTCTGCTCCATACTCCCCTCAAGCCCAACCACACCCGGCACTTTTCTGTTGCAGGAAGTGCTACACCTACCCCATCACCCCCATCCCAGGCCCCAAGAAGACTTTCCACATCAAGCAGATGTTCACCTGCACATCTGCTAATGTAGTATATTGCATCTGCTCTACCCATTGTGGCCTCCTCTACATCGGGGAAACCAAGGGGAGGTCTGGGGACCACTTTGCAGAACACCTACACTCGGTTCACAGTAAACAACTGCACCTCCCAGTCGTGAACCATTTCAACTCCCCCTCCCATTCCTCAGATGACATGTCCATCCTGGGCCTCCTACAGTGCCACAACGATGCCACTCGAAGGTTGCAGGAACAGCACCTCATATTCCGCTTGGCAACCCTGCAGATCAATGGTATCAATGTGGACTTCACAAGCTTCAAAATCTCCCCTCCCCCTACCACATTCCAAAACCAGCCCAGCTCGTCCCCGCCTCCCTAACCTGTCCTTCCTCCCACCTATCCCCTCCTCCCACCTCAAGCTTTGCCCCATCTCCTACCTATCAGTCTCATCCCCACCCCCTTGACCTGTCTGTCCTCCCTGGCAGGGAATCAATTGATTGAACCAAGTCAGAGTAATTGATGTTCTCCCGTAGTGTTGGTTCCTAAGCTAGATAGTTCAATGAAATTATGCATTGACTATAGGAAAGTGAATGCAGTCACAGGGATGGGTTCTTGCCCTATTCCCAAACTAGAAGATTGCATTCATAGGGTTGCATTATTATCTACAATTATTTTGTCAAAAGGACATGGAAGTACTGCTGACAAATGAGAGTGAATGAGATTTCTGCATTTTTCACACCTAATGGATTGTAGTAATGTCAAGTTATTCCATTGGAATTAAAGAACATCCCAGCCATATTTTGACAATGAAAAAAGAAGCGTCGGACGTGTTAACAACCCTTTAATGATTCAGAGTTTACTTCCACTGTAGAAACCCCAAGGGTGCGGTTTTTGCCACTGATAACCCATCAAATTTCATTGATACATTTAACAATAAAACTTCAAGATGGTTCAGATGGAGATTAGATCTGCAGCCATTCAGCATAAAAATTGTACATATTTCTGGGTAAGAAAATATAAGTACTGATGTTTCATCCGGGATGGGAAATTGGTGTTTGCAGTATTGCACTTGGACATCAAACTAAAATATATAATAACAGATGAAGCAGTAGACGTAAAACAAGTTTCTGCAGAGCAGCTCCTCTTCTAGCATGAACTACCCTTGAAATCTATCACATAGAAGCACCTGACAAACCAAATGCATTCCATTTTAGAGCTACTGTTAAAAGGAAGATATTTTTAATGATTCGAAATATTGTGTGTTGCTTCTGCAAACAATAAATTAAACTGAAAAATGAAGCTGAAGCTCTGTCAGGTTAGAAGATTGCTGGATATTATTTTGCTACTTCTGAAGCAGGGGTTGCCTGAGTTGCATTGAGCAAAGTATTAAAAAAATCCACAATTTTTCAACCACATATATGTTATTTCAATTTTCTTATGCATTTGTTTCTTTCAGTCTGCCATGACTAGGATTCTACTTTACATCCATTCACAGTATTTGTATCCTTCCATCCCATCTGTTCTGCTGAGCTGCAACTTGCTATTGACATGCACATGCAACATAAAACTGTGGACGAGACTGAAGTTGCAGAAAGATGAAGGTGAAGACTGCTCTGCATCTTTAGAGGAAGAACAAGATGAAAACAGAATGGAGAAATACACTGTGACTTGGGTACCAGTGGTCAAAACTATAAGTTCAAGGTTGCACAGGACAGATTCATTCAGAAACCGAGCTGAAGCAATGCAGCCATCTGGTAAATCAATTCTGGAAAAACTCTTCCGATCCCGCTCAAACATAAAAGCAATTCAACAGCCAACAAAACGTTCCTCCCACTGACACCCATCCTCAGCAACAAGCAACAATGAAGATAACTGAACAATGGTGCTTTGAAGTAAAGTTTATAATGCATAAACATTAATGATAAGTTATAATTAACAAACTTTGAAACACCCAATTGATTTCCCTTGTGAAACTACAAAACCCTTCTCTTCCTTTTCCTGTTACTTGTACATGGTGCTGTCGTTGTGGCTTTAACAGAGCTACAGACAGAACATTTTTTCCCAATTTGATTGCTGAAATGCTCACAACTGATGTCCTTTAGTTTTAATGTCTCTGTCAAAGATTCTTCCATCTGCATCTCTGCAGACTCGGGGTCAACAGTACAGAAGGCAGCAAGTCAAGGGAATAGGACGTACCCCCACCCCGACCTCTTTTGGCCTGTCTGCACTTTTTGTTAGCCAGAAGCTGGATAGCACTTTGCTGCACTTAAGCGAGGTGTTGATTATCAACCTATAGCTTTGCTCCATCCTGAGATGGTATACTGAGTGTTCCCATCACCAAATTACGGTAACTTTTTTTGTTTTTCACTACTAACCACCACCAGTAAATTACCCGTGTAGCCAAGTGGATATTTACATGCTGAGCTCATTAAGGACAATGCAAATCATCAAATGCAAGGGAAGAATAGGATGAGTGGGAAGGGGGAAAATCGAAATGGATAAATGCTTTTCATCATACCTCTGGAACAGGTGGAGCTTAAACCTGAGTCATTGGGCTCTGAGGGAGGAACACTACCACGGTACCACAACAGCTCACCCAGGACCTGCTTTATTTTCTAAAAAAAAAATTCTCTACATACAGCAGTATATATCACATGCATTGTAATGTTTTTTCTCCCATCACTAAATCTCTGTGACTTTTATTTTAACTGTCACCAATAAATCACCACGAAGCCAATTGATATTTACATGCAAAGCTGTTAGGGGCAATGCAAACAATCAAAAGTGAGGGACAGGTAAGGAGAGCAGGAACAGGTTAATTCAAAATGGAGTTGGAGGGAAATAAAGCATTGTATCTCTTATGGTGCCCATTCAAGTAATTCCACAAATGCTGGTACCCTGTCACCAAGTCACCCTTTATTTACATTAAATAGTACATGATACACGACACTGACCCAGCTGGCTTAGGGCTGACTCTTAGAGTTAGCAGAACTCCAGACACTCCTGTTTATATCTGTCAGCTAGGGCTCCTGATTGCACCAGGTCAACAGCCCCAATCAGGGAACTCATATTCTATGAGGTGCACCTAGCTGAGCTCTTTCCAATCACTACATACCTCCCTCTCTAAGTCCTGGGACGTAGGCCCATTTTTCTTTCTGCAGCTTCTCCTGGATCGGTTTCACACCAGGTCTGGTTCCTCCGAATCTGCCTCAGAAACCGGTGGCATGTACCTGACCACAGCTTGCCTCTGTATCCAGAGTCTTGGCCAAAACTTATATTCTTCAGGCAGTAATGGCATTGAGGCTGCAACATCTGCCATGTCCATCTCTTCCTCAGAGGTTTATTTGACACAAGGCAGAAAGGGAGAGCTCATGGGTTCTGATACCTTGTTGGATGTTCCGAGGGGCTGGGTATGTTTTGCTCTTGCCCAATTTGCATGGCTGCAGCTTTCATGTGATCTATACGCTTGCTCAGGAACGCCTCCCGTACCAGAACTTGGTATGTAACGTGACCTGACCTCGTGCCAACCTTGCCTCTTAACTATGCAGGGCCATTCCCACGGTTTTGACACCAAACTTCTACACCTGAAGTCGAGTGCCTTTCTCGTTTAGAGGAGTCTTATGTCCTGCATTGGTGTTTCTGATGTCATTTCATCCCCAGGTTCGGGAGAATCAGGCTTAATCTGGTGTAGAGTCTTCTCCACATTAACAACTTTGCTGCAGTTATACCTGTAGCTGCATTTGGCGTGGTCCTATAATCAAACAGGAACCGGGACAGTGAGGCTGTAGTCTGTTTCTTCAAATCTGCCTTCAAAGTTTGTGCTGCTTTTTCCGCCAGACCATTGGGTGATGGATGGTATGGAGCTTACCAAACATGCCAAATGCCATTCGGCTTTAGGAAATACTTACTAGGGTAGGTGATCACCTAGTGGTATTATTGCTAGACTATTAACCCAGAAGCCTAAATGATGTCCTGGGGACCGGGGTTCGAAATTGACCAAGGCAGACAGTGGAATTTGAATTCAATAATTAAAAAAAAAGTTTGGAATTAAGAATCTACTAATTGCCATGAAATTATTGCCATGATTTGCTTGCAAAGAACCATCTGGTTCACTAAGGTCCTTCAGGGAAGGAAATCTGCCACCCTCACCTGGTCTAGCCTACATGTGACTCCAGGCCTACAACAATGTGGTTGACTCTCAACTGCCCTCGGAAATGGCCTAGCAAGTCACTCAGATGTACTAAGTCTCAAAGATATGAAACCGTACGTATCACCTGACATTGATCTAGGAGCCAGAAAAGACAACAGCAGAAACAGCCCTGTCAATCCTGTACAGTCCTCCTTACTAACATCTGGGGGCCAGTGCCAAAACTGGGAGAGCTGTCACACAGGCTAGTTAAGCAACAGCCTAACACAGTCATACTCACAGAATCATACCTTATAGACAATGTCCCAGACACCACCATCACCATCACTAGATATATCCTGTCTCACCGGCAGGACAGACCCAGAAGAGTGGTGGTGCAGTGGTATACAGTCAGAAGGGTGTTGTTCTAGGAGTCCTCAACATTGATTCCAGAGCCCAATAAGTCTCATGCCTTCAGGTTAAACATAGACAAGAAAACCTCCTGCTGATTAAAACATACCGTTCTCCCTAAGCTTACGAATTGGTGCTCCTCCATGTTGAACTACACTTGGAAGAAGCACTAAGGATGGCATGAGCACCAAATGTACTGTGTTGGGGGATTTCAATGTCCATTGCCAAGAGTGGCTCAGCTGCAGCACTACTAATTGAGCTGGTCGGATCCTAAAGGACATAGTTGCGAGACTGGGTCTGCAGCCAGTGGTGAGGGAACAAACAAGAGGGGAAAAAAACATACTTGACTTCATCCTTACCAATGTGCCAGCTGCAGGTGGTTCTGCCCACGACAGTATTGGTAAGAGTGACTATCGCACAGTCCTTGTGGAGATGAAATCCTGCCTTCACACTGAGAATAAATTCATTGTGCGGTGCGGCACGGTGACCATGCTAAATTGGACAGATTTTGCATAGATCTAGCGAACTCAAGACTGGGCATCCATGAGGTGCTGTGGGCCATCAACAGCAACAGAATTGTACTCTGGCACAATCTTTAACCTCATGGGCTGGCATATCCCCCACTCAATCATTACCACCAAGCTAGGGAAGCAAACCTGGTTCAATAGAGAGTGCATGCCAACATGCCAGGAACAGCACCAGGCATACCTGAAGGTGAGGTATCAACCTGGTGAAGCCATCAAATGGGACTACGTCCACACCAAACAGTAAAAGCAACAAGAGATAGACAGAGCTAAGCAATCCCACAACCAACAGATCAGATCTAAGCTCTGCAGTCCTGTAACATCCATTCATGAAGGTGGTGGACAATTAAACAACTCACTGGAGGAGGAGGCTCCACAAGTATCCTCATCCTCAATGACGGAAGAGCCCAGCACAACAGTGCAAAAGATAAGCCTGAAGCATTCACAGCAATCTTCAGCCAGAAATGTTGAGTGGATGATCCATCTCCACATCCGGCAGTGGTCCCCAGCATTATAGACACCAGCCTTCAGCTAATTCAATTTACTCCACAGTATATCAAGAAATATGGTTCAAATATAGACAAAAGAGTTGAATTCCAAAGGTGAGGTGAGAGTGACAGCCCTTTGACATCAAGGCTGCGTTCAACCGAGTGTGACATCAAGGAACCTGAGCAAAACTGGAATCAATAGGTATCGGGGGACAAACTCCCCGGTGGTTGGAGTTATACCTGACACATAGGAAGACGGTCGTTGTTCTCGCAGGTCAATCATCTCAGCTCCAAAACATCTCTGCAGGATTTCCTCAGGGTAGTGTCCTCAGTCCATCCATCTTCAGCTGTTTCATCAATGATCTTCCCTCCATCATAATTTCTGAAGTAGAGATGTACGTCGATGATTGCAGTGTTCAGCACCATCTGTGACTCCTCAGATACTGAAGCAGTGCATGTTCAAATGCAACAAGATCTGGACAATATCCAGGCTTGGGCTGACAAGTGACAAATGACATTTGTGTCACACAAATGCCAGGCTATGGCCATGAATAAGAGACAATCCTTGACATTCAATGGTGTTATCATCATAGAATCCCCACTACCAACGTCCTGGGAGTTATCATTGACCAGAAACTTAGCAGAACTCACCACATAAACATAATGACTACAAGGGCAGGTCAGATCCTAGGATCTGCAGCAAGAAACTCACCTCCTGACTTCTCAAAGCCTGTCCACCATCTACAAGGCACAAATCAGGACTAGCATGGAATACTTCCCACTTGCCTGGATGAGTGCAGCCCCAACAACACTCAAGAAGCTTGACACCGTCCAAGACAAAGCAGCCCGCTTGACTGGCACTACGTCAACAACCATCCCCTCCCTCCACCATGACATTCAGTAGCAGCAGTGTGTTCTATCTACAAGATGCACTGCAGAAATTCACCAAAGGTCCTTAGACAACACTTTCCAAACCCATGGCCACTTCCACCTAGAAGGACGAGGGCAACAGGCAGTTGAAAATACCACCACCTGCAAGTTTCCCTCCAAGCCACGCACCATCCGTACTTGGAAATATATCGTCGTTCCTTCACTGTCGCTGGGTTAAAATCCTGGAATTCCCTCCCTCATGGCATTGTAGGTTGACCTATTGCTGGTGAACTGCAGAAGTTCAATAAGGCATCTCACCAATACATTCTCAAGGAAAATTAGGAATGGACAAGAAATGCTGACCAGTCAGCAACAACCACATCCCACCAACGATTGGAAAAAAATCCCTGCTGGTAAATGTTGTCTGTGATCAACATCCTTGGGAGTTCGTGTTTTGCAAAAGATACTTGAACCTTTTCAATCATTGTACCAATGTTTGATGAGTGAATTCAATGCACGTCCAACCACTTTGAATGCTTGTCCTCAATGACTAATAATGTAGTACCCATGAAAGGACCGATATAATTGATGTGTCACCAAGTCAAGAGTTTATCCAGCCATTTGCATGAATGTGGGGGAGCTGCTAGCAGTAATTTTTGTCTTTGTTGGCATTCTGGGCACCACCCTACCAATGCAACTATGTCCGCATCCAATCCTGGCCACTAGGCATAAGTTCTTGGCAACATCTTCATTTTGGAAACCCCCTGGATGACCCTGGTGGAGTTCTGCCAGTGTTTGCTGGCAAACTGTGCTTGGGATAAACACTCTTACTCCCCATAATGGTATGCCATCCTCTGCAGTGATCTAATCTCACTGGGTCCAGAAAGGTTTCAATTCCAGTTGTGATGATCCTTTTGTTTCCCCAATCACTACCAGCTGTTTTAGTTTTGCAAGGACTAGATCCTTTTGTGTCCACAGTCTGATATTGTTGGCATTGACAGGAAGTGTGTCCAGAAAGTTTAAAACCTGAATGGCTTCCTCCAGTGGCAGTACCATTGGTGGTGTATCCACCAGTGGGAGGCAGCTCAAGGCATCTGCAGTTGCTACTTGGCTTTACAAACAGGGTTCAAACTTGTTCAGCCTACCACTAGATTTGACGTGAAGCTACGGCAGCATGACCCTGTTCGTTTTGAGTAGACCAAGCAGATATTTATGGTCAGTTACCATAACAAATTTATGTCTGCAAAGGTATTGGTGGAACTTAGTCACACCAAAAATATCGTCAAACCTTCCTTCTCTGTCTGGGTATAATCGCAGAGTGCATCAGCCAAAGTCCAGGAAGCCCACACGATTGAGCGTTCCTGTCTATTGGCCAAATGTGAGCCAATACTACCCTGATATTGTACAGGGAGTCTACAACACACATTTTTCCTTTCGAAGGTATATCCTTGTCATGGAGAAATGTTTAAGTACTATGTTCATGTTCCCTAAATGCTCATTATTTGTCTTCCTGGTTATTAGCAAATCATCCAGATAAATTGCGATTTCTGTCTGTACTTTTGCTTACAAAGCAAAAAGCACTGGAATGTCTTTGCAGAATCGTGGAGTTGCTTCTTGGTCAATATGCAAGGTGGCCTTGGCGCCTTTGATAGTCTCTAGATCTTCCTGAAAATCCTGCAGCTATTCAATTAGAACTACACTCAGACAGCTATTTTCTAATCAAAAAATGCTGAGCCAATCAAATTGATTCTATCTCAATCAATTTTGCGCCATCAGGGTTGGGCCCAAGGCTTTTACTGCAATCAGTTGTAACTGAACTGGCTGCTTCTCATATGAGATCAGAACCAAAGTTGTACCCTTAATCTGAAGGGGTAGCCCCTGTATAGGTTCTCAGCCTGACTAAGGACTTATGCAAACTTAACAATTGGAGTCCACAGCGAATTTTGGTAAATACTGGCTCCCAATCACTGATACAGCCACGCTGGTATCATGGTCCATGAGAACTGGATAAACATTTAACCAGATATTTATTTTGATTGAGTTTACGGGTGTGAGGCTGGAAAAGTACAGAAAGTCAGACCCATCATCAGGGCTGACAAAGCATTTCAGCCTGAAATGTTGACTTCCCTGCTCCTAGGATGCTGCCTAACTTGCTGTTCTTTTCTAGTCTCACAGCCACAGATGCTTGTTTCCAGCAACTGCAGTCCTTATTGTCTCTGAGTTTATTTTGATTGGCTCTGATTTGGGTGTTGCTAAGTAATTTTACTGTTCCAAGCTGAATGTAGGTGGACTTTCCAAGGCGTGCACTCTGCTGGATACCAGCCTATGAGAGATAGTAGGAACTGCAGATGCTGGAGAATCTGAGATAACAAGGTGTAGAGCTGGATGAACACAGCAAGCCAAGCAGTATCAGAGGAGCAGGAAGGCTGATGTTTTGGGCCTAGACCCTTCTTCAGAAATGGTCCGAAACGTCAGCATTCCTGCTCCTCTGATGCTGCTTGGCCTGCAGTGTTCATCCAGCTCTGCACCTTGTTATACCAGCCAGTGAGTTCTGTTACTCATTTCAGGCCTAGTGGGACTTTTTGCAGTCTCAAGTCCACATACTGGCAGCAGCCACAGTATACAGCTACAGCTTGGCAAGCACATATTTGCAGTGTGACTAAAAACACCGATTTCTACTTATATAATACATCTCCCTATCTAGACTAATATATTGCTGAACTGCTCATCCATGCCTTTGCTATCTCTAGACTTTATGCTCTCCTGGATGATATCCTGTATGCAACAGTTTGTAAACTTGAGGTCATTTCATCTAAAGTCCTGATGTCTATGACTTAGCTTGATTCAAGACCCATTCACTTCATTCATATTCCTGTGTTTGCAGATCTGCAATGGATTGCAATCAAGCAACAACTTGATTTCAAAATTTGGATCTTTGTTCTCAGGTCACTTTATGGTTTCACTCTTGAGTACCTCCCTGTCTCTATTAGTCTCCTCCAATCTTACACCCAACCAAGGTGCCTATGCTTTTCTAATGCTCAGTTCTGATTACAATCACTCCACAATTGACGGCCACACACCTTCAGATGTCCAAACCTCAAGCTGGGGAATTCCCTCCAACATCTCTCTCCTTCTCTACCTTGCTTTCATCTTTTAAGACATTCTTTAGAACTCATGACTTTGACCAAACATTTGGTCACCTGAGCTCAACTCCATGTGGGCTGGTGTTATTCATTTGTTATATGATTATTCTGTGAAGTGCTTTGGGACAAGTTGTTGTTATAGTGTATATCAGTGAAACATTTGTTGACTTTGCACTACCATTCAAAAGATTCAAGTTCAGATCTTGACCCAGATTAATGTAATTACTGTTGATATGCTATTAATCTTTGGTTGCTAACTAAGCAGAGTTGCAATGATGGAATTAGACATCAGCATGTAAATTGGACACATCCCAATAAAAAAGATCAATATTGAACAAGCTTTCTGGCAACAGTTGGAAATATAAAGCTGAAAATGAGGAAAGGAGATTTTCTCCTCAATTTGACCCTTTACACAATACATATGTGATTATTTCAAGTCATGACATCAATCTTATTCCCTACGCAGAATCTTAAAAACTATTTTCTTAATTCTCATGAAAAATTGTCAGACCACACTTATTAACTATCCTACCGGAGAAAGAAATGAAGAAGCTCCAGTGTAGACCAGGGATTAATTACTAAACTGGAAAAACAAGACAATCAATAATTAAGTCAATAATCACTGAGTCAATGTTGATGCTTGGCAACAGCTAACCGAACTTGGGCTTAATTTACATCTCCCTGTCTCTTTCCGAACTCTGCCTGTTCTGTGCGGCCGTTGCCTGACCGTCCCGTGCGAGAAAAAGACACCCTGAAGAATGAGATTCGTGATCGGATTATCAGGCCACGTCCCCCACCTCTCCAGAGCTGTTATTGTTAAAGGACTGTGGAGCAGGAGGGAGCTTGCTCGGTGTGGGAACAGTACCACTCCCAGCACTGAGTTACAGCCCCCTACTGCACTCGGATCCCTCAGGTCGGTAAGCCACCTCCCGCATATAACAAGGTGTGGAGCTGGATGAACGCAGCAGGTTAAGCAGCATCGTAAGAGCAGGAAAGCTGACGTTTCGGGCCTAGACCCCTCATCCGAAATGTCAGCTTTCCTGCTTTTAAGATGCTGCTTGGCCTGCTGTGTTCATCCAGCTCCACACCTTATTATCTCGGATTCTCCAGCATCTGCACTTCCCATTATCTCTCGGCCAGCTCCCTCCGGATCTCCTTCCAGGCGCCCCTGGGGTCCCTGAACCCAGCCTGACTTATTTCCCTTTGACCTGCGCCCCCTGACCGACCTATGCCCCCTTGCCAGTCCCAGATCTGCCGCTCCCCCGATTCTGAGCTTGCGGCTTCTTTTCAGTTTCTTCAATACCTGAAGCCAAACTTGACACCTTGGTTTTATTTTATTATTTCAGTTGTCAGTATCAGTTTGTCCTTGTCTATCTTTTTGTGAAATCTCACTAAATTGGTAATTCGGTGAAACATGTTTCTTTCTTACATGTGACATGCAGGTTAGAGGGTATTCAATCCGTTGAAACTCGCTAATAAGTATGCAAGTATTTATATTTATTTCGTAATTTGCCCTGGTCGACTTCCTGCACCTGTTGTTTCTTTCCTACATTATTCATATTTTCGCTTTCCTGTCACATTATTTTCTTCTACGACACCAGTGAATCTTGATTGGGGATGAACTTTTTTCAGTGTCGAATGGGTTAAGCAAGTGTCAGCATTTCAAGGAAGTTAAGCATAATAGACTTTCTGCTTTTCTGGAAGTTGAGGTGCAGAAATGCACGAATTTGATCTTAAGTTGACTGAATGTTTACTCTGAATATCATATTTCATTTGTATGAAAATGGAAATACCTTGATGATTGGTTGAAAATATATCTCCTGTAGATGGGATATTTCGCAAAAAAGACATTTACTGGCATGTATATTACTCAGACAACTGCAGGTATACGCACTCTGATTGGATTAACTAGAACTCTTGTTCCGCCTCTAGTTGATGGCAATGCAGTATTACACTTTACTTCTGGGCAGAGATAACAGAATTTACAACTGCATAGATTGCAAACACACCAATTGCTTTGTCAGAAAAACTAATTCGTAGTTTCCAGTCAATTGACAGATGTGGAATGTAGTATACTGAAACGTCCAGAATAGGAAAATTATATAAAAGAACTATTTATGTGGAAAGACTTTAGGTTATACAGTTTGTTCACTGTCCTCAAACTGCTTTTTTAACTGCTGGACACTATTGTTTTGACACAATTAACAAAATGGACCAAGGAGTGGATAATCCTGCATTCATCACTGATGACACCCGCAATGTAGGACAAAACTCAAAACAAGAAAATATTGCAACAGTGGAAATATCGAAGCAAGAGATTGAGGAAGGGCCATGTGGCTGGGGAAGATTTACACCAAGTTGGATTCAGCACTGCAACAATCCAAAAGGATACTTGGTCTTTTACAGTCTGCTAGGTGTCATTCAAGGTAATTTTTACAAATAATTTTCTTTTTTGTCTTGTGTTAGATTTTTGATGAATCTAGTATGTCATTGAAAGGAAAACAAGTAGATAGATATTTTACTTCTCTCAAGCCAGTGCGTATAAATATCTGAAAATAGGGTCATAAAGTCATACAGTCAGCACATGCTATCTTTTGCAACTCTGTTTGGGCCGACAGGAGAGTTTGGATTATACATATTTCTACAACTGTGATGGATGATATTGCATAATTTAAGCAGAATGTATCGAAATAATTTAGTTTTCTTCACAATCATACTTACTTAACCAACTGAAAATATTGAAGTAACTTTAACCTGAATTTCCTTTTATTTAGCATGAATTAAGTAGGAGCCAACAGGTTAAATAAATTTGAGTGTAAAATTGGTTTTATGTTTCAATTATAGTCTGTTTATTACTACTTTTCATACAAATGGGCGGATTTTAAATATGAAACAAGGAGATAAAGACATTTGTTTTGGAAAGGTGTCATTCCTTCCCTCTGGCACTTGTTGTTGCAAATTAATCTCTGGAGACCATTTTAACATGGTTGCAAGTCTCACCGCAACCCCCAACCAGCCAGCTTCGAACCGTCCCACAAGTCAGTAGGATTGTACTGTCAACAGCATACAAGTTCATAGAACAGCAACTGTGTACACTCTTTCTGCAATACTGCTGGTCAGAATGTGTGGGTGATTGTACTTGGGACTATGGCTAGTTTCCACATATGTAAGAGCTTCGACTGCCTGCTGGGTCAAGAATTTCACAGGCTCACTACCCTCTGAGTTTAAAAAAAGTTTCTCAGCTTAGTCCTAAATAGTTTGTCTCTTAACTTCAGTGTATTCCTTAGTTTTAGACTTCTAACCAGGTGAATCATCCTTTCTACTGAACTTGAGCGTTATCAGCACAGTGTCCTCAATGTCTCCACATGGGACAGACACATGATCACAGGAATTAGCTGTTTACCTATTTCCTTTCTCAGGTAGGGCGAGCAAAACTGCACAGAATGGTCGGAATAAAGTCCGCCAAGCTTCTGTGTAATTCAAGAGAGATATCTTTACTCCTAGACTCAAATGGTCTTGTGATAAAGGTCATCGTACCAATTATTTTCTGAATTGCTACTTCCACTTGCCTGTTAGCTTTCAGAGACTTTTGGACATTAATACTTCCCAATCACTTACCACTTTAAAAATACTTTCCACTTCATTAGGAGAAATAGATGTTATAACCTCACTTATATCCACATCATATTTTATTTGGCATATTTTTACCCATTCACTCAGCCTGTCAAAATCCCCTTGAAATTTCTTTACATCTAAAATGTCCTATTGATTCCTCTTATTAACTAATCTTCAAACTATGCCGATATATTACTTTTCTATCACATAGTCTAGTTTGGTTTATTAACCTTCTGTGTGCGTCTTTATTGACAGCCTTCTGAAAATCCAAATACACTGTATCGGCTAGCTTCCCCTTAACTACTCTGCATCGTCAAAAAACTCTTAACTGGTTTGTCAAATCTCATTTCCTGTTCATAAATCCATATTGCCTCTGCAGAATTAGATCATTATTTTCTAATTGCTCAGCTTTTACATCCTTTGCAATTGACTTTTATTATAATGTATAACAGAAATGATAGCTTGATGTCAGTAGTAGCAAAAATACTAACAGGCCAGTAGTTCTGAGTTCTTCTGTCTCTCCATTGTTAAGTGATGGGGTTGCATGGTAACCTTCCAATTTGGAGACATCGTTCTATAATCTCTCGAATTTTGGAAGATGACCAACCAGTGGGTCCACTATAATAGCTACTTCTTTCAGCATCCTAGGGCGTGGGTCATTAGATGTGTCTCATAGATCTTTCAACACATAGATCATTGATTTCTCCAAACCACATTTTTCCTTACACTAATTTCTTTCAGTTCCTCATTCTCATCAGTTCCTTGGATTTGTATTACTTTTGGGAAATCTCCTCTGCCTTCCTCCATGCAACATGAGAGAAAATAGTTGTATAACACTTCTGCCATTTCCTTATCTCATTATAAATTCTCATGTATCTGCCTATAATGGACCCACATTTGTCAGACATAATTTCCCTTTCATGAAGCTCTACTGACTCTGCTTAATAAGAATATGCTTCTGAAAATGTTCTGCTATTACTTCCTCAATAATTAATTCTATTACTTTTCCAACAATATATGTTAGGGTGATTGGCCTCAGTTACCCAACTTTTTGATTCCCTCCCCTTTTGAATAGGGGTGTCAAAAGGGCAGTTTTCCAATCTTCTGATACTTAAGCAAAATCCAAAGATTTTTGGAAAATTACAACTCATGCATCCAGTATCTCTGTTGCTGCATCTTTTAGGATCCTAGCAACAGACCATCAGGGTTAGAGGACTTATTTGCCTTTAGCCCCACTGGTTTATCTAATACTGCTTCTGTAGTGAAGGTTATGGTACTTAATTCTCCCCTATATTCTTTCATATTAATGGGATATTTGAAGTATCTTCCAACATGATTTTTCACTTAAACACAAGGAATTAAGGCTGCAGGTTTGGCTTCAACAATAAAACAGAAATTTATTACACAGGCAAATTAACACATGGTTTGCCTAATTGAACTAAATGAATATAAACTTCTTTCTACTGAATATTGGGAATGCCAATATCAATATCATTGCATTTGTTCACCACCACAATCTACATTCCCAAAGCATCAGC
Source organism: Stegostoma tigrinum (assembly GCF_030684315.1). NCBI lineage: Eukaryota > Metazoa > Chordata > Chondrichthyes > Orectolobiformes > Stegostomatidae > Stegostoma > Stegostoma tigrinum. Next base: position 84,419,357 of record NC_081356.1, read on the forward strand.
TTCATCCCTTTTCTTTGCAATGGTGACGCTGAAACAGATCGTTCACAACCTTGGTGTCATTTGGTCCCAAGATGAGTCTTTAACCTCACTAAAATCATCTGTGTTCACCTAGACCCTCAGTGAAGTTAGGCAGTTCTAGCAATTTGGCACAGCTCCAGATGTCCACGTGGAATTAGGAATAATTGTGTGTAGACATGAATGTTCAGGAAATGCTCGGAGTCTTCCACATCCCTTGCTGCTTCTCTACTCCTTTTAGTCTTTTGCAGAACCACCAGTTCTTTTCTATATTTTATCATTAGAACTGTATTCCAAGCATTCAGAGCAGTTCTGAGAAGATTCATTTCACTAACCCCTGTGCTCCTGCTCCTATTTGTCTTGCTTCACCTGCTGATGAAACCCTTGTCCATGCTTTGCTGAACTCAATATTTGGCTTTCCGTGTCAGTCTTCTGACATTTACTATTTAAAAATTCAAGGAATTCCAATCCTTAGCAATTCCCTCGGTAAGGATATGGTGGGTCAAACTACAGCACGTGGACTACGGTGATTCAAAAAGGCAGCTCACTGCCACCTTCTCAAGGGCAACTACTCAAGGGCAACTAAAGATGGCAATAAGTGTTAGCCAGCCAGTGGTGCCCACATCTAATGAGCGAATGAAAGAAAGGCCATCTAAAACTGGTCTGTCTGTATCTTAAAGTACACCAAGTCACTCAGGATTACAGTTTGAATTGTTGGGAGTGCGGGTGCTGCTGGAATATTGTTGTTGTCAAGGGGTGTAAAGTAACACTATGACAACTTAACATCAGCTGTTACATTGCAAATGCTGTCGTAATAATAATGGAAACAAGTTGACAGGAAAATTTATATTTCAGAACACCTGACTTAGAAAGGTTGATTTATTGCAGTGCGTGTGCATTGTTGCAAACTGGGAGAAAAAATTCAATGAAGCTTAGGTTAAAGCCTGAGCCATTTCAAATCCTGACCTCATTTGAAAGCAGGACAATCTCTTACCAGAAGCTAGTGAATGTGACATTAGCATCAAAAGATTGAACTAAAGAAACTGGGGATGCCAGAGAATCATCTCCAGTGTGGTTAATGTTGGCCTCGAGTGAGAGCAGCAGCAGCCTTACCCATTTCTGTCTTTATGAGTTAAATCTCAGTTAAGTATGTAATGCAACCTTCACTTCCCATTGTGTAGCTGCCTCCTCTTACCTACCAGAGTTCACAGTGGGAATCTGTGTGACACTGGCAAAACTGCAGTCTGCTTACAAAATGCCAAATAACTACCTCATGAAATGGCTTAGCTCTCAGCCTGCCAATCCAGGTGCACTACTGTTGCCACTGCAATGGCACGTCCAGATAGAGCATGTGGCAGCAGGAACACAACAGCGAGCCATTATGACATTTTAATTTCTCAATCTCCAACCCAGCTTTTAAAGGTCTCCATAGGGATAGGAAAATGTCATTTATTCAGACATTTTTGGGAAGTGACGAGTTGTTAAAATACACACTTGAGGAAATGGCAACCTGCAGGTTGAGCACGGGCAGTCAGCAGCCATCTATCATGTTAGGAACATGAAGCAGGGACTGCCTGAGAGTGTTGAATAGTTAGAGGCATTGAATTATATGTAAATTTGACAGAAACAACTCAAAGAAGAACAAGAGAAACACAGTAGTAATGGAGGATTCTTTAGTTAAGAATAGATCAGCAATTTACAATGCAATTATAAGCCCAGACTGGTGTGCTACTTCAGTGCCAGGATAAGGATTTATCGTAGACTAGGTAGAAAATTTTCGACAGAGACATGAAAGATGTAGTTCCAGTTACAACTGATGACATTGGAAGAAATCGAGTTAAAAGTTTTGCATCTTGGGTCTCAGCAATTTGGAGTCAGGTCAAAAGGCGGGGATTTTAGACTCAGAAATAAGAACCATTTTTGGAGCCATGTGTCAGTGTAACAACAATAAGGTAAGTAACTGGAGAAATTATGTCAGAGGTATTGGTTCATAATATCACCTATATATATTTCCTACTGTTTGGATTCCACTATAGCTCCAAAAATATACTTGCCATTGTGATTTTAAACAAAGGTAGCTGGAGTGCATAATGTCTACAAAGTCACAAAATATTATAACAGGGAGATCTGTGACTTGTATTCAAATCAAACATAATTTGTTAACCAAAACTTGCAAAACCAGTCATTTCATTGGTTTTATGTAATCCTTCTTAACATGCCCAAAAACAAGTATTCTGTTACAGAGTTTCCAAACTCTATTTTTTCCAAAAAGAGTCTTAAAATAAATACCTTCTGGAAAGCAGAGAGAACCTTTCTATTGGCGACTCTCTTTTGTATTACGAAGGTTGAATATTTCTGAAACAAACACAGAGAATGCAAGAAAAACAAAGTTACATTTCAAGCCCAGTGTAACTCTTCTTTGGAACTGAGTTCTGTTTCTCTCTCCACAGAAGCTGTCAAACTGGCTAAGTTTTCCAGCATTTTCTGTGTTTGTTTCAGACTTGCAAAAACTGCAATATTTTGCTTTTATTTGATGTTTTTCCTGAGTTCCTGACCATTCCTTGACTGGATAGGCACAGCTCCAATAAAATTCAAGAAGCTCAACTGCATCTAAGTCAAAGCAGCCTGCTTAATTGACGCCACATTCACAACCAGCCACCCCCTCCACCTCTGATGCTCACTAGCATCAGTGTAAACCATCTAAGTGATGCCCTGCAGAAATTCACCAAAGGTCTGTAGATACAAAGAACAAAGAAACCTACAGCACAGGATCAGGCCCTTCGGCCCTCCAAGCCTGCACCGATCAAGATCCTCTTCCTAACCTGTCATCTATTTTCTAACGGTCTGTGTCCATTTGCTCCCTGCCCATCCATGTACCTGTCCAAATATATCTTAAAAGACGCTAACGTGTCTGCGTCTACCACCTCCGCTGGCACCCACCACCCTCTGTGTAAAGAGCTTTCCATGCATATCTCCCTTAAACTTTCCTCCTCTCACTTTGAACTCATGACCCCTAGTAATTGAGTACCCCACTCTGGGATAAAGCTTTTTGCTATCCACCCTGTCTATACCCCTCATGATTTTGTAGACCTCAATCAGGTCGCCCCTCAATCTCCGTCTTTCTAATGAAAATAATCCTAATCTACTCAACCTCTCATCATAGCTAGCACTCTCCATACCAGGCAACATCCTGGTGAACCTCCTCTGCACTCTCTCCAAAGCATCCACATCCTTTTGGTAATGTGGCGACCAGAACTGTACACAGTACTCCAAATGTGGCCTAACCAAAGTCCTATTCAACTGCAACATGACCTGCCAACTCTTGTACTCAATACCCTGCCCAATGAAGGAAAGCATGCCATATGCCTTTTCGACCACCCTATTGACCTGCATTGCCACCTTCAGGGAACAATGGACCTGAACACCCAGATCTCTCTGTTTATCAATTTTCCCTAGGACTTTTCCATTTACTGTATAGTTCGCCCTTGAATTTGATCTTCCAAAATGCATCACCTTGCATTTGCCCGGATTGAACTCCATCTGCCATTTATCTGCTGTAATCTCTGACAGTCCCCTTCACTATCAGCTGCTCCACCAATCTTAGTGTCATCAGCAAACTTGCTGATCAGACCACCTACACCTTCCTCCAGATCATTTGCATATATCACAAACAACAGTGATCCCAGCAGAGATCCCTGTGGAACACCACTGGTCACAAGTCTCCAATTTGAGAAACTCCCTTCTACTACTACCCTCTGTCTCCTGTTGCCTAGCCAGTTTTTTATCCATCTAGCTAGCACACCCTGGACCCTATGTGACTTCATTTTCTCCATCAGCCTGCCATGGGGAACCTTATCAAACACCTTACTGAAGTCCATGTTTATGACATCTACAGCCTTTCCCTCATCAATCAACTTTGTCACGTCCTCAAAGAATTCTATTAAGTTGGTAAGACATGACCTTCCCTGCACAAAACCATGTCACCTATCACTGATAAGCCCTTTTTCTTCCAAATGGGAATAGATCCTATCCCTCAGTATCTTCTCCAGTAGCTTCCCTACCACTGACGTCAGACTCACTGCTCGATAATTACCTGGATTATCCTTGCTACCCTTCTTAAACAAGGGGACAACATTAGCAAGTCTCCAGTCCTCCGGGACCTCACCTATGTCTAAGGACGCTGCAAAGATATCTGTTAAGGCCCCTCGCTTCCCTCAGAACCTGGGATAGATCCCATCCGGACCTGGGGACTTGTCTACCTTAACGTCTTTTAGGATACCTAACACTTCCTCCTTCCTTATGTCAAATGGACTTAGAGTAAGCAAACGTCTATCCCTAACCTCAACATCCGTCATGCCCCTCTCCTTGGTGAATACCAATGCAAAGTACTCGTTAAGAATGTCACCCATTTTCTCTGAATCAGCGCATAACTTACCTTCTTTGTCCTTAAGTGGGCCAATCCTTTCTCTAGTTACCCCCTTGCTCTTTATATATGAATAAAAGGCTTTGGGATTTTCCTTAACCATGTTTGCCAGCAATATCTCATGTCCTCTCTTAGCCCTCTTAATCCCTCGTTTCAGATTCGCTCTACATTCCCAATATTCTTGTAAAGCTTCATCTGTCTTTAGTCGCCTAGACCTCATGTATGCTTCCTTTTTTCTCTTGGCTAGTCTCACAATTTCACCTGCCATCCATGGTTCCCTAATCTTGCCAGTTCTATTCCTCGTTTTCACAGGAACATGTCTCTCCTGCACACTAATCAACTGCTCCTTAAAAGCCACCCACATATCAAATAGTACCTTCCAAACCCATGACCATTTCCAACTTGAACGACGAGGGCAGCAGATATATGGGAACGCCATCAAATACAAGCTCGTCTCCAAGCTACTGACCATCCTGACTCGGAAACATATCATCATTCCTTCAGTACCGTTATGTCAAAATCATGGAATTCCCTTCTAAAGGCATTATGGGTCAATATGCAAAGCATGGACTGCAGCTGTTCAAGAAGGCAGCTTATCACCACTTTCTCAAGGGCAGCTAGTGATATGTAATGAATGCTGGCCAGCCAGCAACACCCAAATCCCACAAGTGGAAAAAAAAGCCCTTATCATGGAGGTGGATCTCGAGCAGTGACCTAAAGGAAGAAAGAGAGATAGAAAGGCACTGAGATTCAGGGTGGAAATTTGGCTGCTACTGCCATGAACACTGTCAGATCTCGCTGAGTTTTTCATGATTTTATTTCATTCTTCTATCAGTTTTGTATTACAACCTGAAAGTAACAGATGGACTTTGGACAGCTCGGTTTGAAAAGAAAAGAACAGACGAGGCAAGCATTCTTTGTTTGTGAGGCCAGCCCTGGAGGCTAGTTGCAAGTTAAGCATTGATGGAAACAGATGTTGGCTATTAATAAAGTCAGTACTGGTAGCTTGTTCCAGCAGGTCTAAAGGAACTCCTATGTTCAAATGGATGACTGTGTTGAAAACGACTCTGGCCTCAGGGAGAGTCAGATTAATCTGTCAGGGCAAAGCGGAATTGTAGTTTTTTTGAACCATGTTTTCTGAGAGATGGTTCTGGAATGCTGCTGGGATGGCAGAAAGATTTGAAAACGTTCCACCTAATCAATATACCAGCTTCCAGAAACCAAAAGAAAGGAAATCTGAGTTAGAAGTATAGATGCCTTTGCCTGGGTGAGCAGAGAAGGTGATCCTGATCAACATTTCAGGAAAAATGGCTAAGCCTGTGAACAGTGAATTGTGAAGATCGTTTAAGTAATCTGGCCAGTCTTGTTTGTTTCTTTTATTAATTCCTTAACTGTATTTATTTGTCTATCTGCCTACAGAGTCATACAGCGTGGAAACAGACCGTAAAGTCCAACTTGTCTGCGCTGACCAGACATCCCAATGTGCCTTAGTCCTATTTGCCAGCATTTATGCAGTCATAGAGATGTACAGCATGGAAATAGACCCTTTGATCCAACTTGTCCATGCCAACTAGATATTCTACATTAATCTAGTCCTATTTGTCAGCATTTGGCCCATATCCATCCGAATCTTCCTATTCATGTACCCTTCCAGATGCTTTTTAAATGTTGTAATTGTACCAGCCTCCATCACTTCCAGTGGCAGCTCATTCCATGCACACACTACCCTCTGCATGAAAAAGTTGCCTCTTGGGTCCCTTTAAATCATTCCCCTCTCACCTTAAACATATGCCCTCTAGGTTTGGTCTCTACCACCCTGGGATAAAAACCTTGACTATCGATCCTATCCATGCACCCCCATGATTCTGTAGGGACACCCCTCAGCCTCCAGTGGTCCAAGAAAAATAGTCTATTCAGCCTCTCCTTATAGCTCAAGCCCTCCAACCCTGGCAAGATCCTTGTAAATCTTTTCTGAACCCTTTCTAGCTTCACAGTATCCTTTCTGTAGCAGGGAGACCAGAACTGCATACTGTATTCCAAAAGTGACCTAACCAATGTCCTGTACAGTGGCAACATGACCTCCCAATTCATATACTCCACCACTTCCTCTGGCAGCTCATTCCATACGTGGATCACCCACTGCACGAAAAAGTTAACGTTCAGGTCCTTTTCAAATCTTTGCCCTCTCACCTTAAATGTATGTACCCTAGCTTTGGACTGCAAGGAAAAAGACCTTAGTTATTCACTTCCCTCATGATTCTATAAATCTCTATAAGGTTCCCCTTACGACACACCAGTGGAAAAAAGCACCAGTCTATTTAGCCTCTCCCTGTAACTCAAACCGTCCAATCCTGGCAACATCCTGTAAATCTGTCCTGCAAGCTATCAAATTTAACAACATCCTTCCAAAAGGAAAGTTACCAGAATTGTGAATAAAAACCAAAAGAAGTGTGGATTCTGTAAATCAGAAACAAAAAACAGAACTTGCTGGAAAAGCTCAGCATGTCCAGCAGCATCTGTGGAGAGAAATCAGATTTAACACTTTGGGTAGATTTCTGAAGAAAGATCACTTGACCCAAAATGTAAACTCTGTGTTCTCTCCCAATACTGCCAGACCTGCTGAGCTTTTCCAACAATTTCTGTTTTTGTTTGTGGACCAGAATTGTATGCAGTATTCTAAAAGGGACTGGGAAAATATGCAGAAAATAGGGAGGTGTATGGGGTAGGGAGTAAACGATAGGATAGAGCTCAAAGAGAGAGGAAGACAGTTGGACAGATGAAGGAGTTGCTACCAATCAGGCTGCGAGGGTGAATAGTTGTTCATGGGGACTGTTAGTGACTAACAACAGGGGGTGTGTAGTGGCAGGCTATGTGCTAACAAGGCCTGGTGTGTGGGGTGGGGGGCTGGGACATGGGAGAGTTTAGGCCCTAAAATTATTGAACTCAGTATTGAGTCCAGAGGGCTGTAGGGTCCCCAAGTGGAAAATGAGGCATTGCTCTTCCAGCTTGCGTTGGGATTCACTGGAACACTGTAGCAAGCCGGACACAGAGATGTTGGCCAGGGAGCAAGGCGGTGCATTGAAGTAGCAGGCAACAGGTAGTTCAGGGTCTTTTTTGCGAGCGGAACGTAGATATTCGGTGAAGCGGTCGCCAAGTCTACGCTTCGTTTCCTCAATGTAGAGGAGATCACATTGTGAGCAGTGAATGCAGTAGACTAAATTCTTGGAAGTGTGGGTGAAGTGTTGCTTCACCTGGAAGGTATGTTTGGGCCCTTGGGTACTGGGGAGGAAGGATGTAAACGGCCAGGTGTTGCACCTTCGGTTAGGGAAAGGTGCCGTAGGGCTGTGGGGAAGTGTTGGGGGTGAAGGAAGTGTGGACCAGGGTGTCCCGGAGGGAATGGTCCCTGCGGAAGGCGGACAAGGGAGGGGAGAAGAATATGTGTCTGGTGGTGCCATCTTGCTGGAGGTGGTGGAAATGGTGTCTGTGATCAATCTCTTGAAAAAGGTGTTTGGAATGCTTGTCTTTATTGGTCAGTGCATTGAGTATAGCAGTTACAATGTCATGTTGTGCTGTACAGGATATTAGTTAGGCCACTTTTGGAATACTGCATTTAATTCTGGTTTCTTATTTGAAGGGGTGGCATGGCACAGTGGCTCAGTGGCTAGCATTGCTGCCTCACAGCACTAGGGACCCAGATTCAATTCCAGCCTTGGGCCACTGCTGATGTGGAGTTTGCACATTTTCCCTGCGTCTGTGGGGGTTTCCTCTGGGCACACCAGTTTCCTCCCACAGTCCAAAGATATGTAGGGTAGATGGATTGGCCCATTTTAAATTGCCCATAGTGCCCACGGATATTTAAGTTAGGTGGATTAGACATGGGGAAATGCAAGGATAGGGGAGTGGTCTGGGTGGAATACTCTTCAGAAGGGCAGTGTGGACTTGTTGACACAAATGGCCTGTTTCCACACTGTAAGGATTCTGTGATTCTCTGTGCTGAAAGAAGGAGATTGTTAAACTTGAAAGGGTTCTGAAAAGATTTAGAATGATCTTTGAGGAAATAAGGAAGGGCTGAATAGGCTAGGGCTCTTTTTCTCTAGAGCGTCATAGGCTGAGGGCTGACCTTTTAGAGGTTTATAAAATTATGAGGGGCATGGATAGGGTGAATAGCCAAGATCTTTCTCCCAGGATAGGGAGGCACATGGGATTAAGATGAGAGAGCAAAGATTTAAAAGGGACCTAAGGAGGCAATGTTTTCACGCAGACGGTGGTGCGTGCATAGGGGTGCCAGAGGAGGTACTGCTGGTACAGTTACAATGTTTAAAAGTCATCTGGATGGGCCCAGAACATTAACTCTAGCAGTGCCGGTGAAGGAGAAAATAGAGTTCATGTTTTGGGTCCGGTGACCCTTCCTCACAAGTTCTGAGGAAGGGTCACCGGACTCAAAACATTAACTCTGTTTTCTCCTTCATAGATGCTGCAGACCTGCTGAGGTTTCCCAGCAACTTTGTTTTAGATTAATGAGGATATCTGATTGGCATGGATGAGTTGGACTGAAGGGTCTGTTTCCATGCTGTACATCTGTGTGACTCTATGATCATCTACTTAATGCTTCACAACATTGCCCAGTAAAGGGAAGTGACCTTAGAAGTTACAAAGAGATGAAATGAGGTGAAAAATATAATCTCTGAGAGGATGAGGCAGTGGATGTGGGAGACGAGCTTTTTAGTGTTTCTGGATGACCATGGTGGTGGTCAGGTCCTGGTGTAATAAGTTTGGATCAGGAACCCAGTAGAATGAAGCATAAACCAACCCATCAAAAGTCCAGCTTTTAGACGAGACACTCTACTACCCTCACCTCCACCATCACACAAAATATGCTTGGTCTGTTCAAAAGCAGTGTGTACCTAAGATGGTGGCCTCACTGTCACCAACTTGCTCCTGCTGTGTGACCCTCGTTAATTGCCCTGATGGGTCTCAAACATTTATGTTCCAACTCTAGTCATCTCCTGGACCCTGTACATCCATTTCAGTTCGGTATTTAGAGAAAGGCAGCTCCTCCATTTGTATGGGGGCAGCATATTGGCATCATCACCTGTTCCCATAAGCACTGAGCTGCCAGAATTCTCTGAAGGTCATTTTAGTATTCTGTGTACACACTCCTCTAGGGGTGAGCAACCATATGTTTCCTATGACCCCTCAGCTTCAGAGCGTGTGGCAGAATATATTGCCAAGGGCCTATGGCAACCTCTTGGAAGTCGGCCTCAATCTCCTCTGTGACACTGACTGTATAAGTAATGCCAATCTATAGCCCTCACCATTGCAGGCAGTGAATTTCAATACTCACCAACCTTTACATAAGACACTTACCTTCATATCTCCTTGAATTCTTCAGCCTGTATCGTTAAATTTTTCCGCTTATTAATTGACCTCTCAGTTTGGCAACTGTAGCTTTTTCAAGAACAATGATGATTTCAGGCATCAGGTCTAACAATCTTTGTAAGATTTTCTGTTGACTAAACCATTCACATCAGCGTGGGGATAGGTTCATTGTAGACAGCATTGAATACCAGAGGGATCTTACTTGAAGCAAGTTTGGATTCTTAACAACAACATTCATTACAGGAGAAAAGTCCATAACTTTGCCGAATAATACTTGTTGGTGAATTATACATTGGTGTTTAAACAGAAGAGGGGAAATCAGGATTATTTCTGTAAAATGCAACAAATCCTGCATCTGCGCTAAGCATGACTAGTGTGCCATCAGTTGTGGTGGAAACCAATTTCTTAATTGGAATGGTTTTTTTCTCAAAGACAAATGATCTAAATTTCTTGTAGATTTCCTCAACTCTTGTTCTCTTTTTAAGAGGCAAAAGAGTGAGAAGGTCATCTTTAATGTTATATCCTGAAATGTAATCTGTACAAAAACAATCAGCTGAGCTGTGTTACGGATAATGGCAACTGCAGAAGCTGGAGAATCAGAGATAACAAAGTGTGAAGCTGGATGAATACAGCAGGCCAAGCAGCATCTTCGGAGCACAAAAGCTGATGTTTCGGGCCTAGACCCTTCATCAGAAAACTGTCTAGGCCCAAAACGTCAGCTTTTGTGCTCCTAAGATGCTGCTTGGCCTGCTGTGTTCATCCAGCTCCACACTTTATTACAGCTGAACTGTGTTAGCCATGTTGCTGGATTCATCAAACTGCAGTGAGAATTGCTCACAGTCCTTCAGGTCCTGCTGTAACTGCTGAAAGATGTTTTTGCACATAGATTCCATTGGTATTGCTATTGTGGAAACACCACGAGGCAGTGGATTGCTGTTATTATTTCTTCTTTGTTTTTGAAGTCTTTGAATAGAGAGTCAATCACCACTGTCCTTTCTTTACCAGCTTTGAATGATATTTTGTATTTTGCAAGAAGATGGCAAATGGGAAATAATGCTTCAGTGCCAGCCTTACCTTTTCTGCTTATTTAGATAAAAATGCCTTTCAAAATGGCATTCAGCTCATCAACTTTTTTTGTCTGAGGCATGCTGTTGAATGACTAACTAGCTTTGAATTTACTGTGCATGATTGTGTGGTCTAGTTCCAAATCCCCCCCTTTACTTGGCGAGGTAGTTTGCTGACATACAAGGGAAATTCTCTTATCAGTAATTTTTGTCTTATTTCCCGTTATTTAATTTACAGCTGAGAACAGAAATTCATTTTTCTCATTCTGTATTGAAGTTGTACATTTTTTGGTCTCTTTTATGTGGTATGGTTTCATCACTCATCATTATTGTGTCATCTTGTAGTTCATGGTATCACTCTGCCCCTGGTGATGCTGCGGGTCAGCCTCTGGAGCCATGTCTCTGGAACTTCTAAAATGTTGGTGGAGGCAAGGGGGCTCAGTTCTGTGGTTGCGATTTGTTTACACAGCTTCTTGTTGGCTTGCATAGCTCAGGTATTGAATACGGGACATGGCAGTGATCCCTAGAATTTTTCTTCATGCTGCAAGTACCTTTTCCTACTCACTCATGGGATAGAGATGTCATTGGCTAGGCCAGCATTTATTGTCCATCCGTAATTACCCAGAGAGGAGTTAAGAGTCAACTACAGTGCAGCCTACTTACTATTTGATCCATGGCCCTCTGGAACAGACGTGATGCCAAAAGGCAGTCACTTATAGAGGAAAAGTCTCCTTTGTGTCACTATCCTCAGCAGTAGCTATGACTTCTTTGTGACCCCACCTGCAAGTAGGCCTACGACAGATCCATTTTTGAAAAATCTTTTCCAGGGTGACTTTCTTTCCAAGCCAGGCAGCAACTTTGAACCTGGTAAGGACAAGTGTTGTGTCCACCTCTGCTGGTCCTGAGGAAGAGGTCTTCCTACCTCTGCATTACCTTGTCTACATGACCCCAAGATCCTTGACTGCAAAGTGAGACAGCAAATTTCACTCGTCAATGCTTGTCTGGCTGCACATTAGTAGTGTAGACTTAGTTCTACTAAGGCAATTTGATGAATGGGGCTAGAATCAAGTGAGACAGATCAGACTGCTACCATAGGATTGAATTTGATCAGTTGTAATGAGAATTCTCTCTAGTCCTCGTGGAGAAAAACCAACCATGAAACGACAAAACTGACAATTAGCCAAAAATAAGTAAGGTTCAGCCAACAGTCCCATATGATAGCAATCCTATAAACCAAACCACATAGACCCAAAATAAAACTGTCTGATAAACCACACACTTGTGAAATCTCCCCCGAAAGAGAATTAAAACTTGGCACTGTTCTATAAACGCAATCCAAAATATACCAACTTACACAGCCTTCTTTATACTTTAAGAACTAGCATATAATTAATTTGTTACATTTGTACAAGTATATTCTCCCCAAATGATGGTACATTGTCCATTCAATAGTGCATCTTAGCAGTATTATAAAGTTTTAGTATATGATTTCAATACATGTCATAATCAGTTTTTAAAATTTTCTTGCAATGATTCTTAATTTGTTTTCCTGTCAAATGACAGAGAAGTGGTTTTGTTCATAAATCCCTAGTCATGACAATTATAGTCTATTTTAATTCCATATTCTTGGTTAGAAGGTCGCAAATTTCATTCAATCTGGAAGCCTCTGTCCAGAACAATATTATTGACTTCTGATGTTTTTTTCTGATTTTTGCATTCTGGTAGTTGTAAATGTCAACTCAGAAGAAGTTTTCCATCAGAATGTCTTTAACCTGCTGGATTCAGTATTTCCTTTGTTTCTTCTTTAAAATTAGGTTTTCCATTGTCATTAGACTGTTGACTTTTTAACTCCATCTGTTCAGATTTTATCTTATGATCTCCATTCCCCTTCATAATTGTAAATTTTTTAATGTGAACGTCACAAAAGTAAGTTTCAGCCAAACAAATATCCAATTCATCTTTCTACAGTTAAATATGGGATTATGATCTTTCCTCTGAAGTTTCACTTTGTTTACAAAAACTTCAATTTGCCATTGCAGTTCGAAAATACAACATTTCCTTCAAACAAGTCCTTTTGCTACAAAGCATTGTCTTTCTTTGTTTGTTCATTAACCTGGAATTCTGTTGCTGCTTTCTTTTGACCTGTTTTGAGTTAACATTCACAGGCAAGTTCAAAGCAGATAGAATAAGTTTGTTTGCATTGAATTTTTGACTCTCAGAACAAATCTTCTATCGAAGCAGTCCTTTCTACGTCAGGAGTGCACCTAATCTCTGATTCTTTGAGTACACCCACCAATTTCAATTGATATGCTTCCGATTTTAAAAGAGGACAAAATTGTCTTCCCAGTGAACTCTTTTCCTAGTAATGAAATCAACATTTTGAATAGACAATAGATAGACCACTCCAAGAACAGACCGTTTAACTAAAGAATAGTTTAAATTCAAGTTTATACTTTGTAACGTATACACTGTTTCCATTAATGTCACATCAACTTTTTAAAACAAAAGAACTGCAGGTGTTGTAAATCAGAAACAAAAATAGAAGTTCCTGGAAAAATGCAGCAGATCTAGCAGCATCTGTGAAGAGAAATCAGAGTTAATGTTTTGTGTCTGGTTCTGAGGAAGGGTCACTGGACCCGAGCTGTTAACTCTGATTTCTCTTCACAGACGCTGCCAGACCTGCTGAGCTTTTCCAGGAACTTTTGTTTTTGTTTCAACGTTTTTTTGTCAAGCAATATCTCATTGAGAAAAATTTCTGGATTTTGCCTTGAAACGTAGAGTCAAATTTATGTCCCCAGTGTTGGGGCTGTCATCAGCTGGTAGGGATAGGGCCCATTTAACCCCTTCACCTACCAGCCAAGATAGTCATCTTTCAATGTTCCTCAGGCAGAAATGATTCAATTCACCCTCCAATGCGAAGTCCTCATTCTATTTAATCCATTGAAAATATGTTACAAGATATTGGTTTGTCACTAGTTCCTTCTACTGGTACATTTTCTGAAGCAACACCAGGCACATTTACTGATACGATCACTTTTAGTTTTAACCTCCAACAATCTAACCTGATGCTTCTAAATTTAATCACCAATATTTTCCATCCCTAGTTGCCCTCGAGAAGGTGATGATGAACTGCATTCTTTAACCACTAGTCCATTTGGTGTAGATACACTCACAATGGCATTAGGCAGGGTGCTCCAGCACTTCAATCTAGTGACACTAAAGGGGTAGCATGTATTTCGACGCCTGGATGATGAGGGATTTGACTTGCAGTTGTTGGTTTTCTGATGTACCTGCTAACTTTGTCCTTCAAAATAGTTGTGGATTTGGAAGGTGCTGAGTAAGGAACCTTAATGAATTTCTGAAGTATACCTTGTGAGTGCTGCACATTGGTAGTGGAGGGACTGAAGGTATGTTGATGGGGTCCAATCAAGCAGGTTGCTTGATCCTGGATGGTGTCAAGGTTCTTGAGTGTTGTAGGAGCAGCAGTCAGCGAAGCGAGTGGGGGATATTCCATCACACTCCTGACTTGTGTCTTGTGGATGGTGGACAATGTTCAGGAGTCAGGAGTTATTTACTCACTGCAAGATTCCTACCGTCCGACCTACTCTTGTAGCCACACTATTCATATGACTAGTCCAGTTCAGTTTCTGGTCAATGGTAACCCCCAGCATATTGGTAATGTGGGATTTGGTGATGATAATACCATTGAATGGAAAGGAGTGATATTTAGATTCTCTCTTGTTGGAAATGTTCATTGTCTGGTGCTTGTGTGGTATCACTATTGCATGGTACTACTTGCCACTTATCAGCCTAAGCCTGGATAAATTGCAGGCCTTGGGGCATTTGTTCATGGGAGCATTCAATACATGAGGACTAACAAATGGTCCTAAACATTGTGTAGTCATTAGCGTACATCCCCACGTCTGATGTACACTCGGTCAAACGCGACCCTGATGTCAAGGCAGCCACTCTCACCTCATCTCTGGAATTCAGCTCTTTTGTTCATCTTTGTCCTGATGACAGTAAGATCACTTTGGTTTGCAATTGAAATATTTTCACATAGGAAAACAGACTACTTTGAGGAGTATCAGTCTTTTCAGTTGTGTTACCCTCCTTCATTGTACTTAATATAATATTCACTATCTTTTTGCTTCTGTGTCCAACTCCTGTGTTGATGTGATCTGCAGTTTGCTGCCACCTTTTGTGTCTTTGGGTTAAATTGTAAAAATCAACCAAAGCAGCTGCTTTCCCTTTCAATTGGATGCTCTTCTTGACTACATCAAATAACTATGCATGATTCATCCTGCTCATCAAATCTTTTTATTTTGACCAGAATAATTTTTTGCTGAGCATTATAAAACATCTACTTAAGTATCTGCCTCTGCTCATCTACTGACCTTTCCCTTTGTTCTGTTTCCCAGCCTACTTCAGATAACTCTTTCTTCACCTTTCATCCTTGTAATTGCCCTATTTAAGTTGAGGACCCTGATTTCAGACATGATTGCTCTTCCTCAAATTGAATTTTAAACTCTAGCACGTTGCGATTACTAACTAGTAGAATATTTCTTAAGTATGAGATCTCTAATTAATTTAATAATTATACAACTATTATTTTCCAGCAAGATGGCAGCAGGGTAAGTCAGTCTATTTGCAGCTCCACTCTGCCAGCCAGTTCCCTTTCTCTGTCTTTGTTTACCCTTCCAAAATGCCCTCCTTTCTTCTCTCTGCCTCTGTAGTAATTCTAATTCCCCACTCCACCCCTTTTAATTACCTACCTAAGGAGTTGGGAAGGAGCTGGGTTGCAACTGGGAACCACGTGGCGGGAGCTAATCACGCGGGTTGTGACCTGCAGTGACAGCAGTTCAAGGGTGGGCCAGGGGGACGGTGGCAGATCAAGAATGAGACTGGGGCAGTGAGGCAACCTCGCATGGGACACTGGCTGTGGTGTAGCATGGGCTGGAAAGCCTAGAGACAGACTGTGGAGGAGGCATGGTAAGGGCTGGAAAGCCTGGAGTGGGCCTGCGGCAGTGGAAAGGAAAGGTAGTCTCTCTCAAGTTTTTTTTTCTTATCTTGTTCTAAGTTTAATGTGGATAGCACCATGTATGAATGATGAAGGTACACACTTTTCACTGTACTTTAACATTGAATACACGTGACAATAAATGCTTAATTCAATAATTCTACCTCATTACTCGATCAAAAACATCACATGCCCAGATAAGTTGTGCAACGTACTGCTCTGAGAAAAGGATCCTTGATACACTCTAAATATTTGTCTTCCTTTTTATCCTTGCTGACCTGATTTGTCCACTCAATATTCAGATTAAAATCATTCATTGTAATTATAGTGCTCTTCTTACAAACCTCCACTATTTCCAGATGTATACTTTCTCTTAAAGTGAGACAACTCTTTGAGTCCCCGAGATGACTTCCATCCTTGACCTCCCCTTGCTATTAATTATCTTCACCCAAACCAATTCCACATCACGACTAACAGCAGCTATATCACTACTCACCACTGCACTCATGTTTCCTTTGTTAACAGTGCTACCCCCATCTCCTTGTCATCTTGGCCAATTTCTGTGTAAGATCAAATGCACTTGAATGTTGAGTACCCAATCCTGGTCACTCTGAAAACATGTCAGTTATTTATTGTCAAGTCAAATTCATTTGGAGTCATACCTGACACATAGGAAGATGGTTGTGGTTGTGAGAGGTCAATTATCTCAGCTCCAGGACATCTCTGCAGGAGTTCTTAAGGGTAGTGTCCTAGGCCTAACCATCTTCAGCTGCTACATCAATGACCTTCCCTCCATCATAAGGTCAGAAGTGGGGATGTTTGCCAATGATTACACAATGTTCAGCACCATTCTTGACTCCTCAGACACTGAAGCAGTTCATATTCACATGTAACAAGATCTGGACAATATCCAGGCTTGGGCTCACAAGTGGCAAGTGACATTTGCACCACACAAATGCCAGGCTATGACCATCACCAAAAAGAGACAATCTAACCACCAACCCTTGACATTCAGTGGTGTTACCATCACTGAATCCCGCATTATCAGCATCTTGGGTGTTATCGTTGACCAGAAACTCAGCTGGACTCACCACATTAACAGAGTGGCCACAAGACCAGGCCAGAAGCTGGGAATACTGCGGCGAGTAGCTCATCTCCTGACTCCTCAAAACCTATCCACCATCTACAAGACACAAGTCAGGAGTGCAATGGAATACTCCCCACTTGCCTGGATTAGTGCAGCCCCAACAACACATTTAAAATGAGAGAAGAATGGTATCAAAGATAGCTGATTAGTAATTCTGCCTTGATGCAAGGCTAATAAATTTCATGTTGACATGGGGAAGAGTACGGGCAAAACCATTTTTGGATCCGGTTACAGGCTTCCGTATTATAAAAGAAGAATCTAGGCATATCAATTAGTACAAGCATCAATAGTTTGTTTGATGTGGCCTGCAGCCACCTGAAATACAAAAAGGAGAGAAAATGCTGACTTTATCGTCCAGCACATAGAACACAAATTAGAGTTTATGCTTAGAACAAAAACACCAAATTCCTGAGGAATTTAAGGCTGGAAATGTGCCTGGCTGTAGTAAAGGTAAGGGATCTCCAGTGTAAGTGTCACAATGAAAGCTAGTTCTGGGTACAGAAGTTACCCAGTTGGGCAAGTGAAAGGAAAGCAAGCCATTGATTTGATTTGATTTTGTTGTAGTCACATGTATCTAAGTGAAAAGTTTTGTTTTGCGAGCAGCACAGGCAGATCATATCAAACAAGGGCGTACAGATTGTAGAGTGCCTGGATAGAGCGAGGCATACAAGGTTAAGGCTGCATAGGAGCTGGCAAAGCAAGATCAACATTATTTGAGGTTAGAGGTGTCCATTCAGCTGTCCAATAACAGCAGGGAAAGAGCTGTTCTTGATTCTGTTAGTGTGTGTTCAAGTTTCTGTCGCTTCTGTCTGATGGAAGAGAGCATTACTGGGGTAATCGTCACAAATTGGAACTTGATGTTGTCTACTTCCTCAACCTCAGCTCCTTTGATGTAGATAAGGACATGTTGTCCTTCTTTCTTTCTGCAGTCATTGATTAGTTCTTTTGTTTTGCCAACATTGAGAGAGAGATTGTCACTGATAACAATTTTAGGCACCTGGAGGATAAAGTTCCCACCTAATGGAAAATGGAACATAATTTTCAATTTTACTAAAAGTTAAAGAAGAATCTGTAAAGTCTACTTTCATGCATAATTTCTGTGTATAAAGAAAACGATACTTACACAACAAAACTTTATAATAATTTTGTTATAGAATTGTTTCAACACATAAAATCATTCTTTCAGCTAATAACTGGAAGTGTGAATTCTTTTTAAAAGACAATCCGGCCTCTGCAGAGATTGTAACACAGCAATATCAAAAATTACTTGATTCGGGAAATTATAACCACAGTTCCACTGTTAGGCTAAGAGAAAGGGCATGGAACTGGGTCACGACACGGCTATGATTATAGGAGCTGCACTAAAATTTGAAAGATGAATTTACGAATTTACCAATCCGTTGCATGTATTCAACTGTTTATGTGCTGGTTGTACTGGATTATCCTAACAGATTTTCTTGAGTTTTTAACATGGTTCTGGAACATTAAAAAGTTAATAACTCCCAAAACAGAACACATGCATTTGAAATACACTCACATAGTTGCATATCTTGAAAGAGGTAAAATTGGCTAAAAACTAAGTCATAAAAAAGTAGTTTTAAGAATCAGCTGATATAATGGGAACTGCAGATGCTGGAGATTCCAAGATAATAAAATGTGAGGCTGGATGAACACAGCAGGCCAAGCAGCATCTCAGGAGCACAAAAGCTGACGTTTCGGGCCTAGACCCTTCATCAGAGAGGGGGATGGGGGGAGGGAACTGGAATAAATAGGGAGAGAGGGGGAGGCGGACCGAAGATGGAGAGTAAAGAAGATAGGTGGAGAGGGTGTAGGTGGGGAGGTAGGGAGGGGATAGGTCAGTCCAGGGAAGACGGACAGGTCAAGGAGGTGGGATGAGGTTAGTAGGTAGCTGGGGGTGCGGCTTGGGGTGGGAGGAAGGGATGGGTGAGAGGAAGAACCGGTTAGGGAGGCAGAGACAGGTTGGACTGGTTTTGGGATGCAGTGGGTGGGGGGGGAAGAGCTGGGCTGGTTGTGTGGTGCAGTGGGGGGAGGGGATGAACTGGGCTGGTTTAGGGATGCAGTGGGGGAAGGGGAGATTTTGAAACTGGTGAAGTCCACATTGATACCATATGGCTGCAGGGTTCTCAGGCGGAATATGAGTTGCTGTTCCTGCAACCTTCGGGTGGCATCATTGTGGCAGTGCAGGAGGCCCATGATGGACATGTCATCAAGAGAATGGGAGGGGGAGTGGAAATGGTTTGCGACTGGGAGGTGCAGTTGTTTGTTACGAACTGAGCGGAGGTGTTCTGCAAAGCGGTCCCCAAGCCTCCGCTTGGTTTCCCCAATGTAGAGGAAGCCGCACCGGGTACCAGGCCCTCCGCTTCTTCCTGTCCCGCAGGCCCGACCAGGCCCCCTCCACCGACACTCTCATCCGCCTAGCAGAACTCGTCCTCACACTCAACAACTTCTCTTTTGACTCCTCCCACTTCCTACAGACTAAGGGGGTGGCCATGGGCACCCGCATGGGCCCCAGCTATGCCTGCCTCTTTGTAGGTTACGTGGAACAGTCCATCTTCCGCACCTACACAGGCCCCAAACCCCACCTCTTCCTCCGGTACATTGATGACTGTATCGGCGCCGCCTCTTGCTCCCCAGAGGAGCTCGAACAGTTCATCCACTTCACCAACACCTTCCACCCCAACCTTCAGTTCACCTGGGCCATCTCCAGCACATCCCTCACCTTCCTGGACCTCTCAGTCTCCATCTCAGGCAACCAGCTTGTAACTGATGTCCATTTCAAGCCCACCGACTCCCACAGCTACCTAGAATACACCTCCTCCCACCCACCCTCCTGCAAAAATTCCATCCCCTATTCCCAATTCCTCCGCCTCCGCCGCATCTGCTCCCAGGATGAGGCATTCCACTCCCGCACATCCCAGATGTCCAAGTTCTTTAAGGACCGCAACTTTCCCCCCACGGTGATTGAGAACGCCCTTGACCGCGTCTCCCGCATCTCCCACGACACATCCCTCACACCCCGCCCCCGCCACAACCGCCCCAAGAGGATCCCCCTCGTTCTCACACACCACCCTACCAACCTCCGGATACAACGCATTATCCTCCGACACTTCCGCCATTTACAATCCGACCCCACCACCCAAGACATTTTTCCATCCCCTCCCCTGTCTGCTTTCCGGAGAGACCACTCTCTCCGTGACTCCCTTGTTCGCTCCACACTGCCCTCCAACCCCACCATACCCGGCACCTTCCCCTGCAACCGCAGGAAATGCTACACTTGTCCCCACACCTCCTCCCTCACCCCCATCCCAGGCCCCAAGATGACATTCCACATTAAGCAGAGGTTCACCTGCACATCTGCCAATGTGGTATACTGCATCCACTGTACCCGGTGCGGCTTCCTCTACATTGGGGAAACCAAGCGGAGGCTTGGGGACCGCTTTGCAGAACACCTCCGCTCAGTTCGTAACAAACAACTGCACCTCCCAGTCGCAAACCATTTCCACTCCCCCTCCCATTCTCTTGATGACATGTCCATCATGGGCCTCCTGCACTGCCACAATGATGCCACCCGAAGGTTGCAGGAACAGCAACTCATATTCCGCCTGGGAACCCTGCAGCCATATGGTATCAATGTGGACTTCACCAGTTTCAAAATCTCCCCTTCCCCCACTGCATCCCTAAACCAGCCCAGTTCATCCCCTCCCCCCACTGCACCACACAACCAGCCCAGCTCTTCCCCCCCCACCCACTGCATCCCAAAACCAGTCCAACCTGTCTCTGCCTCCCTAACCGGTTCTTCCTCTCACCCATCCCTTCCTCCCACCCCAAGCCGCACCCCCAGCTACCTACTAACCTCATCCCACCTCCTTGACCTGTCCGTCTTCCCTGGACTGACCTATCCCCTCCCTACCTCCCCACCTACACCCTCTCCACCTATCTTCTTTACTCTCCATCTTCGGTCCGCCTCCCCCTCTCTCCCTATTTATTCCAGTTCCCTCCCCCCATCCCCCTCTCTGATGAAGGGTCTAGGCCCGAAACGTCAGCTTTTGTGCTCCTGAGATGCTGCTTGGCCTGCTGTGTTCATCCAGCCTCACATTTTATTATCTTAAGAATCAGCTGATGTCTTGTTCCAGTTGTAGTTCATTCAGGACATGTGGATTTTGCTGGCAGCTTTTATTGCTCACCTGTGCTGGACCTGGAGGAGATGGTGGTCAGATGCTTTCTTGAATCACTGCAGCCGACTTAGTGAAGGTACACCCACAGCAAAATATTTCCAAGTCAGGCTGGTGAGTGGCTTGGAGGGGAATTGGTAGTTGGCGGTGTTCCCATGTATCTCCTGCCCTTGTTCTTCTAGATGGTAGTGTTCGTGGGTTTTAGTGTGCTTTTTGAGGAACCTTTGTGAATTTCTTGATGCTGATATTTTTATCATTCTCAATGGTATTATTGTTGGGACATATTTCTTATTTTATAATAAATGTTCTTTATGTTGCAGGTACTTTAGTGAATGGTCTGGTGAACATCATCATAACTACAATTGAGAAACGATATGACTTGAACAGTTTCACAACAGGACTGATTTCTACAGGCTACGATATGTCCTTCTGTGTTTTATGCCTTTTTGTCTCTTACTATGGACAAAAGGGGCACAAGCCACGATGGCTGGCTTTCTCATCTTTTATGCTGGGATTGGGATCCCTTGTGTTTTGTCTTCCTCATTTCACCAGTGACCTGTATAATTATGGTGCACAAATAAGAGGTATGTTTGTTTATACAGTACTGTGTTATTTAGTACTTGTTGAATACAGCTGTATGGTATTTTCAAAAAGATAATGTGACCTGATCTTAAACTTGGATCTAAGAGGAAAAAAGGGAAATCTTCTAACTTGTGCGATTTGACTTTAGAATATTATGCCAATTACCCTTATCATTACATCCTTAATAATTCAGTGGGTGAACATATCACATGCTGTGGTACTGAACTGTACAAATCAAGGTCTTCAGGATTTGATCCTGGGCAAATATTGGCCAAAACTTGTATAGAATAAACCAGACAACTTCTGATGACTTTCATTGTGTGATTAAATGCTGAATACACAACATCTTAGTTCCCATTGCTCTCCAGCACCTTTGCTCACAGAATATCATTGTGCATTCAAAGCTGAGTTTTGCAAAAGGGTGTGAAATCGGTGTGCTTATCCAATAATTAACTACTAAAAACACCATTTAGGTGTATGTGAAATTTTAGGGCGTGATTAGTTTTAAGTTTAGCCAACCAACCACTCTGGCACTGAAAATTATCTTTTAAAAGTGCATTCATTCCTTCAGCCTTTAACTATTGCTGGAGATTATTAAAATTTTATTTTCAATCTTTTTCCTGTCTCATTAATTCATCGTTATTAATCATGTATTTTCTTTCCCTTTTTCACTTTCCGTGAATGATTTGGTATTGATTAGCTGTTCTGATTTCTTGGTTTGGACCGCATAACTCACTCAGAATTTTTTAATTGAATAAAATAAGTACCCAGTCATTTATTCTGGTTACACAATTAGCAGAAGCTGTAGAGAAAACATTGATCAGAGAGAATGGGAACTGCAGATGCTGGAGAATCCAAGATAGCAAAGTGTGGAGCTGGATGAACAGCAGGCCAAGCAGCACCTTAGGAGCACAAAAGCTGAGGTTTTGGGCCTAGATCCTTTATCAGAAAAGGTTTTTCCGATGAAGGGTCTAGGCCCGAAATGTCAGCTTTTGTGCTGCTAAGGTGCTGCTTGACCTGCTGTGTCCATCCAGCTCCACACTTTGTTATCTCGAGAAAACATTGAAATTGATTTTGTGTCATAACAATTCCTCTGCAAAGCAGTATAGTCCATCTATTGGCAAGTGTGATTTACTAAACAGCAAGTACAGTCCATTGACAGTTCAATGAAAAATGTAATCATTTGACCAAAAGAGGTAGGAGCAGAAGTAGACCATTCAGCTAATTAAATCTGCTCTGCATTCAGTGATATTGTGGCTGATCTGATAAACCTCAACACACTTTCTTACCTTTTTCCTATAACCATTGATTCGCTTACTGATGAAAAATATGCCTATCTCAGTCTTGAATATACTTAATGACCTAGCCTTGACATCCCTCTGCAGTAAATAATTTCACAGATTCACTACCATTCAAGGGAAAAAGATTTGCTCCTCATTTAAATATTGTTGTAAGTAAACTGACCATAAGTTACCTTTAATTCGGCCACTTATTAAGAGAGCTCACAGACAATCAACAGTAAAACGATGATTTAAATTTTACTGCATGCAGCAACCAAAATTAGACCCTCAAGTAAGCAAGCTAAGCCTCAATCTAATTTGGCTTTTACCCATTGGATGGTGGAATCTAGCCAAGATTCCAACCAATGGTGGTCTGTATGTGGGAGTATCCAGGGTTCAATCCTTCTACAGTATTGTTCTTCACTGTTCTCCTAGGGGTGGAGTTCTGGTTTTTGAGTCTTGTACAGATTTTTGTCCATCAGGTTATTATTAGTGATTCCTATAAAGCCCTGTCAGCCAAGTTACTGCTAGCCAGCAGCTTGCCTTCTTACCAGAAGTACCTTTTTTGTTTTTTGTTCTTTGTTCCATTTGGCGTTAACTGTCTGTTGAAGACACAGCTGTCCTGTAGTTAACAACTTAAATTCTTCTGTAGGGCAATCCTTGTCCTTCATGGCAGTAATGCATCCAGTCCATTGAACAGGGGTCAAAGTATTTTTGCCTATGAAATCTTGACTCCCTCCTTTCCAAGGCATGGCTAATTGCTTTTATACCCGTGTAGGGTTGTCCTTGTCATAGAATCATACAATCCCTACAGCAGGCCATTCAGCCCATCAAGTCCACACAGACTGTCTGAAGAGTATCCCGACCAGACCCACCCGCCTACACTGTCCCTGTATCCCTGCATTTCCTGTGGCAAATCTACCTAGCCTGCACATCCCTGGATACTATGATCAATTTGGCATGGCCAATCCACTAACCAGCACATCTTTGGACTGTAGGAGGAATGCAGATCACCCAGAGTAAACCCACGCAGACATGGGAAGAATATACAAACTCAGTGCTAACCTCTGAGCCACCATGCCGCCTTTAATAGTTTATTCCAGGTAGAGTCATTACCGATTATTTCTCTACATTGATTTTTACAATCGACAAGCAGTTCTGAAGTTTTTAATTTCACAATATGCAACATGGTATTCTGAGATTATGCCCTCTGGTCCTCGACTCTGTCACAAGGGGAAGCAATCTCTCTGTATCTACCCTGCCAAGGTCCCAGGAATCTTGTATGTTTCAGTAAAGTCGCCACGAATTCTTCAAAAATCCAATAGGTACATGCCTAATCTACTGAACCTCTTCTCATAACACAGTCACTCCATACCCATGGTCAAATTAGTGAACCTTCTCTGGACTGTCTCCAATGCCATTATGTCTTTCCTCAGAAAATATGAAATGTCAAGTTGTCCATTTTGGAAAGGAGAAAGAAAGAACAACGTTTTATGTAAATTGAGGAAAAACTGCTGAAAGCTACAACACAAGACGGCTTGTGGATACTTGTGTGCAAAACACGGAAAGCTAGCACATAGATGTAGTAGGTAACTAGGAAGGTTAATGGAATATTGGCTTATTTAAGGGTTGGAGTATAAGGGTCTGGAAATCTTACTGCAACAGTTCAAGCTGATGGTGAAACCACAGCTGGAGTACTGAGAGTAGTTTTAGTCCTCTTATTTAAGGAAAGATATTGTTTAATTAAAGGAAGTTCACCAGGATGACCTCTGGTATGAAGGGATTGTCTTATAAGCAAAAACTGAATAGGTTGGAACTCTACTCACTTTCCTCACCCAAGTCTTTAATACATATTGCAAATAATTGTAGATCCAGCTCTGATCTCTGTGACACTCCAATAGTTACAGATTGCCATTCTAAAAATTCTTTATCTCATCTTTATTCCAACTATCTGCTTTCTATTAGTTAGCCAATCCTCTATGTATACTAGTATATTACATCCAGTACCATGGGCTGTTATCTTATTAAGTAGCCTAATATGTAGTACTATATCAATCAACTTCTGAAAATTAAAATATCTGTTGCCTCCACTTTATCTATCATTTTTTTTACCTCCGCAAAGAATCACGATAAATTTATGAGGCATGATTTCTCCTTTATGAAGCTATGATGATCCTTTTTGATTATATTATACACTTGTAAATGCTGTGCCATTATTTCCTTTATACTGGATTCCAGGATTTTCTCCATAACAGTTAACTGATTTATCGTTTACTTGCCTCCTTCCCATTTTAAATAATGGTGTTACATTCTGGGATTTTTCAAGAATCTAATGATTCTTGGAGGAATATTACCTGTTCTTCCACTACATCCCCTAATATCCTAACATGCATCCCATATTGTTCAGACGAAGTATTGGTTTTAAGCTCCATAAGTTTCCCTCAAGTTTTCTCCAGTGATAGTTATTATATCCATTTCCTCTCCTTGATTATGTAGTGCCTTTGGTATATGATTAACATCTTCTACTGTGAAGTCTGATGCAAAGTATACATTTAGCTCCTCTTCCATTTCCTGATTTCCTATTACTTTTTCCACACCTCATTCTTTAAGAAAACTGTGTTCACTTTGACCTGTCTGTTTTTTTATATATTTAAACAAACTCATCTTGATGTTACTTGTACGTTTACACTCAAAGTTTGTCTTCTCCCTCTTCATTTTTTTTTGGTCTTTTGTTGGTTTTAAAACTTTCTCAGTCTTCTATTTCACTGCTAATCTTGGCCACAATGTATGTTTTATTCTTTCACTTTGATCTTATCCTAACTTATCTTGTTAACCATGGTTTCTTTATCCCTTTCCTAGAATCCTCGTATCTCATTGGAGTATATACCTTGTTCTGAGTCATGAACTATTTTCTTAAAATGTTTCTTATTGTACCTCAACTGACTTTGCAGCTAAACTCCTTTCCTAGTCCACTACAGCTAGCTCTGTCCACAGTCCTTTGTAATTACCCTTATTTAACTTTGGCACAGTTTCTGACCGAGTTTCTCTTTCAAACTGAATGCTGAAATATAGCATGTTATCGTCACTATTTCTGAGGACATCTTTTATTCTGACATCCTGTACTATTATCTCCCACTCATATTTTGAGCTGGAAGTAAATTTTAGTTAAACCACTCCATTGCACTGAATGCTCACTTTAAACCAAATTTCCAGCACTTTGCTTGTTGAGCCTTTGTGTCACTCAGGCGAAGTCTCCATTCATGTTGACCATGCTCCTTGCTGACTGTATGGTGCAGAAATCCCTTAGTTAATACAGATTTGGTTTGAGTCATTTATTAGCTACAGTGATCAACATCCCATTTAGACAAAGGAATTTGCATACTTGAATTCTATTGCTACAATCAGGCAGCTGTCTCTTTTAATGCTATTGAACCGACTTAAAGACTATTGTCGGAATCTGACTTTAACTCTAAACTGAAGTTGGAAAGGATATACTAGTTAAATTCACACTTTGAAGTTGGTTTCCAGCAGTATACTCGCTCAATCTTTGTCCCACACTGTTGAAGTCTCCATGCTTCTTACTAATTTTTGATTTTAAAAACATCTCAGTTGGAATAATGTCGACACTGGTACAATTGGCATGAACATTTATGAGCTTTTAAAGCAGAAAATCACATAGCATTCCTTCTCCCACTCATTTTGTTGTATTTGAAAGACTCAGTGCATACTCTCATACAAAAAATGGAGTGAATTAATGGCTACCTCGTCAAACCCATAGAACGTGATGCCAGAATAAGTCAATGCCTTCATAAGAGCTGAAAGAATTGTGGATGCTGTAAGTCAGAAAAAGCTCAGCAGGACTGGCAGCATCTTTGAAGAGAAATCAGAACTTGTCCTGAGGAAGGGTCACCAGACCTGAAATGTTAACTGTAGTTTCTCTTCTTTGGTGTTGCCAGACCTGTTAAGCCTTTCCAGCAATTTCTGTTGTTGTGCCTTCATATGAGGAGTCAGAAGTAGGATTTAAATAGAACTTTAATAACTCCCACCCAATTGAAAATCTTTGGGGAAAATTCTTTATTGAAGCCTCCTCTCATTTGTATCATATTAGATATTTATACTAGGAGTTTTCTTTATGGACTTAAAGTGACAACCTGAGGATATTAGCATAATTTTATTTGAATGTCAATTTGAATATCTTCAGACCACACATATGCTTGTGCCTAAATAGCTAAACTTAAGTTGACCTTTCACAATTTCCAGTCACTGATTTCTTCAAATACTAATATTTGTGTTATTGCATGGTAATCTGTATTTGCTGTAAGAAAAATAGCATTATTTTGTTCTTAAAAAAAGTCCAAAGAAAGCCTGGAATAACTGAAAGCTGTATCTACTAACATAGAAACTAGGAGCAGGAGTAGAGTGTTTCCCGTTAAAGCCTGCTTTGCCATTCAATATGATCACGAATGATTCTTTGGCACAATGCCATGTACCTGCTTTCTTTCCATAACTTTTAGTGCCATTAAAATCTAAAAATTTATTAATTTTTCACTCGAATATACCCATCGATCCAGCCTCCCCAGCTGTCTGAGATAGCAAATTCCAGTTTGGCCACCTTATGAATGAAGAAATATTTCCTCATCTCAGTCCTAAATGCTCTATCCATATCCTTAGATTCCATGTCCCCTGGTTCTAGTCTCCCCAGTCAGGCGAAGCATCTTCCCTGAATCCAGTCTGTTCAGCCCCGTTCGAATTTTATACTTTTTAAATCAGATTCCCCCTCATTCCTGTATACTCTCCTGACTGCATGCTGAGTTGAACCAATCTCTTCTCATACAACATTCCCATCATCCCCAGTGTCAGTCAAGTGAACCTTCACTACACTTCCTCAATGGCAAGTATACCCTCTCATAAGTAGAGACCAAAACTGCACACAACACTGCGCTAAGACATCCCTCTTGTAATGAAAGCAAATGTACCATTTACCATCCTAATTGCTTGTTACACTTTCCCGTTTTCTTTCATTGACTGGTGACACCCAGATTCCATATCCACATTTCCAAATACATCACGATGGATATCAAGCACTATCTCCCTGTATTTCACATTATTGTGTACAAACTTCCATTTTACTTATTATTCTGCACCTGTAAATATTTCAAGTATATTGTTAAAGATGAGATTGAGAAGCCAGAAATTATTGTACACGTTGGTGGGAAAGACATTTTTAGGTAAACGATTAAAGCAGTTCAAAGTGAATTTAAGAGGTTAGGTAGAAGATCAACAAATGGAACCTTGAAAGTAGTAATTTCTGATTTACTCCCAATGCCAGACTCAAACAAGGAAAGTGGATGAAGAGCTGGTGTCTTGTTCAGGGATTCAGGTTTTTGGACATTTGGAATGTCTTTTGGGATAGTAAAAAAGGATGGGCCTAACCTAAATTGGAAAGGGACCAATATCTTAGCAGGGACACTTGCTCATTCCATTAAGGGATACTTATACTGATAGAGAGGGGGAATGGAGGAATTTTAAGTCGCAGTGTAAACAGAAAGATTGATGGAAAAGGTTCTGAATGTGAGGAAAGCACGTCAATTAGAAAAGAAAGACGAGAGATTCAGAGTATGTAGTAACTCTGAAGAACTAAATTGCATTTATTTCAATGCAAGGGGTCTTACAGGGCATGGTTTAAAACATGGGAATAGCATGTCACAGCTATTACAGAAAGTTTTCTGAGAGATAGACAAGACTGGCAGCGCAATGTTCTGGGTTTGAGATGCAATGAGAAGGATAGAAAAGGAGTCAAAAAAGAAGGGTGATGCAGAGTGGGTGGCATTTTTGATTAAGGAATATATTACTGCTTTATTTTGGGAAGTTATTTTTGAAAAATAGTCCAGAAAAAAATATACGGGGAGAAATTACAATAAAGAAACAAAAAATCACTGACAGGATTGTATTGTAGGTCCCCCAATAGTAAAAGAGAAATTGAGAAACAAACACATAGGGAGATATCAGATTTATGTGAGCGTAAAATTAAATCATGTAATCATGAGGAATTTTAATTTCCAAATATTGATTGGAGCTACCATAGTGTTAAATTTGTCACCTTGCAAATCTTTATCAAATGTGTTCAAGAAAATTTTCTTTATCAATATGTAGATGCCCCTGCTAGAACAGGAGCAAAGCTAGATCTTCCTTTGGGCAGTAAGGCAGGGCATGGTCTGAAGTAAAAGAGGGGAAATACTTTGGGTCTAGTGATTCTATTAGTTTCAAAATGGTTATGGAAAAGGATAAGCCTTCCATAAAAGTTGAAGGTTTTAATTGGAGTAAGGCAAATTTTAATAGTATGAGACAAGAACTTCAAGAAGTTAATTGGAGTAGACTATTCACAGGTAAAAGGACGCCTGACAAGTGGTAGGCTTTCAAGAGTGTGATGGCGAGAGTTCAGGGGTATTTTGTATCTGTTAGAGGGAAGGGTGAGGCTGGTAAGATTACGGAATAATAGATCAAGAAAGATATTGAGGCAGTAGTCAAGGATAAAAGAGAAACAACTTGGTTCAGTTGAATCTCTTAATCAATATAAGGAGTGTAGGGGCATTCATGAGAGAGAAATCAGAAAGGCAGATAAGGTTAAGGATAATCTAAAGAAAATCCACAAATACATTAAGAGCAAGCTTGTGTCTAGAGAGAGGGTAGGACCTCTTAAAGATCAAGGCGGTTGCCTTTGTGTTGAACCCCAGGAGATGGGAGAGATACTAAATGAATATTTTTCTTCAGTTTATACGACTGAGCAAGAATTAGATTCTAGAGAATGCAGAGGAATAAACTTTGATGTTTTAAAACAGTTCACATTACAGGAGAGGAAGTTGGGGAGGTCTTACAGAATATAAAGGTGGATAAATCTCTGAGACCTGATCTGATGTATCCCAGAATATTGTGGGAAGTTAGGGAGGAAATTACGAGACCTCTTGCAGCAATATTTACATTATCTATAATTAAGGGGTGAGTTGCTTGATGATTAGAGGGTAGCTAATGTTGTTCCTTTGTTTAAAAAAGGTTGTAAGGAGAAACCGCGGAACTACAAGCTTATGAGTCTGACTTTGGTAATGAGTGAATTGTTGGAGGTGATTATAAAAAACAGCATTTTTGGACATTTAGAGAGGCAAAAATTGATTAGAGATAGGCATGGTTTCGTGCAAGGAAAATCATGTCGCACAAACTTGGCCTACTCCTGCACCTATTGTCTATTGATTGAGTTTTTTGAAGAAGTTGCCAAGAAGGTGGATGATGGCAGAACAATAGACATTGTTTATTTGGATTTTAGTAAAGCCTTTGACAAGGTTCCACATGGTAGATCAATTAGTAAACTTAGATCACATGGGATTCAGGGTGAGTTTGCCAACTGGACTCATAATTGGCTTAATTGCACGAGACAGTGAATAATAGTGGAGATTTATTTTTCGGATTGGAGGCCTGTGTCCAGCAGTGTTCCACAGGCATCGGTATCTGGGTCCTCTTTTGCTTGTTATTTATATGAATGAATTTGGATGAGAACATAGAAAGCGTGGTTGGTAAGTTTGCAGATGACACCAAAATTGATGGCATAGTAGCCGGTGAGGGAGGTTTTCTAAAATTACAAAGAGATTTTGCTCAATTGGGTCAATGGGCTGAAAAATGGCAGATGGAGTTCAATCTGGATAAATGGGAGGTATTGCATTTTGGTACAACAAACAAGGGTAGTGCTTAGACAATTAATGGTAGGGCCTTGGGTAGTGTTGTAGAACAGACGTACCTGGGGTGCACGTATATATTTCTTAGAAGTTTGTGTCACACATAGACGGGGTGGTTTAAAAGGCGTTTGGCACGCTTTCCTTCATCACCCAGTTCTTTGAGTATAGGAGGTGGGAAGTCATGTTGAGGTTGTGTAGGACATTGGTGAGGCTTCTTCTGGAATACTGTGTCCAGTTCTGTTCGCACAGTTATAGGACGGTTATTAACAAGTTCGAGTTCAGAAGAGAGACATTTACCGGTAAGTGGCTGGATATGGAAGGTTTGAGCTATGATGAAAGGCTGAATAGGCTGGGATGTTTTTCACTGGAGCGTAGGAGTTTGAGAAATGACCTGATAGAAGTTTACAAAATAATGAGACGTATAGATAGAGTTAATGGTAGTTGTTTTTTCTGTGTTTGGGGGATTTCAAGACCAGGGGACACATTTGTAAGATGAGAGGAGAGAGTTTTAAAAAAGATATGAGACAGTTTGTTTATACAGAGGATGGTTTGCACATGGAATGAAATTTCTGATGAGGTTGTGGATGTGGGTACAATTACAATATTTAAGAGACATTTGGATAGATACATAAAGTTTGGAGGAATATCGGCCAGGAGCAGGCAAGTGTGACAAGTTTATTTGAGATTGCATTCAGCATGGACTAGTTGGACCGGAGAGTCTGTTTCTGGGCTTTATAACTCTAGACTTTAAGTCCTAAGTGTCTAGATCACTTTGAAGTCACAATTCCACTTCGTTTTTTTTGTCATCAGCG
Organism: Stegostoma tigrinum; assembly: GCF_030684315.1. Taxonomy (NCBI): domain Eukaryota; kingdom Metazoa; phylum Chordata; class Chondrichthyes; order Orectolobiformes; family Stegostomatidae; genus Stegostoma; species Stegostoma tigrinum. The sequence continues at coordinate 84,450,996 of NC_081356.1, forward strand.
AATGTGGAAATATTATAACAGTCCTTCAACTATTTTATTGATATGGCGTGAATAGCTCGGGCCTAAGCACTGATCGTTGCCGTATGCCTCTAGTCACAACTTGCTATCTAAAAAAGACCCACTCTATAAAGTAGCATAATTTTCATGGAAAATTGCAACTTTTATCCAATTTTAGGACTTGGCTAGTTATTGTATCTATGTTAAAAATACTCCACCAGAAGCAGGGGGAGACAGATCTGACATGTAAGTGGTCAGCAAACAGCTCCAGCAGACTGGTTTTTAGGACTTATTTCATATATCCATTCTTGTAAGTTTATAGTATTTAAGTTCTTTATTGAGATATGCTATGGATGCCAAGCTAAATACTAAATTGGTATTATAATTCCAAAGGTTTTGATGGTTTTTTTTCAATGTTATGTAACATCTTCAGAGCTAGTTTACTGGCAGTAATCTGAAGCATCAATGTTTGGTGTTTGTACTAATTTGACTTGATTCATTGAAAATGAGAAAGCAGTGTAAGTGGTGAACTGTGCAAAATATCAAGGTTCATGTCGATAAGAGATTACAACGTACAGCTCAGCACACGACTAAGACTGCAAATCAAATGGACTGGCAAGAAACTAGAAGAGGTAATGTAAGGTTGGAGAAATGGAAGACAGAACACCAATTTATTTTTTTGGAAGTGAATCAAATGTTATCATCTATGAAATCTATATATGTGTGTATAAATGCCTCTGAGACAGCAACTGTTGAGTTATCTTAAAGTGTTATCTTAAAGGAGTGATAAATTGGAACAGTTATTGCATTTTGAGTGCAAGACAAGTAAGATTTCAGCTGACAATGACAAGAATATGATAATGCCAGGTTACAAGCTGGTACGCTTACCTGTTCCATGAATAAATGAGTTTTCAAAAATATAATCACAAGGACAAAGAGGTGCAATAAAACTGGGCTTATGAGCACTATAATGTTGGTAATCAGCAAATTTAGCGCTTTAATGTCATAGTAACTTGTTTTAACTAATAATTTCAAAAAAAAGCAAAACTAAAAGCTTCACAGTCAATTTATTTAAACAGATCTTACCTGTGTAAAGCCATAAGACAAGAAGCAGAAGTACGCAATTCAACCAATTAAATCCACTCAGCCATTCAGTGATGTCATGGCTGATCTCACGATCTTGAACTCCGTTTTTCAGTGGTGACTGAAAGGGTGTCGAGAAAGTTTACAACCAGAACAGACTGCCCTAGTGGTGTCATGATCAGTGATGAATCCACCAATGGGGAGGTGGCTCAAAGCATCTGCGTTTGCCTTTTGACCTCCAAGACTGTGTTCAGGCTTGTAATTGTATGCAGTTATAATGAGAGGTCACCACTGAATTCAACCTGAAGCGCTGGACAGCATGGCCTTGTCCACTTTGAGTCAACCTAGCAAGAGTTCGTGATCTATTGCTATTACAAATTTATATCCATAAAGGTATCAGTGGAGCATTCTCATCCCAAAGATTACCGCCAAACTTTCCTTCACTATCTGGGCGTGTTTGCACTCTGCATCAACATCCATTGGGCCATCTGTGAGCCAATACTGCCGTGATATTGTACGGGGATGCATTATGTGTTAGCACCACATCTTGCTTGGAATCATAGTGGACCAGGACCAGCACCTTAGATGATGATAGCTGCTTCTTCACTTCTCTAAACTCTATATCTTGGCTACAATACCAGTTTCAAGGCTAACCGTTTTTCTGTAGCAGATGTAATGGTGCCAGGATGGAAGGCCAAGTTACAAGTGAACTTTCTGTAATAATTCACCAACCCAAGGAAGGACCTAAGTTCAGGTACAGGAGAGACAGGGAACCTTTGATCTCCCTCACTTTATCATAGAATTATAGCTCATAGAATCCCTACAGTGTGGAAACAGGCCCCTCGGCCCAACAGGTCCATTCCAATCCCCAAAGCTTCCCACCCAGATCCCATCCCCTAATCCACACATCCCTGAACACTACGGGCAATTTAGCATGCCTAATCCACCTAGCCGGCACATCTTTGGACTGTGGGAGGAAACTGGAGCACCCCGAGGAAACCCATGCAGACACGGGGAGAATGTACAAACTCCACACAGACAGTTGCCTGAGGCTGGAATCGAACCTGGGTCTCTGGCACTGTGAGGCTGCAGTGGTAACCACTGATCCACTGTGCTGCCCCAACCCGTTATCTTCTAATGAGTGTAATCCAATCTTGTTGATTCTGTAGTCTTAGCAGGTCACCTGGGGTGCCTGCAACACACGTTTTTCTCTTCTAATGGGTAAGCTCACTATGGAGAAACATCTAAGGACTATGTCCAAGGTTGCTAAATGTTCTTGATTGGTCTCCCCTGTTATTAGCATGTCACCCAGATAAATGGGGACTAGGGTTGACTTTGTAAAACGTTGTCCAGTATCCAGTATAAAATAACACAGCTTGATGACACCCGAAGTGGCAGTCTTGTGTAACGGTACAAGCCTTTAAGGGCATTAATTGTAGCATACCTGTGAGAATCCTCATCTAACCGTAGCTGCAGGTAAGCGTGGCTCCTGGCCAGCTTTATGAAAGTATCACTACCACTGCACCCCGTCACCAGCTTTGCATATAAGTCCTCTATGTGAGGGACTAGATATTTATCCAGAAGTGGTTTACTGTTTGTTTAAAATCCACACAAAGGCGAAACTTTGCGCTTCACAAACAGTACAATTGATTGCCCATCTCTATTTGTCCTTGAGGAGGGGAGGTGAGCTGCAATCTTGAACTGCTGTTGTTGATGATGATGACAGCAATGGGGGGTTTGAATTATAAGGAGAGGCTAGAAAGACTGGCACATTTTTTCACGGGAGTGGATGAGATTGAGAGCCTTTTCCCTAGGGTGGAAGATTTATGACAAGGGGGCAAGGAGGAGAAAGCTTTAAAAAAGACACGAGGAGGAACATTTTTACAAGGAGTGGTTCGTGTGTGGAATGAACTTCCAGAAGAAGTGGTGGATGTGGGTATAGTTACAATGTTGAAAAATATCTAGATAAGTACATGAATAAGAAATGTTTGGAGGGATAAGAGCGAGGTGCAGGCAGGTGGAACTAATTTATTTTGGGATTATTTTTAGTGTGGATTGGTTGGACTGAAGGATGTCTTTCTATACTATATGATTCTATGCTGAAGTCCATTAGCTATAGCAAAGTCTCAATGAAAATGGTGAGGGAGTTCCAGGAATTTCGACGTCCAGTCCCTATACACCTGCATTCCACATGCAGATGGCCTAAAGGCCCTCCGCTTCTTCCTATCCCACAGGCCCGACCAGTTCCCCCTCCACTGATGCCCTCATCTGCCTAGCCGAACTCGTCCTCACCCTCAACAACTTCTCTTTCAATTCCTCCCACTTCCTACAGACAAAGTGGGTGACCATCGGTACCAGCATGTACCCAAGCTATGCCTGCCTCTGTGTCGGTTATGTGGAACAATCCCTCTCCCGCACCTACACTGGCCCTAAACCCCACCTCTTCCTCTGTTACATTGAGCCGCCTTGTGCTCCCACGAGGAGTTCGAACAGTTCATCCATTTCACCAACACCTTCTGCCCAAACCTCAAGTTCACCTGGACTATCTCTAACACATCCCTCGCCTTCCTGGACCTCTCTGTCTCCATCTCAGGCAACGACCTAGAAACCGATATCCATTTTAAGCGCACTGACTCCCACAGCTACAAGAATACACCTCCGCCCACCCATCTTCCTGTAAAAATGCCATCCCAGATTCCCAATTCCTTTGCCTCTGCTGCATCTGCTCCCAGGATGAGGCATTCCACTCCCGTACATCTCAGATGTCCTCGATTTTTCAAGGACCGCAACATTTCCACCCCCCCCCCCCCCCCCTCCGCAGTGGTCAAGAATGCCCTCGACTGTGTCTCCCGCATTTCCCGCAACTCATCCCTCACACCCCATCCCTGCAGTAACCGTAAAAGAGAATCCCGCTCATTCTTATGTACCACCCCACCAACCTCCGGATCCAATGCATCATCCTCTGACATTTCCACCATTTGCAATCCAACCCTACCACCAAAGACATTTTTCCCTCCGCACACTTGTCTGCTTTCCGGAGGGACCACTCTCTCCGTGACTGTCTTGTCAGCTCCACACTCCCCTCCAACCCCACCACACCTGACACTTTCCCTTGCAACTGCAGGAAGTGCTACACCTGCCCCATACCACCTCCCTCACCCCCATCCCAGACCCCAAGATGACTTTCCACATCAAGCAGATGTTCACTTGCAAATCTGCCAATGTGGTATACTGTATCCACTGTACCCATTGTGGCCTCACATACATTGGGGAAACCAAGTGGAGGCTTGGGGACCACTTTGCAGAACACCTATGCTCGCTTTGCAATAAACAACTGCACCTCCCAGTCGCGAATCATTTCAACTCCCCCTCCCATTCCTTAGATGGCATGTCCATCCTGGGCCTCCTGCAGTGGCATGACGATGCCACCCGAAGGTAGCAGGAACAGCAACTCATATTCCGCTTGGGAACCCTAAAGCCCAATGGTATCCATATGGATTTCACAAGCTTCAAAATCTCCCCTCCCCCAACTGCATCTCAAAACCAACCAGCTCGACCGCACCTCCCTAACCTGTTCTTCCTCTCACCTATCCCCTCCTCCCACCTCAAGCCGCACTTCCATTTCCTTCCTACTAACCTCATCCCGCCCCCTTGACCTGTCCATCCTCCCTGGACTGACCTATCCCCTCCCTACCTCCTCATCTCTACTGGCTCCATTGCCACCTCTTTAACCTGTCTGTCTCCACTCCATCTATCTTCTCCTCTATCCAGCTGCTATCCACCTCCCCCTCTCTCCCTCTTTATTTCAGAACCCTCTTCCCCCCCTCCTTTTCTGATGAAGGGTCTAGGCCCAAGATGTCAGCTTTTGTGCTCCTAAGATGCTGCTTGGCCTGCTGTGTTCATCCAGCTCTTCACTTTGTTATCCAGGAATTTAGCCCAGTGATACTGAAGGAACAGTAATATGCTAAATTCGGATGATGAATAGCTTGGAGGGGAACATTCAGGTGATGCTGTTCCCACATGGCTGTTGCACTCGTTCCTCAACATTTTTATCTGTTCAGCAACTTGCCCAGTCCACTTCAACTGACTCTGTCCTTCTCCCAATGTAAGTGTCCTTATTACGTTTGCACAGTTTCTCCAAACCAAATTTAAGTTAAACTGAATGCTAAATTCTATCAAGTTGTGATTATAGTTTTTTCAGGGATCTTTTAGCCTGATATCGTAGTATTCTCAGAAACTGACAAGAATACATCTGTGATTTCCTCCTCCTGGTTACTTTTGTCAATTGATTTTCCCCATTTTTGTGAAGATTAACGTCACCCAACCATCCATTTTTATATAAGCTTTCATTAACGCCTGATTTATTCTCTGTCCTATAAACCAAGTACTGTTAGGCAGCATACATAGTCCCACCGGCATTTTCTCCCATTTGTCATTTCTTACCCCGACCTGTATGGATTCTACATCTTCTGATCCAAGACCATTTCTTGCTATTGTACTTACTTCACCTCATGTTAACAAAGCTACCCCACCACCCTTTCCTTCCTTCCTTCCTGTCCTTCTGAAAATTCGCATACCCATGAGCATTTAGTTCCCAGCTTTGATCCCATTGTATCCATGACTCTGTAATGGACATATGATCATACCCATTAACTTCTATTTGTTTATTTTCTTCTGCTTACTATACAGGTCTAAGTAAAGAGCCATTAATGTTGGCTTTTTCCCATTGTTTTCCCCTTTGACCCTATTCGCAGATGTTTTTACAGATGCTTATACAATCTGTATCCTCTATCCCACTCCCAGTATAGTATTTAAACACCCGCCCTGCAATGCTGAAATATTTTATTCTAAGCTTCTCCCAAACCCTTCCCCTTCCTATATTTACTTTAAACCCTTCTCTATAGCCCTAGTTTATTGACTTGCTAGGATATTGGTCCAAGCCAATATTCTCTGTTGTTTCTCTGATGTCTATCCAAGACGGCAGCTTCTGGAGGAGGAAGCCCATTCATCAGCACACCGGTTGAAAGGCATAGAAGTTTCTCGTGGCTACATGACCCAGAAGAACTGTTGCATCCCAGCACACTCAAGTGAAGCCTATGCCACTAGAAAAGCCTGTTCTACCTTACTACTCTTCTACTGGTACTGGCACCCCTTGACCAAAACCCATTCTTCCACACCAATTGTTGAGCCTTTAACTCATTGACTTTATCCGTCCTGTCAGTTTCCCCATGGCACAATTAGTTATCCTGAAATTATTATTTGGATATTCTGCCTTTTAGTTTAGCTCCTACCTTTTTAAAATCTTTCAGTAGAACCTCTTTTTCTATTCCTGTATCTGGTGTTGGTATCAAAGTGGACAATGACAAGTGGATGCCTGCTCTTCCTTTCCCGATTCCCTCCATAGCACCAAGGAGGTGTCTTTAACCCTGGCAACAGGCAGGCAAAGTAGTGTCCAGAACTTGTGTTTAGGGCTACAGGGACCAGAATGTATAACCACTAATTATACTGTCCCCCTGTCACTACAATGTTCAGATGTTGTCTCCCCACTTAAATTGCTTTCTGTACCATGGTCTTATGACCGTTTCATTTATTCTGCCCGTAGTCCCTAATCCTGTCCATGCCGCTTTCAAGAATGCTCAAAACTGCCTGATGATTGTAGGGACTGAGGCTCATGGAGAACTGTCCTTTCAGCCACGGACCCTGCCTCACCTGTAATCACATCCTCTTGTCCTTGGCCACACACCAAATTTAAACGACCTAATCTAATGGCGTTGCATATAGTGTTTTTGGCCTTTGTTAACAGGGGGGTCGAGTTTAAGAGCCACGAGGTTATGCTGCAGCTCTACAAAACCTTGGTGAGACCACACTTGGAATATTGTGTCCAATTCTGGTCGCCCTATTGTAGGAAAGATGTCAAGGCTTTGGAGAGGGTGGAAAAGAGGTTTACCAGGATGCTGTCTGGACTGGAGGGCTTGTCTTATGAGGAGAGGTTGACTGAGCTCGGACTTTTCCCTCTGGAGAGAAGGAGGAAGAGAGGTGACCTGATCGAGGTGTACAAGGTAATGAGAAACATGGATAGAGTCGATAGCCAGAGACTTTTCCCCAGGGCAGGATTGACTGCCACAAGGGGGCATAGTTTTAAGGCGTTAGGAGGAAGGTACAGAGGAGATGTCAGAGGGAGATTCTTGACCCAGAGAATTGTGAGCGCATGGAATAGTTTGCCAGTGGAAGTCGTGGAAGCGGAGTCATTAGTGACATTTAAGCGACTGCTGGACATGCACATGGACAGCAGTGAATTGAGGGGAATGTAGGTTAGGTTACTTTATTTTTGGATTAGGATTATTCCACGGCACAACATTGTGGACCGAAGGGCCTGTACTGTGCTGTAGTCTTCTATGTTCTGTGTTCTATGTTCTAAGCGGTCTGATTGCCTCCTAGGTCAAAGTGTCCAGGTAATTTTACTGATCACTGTGCAATGTTTGTAGCCTGGACTCTAGCTCCTCAACTCCGATCCAAAGTTGCTCCAGCTGTAAACACTTGCTACAGATATGTTCACTGTGGATAATCTTGGTGTCTAGCAGTCCCACATTTTGCAGCTGTAACAGATCACTCAACCTGCCATCTCTATTGCATTTTATTTAAGTTATTTTTTAAACACTCTGGTATCTTTACTTGTTACACCTGAAGTATCCCCACTGTTTACACTTCATATGTATTTTGTTTTAATGACAAAATCAATGTTATACCTAACAAGAGTCTTTTTAAAAAAATAATAAAAAAAACTAGGGACAAATTTGGGATTATGGTTAGCATGGACTGAATGGACTACAAACATGAAGACCTTACTATCCTCAAAATACTAGAAAAACCCACCAATCCTATTCATGAATCAGCTGCTTTCTTTATTCAAAACCAACTAAATACCTTTCTCTTCACCTGCTGAACTCCTTACGGTGATCAACTACACTAACCACAGAGTCATACAGCACAGAACCCCTTGAAAATAAACATGCTCAAATCTTGTAACTGTAGAATTTAAACTTCCGATTTCATTTTAATGCCAGCTCCAAACTGAATTAGACTAAATTAGGTTTGTACACATTAAGGATTTAGACACTACCTTACCCAACAAATGCTCGCAGTCAATCCACACTCAGTTTGCTGTGTTCCTACAGATTTGTTCTCTTGATGTCTAGGTTCAAACCAAATCTTCCAAAATGTTTTGTTTCTGAACAATGTAAACCATGACGAAGGGGAAGCAGATTCTTTGATTGAGTCCTATATCTTATTCCTTCACCCCACCCCTTATTTCTGCCCTGGGATAGAAAATCTGTGCCAGTATCACTTTTTTCTTTTCCATGAGTCGATCTTCTACAGCAATTACCTTCTTATGATGTTTTTAAAATCAATTTACAGATGTTAAGGAATTTGGCAAAAGATGCAAACAAGATAGCATAACAGATCACACTGATCATAATAATTCAAAATATAAGGTGAAGTAGGTGGCATAATGGCAATATTAGCTGAAAGATTTTAGATTCAAAACTCTCCTTTAATCCTTTTTGTAATTTGTAGTTTCTTCTGTTCATGGAAATGAAGGTCCTCTGTGGTGCTGATTGCTTCCTGGAATCTTTGATATTCTTTGTTCATAAATTAATTGTAGCTGGTTAAAGTGATTAGCCTAGTGTCTGCATGCACACATCTTTGACTCACAACATACGTGTCAGTGCATGTGCAATTCCTTTGAACACTGACGTTATTGATATGCTTTTATCAAAAGTTACCAGTCGTTGCCTTCTCCTGTGTGGTACCCTCAGTACATACCTGTAATTTTCCACTGATCCCTCAAACTCTTCACCCTCAGCGCCTGGATAACATTGTCTTTGTCACTACTTCTGCCTTGAACTGCCTGCTGCTCAAGGAGCTTCACCATTTTGGGTTTGTTCCTTTCCAGCTGCAGTGGGTGGACACAGTGATATTCAGTCAGTTGGAAGTGACCTGGGGCATCCGGCAGCTTTGTCTCAGGACTCTGAGTAGTCTTATGTTTTTGGGTAAATGAGGGAGAAGCTATTTGGGAGCAAGATGAGGAGAAAGCATTTTAACTCAGAGGTGTGATTCTTTGGAATTCTTTGGAAGCTCAGTTATTTAGTGTTGCTGGGAACATTGGTTTAAATCCCATATGATAGCTGGTGAAATTTAAAATCAATTAGTTAATTAAAACCTTGAATGAAAAGAAACCTTAGAATTGAAAGCGTGTCTCAGTCACGGTGACCTTTAACCTATTATCAATTGTTGGAAAATTCAGTCTGGTTCATAATGATCCTTTATGATCTATCATCCCTACATGGTGTGGCCCGCATTCAACTACTTACTCAAAACAATGTGTCTAATTCTTAACTGCTAACAAAAGCAATTAAAGGTGACAACCAATGCTAGACTTAACAACAATGTGTGAAAGAATAACAAAAGCCCTCATCACTATTTGCATTTTTTTTCAAATCATCTGCAGCCTGAGAGGAAAGATTTATTTAGGCCAGTATTGACCTCCTTTCTTATGTTCTTATCCCCACGATTAAAGTTTCATTTGTGCTGACTTCTTGACCATGGTATTGTTCCACAGGTACATAGTTAATGGGGTGAAGTGAGAACTAATGGCAATATTAATTATATAGTACCATTTGTATTGGAATGGACAGGCCCTAAACAAAAATTGGTTAGACAGGTAAGGAATTTCTCCAGATACAGAGCTTTCAAGCTATTATGGTAGTTATACTATTTCTTTTTCTTTCAGATACTTGTGCAACCCTTCACAGTAATGCCAGCAGATTAACTTGCGACCCCTCCACGGCATCTAAGTCCTCCAATTTTCTATTTGTGTTTCTTCTGGGTCAACTGCTACATGGGGTGGGAGGAACCCCTTTGTACACACTGGGAACGGCCCACATTGATGACTCTGTCTCTACTGAAAAAAGTTCCCTTTATATTGGTATGTTTACCTATGGTTTGTCATTTTATGTGAAATTGTGTAAAGTTTTATTATCTAAGTTACTAGATTTTTAGAAAATTGTAATATTTGATAGGAAAATAGTTTTGACATTGTACTTAATATAAATTTTTCAATGACAAGGCGTAGATACATGGATTTGTCTTAGTCTGGTCAGCAAGGGGTACTTATCATCACATTCACAAGTAATACGATGGTGCATTGGTGTTTCTGTTCTGGTTAAAGGAATTTTTTTTCCATGTTGGAGAGAGATTTTAAAGAGGAGTCTGAGTTCCTTGTTCAGCTGCACAAATTGATCTTTATATGGACCTTGTTACCAACAGAGCCTGGGAGAGGTCACTTGGAACAGATTCCAAGACACTCCTTCCCCGTCCTTCAGCCCCCTCAGTAAAGTACTGGATATTTATATATTCCACATTACAATGACTACATGCAGCATTGACATCAGCACCTGCCACCTCCCCTCTGACAGTTATGACCCTCCCGAGACATTTGCCAACAGCATCATTCTGAGTAGGTGCTGTTCATTACTTTGTGAAGCTGCGATTGTCTATTTTCCCAATGTCTCAATAACTAGTTAATGTTTTTTCAATTGTTCCTTTACTTTGCTATCTGTTTTCTGGTGTCCTTTCATGAGGTTATCTGTTTATACCCTTTCTTATATGTTATTCAGTTCTTGGTGTTTCTACCCATCTGTCCTTCAATCTCACCGGCTGATGGGATGGGGGCTTCTTTCTACTATCTGCAGCCACTTGTCTAAAGAAATTTAGCTAAATTCCTTGACGTTAGTTTATTAGTTGCACGTATAATTTCGGTAAGCCTATTTGTACAATATGTAATGGCAATTACTCAAAAAGCTTAGATTATGGTGAGATCAGACTTTTATTCTTACACTTTACTAAATAAGAAGTTTTCTCCTTCCCACTAAGATTTCCATGAGACAATTCATTATCTTGTCTGGTAGCCATAAGCATGAAGGCTACGATTCTGGCTGCGAAAATTGCTGCCTCAATTAACACGTCTCTTCACCCATGGGCAACTCCAACAATACTCCATTTAGGCCCTTGGCCTGGGTGCCAAGCTGGCCTAAATCCTGCAGTTCTGATCTAGGCCACAATGCCTGTTTTCGAAAACTTTGCTGCCTAATTTTCCACTTTGTTTCAACTGCTGATTGTCACGTGAACTAACCTTTAATGATTAATGCTTAATAGTATGCTTTAAAGTTATTATTTTTGAAGTGTGTACATGATGTTCAATAATAGCAAGCTGATTATATATACTACAGAGTTTAAAATCGGCTCATGCTCAATTGGCAACAAGTTACACATGGATTTAAAAGTTCTCCAGCTCTTTCTTCATTTTTACCCATGTTCTGCATATTTCTTCAGTATTTTTCATCCTCTTTGTCTCCAATTGTAATTTTTACCTCCTCCTCACCAATACCAAAAGTCAGTTTCTGTATAGATTATGTGTCAGTGCCATAACATTTAAACTGTGTTTTTGTACTCTTCCAGGCCAGTGCTCTGAGATAACCTTCTTCATTATCCACTGCAGCACCAATTTTGGTGTCATCAGCAAACTCAGTAGCCTTGCCTCCTATATTCACATCTAAATCATTTATACTGGTAATCATTTTTACCTTGCTCCTTTTACCAATTTCCACAGCCATTTATTTTCTTTATCCAACTGTAAGCACAACGGACACAAATGGACAGTATGGACAGGTTAATTCAGCTGTTCCTTTCATAAGCTCTTTCAAAAGTCGATCAAGGACATGTTTATAATTTCCTGCCCATTTTTCTACAATTTCCAATTAAGCTCCCAGTGCCGATGATCCTAATTTTTCCATTAAACTATCAACAAGTTGCATTTTTGAATGTATCAGTGACATGATAACTGCAATTAAAGACTGCTGCTTCTAACAGCTTCCCAAACATAAAGCCAATTAAACAGTTACTATTGTGATATGTTAGCTAGGTAGATAAAGAAATTATACAACTGTGACCAATAGGAATGGTTCACTGATACAAGAGGTTAAACAGGCTGTTGGCATGGAATGTTTCGGTCTTGTTAAAGTGGCAGGGCAGCATCCTGCTCTCCAGCCAAGGTATTAAGGAATTTGTCCCTTGCTCTTCCTCCTCTCCTTTTTACTTCTTGAACATTTTACTTAGACACTGCTTCTGACTCATTAACTAGCTTTGGGGTAGTGTTTTGGGAGACTGCACTCTCCCCATCCACTGTGGGGCTCTTTACCATCCCCGGGGTGAACTAGGGTCACTGTCCTGCTGTAGGCTTTTTCCTGTATCCAGTGGTTTTACTCAATTTTACTGTCCCTGTTCAACTGTGGGCCTCTTTACTGTCTCTGGGATGAACTAGGGCCCAATCATTGTCTGCCTCACACGGCACAACTTTCTTAGTGATCTTAGTACCACAACTTACAGCTGGGACCAACTGTAGGGTTTGTAAAGACTGGTAATATTAAATGTACTCACCCAATTAGGACCCACATAGTCGGTCGTGAACCGGTGTGGTACCCTGCTCGCAACGACAATTGCTGGAGAGAGATTGAAAAGAGGAGTCTGCGCCCCGTGTTCAGCTGCACGTATTGAACTTTATTCGGAGTTCCTTACCAACGCAGCCTGGGAGAAGTCACTGACGGCAGACTGCAAATCACTCAACCCCCTCCCAATAAAGTACAGGATATTTATACATTCCACATTACACTGATTACGTGCAAAATTGACATCAGCGCTTATCACCTTCACTCCCCAGACATTTGCCAGCAGCATCATTCTGAGTGAGTGCTGTTTGTTATCTTGTGAAGCTGCATTTGTTTATTTTCCCGACATCATAATTACTACATAATATTTTGCAATTGCCCCTTGCAATGCTAACTTTTCTGGTTTTTGGTAATCTATTTATGCGCTTCATAGTACCTCATTCAGCTTTAGGTTTTTCTACCATTTGTCCTTCAATCCCCCATGCTGATGGGATGGAAACTTCTCTCTATTGCCTACAGCCATTTGTCTAAAGGAATTCAGCTCAGCTCCTCAAGTTTAGTTTGTTAGTTCTTATAATTTCATATTCCTGTATGCATATAATGTAATGGCAATTACTTAAAAAGCCTTTGATTATAGTGAGATCAAACTTTATTTTTGACACAATACTAAATAATTTTTATTTCTTTCCTACTGAAATTTCAATTAAGCACTTCATTATCTTACCTGGTTGCGATGTGTATGAAGGGCATAATTCTGACTGTGTAAACAACTGCCTGAACTACCATTTCTCTTCAGCCATGGGCACCTCTAACAGCCAAAATAACAAGTGGCAAAAAAAATTGTTTGCAAAGTATAGGACAAGTGTAATTGCAGTTAAAGAAATTACAGATGTTTCACATCAGACAGAAGAAGATTTCTTCAATGGTTAACCATTTATATATACTATACATTTAAATATGCAAAAATACTATTATCTGTCTGACAAATCATTCATTGGTAGTGAAGAGCAGTGATATATAAAAGCAAGTATGAGGTCTTTGTATTTCTTCCATGAAGCTTTAGCCATTTGTTTCCCTTTCTCCATTTGCTTGATTGGCACCAATCCACCATCTTGAATATCCAATCCTTTAACCACCAATTTATAGTGGAGTCAGCGTGTACCATCCACAATATACACTACTGCCAAGCTCTTTCACTGCACCTTCCAAACTAGCAACCTCTATCACCATGAAGGACAAGAACAGCAGATGCATGGGAACATTAGTATACAAAAAATAGCAGCAGGAGTAGGTTGTTTAGACCCTCAAGCCTGCCCCACCATTCTACAAAGTCATGACTGATCTGCCCCAGGCTTCATCTTCCCTTTTGAGTCAACTCCTAATAGCTCTGAACTCTTTAATATTTCAAAAGGCTATCTACCTTCAACATTTATCCTCTTAAACCCCTGAGAACTTTGTATATTTGAACAAGATCACCACTCATTCTCCAATGAACAGAATCAAAATTGAATCTATTCTCAATGAATCAACCCTTTCACTCCAGGAATCAGCCAAATGAATGTCTTTCGAACTGCCTCCAGTGCCAAAATATCTTTTCTTAAATAAAGGGACCAGAACTGCACACAATACACCAGATGTGGCTTCACCAACACTGTACACTTGTAACAAGACTTCTATTTTTAAAGTCTATTTGTCTTCTAAATTACTTGCTGCATCAACATACAGTATTCTTGGTTTCATTAATGAGGGCATAGAGTACAAGAACAAAGAGGCAGTATGAACCTGCACAAGTCACTTGTTTGACCTCAATTGGCATATTGTGTACAGTTGTGGGTGGCACATTATAAGGAAGATGCAAATATATCGAAGAGAATGCCGAAGCAATTTACAAGAATGATTCCAGCAATGAGAAACTTCAATTATGAAGATAGATTGAAGAAGTTGAGACTCTTCTCTTTGCAAAGAAGAAGGCTGAGAGGAGATTTGATAGAGGTTTTCAAAACCATGTTCAAGACAGGCATTGGCCTAACCAGTGATGCCCAAACTCCCTTGAACAAATAATAAAGAAGGGATAATGAGGGGACCTGGTAGCAAAAACAACATATTTACATCTAAAATTTTGGCATTGCTCATTTGCAAATTGTAGTCCACTGTCTGACACTACAATGCCTGGAATCTTAAGTAAGGAGTAAATTCTTTTAATAAATTAGATAACTATATTTGCGGCGATACTAGGCAAATGTTTAAATTCCATCCATTGTGAATATCAGTCAATAACTATAAGAAAGAATTTCATTTATGGAAAAGAAATCCATGCCCTGATGCTTGCATCGTTTGATAGAAAAGAAGACGTGCGATTATTTTTATTCTTGGCTATTTACAGCACACTTAATGCAGTTAACAATAATTTCTATACAGTGAGTTATCCAAAAATTTGAAGTCTTGAAAGAAAGCAAAGTCAAAGTGCTGTCCTTGAAATTAATCTCTTTTTGAAGATTATTAAGTCATCAATAACCGTGAGGTGGTTGTGCTGTTTAAAGAACTGACATAATATTAGATGTTTAGGTACATAGTTTGGCCATTCATCCAGACAATATTTTTAATCTCAAATACATTCTTTATCGCTTTTCTGGTATGTGTTAACTCCTGCAACTTTCTTTGAACAGTTATTAAGTTCCGAGTGATTGAGAATATGCAGGCTTCAATCCACTTGAGTAACTGTTCATTTCCAGTTGATGGTATCCTTGAGAGTGCATTTGCTATGGTTTGATACTTGCCTTGTACGTATTCGGTAATTGAACCATACTTCATAATCTGAACTGTTGAATTCTGAGTGTCACGTTGGCAATTTCTTTCATGTTCACTGCAGTGACCAGTGGTTTATGGTCAGTTTCAATTTTGAACTATAATCTGATAACATAATAAAAATCTTTTCACACGCTCATTTGACTGTTAAAACTTCTTTATCTATCATTATGTAATGCTGTTCTGTCTCTGTTAATAATCTAGATGCATAATAAAATTGATCTATACTTGCCATCTTCCTGTAGTTGAAACAATGCTGCCTCCTGCAGACAATACATTTGCCAACACTTTAATCAGTAATTCACAGAGTGCTAAGATTTCTGAAAATTCTAAAACTTGTTTAATCTTTTCAAAATTTTTTTCTGGTTCGTATTCTGGCACCTTCTTTCATCTTGATGCCTTTAGGGTCCAGAAATCATTTACTTCTTTCTTAAATATCTGCACTGATTTGGCTTCCACTCTGTTACTTGGTAAAGAGTTCCACTGGTTCACCATACTTGCAAGTAGTCTGTCCAGCTCTATCAGAATTGTATACATTTCAATGCGATCCTCACTCATTTTTCTAAACTTCAGTGAATACAGGCCCAGAGCCAGTCTCTCCTCATTTGACAAACTTGCCATTCTTAGAATCAAGCTGAGGACCCTTCATTATATTTCCTCCATGAGAAGTACATCTTCGGTAAGGAGACTAAAACTGCACATAGTACTTCAGATGCAATGACATTAAAAACATCAAGACATCCTTGTAGAAGCCTTCTTACAATTAGACCAACTTACCAGCTGCCTTCCAAACTGCTCACTGTGTTGCATGTTTGCCTTCACCACTGTACAAATACACCCACGTCCTTTTGTACATCATCATGTTTTAATTTACCACTATTTCATTAATATTTAACCATTCTATTTTATGTAAGTTCACATTTATCCACATAATACTGCGTCGACCATGCATTTACCAACTCACTCAATTTGTCTGAATCACCCTGAAGGAATTTCATCCATAAGCCCATTGGGTTGTTTTCGTAATCCACTGCTTTGTTTAATTGAGTTAAACCCATGCAGGCTACTAAGGAGATGTTTGAATTTAGAATCATAACCAGACCCAAACATCATCTTGTTGGTATGGTAACTGATGAAATTACTCCTTTTTAATGCATCTTTTCTATTTCAGCTTAACTTTGTTCAGAAATATACAGATAGGGAGTTGTCTTGGTATGAGTAAGCAAATTGGTTAGCAACATCTCACGGGGTAGTGTGACACGTGACCAATAGTTTTATCAACCCTGAGGACCATTTTGGAAATTTGCTTTGAAATTAATGCACTTGTCCAGGATCAGGCATCTCATCAAATCAATCTCAGTTTTAAGTATAGCTTTTTACTTAGTAATGGATGTTCTTGATTCTGATTTCTTGGTCATCATTTCTGAGTAGGCCATAGGACATAGGAGCAGAATTAGGCTGTCTGCTCTGCCATTCGATTATGACTGGTATGTTTCTCAATCCCATTCTCCCGCCTTTTCCTTGGAACCCACGATCCACTTATCAGTCAAGAACATATCTATCTCCGTCTTAAATACATGTAATAACTTGGCCTTCACAACTTCAGCGGCAATGAATTCTACAGATTAACTGTTTGAAAAAAAATCCTCATCATCTCTGTTCTAAAGGACCATGCCTTCACTCTGTGGCTGTGCCCTTGGGTCTCCTCCTTAAACTTACTCAGACATGCCCTGCACTCTGAACTAGTGAATTCCATTGATTCATGACCCTTTGAGAGTGACAATTCCTTCTCATCTCTAAAGTATAGCGCTTAATACTGGATGAATTAGGATTAATAGACTGGATGTGTTATTAACCATATGTTGGTCATGCCACTGTAGACCACAACTGCTGAGTATTTACCCCTCCCCCCAGAGTGCTCTGTAGCTATTCAGTGAAGACCTTGACCCTGGTACTAGAGAGACAGTAATCATTTTGACTTATTCATGCAGCTGCAGTAACATCTGTCTATTTGCCTTACTATCAAAACCACTCTTCACAGTAGGTTTGAGAATGGGATTCATTCAGGGTTTTCTGTACTAGATGCCTCCTCCTCTGATTTTTCATTAGTCAGTCATTCTCTCTCAACTGCATTCTCCCAAGTTGAGGGGTTATTCTATCAATAAAGCTTTCAATCACAAATTTACTATAGTGACACCAGCTCTTAATCACGCTACCAAAGTCAGAGTTCAAGTTGCTGCTCTTTTTCACAGATGGCTATTCAGGTCCTGCAAATCCCTCATTGCTCATGATGCCCACGTGTAAGGTTCGAAAATCCAGCCATTTCTTTATTTATGTACAATCTTTTCTGTTGTTCATAAGTCTTACTAATACTCATAAACCCTATGCTGTTAAGAACCTTTACCACTAGATCATTATAATACTTAACGCACTTTACTCATATTATTAAACTTATTCAGAATTTTAAGGTGAAAGGTAATACCCAGCAGTTACTCACTTGTTATTTCTTATCGTTACTGAATCTTTTCAGTTTCAATCTGCCTGCTGTTTAGATTGGACCTCCACCCTTTATGCATCAAATTTTGTTATTCACTCGAATTCCCAAGTTCATACAGAATGTGTTGTTACACTCAGTGACGAGCTGTTCTCTTTCTACTTAGTGACTTGGTATGCTTAGTAACACCTGTATTTATTCTAGCCGAAATTCAACTGCCATCCATCGATATTGCTGGCTAGAAAAATCTAGTTCAAACTAGCAACCTAATTAACTAATGTGACTGAAAGGAAATTGTAGTTAACAGCTACATATGCTAGATCAGATCTTAGAAAAAGATGAACACTTAAAAGTTTCCTTACTCAGAAAATTCTCAAGTTCACATAGTGTGTCTGGCTGTACTCTGACAAGTTGTTCTCTTCATGCTTCTAACTATAATAACAATTTGCCTTTTTATAGCGCCTTTAACATTATAAAAGGTTATGATGGTTCATAGAAGCTTATCAAATATGGAACCACATAGGGCAGATTTCTAGAAATTTTCAAGGTGTGTCGAACAGCAGTAGAGTACAATAATGAACAGAGGGCCTTGGGAAACAAATTCTAGAGCATATGGCCCAAGCAATTGAAGACACAGTTAATAGTGGTGGTGCAATTGAAATCTCAACAAAATTAGGTATTTTCAAATTATTATTGTGTTTATAACTTTATAATAAAACATACTTTCTGTCACAATCTACAGGCATTGGAACGGGTATGTCAGTTCTGGGCCCTGCATTTGGATATATCTTAGGTGGTCAGTTGCTGGACATTTACATTGATGTCAATAGAATTTCCAAGTAAGTGGATTTTTATTTTCTTGGATTTTTATGTTCTCTGCTTAATTGCTGATAATCAGAAGGTTGACAGGTTCGTGCTTAATAAGATAAATCTGCAGCCAAACCATTTCATGTGATATTGTTACAGGTATTCTTACAGGAGCTCTTTTGAAGTGAATTTTTTTTTGTGATATTTAGCAAAAAAAAATTTCCATTTCACTGTGCACCATAATGAAGCCTCTACTTGTCTCCCACTCTTGAATCCATTGTCTTCCTCTTGTTGTCTTCTATTTTATCATGTCCACCTTTTGCTTTGCCTTGGCTAGAGTTTTCAACTGTTTAGGGATGACAAAGTTAAAAATTTATCCTTCTTTCTTCATGTCTCTCTCACACATGAATTTCTCTTGTTATTATCTCTGCATTTCTTTTTCGGTTCCTTTCATCTGTTGTTTTTGCTTTCTTTTAATCTCCATTTCTGCATCTCTTCCATTTGTTATGTGTCCTCAAACATGTATTCTTTTAATAATAATCTTAATTTATAACCCTTCCTGCTTTCAAAATTGGCTCATGCATATAACCTGACCTCAAGCAAAACTGGGTTGGAGCTTGGTGCTGACACAAGCAGGAGGGAAGCATATTTTTGTTGTATAATTAATATCATTTATTTGTTATACTGATAGCTGATACAGGTTATATAAAATATTATATGTTATGCATTTTTTATGTAAGTAATGTGATTTTATTATTCTGAGTTCTGACGAAAGGTCACCGGACCCAAAACGTTGACTGATTTTTCTTTGCAGATGCTGCCAGACCTGGTGAGCTTATCCAGCAACTTCTGTTTTTGTTCCTGATTTTCATTATTAGTTGATTGAGTCAGTTCAGCAGAATTTATCTTTAATCTTCATGTTTTACATACATTCAATTTGATGTATAAAGTGAATATATGCATGCATTTAAAAATATATTGCTGGTAATTTGTTAATTAGATATTGATTGTGCATTTCTGAAAAAGATCTATTTTGTCAAAGCTTTTTGTCTTTCACTCATCAGCTCAGATAAAATGTACTATCAAGAAGGGTGAGGTGATGCCTGTTGGCCAAAGCAATATGAAGTGTTGGTGCAGCCCTGAAGGATGTATGGGAAATGTGTGGGAATAAAGGGATCTGCGCATGCATGTTATCAATTTTGAAGGTGGCAGGAAATATTTGGAAGATGATTAGCAAAATACATAGGATCTTATGTTTCATAAATAGAAACCGTGAGTACAAAAACAACGAAGATATATAGTGTTTATAAAACTCAAGTACGGCGCCAATTCTTATATCGTTGTTGATTTGTGGAAACCAGACTTAAGAAAGGATACGAGAGTCATTAAGAGTGTGCAGAGAAGATTGACTACAATGGTATGAGAATGGAGAGATTTTGTAACAACATTAGATTGAAAAAACTGGGATTGCTCTTCTCAAAGCAGAGGAGATTGAGTGGAAACTTTTCGAAGGCGTGTAGGATTTCAACAGGTTTGGATAAGGTAGACAAAGAACAATTGTTCTCATTGGCTGATAGCACAAGGACTAGGATTTCAAGGTTTTGGGCAAGAGGTGTAAGGGGATGTGAGGAGGAACTCTCTTATATAATGAGCATAATAACCTTGAATTTGCCAAATGGCGATAGTGATATCAATCCATGATTTCAAATTGGAGTTGGATGAGCATTTGAATGAAATTAACCTGCAAGGCTACAGGGATAGCAGGAGAAGTCGGATTAACTAGATTATTTCAAAGACAGCCAGCATAAAATCAACAGGCTGGATTGGCTCCTCCTATTACAACACTAACTCCAAAGGGATGATTTTACACCAGCAAATCGGATGCAATGTCCTCTGCACTCTTGGGTAAAATTTGGCAGATGATGTTAGGTCAGCAGTTTGATGT
The DNA here is from genome assembly GCF_030684315.1 of Stegostoma tigrinum. Taxonomy (NCBI): domain Eukaryota; kingdom Metazoa; phylum Chordata; class Chondrichthyes; order Orectolobiformes; family Stegostomatidae; genus Stegostoma; species Stegostoma tigrinum. Next base: position 84,471,631 of record NC_081356.1, read on the forward strand.
CGCGATTCCACTCTCCTACAACACAGATGGTGTGTGGATGCTGGATTTGGGATTGTACCTGTTTTTTATTAAACTAAAGATCACTGGAGCTTGTTAACTACTAACTGACTAATTTTAGGTTTATCACTAAAGTTTTTGTTAAGGAAAATATTGGAAGTGAGTCTCATCAGGTAAGAAGAGGTGGTTAAATCATCACGGTGGTTAAACTGTTGCACATTCAGCCATGGAATCTATTGGTGAAAGTGGCATCTTAATGTCTGTTTTTATTTTTGAATAAATGAAGTGATGCTTTCAGCCTGAGAAGGAAGAGTGGGGTGTCTCTGTATAGAGACATAGTAAAGTTTAATGACTCCTGTATTTCAATTGGAGCTCTTGGCCCCTCATCAGGTCTATGGTTTCTGGAAGAAGCTGTTCCTCCACTGTGAAGAAAAGAAGGAGAAAAGGAAAAGGAGACAGTGGAGAGCAGCTGTCCAGGGATGTTTGTAGCATGTAGCCCAGCAGGTGAGGGTCCGGTTGCTGCACATAAGCCAATAGAACACAGGCCACAACAGCAGGTTGGCAAAAATAGGGAGAAAATGCTATATTTGCCTGAACTCTATCTGGATAAGGGTGGCCTACCTTCAGCTGTCAGAACATTAGAACCTTCCCAGACTAGGTTTCTCCAGGAAGTCAGTGACATCCCTCTGTGAAATACTTGTTGGGGAGATTAATTTAAATTGCATTTGTGGCCTTTCTCTATTGCTGCTGCTGTCAAAATAACAATTCCCTTGAATTTTGATGCACCACATTGATTACAAGAAAAGAGAGCCCTTTGCAGAATTCTCAAAATACGGCAGATGATTGCATCAAGGTGGTGACAATTCCATTAATCATAGACACAGATCAGTGATCCTTATGTTCTTTAGCCTGGGATGATGTTGGCAGATGTCCTCTGATTGTGAGGTCCTTGCCAAAGTGGGGTGTCTCATCTGCTACAGTACACTGAGGCATTTGTGTTATTTACAGGAAAGTGGAGGAGATGTCCATTTCAGGATTGCCCCAAGAGTGCTCCATGATTGAGATAGCTGCTGCTCATTCAGGATCCTAAGGTTCATTTCACACTCACTCTGTAAGGATTTGAGTGTGAACTCTTTTGAGGTTCCCTCCTTCTCCTCAGAACTTAAAGTTGGTCCCTTAGGCTGGAGCCTGCAGTTCTGAGGTTTCTATTTTTTTAAATTCATTTATGGGATGTGGGCTCACTAGACAGGCATCCCAATTGCACTGGAGAAGGTGGTGATGAGTTATCTTCATGAGCTGTTGCAGTCCATGTGGCCTAGGGACATCACAGTGCTGTTAGAAAGTGAGTTCAAATATTTTGACCTAGTGATATGAAGGATAATTCATATATTTCCTCGTCAGGTTAGTGTTTGGTTTGGAAAGGAGGGCGCAGGTGATGTTCCAATGTATCCAATGCCTTTGTCCTTCTGGGTGGGAAAGGCACTGTCAGAGGACATTGGTGTGGAACTTGAGTTTATCTTATGGTGGTACGTACTGTGCCACTGTGTTCGTTGTTGAAGGCAGTGAATTTTGAAGACGGTGATGTGGTGCCAGTCAAGTGGCCTGCTTTGCCCTGGATGGTGTCAATCATTTTCAGTGTTGTTGGGGCTGTGCTCATCATGGCACGTGAGATTCCTAACCTGTGCCTTGTAGATAGTTGGTAGCCATTTGGATACAGGCGGTGAGCAATTTATTACCTTGATGGGCATTTGGAGACAAGCGGTAAGTTATTTATTGCCTGGATAGGCATTTGGAGACAGGTGGTGAGTTATTTATTACAAAATCCTTGGTCTCTGACCTGTTCTTGTACCCACAGTATTAATACAGATGGTTCAATTCAATTTCTGATCAATGGTACATGCCAACATGTTACATTTAATGTTAGAACTGCTAAATTGGGAATTTACTGATGGTAATGCTGTCGAATATCATGGGAAGATATTTAGGTTTTTGCTTGTTGGGGGATGGTCATTATCTGTTATTTGCCACTCATCAACGTAAGTCTGGATGTTGTCCAGGACTTGTTGCATAAAGATTCAAATAGTTTCAATATCTGAGGAGTCACGAATGGTGCGTAAACATGATATAATCATCAGCAAGCATCCCACTTCTGACCTTTTGATGAAAATGAGGTTATTGAAGCAGCTGAAGAATGAAGAAGTCTAGGACATTAGCCTGAGGAACTCTTGCAGCGATTTCCTGAGGCAGATGATTGGCCTCCAATAGCCGCAGCCATATTGCTTTGTTCCAAGCGTGACTCCAACCAGGGAGAGTTTTCTCCCTGATTCTTGTTAACTCTAAACAAAATAAAAATTGTAGATGGTTGAAATCAGAAACAAAAACAGAAATTGCAGAAATAATTTGCAGGTCTAGCATCTGTGGAGAGAAAGCAGAGTTAATGTTTCAAGTCCAGTATCTCTTCAGAACTTATGGTAACTAGGATAAAGTTGGCCAATATGCTGAAGATAGCAGGCAACCCAGATCTGGTTGTCTGCCACTTCAACACACCATTGGGTTCCCTGGCCAACATCTCTCTCTCAGGCTTGCTGCACTTCTCCAACAAATACAGACTCATTACAGAGCTCAATCATTTTGGGACCTGAATGCCTTCTCCCATGTCCTCACGCCAACACTGATGAATCACATCTTGACATCGCCATGGCTGTTGCCACAACCAACCCATTGTCAGCTACTAATAGTCCCCATTAGCAGCTATTGACTCTCCTAGGCTGACCATTACCCATTCTTTTGACTGACCAACCACTGTTCTCTTTCTCTGGCCTCCATCCTTACCTATTGTTTACTCCAATCCCTCCCACCACCCATCCTACCTTCAGCATATATATCTTTTCCTAGCTATAATCCTTCTTTATTTTCAACTAGAAAGTTAATTTTTATTTTTATCATCTACATATTTCTTAATCATACCCTTGCAGTCAAATTAAAATCATTACAAATGCCACAAAAACCAAGAGACAAAACTCTCCAGAAGCCTATAGATTGATTGATTTATTGATTGATTGATTTACTGTCGCATGTATTTTATTACAAACACAGTGAAAAGTGTTGTATAGTGTTGCCACTCTTCAGTGCCGTCATAAAACACAGAAAATAAACCAGAACACAAATATAAAGGAAATAAGAGCAGTAAAGTTCAACTTTACATTTTCTTCTTGTTAAACAGCATTCCAATCACAAAAGCATCCATCAGTTATCTGAACCATGTACATTCTTTCTCAAATAAGGCCAGAACTGTACATGGTTTTGGAGGTTGCTGTCGAAGGCTCCTTGGTAAGTTGCTTGGATTGTACCCAGGGTCCCCTATTGTAGACTCCTATTAATGAAATGCAACTTGTCAAATCGCGTTGAGTTGCAAATGGATGAACAAGTTATAATGAGGCTCTGCTGTCAACGTCTTCAGGATATCTACATCTATTGAGTGACACAACTGCAATTTGCTGCATTCTCCCTGCCTGCTGCTTCTTGCCAGTATCTTTTGTTTTCATTTCAATAACATATTGCTAAAGTAATTAAGTATTATAATGAAGGAAAGATTTAGTACCATGTTGTAATCTGATATGATGAGAAGGCCTTGATTGAATATTGCCACCAAACCTTTTTGCGTTCATCTAAGAGCTCCCTATAGACTGTGGTAAAGGATGAATCACAAATAGGTCTCAGCAGAAGAGGCTCATGTCCTTCACAATAGGATGCAGTTTACTCCATCTCAAAATATTGTCACGTTGACATATTAACTATTATGAACAGGAAGCAGGCAAGACATGTGAGTCTCCATGAGGAGATTTCAACTGCAGTCTACATGACCTGCCTAAGAGTATCCAAACTGTGCTGAATCCAAACTGGCTGATGCTGTACACAGTGCCTGTGTGATACATCAAACCAGATGGAGATTATTCAGATTAACCCTTTCATATTCATTCCTTTATACAACATGCCACACCTTTAAAATAGCCTTATGAGGATTCTGTGTTGAAAAAATTAAAATCCTGGCATTACATTTTAAATGAAAATTGCATACAGGTAGCTGGGAAAGATAGCCGGGCACATGTGGAGCAATGGTAGCTTACCTGCCTCTGAGTCAGGAGGCCTGACTTCAAATCCTACTTCCTGCAGAGGTGGATAATAACATCTCTGAACAGATTGATCAGGAAAATGTCTATAATTGATTGAGTGAACAAATGAGATAGCCAACAGAAGGAAAAAAGAACTCCCATTACACAGAACAAATGACATGCTGCATGCTGTCAGAGGGTCACCAGAGTGCTGGAAAATAGCAAGATTGAGAGCAATGATGCAATCACGTGGGGCAGCACGGTGGCTCAGTGGTAAGCACTGCTGCCTCACACCGCCAGGGACCCGGGTTCGATTCCAGCCTCAGGCGTCTGTCTGTGTGGAGTTTGCACATTCTCCCCGTGTCTGCGTGGGTTTCCTCCGGGTGCTCCGGTTTCCTCCCATAGTCCAAAGATGTGCAGGCTAAGTGGATTGGCCAAGCTAAATTGCCCATAGTGTTCAGGGGTGTGCGGGTTGTAGGGGGATGGGTCTGGTTAGGTTGCTCCAAGGGGTGGTGTGGACTTGTTGGGCCAAAGGGCCTGCTTCCACACTGTAGGGAATCTAATCTAATCTAATTATTCTCCCTGTGCCTGCGTGGGTTTCCTCTGGGTGCTCCGGTTTCCTCCCACAGCCCAAAGATGTACAGGCTCAGTGGATTGGCTGTGTTAAAATGCCCATAGTGTTCAGGTATGTGTAGATTAGGTGGGTTACAGGGGGATAGGTCTGGGTGGGATGCTTCAAGGGTCATTGTGGACTTGTTGGGCCGATGGGCCTGTTTCCACACTGTAGGGAATCTGAAAAAAAGTTAGGAGAAAATCAAAAGAAAAATAAAGCGTCACTGAATGAAATGAATGGACTGCATGTATTGCCAGTCTTAACTATTATGGTCCTGAAATAGCCATTGTTTGCCCAAAGGAAGGGGTCTACTGACTCTTACTTTGGAATCTCCAACATATGAAAGAACTATTATTTTTCTTCTCTTTTTCTGATCATATCTTCAAACACCACTCCTCTCTGAATCTGTAAAAATCACTCTCCACGAGCACAGTAGTAATCATTTCAATCAAAATTTGGATGTCCTTTTGATGATGCTACCCATTACAGTTTTTGAGAAGATTTGTAGCTTGGATTGTTTTTGCGGTTGCTCACTTGCTCACCAAGCTGATAAGCTTGTTTGCAAATATTTCACCATGCCGGGTAACATCATCAGTGCGCCTCCAGTGATGTGTCGGTGTTTTGTTCCTCGTGTTATTTAGGTGTCTTGGTTTGTTGGGGTGGGTGGTATCACTTCTAGATTTGTTTCTTAGTGGTTGGTATATGGGGTTCAACCCTACATGTTTGTCAATGGAGTTCTGGTTTGAGTGCCAGGCCTCCAGGAATTCTCATGCGTGTCTTTGCTTGGCTTGTCCTAGGATCGCTACGATAACAAAGTGTGAAGCTGGATGAACACAGCAGGCCAAGCAGCATCTCAGGAGCACAAAAGCTGATGTGTAGGCCCGAAACGTCAGCTTTTGTGCTCCTGAGATGCTGCTTGGCCTGCTGTGTTCATCCAGCTCCACACTTTGTTATCTTGGATTCTCCAGCATCTGCAGTTCCCATTATCTAAGATGGCTATGTTGTCCCAGTAGAATTGGTGTCTGTCTTTGTCCACGTGTATTGACACTAAGCCAAGGCCCCGTGTCCACAGCACTAAGTAAAACCTGGCAACCTTGTTGGCCACTTTTTGTTGTCACTTATTGTTGCCTCTTATTCAGGGCCCTGATTGCCCAATAGATGTTATCGGCCTTCCTGCATCTTCACTCAACTTTTCCTGTGATGAACTTGCCCTTTTCAATGGGCCCTGCAGGCCAGGGCCAGGCAAGATCCTGAACATGCCTTTAAGTCAGAGTTGATGGTTTTTCTTTTCAGAGACCCAGAGTGACTGCTATTCCCAATTACTCAGACTGGAGATGCAACACTGATTTGATTGGGGTGGAGTCTGAGAGGCTATACATCAGTCAGGTAGCAGGGACTGTGTCACCATGAAGGATTCAGGAATGAAATCCCTCAGCAGAACAAAAGAAAGAACCAACAGAATTGTTCAAAATTGATGAGAATTGAGCATTACGTTATATAATTCTTGTTTTATATGCTTCTATAATGTAAAATTGGGACATTATCAAAACATTCTGATGATAAAAGATTGAATTTAATTTTTAGAGTTCCTTTGATGCCAGATGACCCTCGATGGCTTGGTGCTTGGTGGATTGGGTTTCTTCTCTGCTGGATATTGGCATGGTGCCTAGTTCTACCTCTGACTTGTTTCCCAAAGCACTTACCAGGTAAATCTCATAATTAATTGATTTCAAGCACAAAAAATACCTGTTCATTGCAAGACAAAACTGTCTGAAACCAATCGTGAAGTGCTGCCCACCTATTCATTATTATGAAGTGTGCTTTAGATCGGGCATTGAAAAATATGGTAGAAAATGATGGGAAGAGTGAACAAACGGACTTGGATAACTGAATTTAAAGCCATATTATTCATTTATATTTCTGTTTGTGTAGATTCAGTTTATACAATTCAATGATGAAGGTTACCTCAGAGTACAATGGGACCTTGATCAGATGGTCCAATGAGCCAAGGAGTGGCAGATAGAGTTTAGATAACTATGAGGTGCTGCACTTCGGTAAGGCAAATTGGGGCAGGACCTATACACTTAATGGTAAGATCCTGGGAAATATTGCTGAATTAAGAGACCTTGGAGTGCAGGTTCATAGTTCCTTGAAAGTGGAGTCACAGGTAGTCAGGGTAGTAAAGAAGGCATGTTGTATGCTTGCCTTTATTGGTCATTACATTGAGTTATAGGAGTTGGGAGGTCATGCTATGGCTGTACAGGGCATTGGTTAGGCCACTTTTGGAATACTGTGTTCAATTCTAGGTTCCCTGCTATAGGAAAGATGTTGTCAAACTTAAAAGTGTTCAGAAATGATTTAGAATGACTTTGCCAGGGTTGGAGGGTTTGAGAAATAGGGAAAGGCTGAATAGGCAGGGGCTATTTTCCTTGGAGCATTGGAAGCTGAGGGGTGATGTTATAGAGGTTCATAAAACCATGGGCGGTATGGATAGGGCGAATGGTCAAGGTCTTTTTCTGAGGGCGATGGGGATCAAACCTAGAGGGCATAGTTTTAAGATGAGAGGGGAAAGATTTAAAAGGGATCTGGGGGTAACTTTCTCATGCAGAAGTGATGCGTGTATAGAATGAGCTGCTGGTGGGATTGGTGGAGGCTGGTATAATTACAACATTTTAAAAGGCATCTGGATGGGTATATGAATATGAAGGAGTTAGAAGGATATGGGCCAAATGCTGGCAAGTGGGACTAGATTACTGTAAAATATCTGGTCAGCATGGACAAGTTGGACCAAAGGGACTATGTACTTTGTCCAATAGGAAAATGACCTGTAATGATCCAATTGACTTCAAATTTTCCTGGGCTCCTTGATGTAAGTGATTATATTTTGGTGATGTGATCTGCATGGTTAAATTGTTGAAGCACATTCCAACTGTGATGTGTGGTGTTAGACGATCAGTTAAACAATTTGAATGAGAGAAGTAGGTTATAATTGACAAGGATTTTCAATAGATTAGTGATGGAGATGTAATGAAGTTATTAGTGGGTGAGACTATTACTACACCTGGTAGAAAGATATTTAATGATGAACTCTGACTTTGCTAACTCATGTGGATTATTCAGCCTCCTTCTACATTGCATTCAGGTTTTCCCGGCTGGCATTGACTTCTAATGATATCTCTTTAACATGTATCAGCAATTCCTCCTACGATCTGATGGTACAAGATGTCTTTCCTTTGCTTTAGTCTCCCACAAGACCTCTAGTGCAACATGAAGAAACTTGGTGCTAACTCTTTATCATGGTCAGGCTTTGTTGAATCTTCCACAGCACACTTGAAAAAACAGCCGCAAATTAACTCCTCTTTAAGGGTAGCAGAGTGACTTTAAACAACACTAGGCAATCATGCTAATAGGACTGTTGCTGACGCATGCAATCAATGAACAGTGCGCAAGGTATCAGTTGCTTGCAGCAATCAACTTCCTACACTGCAAACATCAAGCGCAGATTAATTGCACATGTTGGTCACTGTGCCTATTATCCCATTTAGCCCTCACTATCCTAAGTATGTGTTCAGCTTTCATTTTCTAAACTTGACCTTATCCTCTGCTGATTAGATAATTATTTCATCTAATATCTGCAATTGCTTATTACAATCACCCCAAAATATTTTTGTAACTGTGCTGTTGGGTAAATACAAGGCTCATCTTACATGCTAATTTAGTTACTTTACTGGCTGCCATGTTATAAGGAAGGATATTATTAAATTGGACAGAGTTTCAAAAAGATTTACCAGGTTGTTGCCAGGAATGAGGGTATGAGTTGTAAATTTAAGCTGAATGGATTGGACTTCTTTCACTGAAGCGTAGAAGGTTGAGGGTGACCTTATAGAGGTTTATAAAATCATGAGAGGCATAGATAAGGCAAATAGCAAGGGCCGTTAGCCTAGGATAGGGAGTTCAAAACTAGAGGATGTATTTTCAGGTGCGAGGAGAAATTGTTAAAAAGGACATGAGGGGCAACTTTTTTTTACACACAGAGAGTGGTTTGTGTGTGAAATGTACTACCAGAGGAAGTGGTAGATGCAGGTAGTTACGACGTCTAAAAGATTTGCAGGAATATGGGACAAATGGAGGCAAGTGGGACTAGTTTAGTGTGGGAACATGGTCACTGTGGACTAGTTGGACCGAAAAGCCTGTTTTCAGCCTAAGTCCATCCCTCATTGGATCTTTACATTAATAATGACGAATTGTATCCCTAATATTAATAATACATGACATTATGAAAGGTATTATAACAAAAATGCCTCAGGTGATATGAGAAATAAAATTTCTTCGGAGGATAATTATGTTTAAGTACTTGCTGTCTTGAACTTAACTAAACTTAACGCTTACATATTTAGCAGGGATATCAAGAATTGATTTCAAATTCACAATTAAACAGTTTAACATTAAGAGAACGATTGCTTAAAAAGGTAGGGTTTTGTGTGTAACTTATGAGCATATGTCTCAGTAACCAGAAATAAATGTAGCAGAGAGGATGCAATCTAACCAAACTACCATACAGTTGCATTATGACTTATTTCAATTATTGTTCTGTTTGTTTTGATTATTTAGTTAAGCGTTCTGCAGCCAATATGCAGCCTCATGGCTCAGCATATCTCACACTTTACCATTACCGCAAAGCCAGAGGATCTATCCTGGTTCAAAAAGCAGTCCAGGAGACCAGGCCAGATATGGTACCAGGTTTACCCATAAGTCATCCTGATGAAGCTACAAAACAAGACTACTTGCTTCCCAAACAGCATAAGCAGCAAGTGATAGGCAGGGCTAAGTGATTTCACAATCAACTGATCAGATCTAAGCTCTGCAGACCTGCCACATCTAGTTGTAAGTAGAGACGGGCAATTAAACAACTTGCTGGATGAGGAAGCACCACAGATAACCCCATAACCAAAGATGGTAACGTCCCATTCATCAATGGAAAAGGCAGAAGCATTCGTAACAATCAGCAGCTAGAAGGGCTGAGTGGATGATCTATCTTGGCCTCCTCCAGAGGCCCCCAGCATTACTATTCTTCATCCAATTCAATTCATTCCAAATGATATCCAGAAGTTCCTGGAATCTCAAGATTTGGCTACATTTCAACAATTGTACATAAGATGTGTGTTCCAGAATGTGCTGCATCCTTAGCCAAATTCCTCCAGTACTGCTATAACACTGACTGCTGACGGAGTGGACAATAGCCAGATATTCCATAAAGACAGAAAGCAGGATAAATTAAACCCAACCAATTACCATCCCATCAGTCTTCTCTCAATCATCAGTAAAATGATGGACGATATCATCAAGAAGCACTTGCTCAGCAATAATCTAGTCAGTGGCACTCACATTGGTTCCACCAGGACCACTCAGTTCCCGACTTCGTTACAGATTTGATTGAAACCTGGACAAAAAATGTTGAATTAAAGAGATAAGGTGACATTTGACTGTGATTGGTAACAAGGAGCCTGAGCAAAACTAGAGTCAATGGGACCTGGGAAGAAAACTCTGAACTGGGTGGAGTCATACCTAGCAGGAGGATGGGTATGGTTGTTGTACATCAGTTATCACAGCTGTAGAACATTTGTGCAGGAATTCATCAGTGTTGTGTTTTAGGTTCTACCATCTTCACTTGCTTCACCAATGACTTCCCCCCCATAAGGTCACAGCTGGGGATATCACTAATAATTACACAACACTTAGCCATTTGTTTCCTCTCAGGTACTGAGGCAATGCATGTCAAAATGTAGCAAGACCTGGTCAGTATCCCGGCTTGAGTTGAAAAATGAGAAGTGACTAAAGTGCCACATAAGTGCCAGACAATAACCATCTCCACCAAGAGAGAATCTAAACTTTCCTCCTTGATACTCAATAGTATTACCATCTCTTAATCCTCCAACATCAATATCTTTAAGTTTACCATTGCTCAGAAACGAACTGGACTAACCATATAAATATAGTGCATACAACAATAGTTCAGAGTGAGTAATTCACCTTCTCAAAGCTTATTCATCATCAATAAAGGACAAGTCAGGACTCTGATAGCATACTCGCTACTTGCCAACGGAGTGCAGCTCCAACAATACTGAAGGCATTTAACATCATCCAGGACAAAGAAGCCTGCTTGATTGGCACTAAATCCACAGACATTTACTCTCTTCACCACTGACACTCAGTAGCAGCAGTATTTTCCATCTACTAGATGCAAAGATTTTCTAAGGCTCCTTAGCACCTTCTAAACCCCAAACCACTACCATCCAGAAGAGCAAGAGTTTCAGATACATGGGAACATTGCAACTTGCAAGTTCCTCCAAGCCAGTCTCCATTCTCAAATTATATTATCTTCCTTCATTGTTCCTGGCTGAAAATCCTGGAACTCCCTTCCTAACAGCATTGTGGATCTACCTACAGCGCATGGACTGTAGTGATTCGAGAAGGCAGCTCACCACCCAAGTTCTCAAGGGATCAAGATTGGGCAATAAATCAAGCCAAGACAGCAATACCCATATCTAGTGAATGAATAACAAAATAAAGTTATGATGGCCTTGACAATCACTATACAGATTAGGCAAGCATATTGATTGTTAAAATCCGAAAGAACTGTGGATGCTGTGAATCAGGAACAAAAACAGAAGTTGCTGGAAACTCAGCAGGCCTGGCAGCATCTGCAAAGAGAGTAGTCAGAGTTAACATTTTGGGTCTGGTGACCCTTCCTCAGAGCTTGATTGTTAAATCTACTTTAGGAGCATCTTTCAGCTTTGTCCTCATCTATTTTCCATTCGCCCTCAACTGTGCTACTGTGTATAAAAAGAAGTATTTGCCACATGGCAACATATTAAAGTCTGTTTCAGTTATAGAGTCATAGAGTTATACAGCACAGAAACAGACGCTTCAATTCAACCCGTCCATGCCGACCAGATATCTTAAACTGATCTGGTCCCATTTGCCAGCATTTGGCCCACATCCCTCTTAGCCCTTCCTATTCATCTACCCTTCCAGGTGCCTTTTAAATGCTGAAATTGTACCCACCCTCTACCACCACCTCTGGCAGCGTGCTCCCTAAACACACCACCATCTGGTGAAAAGATTGCCCCTCAGGTCCCCTTTAAATCTCACCCTTAAACTATGCCCTCTAGTTTGGGATTCACGTACTCTGGGAAAAACTTAGGTTACTCACCCTGTTCATGTCCCTCATGATTTTATATATCTCTATGAGGTCTCCCCTCAGCCTCCCAAAATGTCAGGGAAAAAAGTCCCAGCCTATCCTTATAACTCAAACCCCTCAGTCACAGCACCATTTTCTTTCTGAACCTGAATCATCATTGCCTTCAAACCTGACTGCCCTATTGTCTCTGCCTGCTCCTGCCCCACTGAACTCCTCTCCACTTGCCTTGACTCTGTTTTCTCCCCCGGGTCCAGGAACTCCCCACCTACGTCCAGGACACCATCCATTCCTTCCACCTCCTCCAAGACATGCAATTCACTCGCACTGGTACACTTTTATCTCTCATTCAGATGGCCTAAAAGCCTTCCACTTCATCCTCTCCTTCAGGCCCAACCAATCCCCCTCCATTGACACCCTCATCGACTTGACAGAACTCATCCTTACCCTTAATAATGACTTCTGTAACTCCTCCCACTTCCTACAGATTAAGGGGGTGGCCCTGGGTACCCACATGGGCCCAAGCTATGCCAGCGTCATCACATACGTGGAACAGTCCCTCTTCCGCAGCTATACTGGTCCCATTCCCCACCTCTTCCTCCGCTACATCAGTAACTGTATCGGCGCTGCCTCGTGCTCCCACCAGGAGCTTGAACAGTTCATCAATTCTACAAACACCTTTCACCCCAACCTCAGATTCACCTGGACCATCTCCAATACCTCTGTCTCCTTCCTGGACCTCTCTATCTCCATCTCTTGTGACCGCCTCAAAACCGACATCTATTTCAAGCCCACCGATTCCCACAGCTACCTGGACTACACCTCCTCTCACCTGTCCTCCTATAAGAACGCGATCCCCTACTCCCAATTCTTCTGACTCCACCGCGTCTGCTCTCAAGATGGGGTGTTCCACTCCTGCAAATCCCAGATGTCCTCTTATTTCAAGGACCGTAAATTTTCCCCCTTCTCATGACTGAAAATGCCCTCAACTGCATCTCTTGCATTTCCCTCACTTCTGCCTTCACATCCCCTCCCCCCAACAAAAATAAAAGACAGAATCCCCTGTTCTGCTTTTTCTTTTATAAGTCTAGTGCTAATTACATCCAGAAGAAATGCACGTTAATGATGACAGTTGGGGTTTGCTTACACCGATATGTATTAACCAGAACTTTGTGTTAAGCTAGGGAAGAGTTTACTGGGCCCCTTGTTGAGATATTTGCATCATCAACAGCCACGGGTGAGGTGCTGGAAGACTGAAGTGTAGGTAATGTGGTGCCATTATTTAAGAAAGGTGATAAGGAAACGTCAGGGAACTATAGACTGGTGTGCCTGACATCAGTGGAGGCTAAGTTGTTTGAGGGGATTCTCAGGGACAGGATTTATATGCATTTGAATTTGAATTGATTTTGAATTAGTTTTGTTGTCACATGAGTAAGTGAAATGTTATAAGTTGCCACTTACAATGCCATCCTAGGTGCAGCATACTGAGGTACAATCCTTAGTTATAGCAAAGAGAAATGAAAAATAAAAAAGTTATGTTATAGCTATGCGCAGTACAACCATAGGTCAGAAAAATAAGAAGCAAAGTTAGAAAGACAGGCATCACAGTCTTTCTCCAAGGCCTCTCTGCAACAGACCAGTGCAGGTCTGAATGCTGGCTGCCATCTTGCACCACACTGGGTCGCTGCTGCTACACTCCACATTAGGTCACTGCCGCCACGCTCCTCACTGGGTTACTTTTCGCATGCTGAGTCCTGGGCTGCTGCTGCCACGCTCTACACTTGGCCATTGCCCCCACTTCGCACTGGGCTGCTGGCTGCTGGCCACTGGCATCCCTGCTCTAGATCACTGGTTGCTGGCACCCTGGCTTCGGCCCGTGAACCCTGCTTTGGATACCAGGAACTGGGGGCTGGGGCCAGGTGTCCAAGGCCAAGAGAAAGGTGAGAAGGGTGGAAAGAGGGAGAGAAAAGAAAAAGAATGGGTGGAAAGGCAACAACTGATTAGGGATAGTCAACGTGGCTTTGTCTGTGGAAAATCATGTCTCACTAACTTGATTGAGTTTTTTGAAGAGGTGAGAAAGAAGATTGATGAAAGCAGAGTGAAAGATGTTGTGTATATGGATTTCAGCGAGGCATTGGACAAAGTTCCGTATGTTAGACTGGATGGCAAGATTAGATCGCATGGAATCCAGGGAGAGCTAGGCAAGTGGATATGAAATTGGCTTGGTGGTAGGAGATAGAGGGTGATGATAGAGGGTTGTTTTTTGGACTGGAGGCCTGTGACCAGCAGTGTGCTGCAAGGATCGGTGGGTCCACTGCTTTTTGTCGTTTATATAAATGATTTGGATGTGAACATAGGAGGTACGGTTAGTAAGTTTGCAGATGACACCAAAATTGGCGGTGTAGTGGATAGTGAGGATAGTCAGAGAACAATGGGCCCTTGATCATACGGGAAAGTAGGCTGAAGAGTGGCAGATGGATTTTAATTTAGATAAATGTGAGGCATTGCATTCTGGTAAGGCAAACCAGGACAGGACTTACACAGTTAATGATAGGGCCCTGGGGAGTGTTTCCAAACATTTAGGGTGGCACGGTGGCTTAGTGGTTAGCACTGCAGTCTCACACCGCCAGGGACCCGGGTTCGATTCCTGCCTTGGGTAACTGTCTGTGTGGAGTTTGCACATTCTCCCTGTGTCTGTGTGGGTTTCCTCCGGGTGCCCCGGTTTCCTCCCACAGTCCAAAAATGTGCAGGTTAGGTGGATTGGCCACGCTAAATTGCCTGTAGTGTTCAGGAGTGTGTGGGTTATAGGGGGATGGGTCTGGGTGGGATGCTTCGAAAGTGGCAGGGTGGACATGTTGGGCCGAAGGGCCTGTTTCCACACTGTAGGGAATATAATCTAATCTAATCTTGTCAATTTCACATAGGGACCTTGGGATGCAGGTGCACAGCTCCTTAAAAGTGGAGTTACAGGTATACAGAGTTGTGAAGAAGGCATTTGGCGTGCATGCCTTTACTGGTCAGTGCTTTGAGTACAGGAGTTGGATGTCATGTTGTGGCTGTATAGGGCATTAATTTTTTAAATTCATTTTGAGATGTGGGCGTTCTCAGCTGGCCAGCATTTGTTGCCTGTCCCTCATTGCCTTTGAGAAGGTAGTGGTGAGCTATCTTCTTGAACCACTGCAGTTGACCTGTTGTCGGTTGACTTACAGTGGTGAAGCCACTTTTAGAATACTGTGTTCAATTCTGGTCTCCCTACTAATAGGAAATATGTCGTTAAATTTGAAAGGTTTCAGAAAGATTTACAAGGATGTTGCCAGGATTGGAGGGTTTGATCTGTAGCAAGAGGCTGAATACAGCCTGCAGAGAGCTACCAGTACATTATGTGCAGTTGAAGGCTGACCATGCAAAGTACATCAGATTGGTGAATTCCTGCTATCTTAGCAAGATGCATTTTAACGACTTCATACTGAGGCCATTTGCTGTTCCACCATCTTTGCGTCTGCAAGAAGAAATTGAAGGTGACACTCGGGAGCAAAGGTTACCCTTGTATATATGACTTGATGCCCTCTGCATGAGAACAACAGGTATGTAATAAGAGCCATCAAACTACTAGGAACATCAACTATAGTTTGTTGAAACAATCCTTTGGATACCTGGATGGGTTCATGGGAGCCCTTTAGGGCACATCAGAGCATGCTTCCAAAGTCACAATGATCTGCTGCATCCTCCAGAGTACTGTTGTCATGAGTGTATGGCTGTTGTCAACAGAGATCCAGAATCTGCCTAAATGAAGGAACAACAGACAAGGAGGAGGGGATATTTCACTAGAGATGATCT
This sequence comes from Stegostoma tigrinum, assembly GCF_030684315.1. NCBI lineage: Eukaryota > Metazoa > Chordata > Chondrichthyes > Orectolobiformes > Stegostomatidae > Stegostoma > Stegostoma tigrinum. The sequence continues at coordinate 84,487,388 of NC_081356.1, forward strand.
ACACAAGAGTGCTCACTCAGACTCTTTGTCCCAGGAAGACAATTTCCCTTTACCATTATGACTTCACTATCCCCGACATTTGCATCAACATGACATTTTATTCAAATATAACCTGGTCAACATCCAGCGATGAATGTCACCTGTAAAAAATTTCTATTAATATCTTTATCCAAAAACTGATCCAGTTATCTATTTTACAAATATAACTACTTAACCATTCGTAAACCCTTGCTGCCTGTTGAGTAGATGTCATTGCCCGCCCTTGTGTTCCTGTACTGTGCAACCCCAGTGGCTGCAGCATGAAGCCGGAAGGCTGCTCACTTTCACTGCGGATACTGAAGGTGGTTTTGTAGGATGTCTTTGAATAACTCTGGACCCTGAGGGCTCTGCTTCCAACTTCACTGTCTTGCCATGTGTCGAAAGAATTTATATCAACTGACTAAAAGAGAACATCAAGGACACTGACAGTTTGGCACTGGCTGGAGTATGAATGTTGTCGTGCTGAGAGAAGATATAGGCTCATGCTCCACGGTGTCACTGCCACTTTCACAGGGTGGCACCTTAGCAATCCTAGTATTATGTTTGCTGGACTGAGATGAGGGGCTACAAGCTCCTTTGAGCATTGAGATCTGCAGCCACGATGCCAGCAGTCTGAAAATGAATGCCAGCAAGCTCATGTCTCGTGATCTCTGTTTGATCTCCCACTGCATGAATGTTGGTTGGTTCTGAGTGTTGGTTAGCTTTTGCCTGCACTGCAGTTGAAGATAATACAGCAGGTACCTTTTGCTGCCTCAAAGCCGTTAGTGCTTTGATGTAGATACAACATTTAAAAGGTATCAGGATGGGTACACGAAATAGAAGGGTTTAGACGGATATGACCAAATGCTGGCAAATGGAACTGAATCACTTTAGGATATCTGACTGGCATGAACAATTTAGACCGAAGGATCTGCTTCCGTGCTCTATAACTGTATGACAGTATGAGTCTATGACTACCACATTCTGGAAAATAGGATCTTCATGCTCTGAGTGATGCTCTGTGCCCTATTGAAATAGATTCTTCCATGCTCTTTCAGATCAACTAGAGATGATCTGGAACATCTGCCAGTGCTAAGATATTTCAGTTTACATCCTCATCAGCCTTCTCCTGTAAATTGCCACATTAAACTCCTCATCTGAGTCCCTTGTAGTAAACCTATGCAACATTGCTTTGCAATGAACTGACACATAAACTATCATATCTTCATGGCCTGACTGCAATACATCCAAATGCTTTGACTTACCATTGCAGAATCAACTCTGTGCCATTCTGTAAAGATTACAGAATGTCAACATTTGTGTTGGTATTATGTGCCTCAGTTACTTGCTAAGTGATCAGAGTGGACTCGAGTGACTTATCCTTTGATTTGTGTTTTACACCTGATGACTTCCGTGGTCTTTAACTACCATTTACAATCTAAGAAATAAATTTGAAATATCGCTAATCTCTGAGTTTGAGTAGAGATAAAGGAGCTGTCTGATTTAATATCAAAAAGCATGATACTTGATCAATCTCACTGTACGTAAACTATTTAGAATGGGTGAAAGCACAACTGGAAAGACTACAGAAGTTCAAACGGCAAATTTCTTCACATTCTTATCAAGACAATTTAAAGCATTCTGTTATGAAGTTAAGTCCAAATTTAACTCATGCTAAATTTGTGTACATCTGAACAGTTACTTGCATGACTAAATATAGGAAAATCACTGTCATACTATTTCTCCCCACATAAGAAATTGTGGAAAACAAAGTATTTTAGCTAGTTAGCATCCTTCACCACCTAGAGACTTGAGCTCTTGAGACAGTGTTTTTATAAGAAAGTTGGTATCCAAGACATGGTAGCTGTGGCTGGTCTATTATATCCAAGTTAGGATGCTAGGATGAAAATAACAACGCAGCATTTATCAGCCTGTTCTCACTGACACCATTTTCAGCCAGTAATGGAAATTGGTGTCTTCCCTATATTTTTCAGATGGAGACTGCTTTTAATTTTGTAATCAAAGCTTGAAGCCATTTGTAGAATTGCAATATAATTTTATATTTCTTTTATCTGTTGATTGTGGAATCACTTTGCATTATATGTGGCATATTTCTTCTGCTGTTTAACAAGCACATTGCCCTGTGTTGTGGTTTCATCAAATTGGCACCTCATTTTCAAGAGCACCTCACATTGCTTTCAGCATGTTTTTCTATTCTCTCCTTTCAACTAGTTAATCAAATGGCTTGGTGGCGATGGAGGAGTGAGAGATATGCCAGGCATTAAAACAACAAGTTACAGTGATTTAAAATTCTTTTGTTTCAGAAAGGCCATAGCAATTCATGGAGTTGCAGCTTTAACCTGCTAGATAAGTCCTAAAACTGTTTCATGTATGGTACACAGTGTTAACATCATAACACATGGATGAGAGTATTCTCAGTGTGAAGACAAAATGATCTCCACAAGGACAGTGTCATGGCTATTGCCACCAACACTATTATGGACTAACAAATCAATGATAGTGGACTGGCGAAGACAAGGTCAAGCAGTTTAGTACTTTGTGTTTCTTTTTCTCCAAATGTCCCAAGCCCTGCATTATCACAATATCCAATCTCAGTTTTTCTCCATGATCAAGCATTCAGAGCTCAGGAAAGTAACAATGTAAAGACATGATATTCGAAAATGTCATTAGTTTTGTAAGGCAACTTACTGCTTACTCAGTTCTGATGAAGAGTAACCGAGACCCAAAACTTTAGCTTGCTCTCTTTCCATTGATACTGTCTATCCTGCTGTGATCTCCAGCATGTGTTTTCATTACTTGGCTTTTACTGTGTTTCTTGATTATATTAATGGCTTTTCAAAAATAATGATTGGACAAGAACTGTACCTCTCAGTACAGCCAAACATGACTTCAGAAATCAAGAGTCAGATTTTTCAAGCGGTGACAATCTCACACAAATTGCTACTTCCCCCTTTATGTTTTATGAAAGGAGGGAGCTCAATATTTTTGAGAGGAGATGGTGATCAGGGCACCATCGGGAATGCAGAATTGTGCTTCCATCTGGCAGTTCTTTCATCGTGCAGAACTATCAGGGAAGGTAGACCACTTCACTTTTACACAGCAGTAAGCTGCCATATTCTAAGTTTTAAACATCCAGACAGAAATTGAAAGAGGCTGTCAAACTCTACATTCATAAGGATAGGGTGCGCTGAGTTTAGGGTGCCAAGTAAGTGGGATGCCAGTTGGGTAGGTGATAAGGTGTCAGGCATTCAGATGCCAGAGTATAGACTGCTATTAAGTAAGGTGCCAGATCAATAGGGACTAGGGTCCTGGAGATAGTGTGCCAGGTAAGTAGGATGCCAGTTGCATTGGTGGGGGACAGGGTGCCAGGGGATAGGGTATAGAGTGGATAGGATACCAAGGTGCAAATTGGCAAGGAGACCAGATAAGGATCCTGTGCAGGGCAGGTCAGGGTTGGTGGGAGAAATTAGGTGTGGCTGTGGGGTGGGGTATCACATGCGGAGCAGGAGAAGGGAGAAGCAGACCCAGCAGTAGAGGAAGGGGCAAGTGCGGAGTAGGAGAAGGATGGAGTTCATCCAGCCTTCAGGAAAGGGATGTTGAGGAATAGGTTAGAGTGTCCAGAAGTAAGGAGTTTGGTTGTGAACTGGAGGAGGGAAGAAAGGGGTCATTTGAGGAGCAGCTGAAAGGCAACGTGTATCCAGCAATTATGGAAGGTCAGTCGGGTGCAGAATAGGGGAAGAGGGAGAGCGTTGAGCACTGAGAGGAAGTGTAATTGAGTCCAGAACATGGAAAGGGGCTGAGTGTGTTTAGGAGCAGGGTAAGGGAATCCAGTTTGGGGAAAATGGGTTGAGCATCAAGCGAAGAGAGGAGTGTGCCGAGAGATGGGGCGAAAAAAGTTGCATCCAGAGCAGCTGATAGGAAGAGTGTGTCCAGCAGTGGGGGAGGGGAGTGGAGGGTGTGTGTGTATGAAGTGGAGTGGGTGGGTAATGGTGTTGGGTGATGGTTGAGGACAGGTGAAAGGGAGAGCCTGTCCAATGCTTGGGAGAAGGCAGTTGAGTGCAGAATCGGGGGCTGAATGGAGTACATCCAGTCTCTGGGAGAAACATGGTTTGGTGTGGAATGGCCGAAGCGGAAGATTGCTAATCATAAAGGTCAGGATGCTGAGTGCAGAACAAAGGGAAAAGAGTGTCAGGGTCTGACATTTTGATTTGTCTGGAGGATGTGTAATGGGACTTCTGTCAGGTAATTAAGGGGTCTCTTTAATCGTCACTCAGAATTGAGACAATGTATTTCTTAATCTAACTTTTACTGAGCACCTAGTTTACTCAATTTCTTTGGAACCTTCTGAATTCTCTGGTTTAAATGGAAACTTTTTCAGCGTTTCAAGAGTAGAATCTTCAATTTTCCTGGCAATTTCTTTGGAATCTGCTGAAATGGAGATTCCTCAGGATACCATGTACTATTCCTATTTATGCTGGGATAACGACTGACTAGCCATCGGAAAATCCAGCTGAATACTTCAACTACATTCAGTTTCATACTGCACAAACTCTCCTCTGCAGGTACCACAAAAATCAAACTTGAAAAGATTTCTCAGGCCCACAGTGGTGAAGCTTCAAAAGCCTTCGCACAGGCTAATTTTGGACACAGCTTTAAGGATTTCTTTGCAGTACTACAGGTAAGATTTTTGATTTTTTTTTGTTGGAGATGTCATCTGAAACAATGTGCTACCAGACATTGAGTCATTCAGCAAGGGAAAAGATCCTTTGGTCCAACTAGTCCATGCCAAAAATAATACACAAACTAAATCAGTCCCACCTGCCCGGTTCTGGCCCATATCCCTCCGAACCTTTCATATTCATGTATCTATCCAAATGGCTTTTAAACATGTCATGTAATTGCACCCACATCCACTAAATCACCTGGAAGTTCATTAAACACCCAAACTACCCTGTGTGTAAAACATTTGCCTCTCATGTCTTTTCTAAATCTCTCTCTTCTCACGTTAAAAATGTGCCTGCTGATCTTGAAATTCCCCAAACTAGGGGGGAGAAAAAACCACCATTAACTCTACCAATACCTCATTGTTTTATAAACTTCTATAACATCGCCTCTCAACTCCCTACACTTTCTTGATTTCAATCTCTGTAAAATGGTGTTTTTAGGAGATACATTGAAAACTTTGTTTTACTGTGAGTTTTAAGATTTTTCTAACTGTGTCCAATATTTAAAGAGCTTGGTTTTCATTTATTTCTTCTTTTGTGTTATTAACTTCTGTTCCACTGCGAAGGAAGCTCTGTAGCCACGTGTGACTGTGTTTCAGTGACTGAGTACCATTGTCCACCCATGGAGACGTATTTAAAATTTGCCTTAGGCTAAATTTCAGGGAAGCAAATTCTCTTACCTTGGAGCATCCTGTCAGTGAGGACATACCTCATCAATGATGAAATTCAGCAACATCTCCAGTGTTCCAGCACAGCTTTGACCTTCTGAAGAAGAGTGTTTGATGACATAGACCTCAAACCTGGTCCCAATCTCACGGTCTACCGGGCAGTTATGTTACATAACTGGAGAGGAGGACAATATACAGCAGATGCTTCAGATCCCTCAAGAAAACACCACCAAGGGATGCTTTTGCAAAATCCTTGAAATCTAATGGCAGAATAGATGCCCTAATGTTAGTATCCTCTCTCATGCCAACATCCTCAACATAGAGGCACTGATTACAGTTAATCACCTGTGCTGGGTAGGGCATATTGTCTGTATGCTTGACACAAGAGCTCCAAAGCAAATTTTCAACTCTGAGCTATGTCATGGAAAGCTGTAACATGGAGGGAAGATAAAATGTTTAAGATCCTCCCGGGAACAATGCAACATCCTCACTGTCTCATGGGATTCTCTCACTTAACATCGCCCAAACTGGAGAAAAAGTATTTGTGAGGGTGTTATCCATTTTGAGCATCTCCAACCAGCCCAGGTGGAGCCCAAGTTCAAACAGCAGAAGGACTGTGCGCAAATTCAAGCATCCAAGTCACCCACGTCATCAAACACTGCATGTCCCACCTATGACAGAGTGTGCGGATCATTTGTCTGTTTAGTCACCTCAGGATCCATAATTTTGGGGTGGGAGAAAGTCATCCTCAGTCTTGAATGATTGCCTAAGAAGGGGAAGACCATTTATAGTTAAAATGCCAGAAGTTCATGGCAAAATTCCACGGCTCCAACAAAAATATAATATGAAGTCTGAAAACCATTTACCATCCTTGACTTGTTGTAAAATGATGTTTCAGCCTGTGAGTTCCATTTCTGTTTTTGGCCTTGAAGACAGAAAACCAAAATATTCTGTCTATTTTGTCCTTCTACCATCTGTGTCTTCCTGTTTTGCTTCTTAATGCAGCCTTACAAATTGTATTAGTCAGTTATTTGATTTAAATTTCACATGTTATTCCTTCTCCTCATCCTCCTCCTCCTCCTCCTCCTGATGAGTCATTTCTTTTGCCAGTCCAGTCCCTTTAAGACAGTGAAATGATATGGTGCTATTGGGAAAAATGAGGCAAATGAAAGTCAGATTAATTTTGTAATAGTAGTTTCATTTTACCCATCTCCATTAATCTGGAAATTTAAAAGGCAAATAAGTTAAATATACATTGATAAGAGAAAACAGTGATAAATGAACAAAATATTAAAACTGTTTTTATATCAGATAATCCTGATGGTTCAGAAGCAAATGCATGGCCATATGTGGCACTGAACAGTCTGTGATTTTATTCTTTTCATGTGCTATGTTAGGTGATTTCACTTGAGCTAACAGCGGAGGCATTGCCCTGTGCACAAGAAGTAGGGGAAACAATCAGTCAGAGTTCCTGCTCACAATAAAATCTGTACTGGAACTTTTAAGTGCAGCATACATACTGTGAGGATAGGATAGAGCTCAGCTTTCAGTCTGCTAATGCTCACTATCAAGATTCAACACATGCAAACTTTGTCTTTTGAAATTATAACTTGGTTAGAGTTCGTACTTCCAGGAAAGGACTGAAAGATGAAGTTAAGTGAGTAGTTGAGAGAAAAAATTCTATATACTTCAGACCACGTAACAGGACAGGTTGTTTACTGGGAAAAAAAATTAACTTTTCATTCAGGATACCAATCAACACTAATTAGTAACAACATATTAGCTATTCTACACAGCAGTAGCAAAATTGAACAGGAACAAAGTGCAACGTTAAGAGAAAGACAGCTGATGTTGGCTTAACCCAAGAGTCACAATGCTTCAGGCAATGGGAGAAGTTGAGTCCTTCATGGTAACCTCAACTGGTGTAGGAATTGAACCCTCATTGTTGGCATTTCTCTACATCACAAACCAGCTTTCTAGGCAACTGAACTAACCACGAACTAAGGGGATAAATCAAATGGACAAGTGTGAATTGTGTCATATTTTTTGGAGGGATTCTTGCTGCAAGGTTAAGTGAAAAGTCTCCCCATATCTTTCTAAATTCACCTCATTTAATACCTAACCTGCCCATTAGGTGTCCCCTATATTAGATTCCATACCCATCTTACCATGTTTTGTCGCTGAAACAACTTGCCACAAATCAGAGATCTGCCAAAAGACCAGACTGTGTAGTGCCTTGCAAGTCTTACCAGCATGTCGTTCTCAGAGAAATAGGCTGCTCTTCCAGAAGTCACCTCTTCAACCTTGAGGTCAAGAGTATTGTGGAAAGCATCGGCCAGGCTGTCTTCTGAACCCCCGGACCAGCTCGGTTACCAACATTTCAGTGGGAACGTTAGCGTTAGAAAATGTGGAAGCATAATCTAGTGTGCACCTCACTGTGAGAGCTGCACAGCTGCCTGACGTAGACCAGCATTCAGAGGACAGCCAGAGACCAGGCACCTGCTCAGTTCCAGCAGGAGTGGACCCAGTGGTGCAGACAATAAGGAACTTTGCCTGAATGCACAGTGAGAACTGAAATGACTGGTATGTGGGAAGCAGTGTTCCTCATTGCCAAGAAGTTGCAGCAATCCAGCGACTCATGATCATCTGTCTATATCCATGGTTCGTAGCTACCATGGGGAGCCATGTCCAGTACACTCAGGACCCATTAGAGAGGCTCACACACCTGGACCCTAGTGCCTGTCCTCCCCCTCTTCCTCCTCCTCCTCCTCCATGCTGACTTCCATCTGTCACCCTTGGACATTGAAGCTGAGGAGGGTTCACTTGATTCTGGCAAGAAGTCCCTTGTCATGTCTGGGCTGTCCAGACTCAAACAGCTTTGAGAATGCCTGCCCAAATCTCTTGGACCAATGGGTCCACTGCTAAGCAGGTTTCCTCCAACCCAGCTGCGGAACCAGGGAGGATCCTAAGATTTACTAGGAGGAATAACGTGAAGAAAGCCTATTGAGAGCATGTTGATGGTATGGTGACAATGTAGTCTGCATGAATTTGCACATTTGTATCTATTTTGCAGTTTCACCTCGACATCTGTTTGTTTCAGTCTCTCTGTAGCCCTAAATACAACTGTGCCAGCATGGTGATGAGCTTCCACGATGTACCATGAATCGCTGTCAGTGTCAAGAGCTTGCTGCAGTATGTGAAAGCAAGATGAGCAAAGCATGTACAGGGCAATAGGTCCTACTGACACCTTTGTCCCTTTACCTACAACATGTCAATGAGGTTGTTCACAATGTCTGGTGTAGGGAGGTACAGGGCAAACAGAGAGCTAATGCTATAGAATGGAAGGGATTGGGGACCCCACAGTTTGTGTCCTGTATATGGCATGGGTCTGTGTGCACAGTTGTTTCCCCTAAAGGGCCTCACATCAGTGTATCCTGAAGATCCCTCCCTCACAGGTTGAGTCACTTACCTGCCCAATTCTTTTATGGTTACAGACATTTTATTTTCTATTGCATATTTTCAATTTTCAGCACGGTGGAAGGCAACAGTGACCGCTGTTTGGCCAGTGACTTCCACACTCTGATTCAACATGTTGGTGAGGCCCTGAACATCCAGATTCTCTTCCTAGTAGCCCTGCCTGTGGAATCCATAGGCTTTGCAGCTCCCCAGGATCCCACACGACATGTCTGCATGAGCCTGTGCCTGTTCACCATACCTTCCTAGCCCCTCGCACTTGAGGTGCAATGCTTGGACACTGTACTAACTGTCCCCCACCATTCTGAAGCCAGGGTGCTCCTGGGTTGGCCTGCTAAATTGCTCAAACCGTCTAGGGAAGTGCACGCAAGGTCTGTTAGCCATGGGAAATGCAGGGTTGCAGGGATAGGGTAGTGGGGTGGATCTGGATGGGATGCACTTCAGAGGGTCAGTGTGGACCCAGTTGGCTCAATGGCCTGCTTCCACGCTGTAGGGATTCTATAATTCTTAACATGTTCTATAATATCAACATACCCCTCCCTTATCTTACCAGAACTCTGAGGAAGGGTCACCAGACCTGGAATGTTAACTCTGATTTCTCTCCATTGGTGCTGCCAGACCTGCTGAGCTTTTCCAGCAATTTCTGTTTTTGTTTCTAAGTTACAGAATCTGCAGTTTTTTTAGTTTTTAATTAAGAGTTTGAGGGTTCTTCCACCCATATCATAGCCTTTGAGCCAGAATAAACCTTTCAATAAAAAATACTGATATTATAATGTATTCTTTTTTGTTTTGATCACTTTATACTGAATCATGCATTTCTTTTCTTAGCTTAGCAACCCCTCCACCCACACTTCTCTTCACACTTTCAGAATATGAAGGGATGCAGATGCACAGCCATCAACTGTCTTTCAGTCCCTTATCCAAATTGACTTTTCTCTTTGGTAAAACCAGACAATAAAAGTTCTGATGAAGAGTCACCAGGTTCGAAACATTAATTCTGTTTTCTGTCCAACCTATTCTGCTAGGCCCCTGCAGGAGCAGCATGGTGCTGGTAGAATGCAAACTTATTGAGTACATTAATGCTGAGCATTTGCCATTTGATAGCATCATTGACAACCTCTTCCATCATTAAGCTCAATTCTGTCCCTGCCTAAAGTCCATACAACACAATGACCAGCTGTATCAGATTTAGAATTTGGAATTCAGGCGAAGAGTTCACCCTCTCTAGCAAAAGACAACACCAATTGTAACGTTTCTAATAGCTAAGACTCTGGTTGAACTAGAGACGCATAGTTCGCTCTACATTGAAAATTATGTTAATCTATTGAACCATTAGAAGCCTGCTCTCACTAATTGCTAAGTATTTCCTTTCTTGCAGATGTTGTTGAAGAACCCTGTTTTCATGTCCTTAGTTATAGCAGGCACGACTGAAGCAATGGTCATCACTGGATTTGTCACATTTATGCCAAAATTCATTGAAAATCAATTTGGCCTAACTGCGAGCCTAGCAGCAATTCTGGGAGGTAAGCAGTTTCATTTATTTCCTTAACAGATAATATTTCAGTAATTTGTTAAAAGGGATAATTGATCAGAAGTTGCTGAAAATATATCGGCTGATGAATGACTGACGGACCCTCTTATTTATATGCAAATTGGCCAGTAGCTTCTCAAGAAAATGAGATACGCCAGAATTGTGTTAGTGATAATGGGAACTGCAGATGCTGAGAATCCGAGATAATAAAATGTGAGGCTGGATGAACACAGCAGGCCCAGCAGCATCTCAGGAGCACAAAAGCTGACGTTTCGGGCCTAGACCCTTCATCAGAAAGGGGAATGGGGTGAGGGTTCTGGAATAAATAGGGAGAGAGGGGGAGGCGGACCGAAGATGGAGAGTAAAGAAGATAGGTGGAGAGGAGAGTATAGGTGGGGAGGTAGGGAGGAGATAGGTCAGTCCAGGGAAGATGGACAGGTCAAGGAGGTGGGATGAGGTTAGTAGGTAGGAGATGGAGGTGCGGCTTGGGGTGGGAGGAAGGGATGGGTGAGAGGAAGAACAGGTTAGGGAGGCAGAGGCAGGTTGGACTGGTTTTGGGATGCAGTGGGTGGAGGGGAAGAGCTGGGCTGGTTGTGTGGTGCGGTGGGGGGAGGGAACGAACTGGGCTGGTTTTGGGATGCGGTGGGGGAAGGGGAGATTTTGAAGCTGGTGAAGTCCACATTGATACCATTGGGCTGCAGGGTTCCCAAGCGGAATATGAGTTGCTGTTCCTGCAACCTTCGGGTGGCGTCATTGTGGCACTGCAGGAGGTCCATGATGGACATGTCATCTAAAGAATGGGAGGGGGAGGGGAAATGGTTTGCGACTGGGAGGTGCAGTTGTTTATTGCAAACCGAGCGGAGGTGTTCTGCAAAGCGTCCCCAAGCCTCCACTTGGTTTCCCCAATGTAGAGGAAGCCACACCGGGTACAATGGATGCAGTATACCACATTGGCAGATGTGCAGGTGAACCTCTGCTTAATATGGAAAGTCATCTTGGGGCCTGGGATAGGCGTGAGGGAGAAGGTGTGGGGGCAAGTGTAGCATTTCCTGCGGTTGCAGGGGAAGGTGCCGGGTGTGTGGGGTTGGAGGGCAGTGTGGAGCGAACAAGGGAGTCACGGAGAGAGTGTTCTCTCCGGAAAGCAGACAAGGGTGGGGATGGAAAAATGTCTTGGGTGGTGGGGTCGGATTGTAGATGGCGGAAGTGTCGGAGGATGATGCGTTGTATCCAGAGGTTGGTGGGGTGGTGTGTAAGAACGAGGGGAATCCTCTTTGGACGGTTGCAGCGGGGGCGGGGTGTGAGGGATGTGTTGCGGGAAATGGGGGAGACGCGGTCAAGGGTGTTCTCGACCACTGTGGGGGAAAGTTGCGGTCCTTGAAGAACTTGGACATCTGGGATGTGCGGGAGTGGAATGCCTCATCCTGGGAGCAGATGCGGCGGAGGCGGAGGAATTGGGAATAGGGGATGGAATTTTTGCAGGAGGGTGGGTAGGAGGAGGTGTATTCTAGGTAGTTGTGGGAGTCGGTGGGCTTGAAATGGACATCAGTTACAAGCTGGTTGCCTGAGATGGAGACTGAGAGATCCAGGAAGGTGAGGGATGTGCTGGAGATGGCCCAGGTGAACTGAAGGTTGGGGTGGAAGGTGTTGGTGAAGTGGATGAACTGTTCGAGCTCCTCTGGGGAGCAAGAGGCGGCGCCGATACAGTCATCAATGTAACAGAGGAAGAGGTGGGGTTTGGGGCCTGTGTAGGTGCGGAAGAGGGACTGTTCCACGTAACCTACAAAGAGGCAGGCATAGCTGGGGCCCATGCGTGTGCCCATGGCCACCCCCTTAGTCTGTAGGAAGTGGGAAGAATCGAAAGAGAAGTTGTTGAGGGTGAGGACGAGTTCGGCTAGGCGGATAAGGGTGTCGGTGGAGGGGGACTGATCGGGCCTGCGGGACAGGAAGAAGCGGAGGGCCTTGAGGCCATCTGCATGCGGAATACAAGTGTATAGGGACTGCACGTCCATGGTGAAAATGAGGTGTTGGGGGCCGGGGAATTGGAAGTCCTGGAGGAGGTGGAGGGCGTGGGTGGTGTCACGGACGTAGGTAGGGAGTTCCTGGACCAAAGGGGAGAAAATGGAGTCCAGATAGCTGGAGATGAGTTCGGTGGGGCAGGAACAGGCTGAGACAATGGGTCAACCAGGGCAGACAGGTTTGTGGATTTTGGGAAGGAGATAGAAACGGGCCGTGCGTGTTTGGGGAACAATGAGGTTGGAGGCTGTGGGTGGGAGGTCCCCTGAGGTGATGAGGTCATGAATGGTGTTGGAGATGATGGTTTGGTGCTCGGGTGTGGGGTCATGATCGAGGGGGCAGTAGGAGGTGGTGTCGGAGAGTTTGCGTTTGGCCTTGGCGATGTAGAGGTCAGTGTGCCATACTACCACTGCGCCGCCCTTGTCTGCGGGTTTTTTCTCACATACCACCCCACCAACCTCTGGATACAACGCATCATCCAACGACACTTCTGCCATCTACAATTCGACCCCACCACCCAAGACATTTTTCCATCCCCACCCTTGTCTGCTTTCCGGAGAGACCACTCTCTCCGTGACTCCCTTGTTCGCTCCACACTGCCCTCCAACCCCACCACACCCGGCACCTTCCCCTGCAACCGCAGGAAATGCTACACTTGCCCCCACACCTCCTCCCTCACGCCTATCCCAGGCCCCAAGATGACTTTCCATATTAAGCAGAGGTTCACCTGCATATCTGCTAATGTGGTATACTGCATCCATTGTACCCGGTGTGGCTTCCTCTACATTGGGGAAACCAAGCAGAGGTTTGGGGACCGCTTTGCAGAACACCTCTGCTCGGTTTGCAATAAACAACTGCACCTCCCAGTCGCAAACCATTTCCCCTCCCCCTCTCATTCTTTAGATGACATGTCCATCTTGGGCCTCCTGCAGTGCCACAATGACGCCACCCGAAGGTTGCAGGAACAGCAACTCATATTCCGCTTGGGAACCCTGCAGCCATATGGTATCAATGTGGACTTCACCAGCTTCAAAATCTCCCCTTCCCCCACCGCATCCCAAAACCAGCCCAGTTCGCCCCCTCCCCCCACTGCACCACACAACCAGCCCAGCTCTTCCCCTCCACCCACTGCATCCCAAAACCAGTCCAACCTGTCTCTCCCTCCCTAACCTGTTCCTCCTCTCACCCATCACTTCCTCCCACGCCAAGCCGCACCTCCATTTCCTACCTACTAACCTCATCCCACCTCCTTGACCTGTCCGTCTTCCCTGGACTGACCTATCCCCTCCCTACCTCCCCACCTATACTCTCCTCTCCACCTATCTTCTTTTCTCTCCATCTTCGGTCCGCCTCCCCCTCTCTCCCTATTTATTCCAGAACCCTCACCCCATCCCCCTCTCTGATGAAGGGTCTAGGCCCGAAACATCAGCTTTTGTGCTCCTGAGATGCTGCTGGGCCTGCTGTGTTCATCCAACCTCACATTTTATTATTACGCCAGAATTGTAATTCACCAGAAGTTGTTGGTCAGATTTCACCAATAGCTTTGTGACTATTACCCTTAATTTTCATGAAATTACTTCTGAATTTTCAAAAGGCCTACAATAAGGTACCGCATTACTAATTAATCACAACTAATTTCAGAACAAGTGCAGTCTGGAGACGATTAACAAAATAGATAAACTGGCTACAAAAAAAAAAGTCGATGAGTTAAAGTGAGAGAAAGAGACAGAGAAAAGTTGGAAAGTGATATTCCTCAAGATACCATTCTGAACCCACTGTGTCCCATTTTAGAAAATGATTTGAACTGAAGGATCAGAGGATAAATAATAGGGAAAGGAGCAGGAATCTGCCATAAGGTTTTTGATTCAGCTGCACCATTCAGTACGATCACGGCGATTTTTGGCCTGAACTTCACGCATTCCCATTATCCCTTGATCATAAGTGTGTCCTTTTTTTTACCATCTGTCTTGGCTTTAAGTATAACTCTCTGGGCTAGAAATTTCTCCTCATGTCAATCCCAGATGATCAGCCGCATATACCGAATGTGGGGCCCGTGTTCTAGATACGTCCATGGGGGAAGTAACTCTGTGTCTAACTGCTCAAGCTCCTTCAGCATCTGATATTTTAAAAATTAGATACCTTTTCATTTTTCTGAACTCCAGAGAATATATAATTCAGTCAGTTTTTCATTGCCTGGATCAATCAAGTGCTAAATTTATGTTGCACTGCTTCCAGTGTGAGTAAATCCTGCAGTAAATGTGGAAATAAAAACTGCATATAGTGCTCCAAATGTGGTTTTGCTAAAGCCCTGTATAACTTTGGTAATGCTTTCTTATTCTTGAACTAAAGCCGCTTGAACTAAAGGCCAAAACGCCTTTTGGTTTCCTAGTTGTTTGCTTTATCTGCACACTAAATCTAGCGTTCCTTTTATATGTGCCCCAATGCTGCTTAGAATGAACACATTTAAAAGCTTCCTGCCTTTAAAAATATTCTGCTCTTCTGTTCTTACTGTCAATATGAATAACTTCAGACTTACACTTGTTATGCATTATCTACACCTTGTTATCCATTCACTTAATCTGTTTCTTTCTGTTTGTAGTGACCTCCTCACAATTAGCATTCCTATCTAACTTTGCATTATCAACAAACTTCTGTACATTGCATTTGATGTCTTAGAGAGCATCATTAACACTGATTGCAAGTAGCTGAAGCCCCACCCCTAACCCATGTGGCACAGCCTGACAACTTGAAAATGTTCCTTTCATTCTTCCTGTTTGTTTTCTGTCCATTAAGCAATCCTCTAACCATGCTAATTTATTACCTCCAGCTTCCAGATGAACCTTCTGTGTGGTGCCTTTTCAGATGCCTTTTGGAGATCCAAGTGCACTGCATCTAAAGGTTCCCCTTTTTCTAGCTGACTAGTTATATCCTCAAACAACTCTAATAAACTTGTCAAATATACTATTCTTTTTGGAAAACCATGTTGAATTGTCAGACCGCATTATGAATTTCCAAATGTGTTGTTAATACTTCCTTAGTAATAGATTTCAGCATCTTCTAGGATTTCAGAAATTGGAAGAATGAGTTAATATAGTGGAAGACTGACAAAATACAAGAAAACATTAATGTATTTGAAGAATGGATATATGATTGATAAATGAACTTCAGTAGAGGTAGGTATAGGATGCTAAATATTGGAGGAAGATTAAGAAGGCTACAAACTCCTTGGAAATTAAGCTTGTAACTTAACATAGGTGACATTGGAGAATGAGTGATGATTTGCAATCATATTTCTGTCGCAGATCTGAAGCTATTTAATTCCACATCAGGCACTTAACTGTTCAGTGCTAGGCCTAGAATTTATCCTTAAGTGTGATAGAAATCCCTTTCCTGGGAGCTGTCTGCACATTAGAGACCTACAGTTCTTCATTACCCAAAGCACCACTGGGTACAATGGCATTGGAAGGAGGATTTGGAAGGAAGTGGGATGGTTTTCTATGGCGGCAGCCCTGTATTTTGAAATAGTGCTACTAATGAGAGATAAGTAGCTGGTAATCTTGGTGCCATGTACACTGTCACCTTGCCCTAAAGAGGTATTACTGTCTGTTTTATGTACCTAAGGCTTCCTTTTTCAATTTGATTAATCCAATCAATATGAAGATTAAAACCATCATCGATTATTGCCATACCTTTCTTACAAGTCCACATTTTAATGTATACTCTGTCCTACAGGGTAGCAATTTTTAAAGGAATTGTGAATTATTTGCACAGGTGCTGCCTTCACTTGCTATTTCTTATCCTCAGTCAAACTGATTTTTACATCTTCCAGCACCAAATCAAATTCATTTCTTGCTTCTGTAATGGTCTCATCCTTATTGAACACAGCTTCTCCCCCATCTTCTTCCTTTCTAAACACTCTATTTTCTTAGTTAACCCTCAACTGTTCATTCTCCCATAGCAGACACAATTTCTTGACCCTACCTAAGTCATTATGTGGATTGTAGCAACTGGATCTTTCTCCTCTGAGTCCCATTTCCTATCCAGCCCCAAGATCATGTCTTTAATCCTGACACCAGGAAACTTCAAAACCTTCGTATATTCTCAATTGCAGAGAACAGTTTCCTGTACAGGGTGGCACGGTGGCTCAGTGGTTAGCACTGCAGCCTCACAGCGCCAGGGACCTGGGTTCAATTCCAGCCTCGGGCGACTGTGTGGAGTTTGCACATTCTCCTTTTGTCTGCGTGGGTTTCCTCCAGGTGCCCTGGCTTCTTCCCACAGTCCAAAGATGTGCAGGCTAGGTGGATCGGCCATGTTAAATTGCCCATAGTGTTCAGGGGTGTGTGGGTTATAAAAGGATGGATCTGGGTGGGATGCTCCAAGGGGTGGTGTGGACTTGTTTGTCCAAAGGGCCTATTTCTGCACTGTAGGGAATCTAATCTAATAACTGAAAACTTTAGTTGAAAGTAAAAATTTGTGGAAGAAATTAGAGGTCTTTGATCACCTAACTAAACAGTGCTCTATTCCTGTTAAATTTTTTAGATACTGTGCACATTTGGTGTGCTTACTGAAGGATGGATGTATTCACCTTGAAGATGATACAGCAAATGTGCACTAGATTGTTTCTTAATATAAATCTATAAAACCCCGAATCTACATGTGACCCTCCTCTTAACTGCATCTAATTTAAATGTATCCCTCCTAAAATAAGGAATATTTGGAGTCTAGAGAATTGTGGATGCTTCATTGTTGAGTTTATTTAAGGCTGAGCTACATGGAACTAATTTTAGACATAAAAGAGGATCAAGAAATGGACTATTTATGTAAGAGTAATCTTCAATCAATATCGATGTATAACAAAGCAAAATTATATATAATTGATAGAATAGGAAAACACATTAAATTGTATTGATCATCCAAAAATAATAAATAAGGTACTGTAATGTAACATTGACAGTAAAGCTATGTGTTTTATACACAGCCTTTTATGTGAACCAAATCACAAGCATCATGTGAAAAGAAGTACAAACAGGTATTTTTCAAATAAAGAAGGTAGTATAATCAGACTGTTTCCACTCATCTAAATTATTCAGTCCATACATATAAAAAAAATCCAAGAATCTGACATGCTTGTTATTTATACTAGGACTTTGAGACAAGAACATAACAAATATACCCTAAAAATATCAGAGATAAAGTAAAATCTAGAAGCTTAGAATTTTGGTCAGAGACAATGGGGACTGCAGATGCGGGAGAATCTGAGATAACAAAGTGTGGAGCTGGATGAACGTAGCAGGCCAAGCAGCATCTTAGGAGCACAAAAGCTGACATTTCAGGCCTAGATCCTTTAGGCCCTAAATGTCAACTTTTGTGCTCCTAAGATGCTGCTCGGCCTGCTGCGTTCATCCAGCTCCACACTTTGTTATCTTGGAATATGGATTAAGTATAAACTCCAAAAAGGCTGAAAACACTAGTAGTTAGAGGGAATACATCAGAAGATATCAGAGTGGATGGTGTCACATTGGAGATAGTACATAGAACATAGAAAATTACAGCACAGTACAGGCCCTTCGGCCCTCGATGTTGTGCCGACCTGTCATACCGATCTGAAGCCCATCTAACCTACACTATTCCATATACGCCCATATGCTTGTCCAATGATGACTTAAATGTACTTAAAGTTGGCGAATCTACTACCGTTGCAGGCAAAGCATTCCATTCCCTTACTACTCTCTGAGTAAAGAAACTACCTCTGACATCTGCTCTATATCTTTCACCCCTCAATTTAAAACTATGCCCCCTCGTGCTCGCCGTCACCATCCTAGGAAAAAGGCTCTCCCTATCTACCCTATCTAACCCTCTGATTATTTTATATGTCTTAATTAAGTCACCTCTCAACCTTCTTCTCTCTAATGAAAACAGCCTCAGTCCCTCAGTCTTTCGTCGTAAGGCCTTCCCTCCATACCAGGCAACATCCTAGTAAATCTCCTCTGCACCCTTTCAAAGCTTCCACATCCTTCTTATAATGCGGTGACCAGAACTGTACGCAATACTCCAAGTGCGGCCGCACCAGAGTTTTGTACAGCTGCAGCATAACCTCTTGGTTTTGGAACTCGATCCCTCTATTAATAAAAGCTAAAACACTGTATGCCTTCTGAACAGCCCTGTCAACCTGGGTGGCAACTTTCAAGGATCTGTGTACATGGACACCGAGATCTCTCTGCTCATCTACATAGAGATGTAGATATATTTTTCTGTTTAGCATGAATGATAACAGAAAATGGCAGATGTGTTGCAGGAGTTAGAAGGATGGAGTGGGCAAAATATAGTGTGGTGACGATGAAGGTTGTGTTAACGTTAACAAGGGAACATTCTATGGCGACATTCTGTTTTCATGTATAACTCAGAACTTTGGTTGACAGTAAAAATTTGTGGAAGAAAATAGAGGCCTTTGAAATTTGGTTGCTAAAAATTCTATATAATGGCTATAAATCAAACAAGGAGGCACTAGAAATTGCAAGACCAAAAATAACTCTTAATAATGTCATTCAGGAAAAGAACTATTAGTGTTTTGATCACTTGATCAGATCTGAAAAGCTACAGAGATATCTTCTAGAGGGCAAAGTAAATGACAACAATAAGATGGGTCAATTTAGGCATAGTTGGATGACAGAAATTAGAGTGTTTTCAAAAGAACAAAGGAGAAGTATGTTAAAGGAACAGGCCCCCCGGCCTTCCAAGTTTGTGCCGATCATCATGCACTGACTAAACTAAAAAACAAACCTTCTGCCCTTATTCGGTCCGTATCCCATTATTCCCTCCCTGTTCATGTAACCATTCAGACGCCTCTTAAATGTCGCCAACCTGCCTGCTTTCACCACATCCACTGGCAGTGCATTCCAGGCTCCTACCACCTTCTGCGTGAAAAACATTCCTCGCACATCTCCCTTAAATTTTTAATCGAGCTCTGAGGAAGGGTCACCAGACCGAAATGTTAACTTTGATTGTTTTCTTCACAGCTGCTGCCAGACCTGCTGAGCTTTTCCAGCAACGTCTGTTTTCATCTCTTAAACATGTGCCCTCCCACCTGGAACCTGTACCCCTTGTAACTGAGACTTCAACTCTGGGGAAAAAGCCTCTGGCTATTCACCCTGTGTATGACTCTCAAAATTTCGTAGGCCTCTATCAGGTTTCCTATCAGCCACTGCCTTTCAAGTGAAAACAATCTTAGTCTTTTTAACCTTTCCTTCTAGCCAATGCCCTTGAGATCAGGCAATATTCTGATGAACCTTCTTTGCACTGTCTCCAAAGCTTCCACATCCTCCTGGTAGTGTGGTGACCAAAATTGAACACAATACTCCAAATGCAGCCTAACAAGGGTTTTAAATAGCTGCGACATATTTTACCAACCCTTGTGCTCCATGCCCTGACTGACGAAGGCAAGCATGCCATATGCCTTCCTAATCACTTTTGGTCACCTGAGTTGCCACTTTTTGAGAACTGTGGACCTGCGCACCCAGATCCATCTGTATGTTAATGTTCCTAAAGATTCTGCCATTAACAATATAGTTCACATCCAAATTTGATCCTCCAAATGCATCTTCTCGCATTTGTCTAGATTAAATTCCATCTGCCATTTCTGTGCCCAAGTCACCAATCTATCTACATCCTGTTGTATCGTTTCACAATCGTTGACACTATCAGCAACTCTACCAATCTTCATGTTATCTGCAAACTTACTAATCAGACTATCCACATTTTCCTTGAGATCATTTATATATACTACAAACAACAGAGAACCTAAGCCTGACCCCTCTGGAACATCACTAGTTACCAGTCTCCATTCTGAGAATACACCCTTCCACCACTACCTTCTGTCTTCTATGACCAAGCCAGTTTTGTAGCCATCTAGCTAGCCCACCCCAAATCCCATGTGATTTTAAATGATGAGCCATGTTTTTAAATGATGATTTCAGATGAGCTATAGTCAATGTGCGAGATAAATGTTGGACCTGGACATTAGTGGCTGGTCAGCATTTACTACCAGTCCCTTGTTGCCCTTAAGGTGCCAGTGAGCTGACTTTTTGAACTGCTGCGGTGCACCTCCTGTAGTTTGGGAAGGACTTCCAGGATTTTGACCCAGCAACAATGAAGGAATTGTGATATGAAGAGTAGCTTGGAGAAGAATGTGCACTTGGTGCTGTTTCCGGGTATCTGTCCTTCTAGGTGGAAGCGGTCATGCATTTTCAAGATGCTGTCTAATTATCTTTGGTGAATTTCTACAGTGCATCTTGTAGATAGCACAGAATGCTGCTATTGAGCATTGGTGGTGGAGGGGATGGATGTGGTGCCAATCAAGTGGGCTGTTTTGTCCTGGATGGTATCAAACTTCTTGAGTCTTGTTTGAGCAGCACTCATCCAGGCATGTGGGGACTTTTCCATCATACACCTGACTTTGCCTTTTGATGGTGGTCAGGCTATGGGGAGCCAGAAGGAAAGTTACTCACCACAGTAGTCCCAGCCACTGACCTGATCTTGTAGCCACTGTTTTTATATGGTGAGCCCATTTGAGTTTCTGATGAACGGTAAATCCAAGGATGTTGATAGTGGTGGATTCTGTGATGGTAACATTATTGAATGTCAACAGGCGGTAGTTAGATAGTTTCTTGTTGGAGATAGTCATTGTCTGGCATTTGTGTAGCGTGAATGATACATGCTCCCTGTCAGGCCAAGCCTGAATTTTGTCCAGATCTTGTTGTGAATGTGGTATATCATGGCAGCAGATCTTCCAGTAGGAATAACTAAGAGCAACAATTGCATTTGGATATTTCATCTGTCAGGAAATTAGGGGAGATGGGGAGTGAGAAGCATGATGCAACTGAGTTTGAAGATCAGCTATAATCATCGTGAATGACTGACCAGGCTGAAGGAATCTACTCCTGCTGCTGTTGTAGGTTCTTATTTAACAAAAGCATGATTGATGATTTTAACAGCATATAATCTGTGGCATGGCTGAAGTCAGGTGATGTTAGAGATGTTGAAATTGACAGCCTTAGGAATGTCACAGATATGTATTTGGAAGCTCATCTCAGGGTCTAATTTGACCTCTGTTCCAATTAGTTCTGATGAAAGGTCACAATCATTAAATTAACATTAACAAAGTTAACCTTGTTTCTCCCTTCACAGATGCTACCAGCCCTGCTAAATATTTCTATCATTTTTGTGTCTGTTGAAAATAGTCTGCCTTGGTCTCAGATTGTCACGGGAGACAAATGGAGTCAGCAGTTAGAGAGCAGAATTTGGAGCAATGACTGAGGACAATGGCTGACAAATTTAGTTTCATAATTTAGCCATTGTGGTGGAATTGAAAGAGTTGGTGAGGTAGAGATGGGTGTTGTCAGTATTTCTGTGCTGTTCAATATTGTCACAGAGAGGCACCTGGTAGATGGGAGATAGTAGAGGGTCAAGTGGAGATCCTAGGGAGATACCAAAGATGTTGGTTTGAAAATGTAAGGAGAAGCCTTCAAGAACAATACTCAGATACGATTTAATAAATAAGAATAGAACCAGGGCGAGTGCAGTCTCACCCACCTAGTGACAGCAGAGTGGCATTACAAGAGTTTGATACAGTCAACTGTGTGAAAATACAGGGATCGAGTTGGAGATATGTCATTTGTGGCTTTGATAAGAATTGGTCATGTACTATGACAGAGTTTCAAATCTAATTTAAGAGATTCACATGTGAAGTTTGAGGAAAAAACAGGCATGGAATTGAGAGGCGATTATG
This sequence comes from Stegostoma tigrinum, assembly GCF_030684315.1. Lineage (NCBI taxonomy): Eukaryota > Metazoa > Chordata > Chondrichthyes > Orectolobiformes > Stegostomatidae > Stegostoma > Stegostoma tigrinum. The sequence goes on from NC_081356.1 coordinate 84,509,621, forward strand.
TTCAAGGACTGAAAGTAAAGAGAGATTGGAGATGTGATGGTAATTTGCCAGGACAGTGCCTGTACTGCATGTAGACAAGCTTTTCACTGTATTTTGGTACATGTGACAATAAATCAATCAATCAGTGAGGCGAAGGGTTGGTTTATTAAGGGAAGTGGGAGTGGCACCAGATTTTAAGGTCAGAGTAACAACCACTCCTCAAAAAAAAGAGCAATGTTACCAAATGTGAAGACCTTGAAGAGAATTTGGATGATCAGCATTGCAGTGCGAATTAAGTTGTGGGGACAGGAGGAGGATCTCGTGCACAAAATGTGCTTTGAGAAGGCATGATGGGAGCTAGGATGGAAACTGTACAGTAATGTACAGAGACTTTTGCCCTGTTGAGCTAGGCCCTCATACTTATTGCCAGAAACAATCATACTTAAAACCTATGGTGGTTCCTGTTACGACTCCAAAATTTTGAATTAGATTACTTTTGGTGTGCACTCCTGACCACCTGTGGTCTTGCCCCATTCCATGAGTAGAATGTCTGACAGGGACTGACTTAATTTAGATCTTGTTGAGCTGAACATCCCTTACAACCAGTTTACGACTGCATCTGCCACTACAACTGTACTGGAGATTTGGAGAATTATCCAGATTGAATTAGGGTTAATGAAGATTCTAATTGATTAATCATTCAGAATGTTATTCTTTGCTTTCATCGTTGCAGAAATAATTTTACATTATCTGGTGATAGAAAAGACAAGGCACACTTAAGCATATAAATATTTCAAAGTGAAAAATTCTTTCTTTTAAATTCACAGCATCCTAATGCTTGTATGTAACAATTAATGTGACTTTTATTTAGAAATTGTTGATGTTGTACAGGGCAGCATGGTGGCTCAGTGGTTAGCACTGCAGCCTCACAGCACCAGGGACCTGGGTTCGATTCCAGCCTCGGGTAACTGTCTGTGCGGAGTTTGCACATTCTCCCCGTGTCTGCGAGGGTTTCCTCCAGGTGCCCTGGTTTCTTCCCACAGTCCAAAGATGTGCAGGCGAGGTGGATTGGCCATGTTAAGTTGCATATAGTGTTTAGGGGTGTGTGGGTTATAGGGGGATGGGTCTGGGTGGGATGCTCCGATGGGCGGTGTGGACTTGTTGGGCCGAAGGGCCTGTTTCCACACTGTAGAGAATCTAATCTAATCTAATCTAATCTATTTACCAAACTGATGTGAGCCAGACACACCATGAATGGCTTTGTGAACAAAGTTGTATCACTGTTATTAAGAGATATTTGTGGCAGTAGCAGATAAGTATTTCTGCAGAAAATACATAGGTATTTCCAGTGAACCATGTGGCCTGACAATGACATAATTATTTCTAATTTTTTTACTTTTAAGGAGCAGTACTTATCCCCGGAGCTTTTATTGGTCAAATTATTGGTGGGCTCATCATTACCAAACTGAAACTTCAGTGTCGAAATGTGATAAGAATGAGTGCAGCCACATGCATATTATCACTGCTTTGTGCTTTAGTTTTTGTTTTTGCTCAATGTTCGAATCAGCCATTTGCTGGAGCCAACCAGGACTATAATTTGTAAGTAAATATGAAATTATTTTAATTTTTCCATATTTACTATATGAAACGTCTTTTAAATCACCTATGTGATTATCACAATGTGTAAACTTCTGGTGCAAGTTGTGGGACTGGTTAATATTTTCATCATTTAATAGAAATAATTTAACAACTTGATCTTCCGTGGTCTTGCACATAATCAGGATCAGGCATAATGTTCGGGTGAAACATAACTGGAGAGGAATAACTGAATCATGATGCACAGAGATTTCTAGCATGGAAATTGGGGAGGGACAACTAATTGTGCACCCACTAAAAACAGCAACAGGGATTGACAGACGTATTTCAGTTATGCCCATTGCTTGCAATGCAGGCAGTACACCAACTTTGAGCTGACTAGATATTTGAATGAACTCTGCTGCCAAAGGTTACTGTCTGCATTGTTCATTGGCTAGATTCATCAGCAGAGGGCCACCATCATGAGTAACTAGCATCACTTTAAGGCTAGCCTGCAATTGTGAAATAGGATGTGCAGTGTAACAATCACAATAAGGCAGGTCAAAGAGAATCTGACCTGGGTAAAAGTAAAGAATGGCACAACAGGGATGAGCACAAGCTCCAAGGTTTTTAGACACTACACGTCTTGATGAAGGAGGTGCAAAGAATGATAGAAGTCCTGTTTACACAGTTGAGATGAAGACCAATTAGACAGATGGTCACAAACCAACAGGAACAGGTAGCTGTGGAGCTCAATGCCAGGTATCAAGTCCTTGGAGCCCCAGTGCTGTGCTTCAAGAAAACCAATGGCCTTAAATGAATAGTCACTGTTGGTGAAGGCATCTTCAAATTCAGTAATTCCTTATGTAAGGATGATGGTACATTTCATTATAATATCACAAATGCAACAGAGAACATCTCAAGAACACCTTGCACTTGTGATTTAGTAGTTCCAAGGTCTCCTGATCATTTCCATTAAACCAGTTCCTGTATTGGAAACTAAACCCAAAGGAACAAAAGCAGATTGATGGACACATGAAGGCTGAGGTCCAACAAGTAAGTTTCCTGAAAAGTAGATGGTGGACAGAAAGAGTGCATGAAATACATCGACTTGCCATGCATTCTTCAGCACCTTTAAGACCATTTATGACTAAGCAGCCTAACCCACTGAAAGCTAAGATTGGACTGGCTTTCATCAAAAGTGTAGATGCAGTGAGTGCTTTTCAGAAGGAGGATTTCACGAATCTCCTCAAAACGGAAACTCCGTCATCAACGTGAGTGCCTTTAACCAAATTACAGTATGCCACTTGCCAATATCACAGCATAATCCCAGCCCATCACGAAGAGGAAAGTCTACTCACCGGCTCAGAACCAACAGGACCGCTGATCATAGAAATAAAGAATCCCTACAGTGCAGAAAGGCCATTCGGCCCACTGAATCTGAAGCAACCTTCCAAAGAGCATCCCACCTAGCCTCGGCCCACCCCCTTAATGTTGTATGGCATTTTCACCATGGCTAATCCACCTAACCTGCACATCCTTGGATGTTACAGGGAAATTTTTAGCATGGCCAATCCACCTAACCTGCGCATCTTTGGACTGTGGGAGGAAACTGGAGCACCCAGAGGTGAGGCAGATGGAATCCCTGCTGAAATAATAAAATGGAGTTGAAAAGTACACTTGGCTCATGTACATGCCCTTATCTCTCCTTTGGATGGAGGAGAGATTTCCAGAGCATCTCCAAGATGCTGTTTTGTGATCACCCTCAACAATGGAGATAAAACAGGATACAGTAATCACAGAGAGATATTCTCTGCTATCAGCCACAGGGAAGATCACTGCACAAATCCTCCTCAGTTGTTCCCTCCCAGTGGCTGAAGATCTTCTGCCAGAGTCACAATATGTATTCTGTCCATCAAGAGGTATAGTGGTCATGGTCTCCATGCCAAAACAAGCCCAAGAAAAGTTCATAGAGCAGCAGCAATCTACACAAATGGCTTTTTTTATTCTCACAAAGACTTTTGACTCTGGGAGGGACTTGGAGTGTTCTGTCCAAATTTCTGTCCAAGTGTCTGTAGAAGTCCATTGACCATTTGTGCCTGCTACACAATGGATCCACCACAGATGCAATACATGTGCAAACTGAGGCCAAGTAAGATTCTGTCATTGTACCAGTCGTCGTCTTTTTTTTTGTGACACTCACCCCTTAACTATGAAGCCTCTTGCTGATATCAAGCTAATTTAGAGGATGAGTAGGAAACTATTCAAACTGTGTTGCCTCCAGTCCCAAACAAAGTTCGCCCCAGCCTCTATCATCATGTTGTAATATGCAAACTGCACTTGTCTGTACACATTCAAAAGACCAAGCTTCAAACTATCATTGATGCATTTACTGAGGCATATGAAGGAATGGACTTTGAACTGAACATGTGGAAGACAAAGGTCCTGTATTAGCCAGCTCCTGCTATCGCAACACTACCCAACAAATATCCAGAGTCACAGTCAGCCATTGAACAAAGTGAATCAATTCCCATACTTTGTGAGCTTCCTCTCAGCAAGGACAGATATCAAGTTCATCTCACAACATCGGAGTAGAAGAAAGTTTTCCTCCATATCAAGGGACAGTCTAAGAAGGTAGAAAGGGAACATGTACTCCTTTAACATGCTGGCATTATCTGTAGCATCAGTTGCCAATTAGTTGTAAATCTAATGTTGACGTCAGGCCCACTCTTAATCACTGAATTCAATAAAGACTGGGCCTTATATCAAAGGGATATTAAAGTACCATATTTAAAATACAAATTATCATCAGTGAAAAAATGTAGTCAATTGACTTAATATATTCAGTCTGCAATAAGACACAGAAACTTTTCCCAAAACAGACTGAAAAGGGTAACCACAGTCCCCAAGTCCAGCAGTAAATCTCACTTGAACCGGCAACAAATAACAATTTCAGCTGAGTTTCAATCACTAATTGTTCTACACATTTCAGCACTTTATCTTTGTGAATTATTCTTGCTTTGTGTACTCTATCTCTCTCACTCGCTCATACTGACTCGAAACATTAACTCTGTTCCTCTCCAGAGATGTTGCCGGAACTGCTAACTATTTCCTGCATTTTCTATATTTGTGTCGGTAAACAGGTCCTGATTAACGTTTTTGGGTCCAGAACTGTACTGAGGAAAGGTCACCAGACCTGAAATATTAACTCTGTTTTCTCCTCCACAGATGCTGCCAGACCTGCTGAGTCTTTCCAGCAGCTTTGTTTTTGTTAGCAACAACTTACATTTCAGCTGCCAATTTACTTTTTTCTGATCATTGCTCCATGAATACATCAATGATAGCTTGAAGCTCGGTCTCTCCAGTGTCTACATATACAAGCATCATTTGCATGCCACAAATCGACAACAGTGGTTGGACTGGACTTGGTTTGAGACAGCAGTCAACACAGTTTGCATAGTTCCCTACTCATTCTCTAAATTAGCTTGATATGAGCAGGAGGCCTCACGGTTATGGGGTGGATTGTTGCAACCAGGAAGAAAAAGAATACTGTTCTAAAGTATTTTGTTCTTTCTAAAGTTGCTTAAACTTTGCAAAATTCTACAGGGATTGCTTCAACAGATTCTGTAAGACTTTTAGCTGATTCTTACAGAAAACACTTCTCACCGACATGGGTATTCTATTTGGCAATTCCCCAGAAATACAGCATGACATGGAGAATGAATGGCGCATGACAGGTTGTTGAGAGAAGAAAGACCAAGAGTGGAGGAGTAGCGAGGCTGCAGGACCCACACCTAACAATCCAGGCAGTCACTGCAAAAAAAAACAATATGATTAGGTTTAGTGAGACATAAATAAACAAGAAATATGAAAGTGCAACTCGAGCAGCTGGCACAGAAGCCCTCTGCAGACTATTTTTAAAAATTTTCCTGTACCAATATGGTATTCAGTGCATACATCAATAGACATTTCCGTCATCACAATCTCTTCATCTCATCTGTGTGTTTCGGTTCTGAAATTCTGGTTATTCCCCGAATCTTTATCTGGCTTTCCAACCCCAAAATCGATCTTCCTCTCTCCTACGATACATATTTGTTTGCTCCTCCAGTCATTTGTTTTTGTAACCCTAGTGTTTGGCTACTCTAATGCTTTGATCTTCTGTTTGTTTCATAACCTCCCTTGTTCCATAACTTCCTCTTCCATGTTCCCTGATTTTTGTCTGATCCCATTGTGCTTATATTTCTGTGTTTCTATTGTAGCATTTTCTGGCCCATAGTAAGTTGATTGTCTTTCATTGACCTATGCTTCTAAACAGCTTGGAGCTCATAAAACATCACTGGTCAAACTATTGTTCACTTAAAAACATGGAGATTCTGGGACAGCTGGAGGCGACAAAACAGCACAACAACAAGTTGAGGGAAGACTAAACAGGGATGTTAGGGGTCGGGGTGATGATGAAACAGCTTTCATGGAGGAGGATACCCGGGCGAGTAGCCCAAGAACAGCATGTGCATTAGTGGACTGATGCTATATACAAAAAATACTAAGAAGCATTAATAGAAACAGTAGAATGAAGAAATGAAGGGTGAAGCAAGCTGGAGAAAGAAAACAAAGAATGTCTAAAGGTGCATTTAAGAATGTAATGAATGTAACTGTAAACCAATTCCTCAACAGCTTATAGCCGAGAAAACTGAAAACCAATATTTCTGCAAATTCTTTGCTTTAAAAATTCAACAGGAGCATCCAGTGACCACTCTCTGAACTGCAAACAGAATGAAAGCAGGTTTTTTAATCATTTGTTCACTATAAATTATAGCTATTATGTGGATCCAGCCATGCTTTGGAGCTGTAATGCCATTAGCATTGAAAAATATTGTTTACAACATTGTTTACATGCATAAGAGACATTGCAGTCAATTTAAAATATGACAGGCTATTAGTCATAGAATCATAAAGTCTTTAAATCACAAATGGAGGTCATTCAGCCAAATTAGTTCATACTGGTTCTCGAGAGAAAATGAAGGAGGGCCATTTTTCTGTTGTGTTATCATAACCCTTCAAATTTATTTGTTTTTTTTTAAATCATTAATCATCTCCACTTCCACCAACTTTACAGCTGGTGAGTTCCAGACATTACCATTTGCTGTGGAAGAAAATTGTTCGTCATATCCTCTTCAGCTTCAGTGTTCTCTTGTCTTTGAACCATCAGCTAAAAGAACATTTCATTGCTTTTCATTGTATTTGTTGTCTACACCTGTCATGGCTGTGTCTTCTTCTTCTTTGGTAGTCCCTTAGGGTTGAAGATGCCTTGCTTCCACTCTGGGGTGGAGGCTTGGAGGCTTTCAGTGGATTCTGCAGTGGCTGAATATTCTAATCTGGGAGCTGCACGTTTTGCCGCAGATGGGGGAGATTGTGTTTCAGGAGGGGCTGTGTGGGATACTCTGGATTCCATGTGTTCTTTCTGTTGCTTGTGCTTGGCCTCTAGGTACTCCACTCATTGACATTCAAAATAGTTAGTGCCTTTGCAGATGCTGTTTCTCCAGTTTGTGCATTCAAAGGCAAGCAATTCCTACATGTGGGTGGGGATGTTGATTTGTTTAGGGAGGATTTCGGGATGTCCTGGTAGCATTTCCTCTGCTCTCCCAATGATCTCTTACCATTACGGAATTCAGAGTCCTGCGTTGTGAATACGGACATTTCAGCCAGCCCATCGCAACCAATCATGTCACACATGATTGTACATCAATACTGGGGATATTGGCCTGGGAATGTTGTACACGTTAGGATACCTATCCTGCCAGTCAATTTGCTGGATTTTGTGAAGGCAGCCCTGATGATGATAACTTTTCTGGGATTTAAGGTGTCTGCTATGCATTGTCCATGTTTCTGATGCACACAAGAAAGTAGGGACTGTAGTGCTCTGCAAATCATGAGATTGGTGCTGGGTTTGAAGTCTTGGATTTCGAACACTGTGTTGCTCTGGCAGCACTGGCACATTGGAGTCCGTGTTGGATCTCATTGTCAATTTTTGTTTGCACTGAAAGGACACTCCCAGGGTATGGGGAATGATTCACCTTTTCCAGGGGCTTGCCATGGATTTTGAAGTTGGCGGCAGGTGTGGGCTGGTAGAGACCATTTGTTTTTCCCGATATTTAATCTGAGGCCCATCCTCTCATATGCCTCAGTGAATACGTTGACAATGGTTTGTAGTTCGGCCTTTGAGTGTGCGTACATGCGGACATTGTCTATATACTGCAGCTCGATAACAGGTTTGTGGGGCTCTTGGTTCTAAGCCTAGAGATAATGAAGGCTGAACAGTTTCTCTGCTTGACCTGAAGATGAGCTCTACTCCAGCAAGAAGCTTCATGGAGATGAGGTGGAGTGATGTGGTGCGGAAAACGGAGAGTAACATTGGTGCAGTGACACAGCCTGCTTGACCCCAGTTTGCACTCGTATTGGGTCTGTGGTGGATCCATTGGTGAGGATCATGGCTTGTATGTCATCGTGAAGCACCTCTATCAAATCTGCCCTCAATTTCTATTGTTTCAAACTGAACAATCCCCATTTCTCCAACCTAATCTTGTGGTTGAAGATCGTGATTCCTGGAACCATTCTGGTACATTGTCTCTTCTTATGCATCAGCTTACACTTACCTGTTAAATTCCATTTATTTCTTGCCCCATTCTGCTCACCCATAAATGTCATTTACTTGTTTGGTATCATCCTCAATGTCTTATTTCAAAATTTTTGCTCTGTACTGACTGTTGAAAAACACCATTATCTACCATCCTTCAGTCTGAGAAACAAACATTGACTACAATCTGCTAATATTTTTCTTCCTTATGCTAATTTTTATCCAGAATGACACTGACTCTCCTATTCCACAGTCTCATTGTTTTGAACAAACTTTAATATAGTATATTGTCAAACACTTCCTCAACATCCATAGGTAGCATTTCTTCCATCAACTTTTGTGACTTCATCAAGAATTTTACTTGGATAAGCCTAGCGCAAATTGATTTTTGGTCCTCTATGTTTTATGCAGATAATTAAATTCACAGAATAGTAATTTTCAAGTCCTTTTCTTAATTTTTTGTTACAGGTGGACCAGGAAAGGGGATTTTCTTACATGTGCTCAAGGATAATTTTGAATCATCTCACACAAAAATAAGACAGATGTTTATTGTTATTTAGGAGCAACCTATTAATCCTAAGCAATATTAATTGTTCATTTGGGTGCCATGCTTAAATTAATAGCAAAACCAACACCAATGGCATCCCAAAGACAATGGTTCTTATACAAAAGCCATCGCTGAAGGAACAGGACTTCATCCTTCAATGTTAATCTGTAACTTTATGTGAACTATGAAAAACATTATTTTTTTTTCTCCCCATATTGTCCCACAGAAACAGCACTGCAGAAAATATCGATTTGGTGGCACCTTGCAATAAGGACTGTAATTGCATTCGTTCTTACTTCAATCCTGTATGTGGTGCAAATCATGTCCAGTACTTTTCTGCTTGCTATGCAGGTTGTTCAAATGCATCAATAACAGATGGCATTCTGGTATGTTTTCTAATTTTAAGATAATTTACCAGTAATTCTGATTAGCTATTTTAACAAAGTTAAAATGTATCATGATTATATAAATGATCCATTGAAAAATACAGAGTGGTGAAATAATTATAGGAACTTTGATTTCTGCTCTTGAGCAATATTAGCTCGATGTGATGCCTTTGCTGTCTGGGCAAGGAGAGTTAACTTGCTTTCTGCTTTTGTGCAGTAGTTCACTTCTTATTTTCAGCCCTCACCACTGGCTACCAGCACTATGTAAAAGAGCGTACAACATTGGATGCTCCCTGACAACATGGAAAATTGCCCAAGAATGTCTTTTACACAAAAGCAGGACAGATCCAGTCGTGCCACTTACTACCACATTAGTCTTCACTTAAACATCAGGAAAGTGATGGACATTCTCATTGACAGTACTACCAAGCAGCCCTTGCACAGCAATACCTACTTACCAGTGCTCAACATGCCTTCATCTCCTGGCTTCATTAAACTTTATTCTAAACATAGGCAAAAAAAAAGCTGAACAAAAGACATGAAATTAAAGTGGTTGACATCAAGGCAGAATTAGACTCAGTCAGGCTAGAAGCCTCTGGCAAAATTGAAGTCAATAAAAATCACCAGGAACATTATTTAGCGATTGGAGTCACATCCAGCATTAAGGAAAATGGTTTTGCTTATTGGCGTCAATCCTCTCAACTCTGGACATTGCTGCAGAAGTTCGTTGGGGCAGTATCCCACCATCATCAGTTGCTTCATCACTGATCTTCCCAGAGATTGCAGGGCTCTGAGACGCAGAGAGATTGATGTATTTTGGTACATGAGTTGTTGAAGGTTATGTAGGTTAGGCAAGTAATTAGGGAAGCTAACAGTATGTTGGCATGTATCATAATAGGAATCGTGTACAAAAATAGGGAGTTTATGCTTCAGTTATTTCATGCACTGACCAAATCTGGAACACTGTGCACTATACCTGTTATCTTATTTGACAAAGGATATCAATATGTAGGAGTCAGTTCAGAGAAGTACGACAGTAGTATGGAATGAGTGGTTTGTCTTGTGAGGAAAGATTGGACAAGCTCAGTTTTTATCTGCTGGAATCATAGAATCATACAGTACAGAACAGGCCTTTGACCCACTGAATCTGCACTAAGAACAAACTTGTTCTGAATTTACAGTACTTTGCAGCACTTGGCCTATAACCTTGAATGTTATGAATTATAATGCTCAAGCAAATACTTTTTTTAAGTTTTGCGATGTTTCTCACCTCAGTTCTCCTCCCAGGCAGTGTATTCTAGATTTCCACCACCCTCTGAGTAAAAATGTTTTCCTGAAATCCCCTCTGCACCCCTTGCTGTTAACCTTAAAATTACATCCCCTTTGTTAGTTGAAGGTCAACAAGGTGAGCAGTTACTGTCTTGCCACCCTGCCCTGCATAATCATACACACCCCAATCGGGTCCACTCTCGGCTTGCTGGGCCTACTCTAAAGAAAACAACTTGAGTTTTTTCAGCCTCTCCTCTTATCTAAATGGCTGCATCTCAGACAATATCCTAATAAATACCCTCTGCACTCACTCTAGTGCAAATACATCCTTCTTACAATGCAGTGACCAGAACTGTATACAGTGCTCCACCTGTGGTTTAACCGAAGTCCTGCACAGCTCCAACATAGCCTCCATGCTTTTATAATCATGAGATTAGAAGAGTAAAATGGAACTTGATTGAAGCAGATAAGATCTGCTGCCTATTAACAGGGTCAATGTGGAGAGAATGTTTCCTTTTATGGTACAATCTCGAACTAGGTGTCACTTTAAAAATCAAAGATGACCCATTTAAAACAGATGAGGTGATTTTTTTTTCTCTTGAGTGCCATGAGTCTTTGTTCCTTAAAAGATGTTTGCAGCGGAGTTCTCGAGTATTTTTAAGGCAGAGGTGGATAAATCCTTGTTTAGCAAGGAAGGAAAGGTTATCTGTGGTATTTGGAAACATAGCTTTGACTTTGCAATCATTTCACTCTGCTGAGTGTTTGAGTTGCCTCATGTGTGTTCCTCTCATCATGATGTCAGACGTGGACGTTTGCTGGTGGTTGCATAGTATGCAGTCCCATTGACAACTCAAATAAAAGCAAACTACTGTAGATGTTGGCAATCTGAAATAAAAAGAGTAAATGCTGGAAAGAATACTCGCTGGTCTGGCAGCATCTGTGGAGAGAGAGACAAAGTTAGCATTTGAATGGAATATGACTACTTTCAGAATTGAAAGGGGGAGGAAAATGGGTTTTTTTGGTGTTGACAGAGAGGCAGGAGGATCAAGTGGAACAGGTGGTGAAAGTGTCCACAGTACCTGTACCACCCAGAGATGCAACAATATTACCACTTGCATTTTTCTAGCAAGCCCCGTACTGTTCTAACTTGGAACGATATCATCCTTTTTTCATGGTTGTTAGACCAAAAACCAGTAACCTCCTGTCTAACAGTTCTGTGATGTATCCTACACTAGATAGGCAGCAACACCTCAAGAATATGGCTTTCTGCCACTATTTCAAGACCGATCAATGATGGACAACAAACAAATGCCGTCTTTACCAGCACCACCTTTCCAGCGTGCCCTTTAAAGAACAAAAATTAAGTAATTACAACAAATACATTGCCGTAGTTTTGTCCTTAAATACATCATATCTTGTGATACTAAGCTGTACAGACCAGGTTATGTGAATACTCCCTTAAGGTGAGTTGGTATTTATCTCGTGAGGAATTCGATGATCTTTTCTGGCGCAGCTAGAACAACCTCTAGACTCTAAAAATGCATCATTGAACTTGGGAGAGAAAAATCAACCAAACATCCTGTTGATAATTGTTATCCGTGAGCTTCCTCTGAAAATGAAAGGGATCGATTGGACTCAAAATGTTGGGCTGAATCTTACTTTATTTTGCTAAATCCGAGCTGCATTGAGTTTTTTTTGTAGAGTTTTTCACTGTCAGTTTTTTTGCCCTGTCTTGCCAAACACACCTCATAAATTACCTACTGCACCTGATCACTTCTAATTACTGTTGCATCCTACCAAATACCATTCCAACAACAGCTCAGTAGATATCTGCTTAAACACCAGCATTGTTGTGCGCAATTTTTAAAAGCCTGTTGTGCTGCCAGCTATACTTTAAGTCGATATCTGCCCTGCATAGTTCCTAACATGTACACCAGACATAATAGATGGGAAAAATTGTTGCTTCACTTTGCAGGCAGGGTCCTGGAGCACCTACTGGATGGTGGTGCCGATGTGGGATGTTCCCCTCTCACAGAAGCAGCAGTGGAGGCCACTACACCATACCGTGCCAGTCCGATCTGAGGTTGCCCCTGATTAAAGCAGTCTCAGCCATCAGGAAGAATGGCTTGTAATGTAGGAAGAAGGCCTATGTACTTCTCCAGTCTTCCAGGGCAATCTTTTCTCTGCTACCTTAAACTCACTCTATCTCTGTTGCAGTAATCACCTCCCACCAAGGCTCATGCCCCAGCACTCATTATTACCTGCAACATTTTCTCCATGTGCTGTCACCAACCCAACCGCTGCCCTCTGTACTGCCTACTGAGCTGCTTGGGAGACCTCCCCACCTGTACCAACAATATTAGCTGTGCCACTGATGTTCTTCTCCCATAATAGCAGCCTGTGTTTCATTCCAGGGGGAGAACAGCTTACAATTGAGCAGCAAGAGTCAAGATGTGTGCTGCCCATCATTCATCTCCTCATTTCTTATGAGGAGAGAATCTTAATTATGACTTGCCCAATCAAGGCCCAGACTGGTATCTGAATGCTACCCTTGACTCACAGTGGCAGGATCCCCTGAGCAAAGGCTATGCCCCTTGACCTGATAGAGATCTGCTGATAACTATGACAAGCTTCCTGGCTTTGTGTCTAACCAGCTCTGCAGGACGGTGGCAATGAAATTGATATATCTGGGTGAGGAAGCAAAGCGCAAAATGGCTAAGTAAGGCAATGCAAAACGGGATGCTGAAAGGATCCAGTTATGTTCAGAGTGAGCACCATAAGAGCAAGCAAAGGAGACACAGCCTGGACCAGCCCATGAGCTGGGTGCACGTTCCTGAGCACATAGCATGACGATGACATTTGCCAGTACAGCACTGAGCTGCAGAAACATGTGTAAGTGGATTGGAGGTATATCATGAGGGCTGTTAGAGGCTGGCACATCTTAAATAACGATGTCCGTGTATGTAGGCATGTGTGCCTGTGGCCATGGAGTGTACCCTGAGACATTGGTGCCCAGTTTTCAATATGAAAATTGTTAAGAGAAAATGGTGAGCTAAATCCATCTGTATATACTCTGGTTTCCTTTCCGTCCTTTCCTGACATTGTTCACGTTTGATGAGTTTGGTAAGATAGGAGGCTAATAATTTATAATGGCAAATTGTGTCATTACTAATGTGTTTAATAAGCAACAAAGCCTTTTCAATTGGCAAGCAAGAATATTGCACACCATTTGTGAAAGCATAAAAGATGGAGCAGTTGATCTCAACATGATCCTAATTGAACTTGTCACCCAGCTCTGCCACACTTCACACCATGTCAGTCAGATCCCACAGGATTCCATGCATTACTTCTGTTTGTTTCTCCACATATGCTATCAGACCTGCTGAGTTTCTTCAGAAATTTCTTTTACTTCAGATCTCTAGCATCACAGTACTTCACTTTTATTCCAGTAACATCTTGATATATAAATATATCTGTATGACATGATACTGGAAGATGGGAATCAGGTGGTCATGCTGTTCTTATTACAGTAATTCTTTCCCAAATATCAACTTGCTGTTGCAATTGTGCTGTCAAGAAAGAGGAGGCATGGTGTGGTTTGATATTCTTTCACTGCTGTAGTTTAAAATGCACAGTAATGACACTATTATCACACATAAGGAGACAGATGGGATGAGTATATGATGTGGGATGGGATGGAGCGCAGACATCTGACATTGGAAAATTACAAATAAATGAGGATGAAGTAATAAAAATTACCATTCAGATTAAATGTTAAGGGCACTACTCAAATTGTTAAACTTGTTTTTCTCTCTCAAACAAGAACAAAGAAAATTACAGCACAGGAACAGGCCCTTCGGCCCTCCAAGCCTGTGCCAATCCAGATCCTCTAAACCTGTCACCTGTTTTCGAAGGATCTGTATCCCTCTGTTCCCTGCCCACTCATGTATCTGTTTAGATACATCTTAAATGACGCTATCGTGCCCACCTCTACCACCTCCGCTGGCAACGCATTCCAGGCACCCACCATCCTCTGTGTGAAGAACTTTACACACATATCTCCCTGAAACGTTTCCCCTCTCATCTTAAAATCATGACCCCTAGTAATTGAGTCTCCCGTTCTGGGAAAAAGCTTCTTGCTATTCACCCTGTCTATACCTCTCATGACTTTGTAGACCTCAGTCAGGTCCCCCCTCAACCTCCATCTTTCTAATGTAAATAATCCTAATCTACTCAACCTTGCTTTATAGCTAACACCCTTCATACTGGGCAACATCCTAGTTAACCTCCTCCGCACCCTGTCCAAAGCATCCACATCCTTTTGGTAATGTGGGGGCCAGAACTGTACGCAATATTCCAAATGTGGTCAAACCAAAATCCTGTACAACTGTAACATGACCTGCCAACCCTTGTTCTGAATACCCCATCCAGTGAATGAAAGCATGCCGTATGCCTTCTTGACCACTATATCGACCTGCTTTGCTACTTCAGGGTACAATGGATCTGAACACCCAGATCTCTCTGCGCGTCAATTGTCCCCAGGGCTTTTCCATTTACCGTATAGTTCGCTCTTGAATTGGATCTTCCAAAATGCATCACCTCACATTTGTCTGAATTGAACTCCATCTGCCATTTCTCTGCCCAACTTTCCAATTTATCTATATTCTGCTGCATTCTCTGACAGTCCCCTTCGAAATCTGCTACTCCACCAATCTTAGTGTCATCTGCAAACTTGCTAATCAGACCATCTATACCTTCTTCCAGATCATTTACATATGTCGCAAACAACAGTGGTCCCAACATGGGTCCCTGTGGAACACCACCGGTCACAGCTCTCCATTTTGCGGAACTCCCTTCCACTACAACACTCTGTCTCCTGTTGCCCAGGCAGTTCTCTATCCATCTAGCTAGTACACCCTGGACTCCATGCAACTTCACTTTCTCCATCAGCCTACCATGGGGAACCTTCTCAAAAGCCTTACTGAAGTCCACGTATATGACATCTACAGCCGTTCCCTCATCTATCAACTTTGTGACTTCCTCAAAGAATTCTATCAAGTTGGTAAGACATGACCTTCTCTGCACAAAACCATGCTTCCTATCACTAATAAGCCCATTTTCTTCCAAATGTAAATAGGTTCTATCCCTCAGTATTTTCTCCAGCAGCTTCCCCACCACTGACATCAGGCTCACTGGTTTATAATTATCTGGATTATCCTTGCTATCCTTCTTAAACAAGGGACAACATTAGCAATTTTCCAGGACCTCACCTGTGCTCAAGGATGCTGCAAAGATATCTGTTAAGGCCCCAGCTATTTCGTCTCTCATTTCCCTCAGAAACCTGGGATAGATCCCATCTGGACCTGGGAACTTGTCCACCCCAATGTCTTTTAGAATACCTAACACTTACCCCCCACCCCTTACACCGATTTGACCTAAAGTAATCAAACATCTATCCCTAACCTCAACATCCGTCATGTCCCTCTCCTCAGTGAATACTGATGCAAAGTACTCATTAGGAATCTCACTCGTTTTCTCTGACTCCTTGCATAACTTCCCTCCTTTGTCCTTGAGTGGGCCAACCCTTTCTCTTGTTACCCTCTTGCTCCTTATGTATGAATAAAAGGCTTTGGGATTTTCCTTAAACCTGTTTGCTAAAGATATTTCATGACCCCTTTTAGCCCTCTTAATTCCTAATTTCAGATTGGTCCTACTTTCCCAATATTCTTCCAAAGCTTCACCTATTTTCAGTCACCTAGACCTTATGTGTCCTTACTTTTTCCTCTTTGCTAGTCTCACAATTTCACCTGTCATCCATGATTCACTAATCTTGCCCTTTCTATCCCTCATTTTCGCAGGGACATGTCTGTCCTGTACTGTAATCAACCTCTCTTTAAAAGCCTCCCACATATCAAATGTGGATTTACCCTCAAATAGCTGCTCCCAATCCACATTCCATAGCTTCTGCCAAATTTTGCTATAGTTGGCCTTCCCCCAATTTAGCACTCTTCCTTTAGGACCACTCTTGTCTTTGCCCATCAGTATTCTAAAACTTACGGAATTGTGATGACTATTCCCAAAGTAATCCCCTACTGAAACGCCAACCACCTGGCTGGGCTCATTCCCCAACACCACGTCCAGTATGGCCCCTTCCCGAGTTGGACTATTTACATACTGCTCCATAAAACCCTCCTGGATGCTCCTTACAAATCCCGCTCCATCTAAACCCTTAACACTAAGTGAATCCCAGTCAATGTTGGGAAAATTAAATCTTCCGTCACCACCATTCTGTGCTCCTACATCTTTCCATAATCTATTTACATATTTGTACCTCTATCTCACGCTCGCCGTTAGGAGGCCTGTAGTACAGCCCCAACATTGTTCTTGCACCCTTCCTATTTCTGAGCTCTGACCATATTGCCTCACTGCTTGAGTCCTCCATAGTACCCTCCTTCAGCACAGCCGTGATATCCTCTTTGACCAGTAAATCAACTGCTCCACCCCTTTTACCTCCCTCTCTATCCTTCCTGAAGCATCTATATCCTGGGATATTTAGTTGACAATCTTGCCCTTCCCTCAAGAAAGTCTCAGTAATAACAATAACATCACACTCCCAGGTACTAATCCAAGCCCTAAGTTCATCTGCCTTACCTACTACACTTCTCACATTAAAACAAATGCACCTCAAACCACCTGTCCCTTTGCGTTCAATATCTGCTCTCTGTCTACTCTTCCCCTTAGTCACACTGACTTCATTATCTTGTTCCTTGCAGGCTTTAGTTACTTCCTCCTTACTGTCCACTAACCTCCTCATTTGGTTCCCATACCCCTGCTACATTAGTTTAAACCCTCCCCAACTGCGTTAGCAAAAGCACCCTCTAGGACATTGGTTCTAGTCTAGCCCAGGTGTAGACTGTCCGATTTGTAATAGTCTCACCTCCCCCAGAACTGGTCCCAATGTCCCAAAAATCTGAACTCCTCCCCCCTGCACCATCTCTCAAGCCACTCATTTATCCTGCCTATTCTTTCATTTCTACTCTGACTAGCATGTGGCACTGGTAGTGATCCTGAGATTACTACCTTTGAGGTCCTACTTTTTAACTTGGCTCCTAACTCCCTACATTCTGCTTCTAGGACCTCATCCCATTTTTTTTAACTATATCATTGGTGCCTATATGCACCACTACAGCTGGCTGTTCACCCTCCCCCTTCAGAATGTTCTGCAGTTGATCAGAGACATCCCTGACCTGTGCACCTGGGAAGCAACATACCATTCGGGAGTCTCGTTTTCAACCACAGAACTGCCTATCTCTTCCCCTTATAATCAAATTCCCATGACTATAACCCTGAACCCAAACACTGCTGACTATTTTCAGCTTTTGATTTTATTGTAGTGCAGACCATTGCTGTTTTCAAGACCTTTAGTTTCAGTCCAGAGTTGCAAATTTGGCTCCCAGATCTGTTCCATGAAAATGACCTTCCAGTTGTTCACAGCCCAAAAACAAGCTCTTCAAGAAATTAATAAGCAGTTCATTTCATTCTTTCATCAAATGCGTGCACTGCGTAAGGGAAGGGTCAGCATTGTTGCCCTTCCTAGTTACCCTTGTGAAAGCGAAAGGAACCTCCTGCTTGAACCAGTGAAATGCATTTAATATACAGATGTCCTTCATGTTGAACTTTACGGAAAATGAGGAAGTTGTTAGACCTCCCTTCCACACTTAGATATTTACAACATGTTTTGAAGCTGTCAAGATTGGTAAACCATATGACAAACTTGAGAATTCATTCCAAACCAGATGCACATTTTGGAATTTACCAGTATATGTGATATTGTCTTATCCCTGTTTTTGAAATGGTCATTTGATTGTCTCATGTGCTGAAATGTATTTAGTAACAATGTGAAAATATAACTGTCAGACATGTAGCAAAGTGTTACCGTATGGAGATATGAACCAAAAAGTATCAGTGTGACTTCATTGGGAATTGTGTTGCAAAAAGATTTTTGTTCAGCACCTCCATCAGAGTCGGAGCAGCCATGTGGGAACAGCTCTGATGAAAATTCTGGGCGCTTTAATTGTGTTTCCCTTTTGTAATATAGGTTTATCCAAACTGTTCATGTATCCAGCAAGATGGAAGTACTTTTGCTGCACAAGAAGGAAAATGTGGCTCTTCATGTGACAAGATGCCTTTATTTATGGGATTTTTTCTGGCTGCTGTCATTTTCACATTCATGACCAGCACACCAATTACAACATCTGTTCTCAGGTATGCTGTATATGCAATATCCAAAAAAAAAGCACCTATTTTGATAAGCTAATTATTTTTGCCAAACTTCAGGAAATACAATGGGATAAGGTATTTTTAAAAGTGTAAATATAATTTAAATATTTCACGATCTCTATATTTCTGATTATTCTAATCTGAATTGAACACACAGCAGTGCATAAAAGAACAGTTTACAATTTGATACTTTGCATGAACATATTTGGCCAATATTATGAGGCCTTTTAATGTATGATGTTATTAGTGAGCATTTTATTTGTCTTTGGTGTGTCCTCACTAATTACTTGGACATCTTCCAAATTTCTCAGTTTGTTCTATCCAAACTTGCCCAGCCTGTGAAATGTTTGGTGTCCTGTTTGATGTCAGTCTACTTGCATGTACTACTCTTGAAAACAAACTGGCAAGCTCTCCTTCTGCAATCACTTTTGCAGCTGAGTTGATTACATTGAGAGGGACCCTAAATTTTGTACAACTCAGTTGTATCATCTGAAGCTTGAAATGATCCAACATTGTGCTACCCAGATCTCCTCTTACTGAGCTACTTGGCTACAGCTGAAATGCCTGATGGTATTGTGGATCCATCCCTGGGGTTCATGTGCACACAGGTGGTTCTGTCGTTAGTTTCAGCCCTGCCACTTGCCCACCCAAATCCCTGCACTGAATAGCAGCAGATTTGCCCTTCACATAATAATAATCCATTACTGAACTGCCAGTTGTATTTTGAACTACACACCACTGCCTTTGGGGTGAATGTGAGAATTCAGTCCATTGGTATTGGCAGTAATCACTTTACTAAATGTCTCATGCATTCTGAGCTTCATAGATTTTTAAATTTTTCTTTCTGAGAGAGCAACAGTGATTGACCTTGTGATCTGCTTCACGACATCTGAAATACCTGGGCTCATTGCAGTCTGACTTTTGCCCATGTCTTATCTGTTCCTTTTGGTTTTGTCCTGGGAAAATTGGATTGTTGGCTTTCAAAATAGTTCATCTGTGAAATGTTCTGAGGCAGTAACTGCATAAAATGAGAGCATAAGTGCTGGGTAGCTCAAGAGTTTCAGTTCTGAGGAAGGGTCATTGGACCCAAAATATTAACTCTGACTTTCTTCTCCACAGATGTGCCAGACCTGCTGAGCTTTTCCAGCAACTTCTGTTTTTGTTCCTGATTTACACCATCCACAGTTCTTTCAGTTTTTATTCAAGAGTTTCCATTTCTGGTAAAGCATTTGAATTTGTAAATGATCTAGGACTATTGACAGAAATATAGGCCAGCAATTACTGTCCATCCCTATCATTGATGGTTGGCCTTCTTGAAATGTTGTAGTCCATTTGATGTACACCCACCATGCTGTTAAGGATGGAGTTTCAGAATTTTGACCCAGCCGCACTGAAGTAATGGCAATGTTCTTCCATGGCAGGATAGTGAGCAGCTTGGAGGGGATTTATGTCTGATGATGTTCACATGTACCTGTTGCCTTTGTCCTACTGGATTTAATGGTCATGGGTTTGGAGAATGCTGTTTAAGAAGCCTTGGTGAACTTTTGTAGTGCATGTTGTTGATAATACACATGCTGTTTCTGGACATCAATGGTGGAAGAAGTGGATGTTTGTGAATGTGGTGCCAATTAAATAGGCTGCTTTGTCTTGGATAGTGACAAACTTCTTGATTGTTGTTGGAGCGGCACTCTATCAGGCTAGTGGAGGGGGTGCGATCTTGATTCTGACTTAAATCTTGTCATATGGAATACTTGTAGTATTCCTAGCTCTGACCTGCTCTTCTGTCTTCAGTATCTATATGGCTGGTCCAGTTCAGATTATGGTCCATGATAATCTGCCCTCAGGATGTAGACAACGAGGGATTCAGTGATGGTAATGGCCATTGAATACCAAGAGGAGATGGCAGTATTCTGTTTTCTTGGAAATGGTCATTGCCTGGGGTTTTTGTAACATGCATTTTACTTGCTACTTGTTAGCTCAACCTGAATATTATCCAGGCTTTGCTACATTTGGAAGTGAACTGTTTTAGCATGTGAGGAGTCATGAATGGTGCTGAACATAGTGAAAACATTCTCAGTTCTAACTTTTTGATACAGCAGCTGAAGATCATTGGGCCAAGATTACTACCTTGAGGAACAGAGATGTCCTGGAACTGACCTTTAACAGTCACAACCATCTTCCTTTGCGCCACGTATGACTCCAGCTACGAGAGAGTTTTATCCTCTGATTCCTGTTCAATCTAGTTTTGCTCAGACTTCTTGATTCTAAACTCAGTCAATTGCTGCCTTCTGTCAAGACAGTCACTCTCACCTTACCTCTGGAATTCAACTATTCTGTCCATGTTTCAACAAAGGCTGACAAAGAGGTCAGAAGTAGAGTGGACCTGGCAGTATCTGAACTGAACATCAGTGAGAAGGTTATTGCTAAGCAAGTGCAACCTGATAGCACCTTCCATCACTTTACTGATGATTGAGAGTAGACTGATGGGTCAGTAATTGTTGGGTTGGGTTTGACCCAATTTTTGGATAACTTTCCACATTGTTGTGTAAATGCCAGTATTTTAGCTTCACTGGAACAGCTTAGCTGGGGGTCTGGCGAGTTCTGGAGCACCCTTATTCAATTATATTGTTTGAATGTTGTCAGGGCCCATAGCCTTTGCAGTATCCAGTGCCTCCAAGTTGTTTCTTAATTTCACATGGCGTGAATTGGATCGGTTGAACATCGGCATCTGTGATGCTAAGGTCCTCTAGAGGAGGCCAAGATGGATCATACAGTTGGCACTTCTGGTTGAAGGCTGTTGCAATAGCTTCCACCTTGTGTTTTTCACTGATGAGCAAGGCGCCCCCATCATTAAGAATGGGAATATTTGTACAGCCTCCTCCTCCAACGAGTTGTTTAATTTTCCACGACTATTAATGAAGGGATGTGCAGGACTGCAGAGTTGTAATCTGATCTATTGGTTGTGGAGTCCATTAGCCCAGTTTATCACTCGCTGCTTATGTTTGACACACAGTAAATCCTGTTTTGTAGCTGGTAATACGTTTTTATGTTTCCCTGCTGCTGGATCTGATACTTGCATTATCCAATTAACAGAACAGAGGTAGAAATCTAGCTGTTAAAATTATTCTCCTTTAAAATTTGGAAACTTACCTTGATTTAATAGAATTGTGATTTTGATTTATAAAACCCTGTTTACCAGACTTGCTGCTAAAATGTTGTTCTCAGTTTCAAGTTGAGTTCAGTTTGAACAAATATGATCTCAAACACTTTGAACCTAAGGACCATAAGTTTATGTGTATTTTCTGAGTGGTAGGGGACTAAGAACTGTCAAAGGTTAAAGATTTTTGGGAATGCGTAAACTATTTTTTGCTAAATGGCAGGTACTGAAGTAATAGATGGGCTGTTGTAAAATTAACCTTTAATGAAAGAAGGTTAGACTACAAAGGTCAGAGAATTTTACATCTTTTATATAGAGCTTTTGTTATCTCTCAGTAGTTTTTCTTTTATATTAAAATTCTGGATGTTTTTGGTCAAAATTGACATCCATCCCCTCTACCCAAGATAGGAGCCTTCTCGGCTACACTGACAATGAATCCCTGCTGATTTTGACAAATTTAGCTTTCATTATGTGGTGTTGAGCTCCTTCTCTGCCTGGACTTACTCAGGGTACACAGAGGTACATAACAAGTGGGCTAATTAGGTTGAAATTGTATCAATGATAATGGGAACTGCAGATGTTGGAGAATCCAAGATAACAAAGTGTGGAGCTGGATGAACACAGCAGGCCAAGCAGCATCCCAGGAGCACAAAAGCTGACATTTCGGGCCTAGACCCTTCATCAGAGAGGGAGATGGGGAGAGGGAATAAATAGAGAGAGAGGGGGAGGCGGACCGAAGATGGAGTCAAAACAAGATAGGTAGCGAGGAGAGTATAGGTGAGGAGGTAGGGAAGGGATAGGTCAGTCCAGGGAAGATGGACAGGTCAAGGAGCCGGGATGAGGTGGTAGGTAGGAAATGGAGGTGCGGCTTGTGGTGGGAGGAAGGGATGGGTGAGAGGAAGAACAGATTAGGGAAGCAGAGACAGGCTGGGCTGGTTTTGGGATGCAGTAGGGAAAGGGGAGATTTTGAAGCTTGTGAAGTCCACATTGATACCATTGGGCTGCAGGGTTCCCGAGCGGAATATGAGTTGCTGTTCCTGCAACCTTCAGGTGGCATCATTGTGGCACTGCAGGAGGCCCATGATGGACATGTCATCTGAGGAATGGGAGGGGGAAGTTGAAATATTTCGCAACTGGGAGGTGCAGTTGTTTGTTGCAAACCGAGCGGAGGTGTTCTGCAAAGCGGTCCCCAAGCCTCCGCTTGGTTTCCCAATGTAGAGGTAGCCACACTGGGTGCAATGGATACAATATATCACATTGGCAGATGTGGAGGTGAACATCAGCTTGATATGGAAGGTCATCTTGGGGCCTGGGATGGGGGTGAGGGAGGAGGTGTGGGGGCAAATGTAGCACTTCTTGCGGTTGCAGGGGAAGGTGCCGGGTGTGGTGGGGTTGGAGGGGAGTGTGGAGTGAACACGGGAGTCGCGGAGAGAGTGGGCGGCTAATTAGGTTGCTTTGCTGAGTTTTGCTATTCATTGCAGATATACTCTCAAGACCAGTGACTAGCCTTCCCAGGGGCAAAGGTCCATCCCTTGGTGGGTAGTCCACTGAAAAAGGCCTCTTTATGACTTCAATAGCTGACCAGACCACTCCTCCCTGATGATTGCATTACTTTCTTTTGCCTCTGAAATATTTTATACAAACACTTTGATCAGTTTATTCCTCCTAAAACAACTGCTCTTACTGTGTGAGACAGACTGAGGTTCAAACTTAATTTTATTCAGACACCTGCAAGTTAAAGAAAACAACTCTTAGACAAACTAAATTAACTTTTCCTAAAACTATGCTGACTGCCTGAAAAACACATATACTATCCACTCTGGTGAACTTGATTGGGCTGCTGCATTCAATTCACTGAGCTCCATCAATAGGCGATCTCAGGGTCTTCTTAGCCTGAAGGTGGATTTCACACAGTCTTCACTGGCTGCTTCTTATCCAGTCATCTCACCCCTTGAGCTCAGCTCTTTTAACACATGTTTGAACCAAGGCTCTGATGAGGTCAGGCGCTAAGTGGCCCGTGTGGGATCCGAAATATTGAATGAATGGCTGGGAATTTCTCAAAGGTGCTCCCACTCCATATCCACAAAGTTGGTGTGAGTGCACCACAGAACACAATATACCACAACTTACCACACAGTAATTTCACCAAACTGTTGTAAAAAGAAGATAAAATAACAAATTAACCAGTTATCTCATGTTCTTCCAACCAGTCAATGAAAGGGTGCTTACCTTCCTGAGCTGGGGAATAATCTTTAACATAGATTACTGTGTATGAAAGAAGAAAATGAATGACAATAAATATTCCTTACTATAACCTTATTTTTTGTTTTCATATTATTATTCAGGTTGCATAATTTTAACTAGATTTTTTTAAAATTACTTACAGGTGTGTTCCTGATAACCAACGCTCATTTTCATTGGGCATTCAGTGGCTTTTTGTAAGGATCCTAGGTAAGAAGCTAAAATGAAACCATTGGTATTGTAAATTATCAACCAAATGAGATACAAAATAAAAGACTGCAGATGCTGGAAATCTGAAATAGAAACAAGAAATTCTGGATACATTCAGCAGATCAAGCAGCGTATGCAGAATGGAGCAAATGACTTTTCATGTGATCACACATCAGAATAAAATGAAGGTTGAATGAAAATCCCATTTACAAATAAAGGAATGTCACACAGGTCCACAGATAGAATGACATTCATGTATTCAATTGGAACTAAGCACGTGGCAAAATGGCCACATGTGGCCTGGATTTCTGTTGGACTGAGACTGTTGTTCAAGTGGAATCCATCGTAAAGCAGCAGGGACTCAATTTCAAGCTCAAATTCAGAAATTGCTGGAGAAACCATGAGGTCTGCTGTATCTGCGTAGAGAAAACAGTGACCAGAAAACACAAGTCCAGTGACCCTTCTTCAGAACTGATAGCATCTAGAAAAGCTTGGTATTTATCCTGCTGGTGCAGCAGAGGGGGAAAAGGAAGAGTGGATAGGTGGAGGTTGAACCCAGAGAGCAAGAGAGGAGAAAAAGCTTCAGTTTCAGGCTGTCTCTTACATGGCTTAATGATAACAAGGATTGGAACTGTTGTCTTGGAGCAAGATTGACTCCTTTCTTATAACTTGCGATATTCCCAGTTTGTCCTCAAGGGCAATTAGGGACGGGCAATAAATGCTAGCCCGCCAGCAATGCCGGCATCTGCAAATTAATAAATAAATAAATAAACAAACCTGGCCTGGTTTGAAACTGAAAAGAAATTCATTGACCTCCATATGGTTACATCCAGACTAGACCAAGGAGACAACCTGAAGCTCTAGCTCTGCTGAATATTAAGTATTCTTGATCTCAGTACTGACACAGCTTGAGTTCGGGTTTCTCTCATGTCTAAGTCATACACCAACCCTTTTCCCCAAACAGAGAAAATAGAATCTGTTAAAAATGGGGTTGGGATTTCCTGCTGTGGGTTCTGCCCACTATTTTTAAAAGTATTCTGAGTCTCTGAAACTCTGTGGAAAGCTAGGACGAGAAATCTTCACAGTATGTTTTGGCAGGCTTTATTCAGTTTACAGTGAATATCAACAAAATTGGCCAGACTCAGTGCCAGCATCACATTTTAGCAATCACAGTAGCTGGCATTAGAAATGGAAAATGTTACGCAGATGGAGATAAGTCTAAAGCTGAGATTCATTGTTCTGACAAAAAAAGTAAAAGACTATTCTGGGAGTGCTTAGTGATTGAAGTCAACAACAAAAATATGGAAGAGTAGAGTGAGAAGGAAGAGTAAGTGAACAGACAAAATGTTTGAAGAAATATTACAGCTCACTGATCAGAGTCAATGTTAAAACAAAAACATTTTTTTTGAGTTCTTTGGCAGCCAGCAGGTATGGAAGAAATCCAGGCTCTGATTAGCCATTTTTTAAAAAAAAGTTTCCAATTGTACAATGTGTAACCAAAACTGACAGTGCAACAATTAAAATTTTCAAAGGTTGAGACTGACTTTAACTATTAATCCAGTTCTGTTGAGATAATTTTTTAAAACAATAAAAATTAAAACATTAATTTATTTGCCTTGTCCCATTCTCTGTTTCCTATTTCCTTTCACTTCTGTTACATTCTTTGATTTTTTTTAACTTCTAATATACTCTAGCAATAAATCTAAAGCAAGTTCACTTCCTTTTCCTCCAGCCTGTAACTTGCTATTTATTTTGTAGTGGCAGCAAATATTGGATTATTTATTTTTATTGTTGAATTATAGCTTAAAGATTATTTTGAATTAAATATAAAGAAAATGTACATTGTTACTGAATAAATTAGTTATGGCAAAAACCTCTAATTAATCCATTTTTAAACACAAAACCATGATAGAAGGTGGACATAGGATAGTATACAAGACAAAAAATGTCAATTTTGACGGAAAATATAATCAACTATTCAGTAGTATTCCTAGAACTGAAAAAAAAAGACATGCAAAGCAATTGCATTGCAGTCAGAGGACTAGCTGAGATGCTGCACTGATATTAAAACTATAGATTACTACCCAATAGCACAGTGGGTTAAGATTGTCAGCAGTTCTGCTATTTTGATTACAGAGATCCAAAGCTCTATATATGGACTAGGATACACTCAGTATACTCGCTAGGATAGTTGTGAGGTTGCTGCAAAAGACTTCAGTGTCTGGGTTAGACAAAGGCCAGGTGTCCATATTTGTGGGCATCTGATGCTGACAAAATAGGGCTGAGTTGTTTGGACAATCTATACATATTTTCTAATCAATCTATTCAGGGATGAAATGACACTCCTCTGGAGCAATTGGGACCTGAATCTGGGCCCCTTAGTCAAGAGGTATGGACACTACCACAAGACTGCAAGAGCCTTATTTTAGACGATCTGCACAGAAATAAGGACATATGTTACCAGCTGAACAGATTGTTTTTGTTTTCTTTCATTTGTTTCTCGAAAACCTAACAGTACTCCTAAAGTTCGATTTTTAACTTTTCATTTTCTGGCTTACAGGCACTATTCCAGGACCAATTCTGTTTGGTACAGTGATTGATATGTCTTGCATCCTGTGGAATAAGAATGAGTGTGGTGTTCAAGGTGCATGCTGGACATATGATAACCCAAAAATGGCCCATTTAATTACAGCCATTGGTAAGTTTTCCATTCAGTTTCATTGAAGAGAATATGAATATATGTAAATGAATTCTAACTTGAAAAGTAAACACATTCCTTAATGGCTCATTGAATTAAAGTGCTGGCATACTATGAGGAAGCTTCCAATATAATTCAGCTGAGGAGCAGCTGGAATTGTTACTCTGAACTTAGAGCGAATGCTAATTTCAGTTGTTTCAAATGATCAAGTGTGCCTGCAGACATCAGGCTGTGGTCAATCCAAGCTATTATTTTTTTTGCTGCAAACCCAGTGCATCAGCAGCACACAAGTAAACATTCATACTAAAGTGTGGAGCTGGATGAACACAGCAGGCCCAGCAGCATCCCAGGAGCACAAAAGCTGATGTTTCGGGCCTAGACCCTTCATCAGAAATCGGGGAGGGGAAGAGGGTTCTGCAATAAATAGGGAGAGAGAGTGAGGCAGATCGAAGATGGATAGGGGGGAAGATAGGTGGAGAGGAGAGTATAGGTGGGGAGGTGGGGAGGGGATAGGTCAGTCAGGGAAGACGGACAGGTCAAGGGGACGGGATGAGGTTAGTAGGTTGGAAATGGAGGTGCGGCTTGAGGTGGGAGGAGGGGATAGGTGAGAGGAAGAACAAGTTAGGGAAACGGGACAAGCTGGGCTGGTTTTGGGATGCGGTGGGGGAAGGGGAGATTTTGAAGCTTGTGAAATCCACATTGATACCACTGAGCTGCAGGGTTCCCAAGCAGAATATGAGTTGCTGTTCCTGCAACCTATGGCTGGCATCATTATGGCACTGCAGGAGGCCCACAGCTCGTCCCCGCCTCCCTAACCTGTTCTTCCTCTCACCTATCCCCTCCTCCCACCTCAAGCCACACCTCCATTTCCTACCAACTAACCTCATCCCCCTTGACCTGTCCGTCCTCCCCGGACTGACCTATTCCCTCCCTACCTCCCCACCTATACTGTCCTCTCCACCTATCTTCTCCTCCATCATTCTTCGGTCCACCTCCCCCTCTCCCTATTTATTTCAGAATCTTCTCCCCATCCCCCTTTTCTGATGAAGGGTCTAGGCCCAAAGCGTCAGCTTTTGTGCTCCTAAGATGCTGCTTGGCCTGCTGTGTTCATCGAGCTCCACACTTTGTTATCTCGGAATCTCCAGCATCTGCAGTTCCCATTATCTCTAAACATTCATACTCACAGCTTTTATACTTTGTATCAGAATGACAAAATATCATTTGTATTGGTATACGACTCACAATCCTGCATGACAGTGGAATTTATTTCACACAAAATTAACCTTTATTTACTAACTATGCCTCCAGTTACTTTCTCTTTTTGTCTGAAATGAAAATTTGTGAACAGTTATGTCCCTGCTATTTTGTTACAGTTCAATGGCCTGTTTGTATAAATATTTCGCAATTTAAGTCTGATTAATTTAGCTACTCAGAAACACTTGACAAACAAGTCATAATTGATTTTTATGATGTTGGTTGCAAGCTAAATATTATAGAGGACACCGAGGTGATTTTCCCCACCTGTCTTTGATGTAGTGCCATTTTACATCCACCTGAAAGGGTAGAAGTGGCCTCAGTTTTACGTCACATTTTAAGTACAGTACCTTCTGCAGTGCAGCACTTCCTCTGAGTATTGGCCGAACATTTTGCATTTAAATCTCTGGTGTAAGACACGTATCTCCAGTCTTCTAACTGAAAGTCAAGTGTGCCACCAACTGAGCCACAGCAAACACTGCACAGTATACAAAATTTTGAAGGGGTTGGATAGAGTGGATCGAGAGGGAATGTTTCCACTTGCATGATGGTCAGACAAGACAGATTTAAGATACTTAGCAAGAGTGTGGGGAGATAACCTTTTTGGCAATCTAGAATATATTGCCCGAAAGGATGGTGGAAATGGATTTTGTGGTAAATTTCAAAATGAAATTTCATACATTTTTAAAAAGAATAAATTTAAAGTTCTAATGGAATGATTACTTTATAGAACTCGCCTTTTTCTGTGCTGGAAGATTCCTTGTCAGTATAATTTAAATCTGCATGTCCTTTTTCTAGGCACAGTTGCCAAAGTGATCTCGATTGTTGCACTTGCTACAGCTTCTTTTCTGTATAGACCACCAAAGATTACTGAAGGTATAGAAAAAACAGCTGATCAGCCATTGCAACGGTGGAAATTCTGGGCCAAGACCAAGTCTTAACTGTGGCTTGGGAATATTGTGTTTACCAACCATTAAAGCAGTGCAATAACATACCGAGGAACAAAAATAAATACATTTTATATATACTTTTCTTTGCTAAATATGACAATGATTGGAAATTTCTGTCTTGGATGACTTCCACTTTAAAATGTATGTCTATCATATAAAGCAATTGGATTGATTTTGATGTAAATTTGCTCTATTATTCAGGTCTGATCAGAGTTCACCTTTTTCTAAACCGTTTCATTATTATGAATTTTTGGTAAACACAACAACTGGTGGAAATTGATTTGAAAAAGATGTCTATTACCATTATATGAAAACATGTGAAATAGACAAACTGCTTTAGTAGATATTGGAGGTGCCCTATCTATAATGTAGTGTTCTTGATGTTTCATGAGCGAAGTAAATGATATCTAGCCTTTATTTTGGCATATTCCAAAAGTAGTAATTAACTAAATGTGTATGCTAAATAAATTAACAATGAAATACTTTAGGAATCCTTTAACAAATTGATAATATAGAACTAAATATAGAAATAACATGTATAATAAATGTAAGTGCCCCTGAATTTCTGCCTCAGACTTGACTTCTATTTCTGCTATAATTCATGATTGTTTCCTGAAGCCCTTTTTGAAACCACATTAATTAATTCACTCCTGCAGCCAAAATACTTCTATAACTCAGGTCTGGTGCCATTTAATAACCACTTATAGGGCTTCCTTACCTCATCTTTGCTCATGTTCATTTGTTTCTTCATGTCCTAGCCTTCCACATAGTTATCTTGAGAATATTTTCCTTTCTGTGGCCAAACAGAATAAAACAGTCCCAAATTAGAATGTCAAGCTTTTCAACTGGCTTATAGTAGGGACATTATACTTTTCATTAAGATCCCTGGATTGTGAAAGAGGGGAAAACCCACTCATAACCTTAAACCCTATCCTTGTCAACTTGTGTGGTGCTTGTTGAAAGATTACTGCCACTTTGAAAATCATTGGCGATGGTATTGGCGACCAGCCTTTCTTCTGAAGCTGTACCTGGTATGAGCTGTATCCAACATAAAAAAGGGAATTAAAAATAACAAAAATAAGAAGATATAAGGAGAAATGTTTAAATCTGAATGACCACTAGGAACGTTGGGCTGCTCTTCAGGTTTAAAGTACCCATGGTTTGAACTTCTAGTCCCAGGTTATTTGCTTGTGGACAAAAACTAACATCTGTCAAGCAATTTTAAGCTGGAAAGGAGGTATAACTGGGGAAAAGCTGCCCCTTGTGTTCCCACTCACATCACCAAATAACTACAGAAGACCAAAAGCAAAGAACTGTCGATGCTGGAAATCTGGAACAGAAACAGAAATTGCTGGAGAAACCCAGCATGACTGGCAGCATCTGTGGAGAGAAAGCAGAGTCAATTTTTCGGATCCAGTAACCCTTCTACAGAACTGACTGTGGACAGAAAATGCTTGTATATATCCCGAAGATGGTTGGGGAGGGGGCAGAAAGGGTAAACATTAGTTCTTTGATTTCTCTCCACAGATGCTGCCAGAAATGCTGAGTTTCTCCAGCAATTTCTTGTTTTAGATTTTGGTAGCCACTGAAGACTGATATTAGTGGAAGGCTTGGGAGGAAATCAGCTTCTGATCATCTTAGTTATAGTTAGCTCAGAACTTGGAAGACCAAAATTAAAAGAGCCTAAATTATTATTAAACATAAGGATATTCCAACATTGGCAGTTTCCCTTCACTGAGAAGAACAATTTGTTTCATCCCATGAGAAATGAACAGAGTCCAATCTCAACCCAATAGCTCTTAATTGAAAGCTTACCTGTACCAGGCCGAAATGATCATTACAGCCATTTTCTCGTGCACATATTGATACACAACTATGCAACCATCAAACGTGCAACCATTTGTTCTTCTGGATCTGGTCATGACACTGTTTTCGCAATTCCATATTAAACCTCTCCATAGTATTGTCTGTTTAGATTAACTAGTTAAAAAGAAAAGGGAATGTCCAAGGCAACATCCCAAACACTCTAATGCCCAAGTGTTCTAAGCAAAA
Source organism: Stegostoma tigrinum (assembly GCF_030684315.1). Lineage (NCBI taxonomy): Eukaryota > Metazoa > Chordata > Chondrichthyes > Orectolobiformes > Stegostomatidae > Stegostoma > Stegostoma tigrinum. The sequence goes on from NC_081356.1 coordinate 84,540,853, forward strand.
TCTTTGAAAAGCCACAATTTGTCCCCGTTTAGGTGTTGGTTATTTCTGTTTCCACTTCATGTATCTTGAATCAATAAAAAAAATGTATATTATTGTAAATATAATTATTCTGGTAAAATGTAAATGAAAGACTTTTGAAATGTTTTCAATTGTTATTTTGTTGAAGATTTGCCAAAAAAGTTTTAAAACTTGTAATTTCATCATTTTGAGCAATAAAGAAAATTTATTGAAATACTAGCATTTTGGATTATTGATGTTACTAACATCCTGAAGGTTACCACTGACCAAAACCTAACTGGACCAATCAAATAAATACTGTGGATACAAGAGCAGACTAAATGCTGGGAAGTCTACAGAGACTCAGAAGACCCTGTCCTCCATCTCAAGGCAGAAGTCAGGAGGGTGATGGAATGTTCCACTTGCCTGGATGAATGCAGTTCCAATAGCTTTCAGAAGGTCAACAGTATTTGGTACAAAACTCATGCATCATATAGAGCTTCAGCCACAAGACGTATCTTTGAGAAATCACACGTGGGCTCCCACAATTTCCAGTCAACCAGGAAGATGATATCCAAATATTGCTGGAAATGTTTGTGCACAAATTCATATTGATTCCAAAATCAAGCTGAAAATATTAACCCAAGTGTGAAGCTGGATGAACACGGCAGGCCCAGCAGCATCTCAGGAGCACAAAAGCTGACGTTTCGGGCCTAGACCCTTCATCAGAGAGGGGGATGGGGTGAGGGTTCTGGAATAAATAGGGAGAGAGGGGGAGGCGGACCGAAGATGGAGAGAAAAGAAGATAGGTGGAGACGAGAGTATAGGTGGGGAGGTAGGGAGGGGATAGGTCAGTCCAGGGAAGACGGACAGGTCAAGGAGGTGGGATGAGGTTAGTAGGTAGGAGATGGGGGTGCGGCTTGGGGTGGGAGGAAGGGATGGGTGAGAGGAAGAACCGGTTAGGGAGGCAGAGACAGGTTGGACTGGTTTTGGGATGCAGTGGGGGGAGGTGACGAGCTGGGCTGGTTGTGTGGTGCAGTGGCGGGAGGGGAAGAACTGGGCTGGTTTTGGGATGCAGTAGGGAAAGGGGAGATTTTGAAGCTTGTGAAGTCCACATTGATACCATTGGACTGCAGGGTTCCCAAACGGAATAGGAGTTGCTGTTCCTGCAACCTTCGGGTGGCATCATTGTAGCAGTGCAGGAGGCTCATGATGGACATGTCATCTGAGGAATGGGAGGGGAGTTAAAATGGTTCGCGACTGGGAGGTTCAGTTGTTTATTGCGAACCGTGCAGAGGTGTTCTGCAAAGTGGTCCCCAAGCCTCCGCTTTGTTTCCCCAATGTAGAGGAAGCCACACAATGCACACAACTGCACCTCCCAATCGTGAACAGGTCTGGTTGGCCTGCTGTGTTCATCCAGCCCCACAATTTGTTATCTTGGATTCTCCAGCATCTGCAGTTCCCGTTATCACTGAAAGTATTAACCTGTCCACTTTGGTGTCAAAATGCATACACATCCATTGCACAAATGTCTGCTTGTAACTACGTGAAGCAATAGTACCCAACATACTCAAATCATTAAATGCACATAGATGGAGAACACCACTGAAAACAATCCTTGTAATCCTGTCAGCTGCTCAATGACTAGGTTCAGTCAAGTGGTGGTTTTCCAACATGTATTAAATCTCTGTTTCCACTAAATGAGGGAAGGACTGTAGATGTCATATTAGTGGACTTCAGTAAGGCATTTGATAGGGTTCCCCATAGTAGGCAGCTGGAGAAAGTGAAGTCACATGGGGTCCAGGGTGTGCTAGCTAGATGAATAGAGAACTGCCTGGGCAACAGGGGAGACAGAGAGTTGTAGTGGAAGGGAGTTTCTCAAAATGAAGACCTGTGACCAGTGGTGTTCCACAGGGATCCATGTTGGGACCACTGTTGTTTGTGATTTACATAAATGATCTGGAGGAAGGTACAGATGGTCTGATGAGCAAGTTTGCAGATGACACTAGGATTGGTGGATTACCAGATAGTGAAGGGAACTGTCAGAGAATGCAGCAGAATATAGATAGATTGGAGAGTTGGGCAGAGAAATGGCAGATGGAGTTCAATCCAGGCAAATGTGAAGTGATGCATTTTGGAAGATCCAATTCAAGAGCGAACTATACTGTAAATGGAAAAGTCCTGGGGAAAATCGATGAACAGAGAGATCTGGGTGTTCACGTCCATTGTACCCTGAAGGTGGCAACACAGGTTGATAGAGTGGTCAAGAAGCCATACGGCATGCTTTCATTCATCGGATGGGGTATTGAGTACAAGAGTTGGCAGGTCATGTTACAGTTGTATAGGACTTTAGTTCAACCACATTTGGAATACTGCATACAGTTCTGGTCACCACATTACCAAAAGGATGTGGATGGTTTGGAGAGGGTGCAGAAGAGGTTCACCCAGGATGTTGCCTGGTCTGGACGGCTCGAGCTATGAAGATAAGTTGAGTAGATTCAGGTTATTTACATTAGAAAGACAGAGGTTGAAGGGGGACCTGACTGAGGTCTACAAAGTCATGAGAGATATAGACAGGGTGAATACCAAGAAGCTTTTTCCCAGAGCGGGGGACTCAGTTACTAGGGGGTCATGATTTCAAAGTGAGAGGAGGAAAGTTTAAGGGAGATATGTGTGTAAAGTTCTTTACACAGAGGATGGTGGGTGCCTGGAATGCGTTGCCAGCGGAGGTGGTAGAGGCGGGCCCGATAGCATCATTTAATAGGTATCTAGACAGATACATGAATGGGCAGGGAGCAGAAGGATACAGATCCTTGGAAAATAGGCGACAGGTTTAGATAGAGGATCTGGATCAGCGCAGGCCTGGAGGGCCGAAGGGTCTGTTCCTGTGGTGTAATTTTCTTTGTTCTTTGTAAAGCCTGTTATAGATCAATGTTGTTTTATCAGTCCTGACTCCCCTACAGCCACATCATGCCCAGTTAATATAATACATCCAGGTATAGCTCTACAGATTAGTTCAGATGAATCATTGTCACACAAAGCAAGGAAAGGTGAAAGAAAAAGAGGGAAGGTTCAAGTGAGATAGGACAGAGGACAAGACGCTGAATGTCAAAGGGGTGATGGTGCAAGATGGAAGGAGAGTGTAACAGGAATTCCTTGTGATATCCATCCCATCCCTTGTTCAACTTTATGGAAATGTTTGACATATTCCTGTCTCCGCAATGTGGGTTTAATGGATAATCATGGCCTTTTGTGTTTTTCTGTTAAGATAACTCTGTCTGATATTCTGCTGTTGAACCTGAGAATTTATGTAGCTTCAGCAGGCTTCCTTGTGACTATTGTAAGAACAGATTAGCTTTATCTATAAAGTACATAATAGTATAACCACAAATTCATGACAGGACATGCATGAGGCAGATGAAGGGACAAGATATACTACAGTCATTTTTCTTGATGATGCAAAGAAAGGTGGGAAACAAGTTGTGAGCACATAAATAGAATCCTCAAAGAGATGTAAGCAAATTAACTAATTAGAGAAAAATTTGGAACTTGGAGTATAGTGTAGGAAAATGTGAAGTTGTTCACTTAAGTAGTAAAGTAAAAAAGAAGAATATTATATCCATTAAGTGAGACCAACAAATGTTGTAAAGGAGGACTTTGGTGCCATTGACTCATGAATCATTAATAGTCAGTGTGTGGTATGCAGAAAACAATTAGAAAGGCAAATGGTTGACCTTTATTGTAAGGGGGGGGCGCTGGAGTATAGAAGTTGAGAAGGCTTCTTACAATTGCGGAGGGCATCAGTGAGACCACACAGTTCCATGTCCTAATATAAGAAGGGATAAGCTTTCGTTAGAGGCTGTTCAGACCAGCTTCACTGGACCGATCTCTGTGATGAAGGCATTGTTATGAAGAAAGGTTTAACAGTTGAACCAATACTAAGGAGGTTAGAAGAATGAAAGGTGATTTTATTGTAACAAAACATTTTAAGTACTTTTTATTAGGCTTGATTTCAGAGTATGTTTCCGCTTATGGGGAAATACAGAACTGGAGGCACAGTTTCACAATATAGAGTTTTCCATTTAAGACAGAGATGAGACAAATTTCTTCCCTCAGAGGGTCATTTGTATTTAGGATTCTCTGCCCCAGACAGAAATGGAATTTGGGCCATTGAATCTATTTGACGATGAGTTAGTCAGAGTTTTGATTGACAAGCAAGTCAAATGTTATGAGGGCTGGTAAGAAAGTGAAATTAAAGCTATCAATGACCTTATTGTATGATGGAGAACATTCAAAGGGCTGAATGGGATAGTAAGAACTACCGATGCAGGAGTCTGAGATAACACAGTGTAGAGCTGGAGGAACACAGTAGGCCAGGCAGCATCAGAGGAGCAGGAAAACTGACATTTCAGGTTGGGACCCTTCTTCACAAATGGGGGAGGGCAGAGGGAAGAGGGCTCTGAAATAAATAGGGGGTAGGGCTGGGGAAGGTAGGTGGGATGGTGATAGGCGAGTGCTGGTAGGCAGTAGTGGGGATTGGTCAGTGAGATGGGAGGAGTGGATAAGTGGGAGAGAAGGCAGACAGGTTAAGGAGGCGGGATGAGAAGGAGGGCTGATCATGGGATAAGGTTGGGGGTGGGGACATTTTTAAACTAGTAAAGTCCAGATTGAGACCATTGGGTTGTAGGCTTCCCAGGTGGAACATGAGGTGCTGCTCTTCCAGTTTCCAGTTGGCATCGCTGTAACACTGGAGGAGGCCCAGAATGGACATGTCATCCAGGGCGTGGGAAGGGGAGTTGAAGTGGTTTGCAATGGGAAGATCGTCGCAAACCGAGACCGGTGCTCTACAAATCCCACCTACCTTCCCCAGCCCAACACCCCTCTCTCTATTTGTTTCAGAGCCTCCTTCCCTCTGTCCCATTTCTGAAGAAGAGTTCAGATCCAAAACATCAGCTTTCCTGCTCCTCTGATGCTGCCTGGCCTGCTGTGTTCATCCAGATCCATGTTGTGTTATTATCAAAGGGCTGAGTGGCCTACTCTTGGTCGTACTTCTTATGATCAGTGCAGCCTTACTATCCTCGCCATCTATTAAACATCAAATTCAGAAAAATGTGCAGATTTTTGAAGCAACTGAATTCATGTTTAATAATTAACTGATTTCACGGTGAATCAGGCTTTGCAGCTCCTTAAGTATCCATCTTCAGCAATCATGTTCTGATTCTACAAAGGATGATCCAAAAGCCAAGATTTTAGCCGTCCTCTGGAGATTTAAGTGCAGATGGCTGGGGAGGCAGAAGTCATGGCAAAATCGCAGTACAACCCTCAGTGAAAGCTCTGCCGTCATGTGGAAAGTCCCCCGGGTCAGTACCGTCAGTCTCACAGTATGTTACCAAAGTGGCTGCTTCATGACCCACAGAGGGGTCCTCAGGGGCTATCACAGCTAGACCTTGCACAGTGGCAAGGGCCAGTCTGCTGCTCAGAGAGTGGTACATTACAAAAAACTTGTCTTCAAGGGTGGTTCAACATGAATGCAATGCGATGCCTTTATTTTGTCTCTGCAAAGCTGCTCACCCTCCAATTTTGGAAAGAAAAATTTAAAAAAAGAAACTTTGGGAGCAGGCTGCCCTACTCAGGTTGATGATGGTCCTGGTGAGTGTCAATCGGCTGCAGCAGGTAAATTGTACCCAGCATCCCAGGTCAGCTCCCAGGTGTTGGTTCAGGTCAGGTTCCATTTCCATTCCCAGCAGCAGGGCTACTTACTGACTGAGAAAAGTCTGGCTAAGGCAACTGTCTATTCTGGAAATCTCAGTTAATCAGATTAGTACACTGTAAGAGATCCCAAATACCTCTTACTGCAATATATCATATAATCATGGGATAGTTGGAGTACAAAAGAAGGCCTGTAGACCCACCATGGTCGTATCAGCTCTCTGCAAGTATATCTGACTAAGTCCTAGTCTCCTGTCTTATCCCCACAATCCCTGCACTTCTTTTTCTCTCTGGATATTTAGCTAACGCAGGAAACAATTGGTCGGAATATTTTCAAGCCAGCAATTAAGATGAGAACATGAGAATTATTTAAGCACTAAAAATAGCGAAACTAAGTATTGTTGAAGTTTCAGAGATAGTAGGAACTGCAGATGTTGGAGAATCAGAGATAACAAGGCGTAGAGTTGGATGAACACAGCAGGCCAAGCAGCATCAGAGGAGCAGGAAAGCTGACGTTTCGGGCCTAGACCTTTCTTCAGAAATGTTGAAATTTTAAGTTTTTACGATTATAGGTTGTACCAACATTTATTAATTGGGCAACATACCATGCCCACTTTTGGGATGCAGTTATGCTGATATTCTTCATTAATTGTGTTCTGCTTCCTCTCCTGAAGGGATTGAATCCTTGCTGACTGCTAGTTACACAAGAGGTTTGATACTGAAGGATAATGGGGCATTTAGCCTGAGGGAGTATCACAGCTATTGCAATCCTATAACACTGTGTGGAGCTGGAAGAACACAGCAGGTCAGGCAGCATCAGAGGAGCAGGGAAGTTCAACTTCAACTTTCCTGCTCCCCTGATGCTGCCTGGCCTGCTGTGTTCCTCCAGCTCACCACTATGTTATCTCTGACTCCAGCATCTGCAGTTCTTACTTTCTCTCATTGCAATTCTATTCCGTCTTTGTGCACACACAGCTCTAGAATTGTGAGAAGAAAACCTGTGAAAAGAATCAGCAGTAGAAAAGTTAACTCCTATACCAGTAAGCACCAAGATTGATCACAGTTCCATTATTTGTTTCCTTGCTAAAATTTGCATCATGCACCAGAATTGAACATGTCTCTTCTCTGTAAAGGGTTTAGTTACTCACTGGATGAACTCACTGAGTAATCAAAGGAACAATGCCCAATCATTCTAAACATCCTACAAACCACTGTTAGTCAGTAAAGTTAAGCTATATAATGGCAAAATATCATACAGGTATTTTACACTTTATTTCAAAGCACTTTAAATTCGTTGGCTCATCACAGTCATTTTAAGATTCACAGTAACATTTCTGGAGCACATTCAAAAATAATTCAAGAGCTGCATTTTCCATTTTCTCAGCCTGTGCTATAAAAGGAGACACATTCCATTTGACTAAAGGGAGTGCTGTTGGTTTATTTGGTGTTGTACAGGAGCCAAAACATTTTTAAAGGATGAAATGTAACAGCAAACTTATGTGGCTGAAGAGCTGAGAAATATAAGTAATATAAGAAAGAACAGTGCAGATGGGTAAGTTATTAAACTGCAACAAAAAAGTATGTCAAAAGGAATATTCTTAACAGGATATATTGAGAGATACTTTCCAAGGACACTACAAATTGCTGTGTTCCAATGATAATGTGCTGCTGATGTATTCGCTGTTATAAATTCTATATTTTAATTTTAGTGTTTCTTAAACATTCACAATTCTGTCATTTTAGAATTTTTTTGAAGCACGCTATGAAGTAATAATGTCTTCAGAGGAACTTAGCTGTGATTATGTTCTCCAGAATATGGTGCTGAAATTCCCCATAGCCCACAACCAGTTCAAAGAAAAACATTATAAAATCAATCTGTTTGAATATGTTATGATGCACCTCCACGGCAGATGGGACTTGAACTCAGAACCCAACAGGGAACTACCACCGTGTGCAACATCCCTAACTATTACTGTTACATCATAACCTTGAATTAAAGCAATTAATACTTCATCTGAATTGCAACTGTTTGACAAACAATAGCACAAACTATTTCACTCAAAATTGAGCATTATAAAAACAACAATTAAACCAATGAAATCTGCCTGTATTTTTCCCTAATTAAAGACAAGAACATTGGTAAAGCTTTATTTTAAACATGCAATTTCTGATAAGCCTGTAAAATGCATTGAGATGTAAAATACATTGAGTCCAGAAAGGAGCTCACTAAAGTCTTTCTCCCCTTCATTTAAAACAATGACAGGATGATTTCATTATTGCCACCAGGTGTCACCTTTGGCTAATCCATTGCATTTGTAGGTCAAGCCTCGTTCCCATAGTTTAGACTGACTCATTATTGTTGCGCTGAAGCAATGTTGCAACATTAGAAGTGTAAATTTTTCTATGTGATAATAATCCAAAGCCTTGCCTCCCTCTGAGACAGCTGTAGAGTTTTTATGGATTATTTATAGAATCATAGATTCATACAACCTGGAAACAGACCCTTTGGTCTAACCAGTCCATGCTGAACATAATCCCAAACTAAACTGCCTGCCTGCTCCTGGCCCATATCCCTCCATACCATTCCTATTCATATAGCTATCCAAATGTCTTTTAAACGTTGTAATTATACCTGCATCCACTACTTCATCACGAAATTCATTCCATACGCGAAATCCCCGCTGTGTAAAAAAAATTGCCTCTTATGTCTTTTTAAAATCTCTCTCCTCTCACCTTTAAAATGTACCCCTAGTCCTGAAATTCCCTGTCTTAGGGAAAGGACAACTACCATTAACTCTGTCTATTCCTCTCATTATTTTATAAACTTCTGACAGGTCGCTTCTCAACCTCCTACGTTCCAGTGAAAATAGGTCCCAGCCTATCTGGCCTTTCCTTATAACTCAAACCTCCCATACCCAGCAACATCCTGGTAAATCTCTCTCTTCTGAACCCATTCCAGCTTGATCATAACCTTCCTTTAACTGTACAGGCAGAACTGGACACAGTATTCAAGAAGAGGTCCAACAAGTGTCCTGTATGACCTCAACATGACTTTTCAACTCCAACACTCAAAGAATTGAGCCAAATGCCTTTTTAATGATCTTGTCTATACGTGATACAACTTTAAAGAACTATGTATCTGCACCCCTTGATCCCTCTGGTCTATGACAGTACCCAAGGCCTTACCATTAATTGTATAAGCCCTACCCTTGTTTGTTCATCAAAATGCAATGCATCACATTTATCCAGATTGAACTCCATCTGCCATTTTCCAGCCCATTGACCCATTTGATCAAGGTAATCTTGGAAAACATCTTCAATGTCGACTGTGCCACAAATTTTGGTGTCATCTGCAAACTTACTAACCATGCTTTCTATATTCTCATACAAATTATTGATATAAATGACAAACAAAAGAAGACCCAAAACTGAACCCTGTGGAACACCGCAGGTCACAAGGCTCCAGTCTGTAAAGCAACCCTCCACTGTTTCTCACTGCCTCCTGCCGTTAAGCCAATTATGAGTCCAGTTGGCAAGCTCACCCTGTATCCCATGAGACCTGAATTTACTAATTCATCTACCATGTGGAACCTTGTCAAAGGCTTTACAGAAATTCAAATAACATCTGCTGCTCTGCCATCATCAACCTTTTCGGTAACTTCCTCAAAAAATGCTAGCGAGTTTGTGAGACACGATTTTCCTGGCACAAAACCATGCTGACGATCCCTAATCAATTGTTGTCCCTCTAAATGTCCATAAAACTTATCTTTATATTCACCTCCAACAATTTACCCATAATCGAAGTTAGATTCACAGGCCTATAATTCCACAGTTTCTCCTACAAATTTTCTTAAACGAAGGTACAACATGAGCCACACTGCAGCCATCAGGCATCTCACCTATAGTTATAGCTGATGCAGATATTTCTGCAAGGTGTCTCATAGTTCCATGGTTTCTCCTTACAACTTTTCGAAAACAAAGGTACAACATTAGCCACCTTCTCGTCATCAAGCAACTCACCTCATAATTATTAGATGATATAAATATTTCTGCAAGGGGTCTCGTAATTTCCTCCCTTACTTCCCACAACATTCTGGGATACATTAGATCAGGTCCTGGAGATTTATCTACCTTTATATTCTCCAGGATCTCTCGAACTACCTCTTCTGTCATGTGAACTTCTTTTTCCAACATCAAAGTTTATTCCCCTGCATTCTCTAGACTCCATTTCTTTCTCCACAACAAAAACTGATGGAAAATATTCATTCAATATCTCTCCCATCTCCTAGGATTCAACACAAAGACTTCCTCCTTGATCTTTAAGAGCCTCAACCCTCTCTCTAATTATCCTGTTGCTCTTAATTCTGTGGCAGATAGTGTAAATTTAGGATGGTTTGTTGCTTTCCTAGTGCTAGGATTAAGGACGTTTCTGTACATTTCAAGTATATTGTCAAAGGTGAGATTGAGAAGCTAGAAATTATTGTACACGTTGGTGGGAATGACTTTTCGGGAAAAAGATTAAAGCAGCACAGAGTAAATTTAAGAGGTTAAGTAGAAGATTAAAAAAAACCTTAAAAGTATAAATTTCTGGTTTACCCCAGTGCCAAACTCAAATGAAGGAAGGAACAAAAGGTTAAAGGAGATTAATCAATGGCTGAAGAGCTGGTGCATTGATCAGAGATTCAGGTTTTTAGACGATTGGAATATCTTTTGGGATAGAAAAAAGATGGGTCCAACCTAAACTGGAAGGAGACCAGTATCTTAGCAGGGAGACTTTATTCTGATAGAAAGGGGAAATGGAGGAATTCTAAGTAGCAGTGTAAATGGAAGGATTGATGAGGTTGGATCTGAATGCGAGGAAAGCACGTCAATTAGAAAAGAAAACTGAGAGACTCAGAGTATGTAGGAACTCTGAAAAGCTAAATTGCAATTTTTTCAGTGAAAGGTGTCTAATAGGTAAGGCTGATGAACTCCGGGTATGTTTAAGAACATTGGATTGGGACGTTATAACTATTGCAGAAACTTGGCCAAGAGATGGACAAGACTGGCAGCTAAATGTTCCATGCTTTAGAAAATATAGGAAAGATAGAAAAGGAAGCAAGAAAGGAGAGGTGGGGTGACATTTTTTAAATTAAGAAATACATTACTACTGTAACTAGGGAAGATATTTCTAAAAAATCATCCACTGAAAATACATGGCTAGAAATTACAAATAAGAAAGGAAAGATCACTCTGATCGGATTGTACTGTAGGCCCCCATTAGTAAGAGAGGAATTGAAAAACAAATATGTAGGGGGAATCTCAGATATATGTAAGCATAATAAGGTTGTAATAATGAGGAACTTTAATTTTCCAAACACTGAATGGGAATACCAGTGTTAAAGGTTTGGAAGGTAGAGAATTTGTTAAATGTGTTCAAGAAAATTTTATTCATCAATGTGTTTGCTTCTACTTGAGAAGGAGCAAAACTAGACCTTCTTATGGACAATTAGCAGAGCTGGTGCCTGAAGCAGAAGTGGGGGAATGCTTTGGGTCTACTGATCATAATTCTATTGGTTTCAAAATGGATATGGAAACGCTTAAGCCTTCCTTAAAAGTTAAAGTTTTTAGCTGGAGTGAGGCAGATTTTAATAGTATGAGGCAAGAACTTTCGATAGTTGCTTAGAGTAGACTGTTCGCAGGTAAAAGGATGTCTGACAAGTGGGAGGCTTTCATGGGTGTGATGACGAGAGTTCTGAGGCATTTTGTTCTTGTTAGAGTGAAGGGTAAGTCTGGTAAGATTAAGGAAAAATTGATTAATAAAGATGTTAAGGTTCTAGTCAAGTATAAAAGTTTTTTTAAATATAGACAACTTGGTTCAATTGTATTTCTTAATCAATATAAAGGGTGTTGGAACATTCTTAAGAGAGAAATCAGCAAGGCAAAGAGACTATATGAGATAGCTTTGGCAGATAAGGTTAACAATAATCAAATCTGAAGAGCAGAAATTGAGTTTATCCTATGCTCTAACCAACATTTATGCATTGTATCCATCAACACCATGGGAAAGCAAACTAGCTGTTGAAAAAGCTGATTGCTGGTTGCGAGATTTTATTGAATGCATATTGACAAAGTAATTCATTTCTAAAGTACTCCAGGAGGTCGTAACACACCTTAAGACATTCTGAGTTCATGAAAAGCCTAGTAAAATAACTATTTTATTTCTTTGTGAAAGAACTTTGAGTATAAATTGTTCTAATGTCATTACAAATCAACTTGCTTGTGATATACAGTGCTTTTTCATGAACAAGATTATTTTTAGCTTTTCATAGTTTATCATTTGACTATCGTATTGAATCAGATTATTACCATGAATACAATAGTGGAGACATGATAAAGTACACTGAAGTAAGTATATGATAGTTTTGGGATTGTTGTCTACTTATAAATCAATTATTGTTCATACCAATACTAACATATCATTATTTTTGTGTCAGCTTTTTGGATCGTTATGGGTGGCGTAGTGACTCAATGGTTAGCACTGCTGCCTCACAGCACCAGGGACCCGGGCTCAATTCCACCCTCGGGTGACTGTCTGTGTGGAGTTTGCACAATCACCCTGTGTCTGCATGGGTTTCCTCTGGGTGCTCCGGTTTCCTCCCACAGTCCAAAGATGTGCAGGTTAGGTGGATTGGCCATGCTAAATTGCCTGTAGTGTTCAGGGATGTGGAGCTTTTGTGGGCTATAGGGGGATGGGTTGGTGTGGACTTGTTAGGCTGAAGGGCCCCTTTCCACACTGTAGGGATTCTATGGAAACCAATTGACAATATAGAGCAATGAAGCATCTGTTGTCCTCCAGTAGCGTGGGAGGCAACATCTGAACCTGAAGAAAATATGATGAGGTACTGAAATTCTATGTTCAAACGAATTTTATATAACGAATGTGGATAAAATTTGTCTTCCCAATTTTTCTTTGTGTTTTGTGAGCACTGTGAAATGTTTGTTAGTTTGCTTTCCCATGGTGTTGATGGATACAATGGATAAATGTTGGTAAGAGCATAGGATAAACTCAATTTCTGCTCTTCAGATTTGACTATTGTTAACCTTATCTGCCAAAGCTATCTCATATAGTCTCTTTGCCTTGCTGATTTCTCTCTTAAGAATGTTCCTACACCCTTTATATTGATTAAGAGATGCAATTGAACCAAGTTGTTTATATTTAAAAAAACTTTTATACTTGACTAGAACCTTAACATCTTTATTAATCAATTTTTCCTTAATCTTACCAGACTCGTGGGAGTAAGTGGATCTAATTGTTTTGAAAGAAGAAAATAAAATTACTTATTTGATTACCTTACCAATAGGTATCAACTGTTTTCGGTGAAAAATTAAAACATCAAAGAGGATAATAGCAACTTTAGGTTAAGTAGTATCTTCAACACAATAAAACATTTCACGGTACTCACAAAAGACAAAGAAAAATTGGGAAGACAAATTTTATTCACATTCATTACATAAAATTTGCTGTTTGAACTTTCCACACAGCCCCTTTGTTTCTTTAGATCCGAGCTCAGATGCAGGGCAGATTTAAAATGGAATTCTCCTCTTCTTACTTAGTTTCACAGATATTAAGTGAAATTAATTTTGGCAGCCTAAATCCAACTGTTATAAAGCAAATTAATGCAGATGTGGAGTTCTGAAGTAGAAGCAAAATGTACTAGGGAAACTCTGCAGGTCTGGCAGCATTTGTCGAGACAGAAACGGAGTTAACATTTTGGGTCTAATATCACTCTTCTCCAGAAGTGAAGGCGGCTGTTAAAATGATGATTTTTATGCTGTTGATGAAGGGGGAGAAGAAGGGAGTGGAACAGGCGGTGACGGTGCTGACAGCAAAAGACAACGGAAGTGCTAATGGTAATAGAGGAAACATGAAGATTGCAAAACAGGCATAAATGCTTGTGTGAATTGTCTAAACTGTTTATTTCAGTTTAACTGTTCTTAGGTGAAATTAGATAGCACAAAAGTATCCAGAATATAATAGGAATTAATATAACGCAAATAATCCAGAGGTAAGTATGATCTTGACACAGTTGATCATGTTCATATGTTTGAGTCAGATGATTGTGAAATCCATGCCAATTTCAGCACTAAAACATTCTAGGGCTGACTCTCATCCTATTGCTGACCCAATAGGACGTGGGTTCTAAAGCATTTATATGAGCATATGTGGATTCTTGAAATAGATATTTGGAGGATATACCTGGAATATACATTTGTTCATCCATATAAGCAAAAAGATAAGACCTTGATTGAAGAAATCATTCAAGAACAATTGTGCTATAACACAGCATTCCCATTCCAACTTCATGGATGTACACAGTACATTCTTGGAGTATCACAAGAACTCCATCTGACATTCCCTCCCTAATTCAGTCAGAAGTGATGAAACATGTTCATGCCCCTCCATGAGAGAGCAGACAGGCTGGAATTCTTTTGGAGCCAAATTCAATCCTAAATTCTTGGATATGCCGATTACTTCGGCAGAACTCATGTACTCTTGGAGCTGAGGAATTTTGGGTCAGTAATCCAATCTGACACATCAGTACTATTGGGGTGATACAATGTGGGATTATTTTGATTATTTATGAAAGAAACAGATCAGGCAAGGTCCTCGGAAACAATGCTGTGTGTAAATCGCTTGCTATACTTTCCTAAGCATTGCACTTCTGAGGTTAATTCAATGGCTGCTTTAGGATATTATGAGGACATAATATAGCATTATCTAAGTACAAGCCTATTTTTACAAGGCTGTATTGTGTGGGAAATCACATTGGTGAACTGCCCTTTTGAGACCTGATTTTAGGTAGATTTTTCAGACACTATAATTTTATTTATTGCTTGGTGTAGCTATTAAATGCCAATGTGCAATGAAAATGAAAAATAAACTAAAAGACATTTCTCATTTTTATGAACATAAAATCTTACAAACAACATAAATAATCAAAGAAATAATTACTAACATTTTGATACATGCCATTTGTTTAAAAGATTAGGATTAATCATTTTAAGTGTGTGGTTCATAATGACACAATGTGTGTCTTAGATAACTTGTACATGCACCTGTTTTTGATCCATGTGGGGAAACAGTAAACCAAAACAACTAAATTTACCAAATGATCCACAGATGATGAAATTATCAGCAAGTTTCACATTTCTCAACTTTGACTTATCTCCAAGCAGAATCAACACAAATTAGGAAGGAGTCAACAGGCAAATGTAATTTAAAATATAAACGTAAATTTCACTTCAAGTTGGCGATATATTAACTACAAGCATTCCCTTTCAGCATGTATGCCATTATGTACCCAAACACTTCAACAGTATGCTGTTCTTTATTCAACCCGGGTGGATCAGGAACCCTCCTTGGCAATAGCTTTCACTACCAAGTTTCACTGGTTTTCTTAACCTCAGCAAGGCACACTTCCCTGGGTCCTGGAGTTCCAAGTATGTGGCTTTTTGGAGATTTTCTCATAGCTTGGTTCATCATCTGGTAACTTCTGGAAAAACAAATCCAGATTTTTACTTTTGCTGAGCTAGTCACATAGATTTCCAGATATTTTCAGCAAGGCACACACATTGCCTTCTTCTTATTTGCTGAGAAAGAATCCTGGATGGGTTCTTCAGGTCGTGTGTACAAGATGTACTTGAGAAATTTGCCAAAGCTCTTTAGATAGCACCTTAGAAGCCCGCAACCATTACCATCTAGAAGGGTAAGGACAGCAGATCCGTGGGAACATCACCACCTCCAAGCCAATCAATATCCTGGCTTGGAAATGTATAACTGATCCTTCGCTGTCACTGGCAATATCCTTGAATTCCTTTCCTAATGATATTGTGAGTCTACCTACAGCACATGGACTGCAGCAATTCGAGAAGACAACTCACCGCAATCTTCTCAAGGTCAACTGAGAAGGTCAATATAATGCTGGCCCAGCCAATGACAACCTCATCCCATGAGTAAATAAAAAAAACTTTATGTTTTGCAAATCTAAAAAGTCCTTCACAAATGTTCTTCAAAACAAATACAAAGTTTCTAAACAATTTAAAGAAATTTTCCTTACTATACTATTGCCAGGTTAAGCATCATTCACCAGTTTGAATTATAAACAGATTTGTCATTTCCTGGATTAGACAATGGAAAATACAAGATATAGTGGGTACTACCAGACTTTTAATGCGTATCCAGTGAAAAAGCCAATTAATCAGTTATGATCCACGTATTATCTGCCACAATGGGGAGAAAATCCCCATTGTGACTAAACAGGTTAAATCAGGTGGAGAAAAAAACTGATATTGATAAATAATCTGAAAAGATGTGCAATCCTTCTGAACATACCCAGGAACACAGGGATTAGAAGCCAGAGAAGGCCATTCATCGCCTTCAGCCTGTTCTGCCATTCAATAAAATCATGACTAATCTAATAAAATCCAAACTCACTCCTTCCCCTGATAATCCTTCAACCCCTCGTTTAACAATAATCTATCTTTGCCTTTAAAATATTGACGAACTCTGCTTCAATCACATTTTAAGGGAGAGGTTTCCAAGCCTCATGAACCTATGAACGAGAAAAAAAGTCTAAGGTCTCTTTGAAAAAGACGACCTTGATTTTTAAACAGTGACTTATATCTTTAGATTCTCCCAAAGCAGGATACATCTTCTCCATATCTAACCTGTATAGATCACTCAGGATTTTAGGTATTTCATACAAGTCACCTTTTACTCTTGGAAATTCCAGAGAATACAAGCCTAGCTTGTCCAACGTTTCCTCCTTAGACACCTACCTATCCCAGTATTAGTCTAATAAACCTTCTCTGGACTACCTGTAATGCATTTACATCCTTCATTAGATAAGTTGCCAAATACTGTGAAAATTATTCCAGATACTATCTCACCAGGGTCTGCATACGTGAACGGTGACCTTCCTAATTTTGTATTCAATTCCTATAACAACAATCTACTAATTTAACTAATTACAGGTGTTTTGGCTTTTGCCTTCTTTTTTAAAACAAACCTAAGTCTGCTGTGTCTGTTTTATTGCGAAACAAAGAACTGTGGATGCTGGAGAAACTCAGCAGGTCCAGCAGCATCTGTGGAGGGAAAGCAGAGTAAATGTTCTGAATTGGGTGATCCTTCTTCAGATGTGAAATACGTATTTTGTTTATTCCGCGCAAATGCTGCCAAACCAGCTGAGTTTTTCCAGCAATTTCTATTCCTTTTTTTGTATTGTTTGAGTGTGATTGTTGTTGGCAAAATGGAATATCGTTTTAATTCCAGGTTACAGCTCAGTCATTAGCAAGTGTTAGTCACTTATTTTTAAGAGTGAATGTTGTTTCATAATTAATAGATTAGTTTGATTTCTTTAAAGAGCCAAAAGAAAGTTTATTTTATTCTGAATAGTGGTACAAAGGATAAATAATTGGCCATTTTGGTGATAGAATCAAACCATCGATAGCAAAAGTGCGACTGGTAGAGTTACGGGGCTTCATAACCAGCACATCTTCCCATCACAATTGTAACACTACATCGATCACAACATAGTTTGAGGTTGTCTTTAAATCCTGCTCCAGTACTTGCCTCCACAATGTTGCACTTGTAATGTGTAAATTTTTTTTAAACATAGTGGACACGTCTTAGTGGCTGATCAATGTAATGTACAGGTCTGGGCTGTTCCTTCACATTGTAGACAAATCAGTTCATTCTTCCTCATCTTCAGTATAACTGCTGATTTAGAAACTCAGAGCTTCTGCACATTTAAACATTTTTCCAGAGTCAAATTCCCTTCTCTTAGCAGTTGTGCTGTCATGGTAAGATTACAAAAGATCTATCTTTAATTAGCTCATCTTTAAGTAGTGCATGTTTACAGGTTTTAGTAAGCTATGGACTTTTGTTCCCCCGTGTTGAATACTATTGTTCATACATAATGCTTGGAGCTAGAAACACACCTTAAAAGCTTTTACAATTTGTGCAGCATGACTTTCCTCTGCTCTTCAGTGACATTTACCTAGTCTTGGGAAATCATCCTGGCCAGGTGAGTGAAGTTTCAGTGGGGGACAATTTCAGGAGTAATAATACCATGAGTTTTAAGATACTCATGAATAGGAATAACAGCGGTCCTTGGGTGAAGGTGTTAAACTGGGGGAAGGCGAATTACAACAATATTAGGTATGAACTGGAGAACTTTGATTGGAGGCAGGTGTTTGAGGGTAAATCCACATTGGACATGCGGGAGTATGTCAAACGGCAGTTGAAAAGAACTCAGGTGTGGCACATTCCTGCGAGAATGAAGGATAGTAGGGCAAATGGCCTGAACCTTGGATGACCAGGAATGTTATGACCCTGGTCAAAAAGACAAAGGAAGCATATGTAAAGTCTAGAATGGTGGGAACTGACAAAGTGTGTAAGGAAAGTAGGAAAGAACTTAAACAAGGAATTAGAAGGGCTAAAAGGGGTAATCAAAACAGGAATAAGGAGTTTTCGACATCTGTCAATCTCAGATTTAAAATGAACAGCAAAGTGTGGAGCTGGATGAACACAGCAGGCCAAGCAGCATCTTAGGAGCACAAAAGCTGACGTTACGGGCCTAGACCCTTCATCAGAAACGGGGGAGGGGGAGAGGGTTCTGAAATAAATTGGGATAGAGGGGGAGGAGCATCGAAGCTAGACAGAGGAGAAGATAGATGGAGAGGAGACAGACAAGTTAAAGAGGTGGGGATGGAGCCAGTAGAGGTGAGTGTACGTGGGGAGGTAGGGAGGGGATAGGTCAGTCCGGGGAGGACGGACAGGTCAAGGGGGCGGGATGAGATTAGTAGGAAGGAAATGGGGGTATGACTTGAGGTGGGAGGAGGGGATAGGTGAGAGGAAGAACAGGTTAGGGAGGTGGGGACGAGCTGGGCTGGTTTAAGGATGTAGTAGGGGGAAGGGAGATTGTGAAGCTTGCGAAATCCACATTGATACCATTGGGCTGCAGGGTTCCCAAGCGGAATATGAGTTGCTGTTCCTGCAAACTTCGGGTGGCATCATTGTGGCACTGCAGGAGGCCCATGATGGACATATTGTCTAAGGAATGGGAGGGGGAGTTGAAATGGTTTGTGACTGGGAGGTGCAGTTGTTTATTGCGAAGAGAGCGTCGATGTTCTGCCAAGCGGTCCCCAATCTTCCGCTTGGTTTCCCCGATGTATGTGAGGCCACAACGGGTACAGCGGATGCAGTATACCACATTGGCGGATGTGCAGGTGAACATCTGCTTGATGTGGAAAGTCTTCTTGGGGCCTGGGATGGGGGTGAGGGAGGAAGTGTGGGGGCAGGTGTAGCACTTCCTGCGGTTGCAGGGGAAAGTGCCGGGTGAGGAGCGGATGGAGGAGAGTGTGGAGCGAACAAGGGAGTCACGGAGAGAGTGGTCTCTCTGGAAAGCAGACAAGGGTAGGGAGTGGAATGCCTCATCGTCAGCTGCTCCCAGGATGAGGCATGCCACTCCCGTACATCTCAGATGTCCACGTTTTTCAAAGACCGCAACATCTCCCCTGCAATGGTTGAGAACGCCCTCGACTGTGTCTCCTGCATTTCCCGCACCTCAACCCTCACAACCCACCCCCCCGAATAAGCACCAAAAGAGAAACCCCTCGTCCTCACATACCACCCTACCAACCTCCGGATACAACGCATCATCCTCCGACACTTCCACCATGTGAGATGTACAGGACCACCAAAGACATTTTTCCGTCCCCACCCATGTCAGCCTTCTGGAGGGACCACTCTCTCCGGGACTCCCTTGCCGCTCTACATTCCCCTCCAACCCCACCACACCCAGCATTTCCCCCTGCAGCCACAGGAAGGGCTACACTTGCCCCCACACCTCCACCCTCACCCCATCCCAGGCCCCAAGATGACTTTCCACATCAAGCAGATGTTCACCTGCACATCTGCCAATGTGATATACTGCATACGCTGTTCCCGTTGTGGCCTCCTCTACATCAGAGAAACCAAACGGAGGATTGGGGACTGCTTTGCAGAACACCTATGCTCAGTTTGCAATAAACAATTGCACCTCCCAGTCGCGAACCATTTCAACTCCCCCTCCCATTCCTTAGACGACATGTCCATCCTGGGCCTCCTGCAGTGCAACAGCGATGCCACCCGAAGGTTGTAGGAACAGCAACTCACATCCTGCTTGGGAACCCTGCAGCCCAATGTTATCAATGTGGATTTCGCAAGCTTCAAAATCTCCCTTCCCCCTACTACATCCTTAAACCAGCCCAGCTCGTCCCCACCTCCCTAACCTGTTCTTCCTTTCACCTATCCCCTCCTCCCACCTCAAGTCATACCTCCATTTCCTTCCTACTAACCTCATCCCACCCCCTTGACCTGTCCGTCCTCCCCAGACTGACCTCTCCCCTCCCTACCTCCCCACCTACACTCACCTCTACTGGCTCCATCCCTGCCTCTTTAACTTGTCTGTCTCCTCTCCACCTATCTTCTCCTCTATCCATCTGCGATTCACCTCCCCCTCTCTCCCTACTTATTTCAGAACCCTCTCCCCATTCCCCTTTACTGATTAAGGGTCTAGGCCTGAAATGTCAGCTTTTGTGCTCCTGAGATGCTGCTTGGCCTGCTGTGTTCATCCAGCTCTACACTTTGTTATCTCAGATTCTCCAGCATCTGCAGTTCCTATTATCTCTGAAGCAACCTAACATCAATACCCATTGCAAAAACGGGTTCCAAACTTCTGCCACCCTCTGCATATAGATGTGTTTCCTCACTTCATGACTGAAACTTTTAGAATTCAATTTTAGGCTCTAATTCTGGACCATCTGGACCTAGCACTAGACTCCATGCACAGAAGAAATAGTTTCTATTCAGTCTACCTGTTAGCTCTAATGTGTAAACACTTCAATCTCTTTAACTTTCAGAGACCAGAAATAAAATTCTAATTTGTGTAATCACTCATTATTTAACTTTTGGAGTCTAAGTATTATTCAAGTACATCCATGCTGCAGTCCTGCCCAAGCCAGTAGAATTTTCTAGGGTGCAAGAGCGAGAATTACTTACAGTAGCCCAGGTGAGACATGGCTTTGTACATCTAGAACATAGAACATAGAACAGTACAGCACAGAACAGGCCCTTCAGCCCACAATGTTGTGCCGACCATTGATCCTCATGGATGCACCCTCAAATTTCTGTGACCATATGCATGTCCAGCAGTCTCTTAAATGACCCCAATGACCTTGCTTCCACAACTGCTGCTGGCAACGCATTCCATGCTCTCACAACTCTCTGCGTAAAGAACCTGCCTCTGACATCCCCTCTATACTTTCCACCAACCAGCTAAAACATCTGAAACATCAGTTTGAATCGTTTGTTTTCTAGTCCCTAGCCATAAAGAGCAACATTCCATTTGACTTTCTGATCGCTTTATGCATCTGTTCATGACTTTTTGAGGATCTATGCACCTACTCTTTTCACTTCAATCAGTGCTTGTCAATTGTACAATTTTATTTAAATAAAATTTCCCCCTATAGTGATCGAGAACGCCCTTGACCGCGTCTCCCGTATTTCCCGCAACACATCCCTCACACCCCGCCCCCACCACAACCGCCCTAAGAGGATCCCCCTCGTTCTCACACACCACCCTACCAACCTCCGGATACAACGCATCATCCTCTGACACTTCCGCCATTTACAATCCGACCCCACCACCCAAGAAATTTTTCCATCCCCTCCCCTGTCTGCTTTCTGGAGAGACCACTCTCTCCATGACTCCCTTGTTCGCTCCACACTGCCCTCCAACCCCACCACACCCGGCACCTTCCCCTGCAACCGCAGGAAATGCTACACTTGTCCCCACACCTCCTCCCTCACCCCTATCCCAGGCCCCAAGATGACATTCCACATTAAGCAGTGGTTCACCTGCACATCTGCCAATGTGGTATACTGCATCCACTGTACCCGGTGCGGCTTCCTCTACATTGGGGAAACCAAGCAGAGGTTTGGGGACCGCTTTGCAGAACACCTCCGCTCAGTTCGCAACAAACAACTGCACCTCCCAGTCGCAAACCATTTCCACTCCCCCTCCCATTCTCTAGATGACATGTCCATCATGGGCCTCCTGCACTGCCACAATGATGCCACCCGAAGGTTGCAGGAACAGCAACTCATATTCCGCCTGGGAACCCTGCAGCCATATGGTATCAATGTGGACTTCACCAGTTTCAAAATCTCCCCTTCCCCTACTGCATCCCTAAACCAGCCCAGTTCATCCCCTCCCCGCACTGCACCACACAACCAGCCCAGCTCTTCCCCCCCACCCACTGCATCCCAAAATCAGTCCAACCTGTCTCTGCCTCCCTAACCGGTTCTTCCTCTCACCCATCCCTTCCTCCCACCTCAAGCCGCACCCCCAGCTACCTACTAACCTCATCCCACCTCCTTGACCTGTCCGTCTTCCCTGGACTGACCTATCCCCTCCCTACCTCCCCACCTATACTCTCTCCACCTATCTTCTTTACTCTCCATCTTCGGTCCGCCTCCCCCTCTCTCCCTATTTATTCCAGTTCCCTCTCCCCATCCCCCTTTTCTGATGAAGGGTCTAGGCCCGAAACGTCAGCTTTTGTGCTCCTGAGATGCTGCTTGGCCTGCTGTGTTCATCCAGCCTCACATTTTATTATCTTGGAATTCTCCAGCATCTGCAGTTCCCATTATCTCTGATATCTTGTGCTTCTACTTTCTGCGATTGATTTGTTAAATGTCAGGTTGACTGAAAATTATATAGGGCTGGATTGTCTTTTTTTTGAAGAAAATTATAAACTGTCAATAGTTTTTAAAGTTTGTTGAACAGGATTGAGTTCTGTGCATCCTTAATTTCTCTGTCACCTGCTTCTCCTTCCTTTGTATATCCTTGGTTAAACAATGCCTTTTCAGAAGTTGCACCTATCTATAAGATACTGCTTCTCACCACTGATGTACTGGATTGTTTCCAAAGGACTCTCTAGCTCATTGATTCTGAGATAGATACATCTCCTGTGAATGTGTTCACTCAGGCCAATCTCAATGTCCACAAGTTCACACACAATGCAATCCAAACTACATCTCAGTCTGGAAATTTATAACTTTTAAATTTACTTTATATGTATTTTAAAATTAGTTTTTATTTTTTCCTCTAACTTGCACGACTCACTATACTCTGGACAAGAAAAATTAAATGCATTTTGCTACAAACTAAAGTACATCAAGACATGGACTGAAGACAGAAAAGATGACAGTCAATTATGACTGCTCTTGTTCACATCTGCAGATATGCTTATTTTACAGATTTTTGTGAATCACACTTTGTTTTGGAAATCCTCACATCATTTTCTCCCTTAAAAGTGGTTTGGAATGGCAAAAAGATTTTGCAACACAAACTGAAAGTACTCGAGAAACTCAACAGATATGGTGGCCTCTGTGGAGACAGTTAATGTTTTGAGTTCTATGTGACTCTTCTTGGAACTCAGAAAACAAATCGCAGGCAGAGTGGCAAATGACTTTAACCCCACTGCCTTTAATGTTTTCATAAAATGGGATTTGAAACTAGGATTCCAGTCTACGTTATACAGCAGACATCTGTAAAAACAATTCAGTTAGTCCTTGTTTCATGGCAACTAAGTACCAGGGTAAAACCAACCAGATTATACAAGGATGTTCAGCAGTCCTGTCTCGTCTCAGCTATACGAAGAGATACCTGAAGAAGATAATTTACAGCACATGTCCTGCAATCCTGATATCAGCATAATTTAGGAGCATTCCTACATGGCTAGTATTCAGCAGTGGCTTAACATGGCCAATGCAGCAGGAAAATAAATCTAAGAGTAATAATCAGATTCATGAAGATAAAGAAGTCAAAAGTACATTCTTCTCCATTGTGGTACTCAAGGCCCATTTGCAGCAATCATAAATCCATTGTCAAGTGTTAAAAAAAGCCCCATCAGGTTTACTAATGCCCTTTGGGGAAGGGAACTGCCATCCCTACCTGTTCGGGCCTAGATGTGACTCCAGACCCACAGCAATGTGGTTGACTCTTAGCTGCCCACTAGGTGCTGGCCTAGCCAGTGACATCCTCATCCCATGAAAAAACAGAAAAAACATCATTGCATACAAAACTGAAACTAAGGTTGTCATTTTGGATCTGCATACTGGTTCTGAAACTCCAGGCTTGTTCTGGGGTTACTACATACTCCAGAATGGACAGAGCCTCTATTTGCCGTTTGTGCACTGCTTATATTCCAATTTTGATTGGGGAGTTTTTTTGTCACTTTCTTCAAAAATTATTCCATAAAAATGGCTCTTATGGGAAATGAATACATTCATATGGGCCAAGGAAATCAATTTGTTTGTAAGATCTTAAACTGAGGTCTTGTGCAGCCACCTGCGGCCCATCAGTACATTCATGAACATGGCTACCAAGAAGGCCCCATTAAATTTATCCAGCTGGGTAGGTTAACTGTTGGCCTGCAGGCTGCAATGTAAGACCAAAGTATCAGAGGCTGGAGCTACCTGTACATTGTGTAACATAAAAGCCAATTTTGATTTGAAGGAGTTTTAAATTGAAGCTGCTGGTGGAAGATGACATTCATTTTGATAAATGCATTATAGTTAATATATCTCATGAAAATACATGAAAAGTATCTTTCACCCAGCTTTAGCTTCAGGCAATTCACCAAAAGTTGGGACCTGACACTTTGATGTCTATTATTAGAAAGTAAATCACTCACTTTTCTCTCATGCATTTCTGTTAGACTGGAATGGCTTCCCTTACTTTTTTTATTTGTCAGATATACCAACATTTCAAGCAGACATTTAAGACCGATGGGGATACTGATACACAGCACAAAATCTTTCGTTAGTCTATGTTTGAAGGGAAAGTTTATATTTTCAGATCTTGGAAAAGCGTTCTTCTTTACATCAGGGAACAGAAAAAGATTATAAAAGTTAATAACGTATATACTGTACAAAAGTCAATTTTTAAACCAGTTCTGAGAACAGAATTTATGGTGTCAGCTATTACTTGCTATTTTGATTTGTTTCTGAGGGTTGGTTTGTGATCAAGTAATTTTTGTTTGAAAAGGTTCATGGTAGCAGAATGAAGCAAAACCCAACAATACAAAATATTTAAAAACTGAAAGAACTGTGGATGCTGTAAATCAGGAACAAAAGCAGAAGTTGCTAGAAAAGCTCAGCAGGTCTGGCAGCCTCTGTGAACAAAACATCAGAGTTAATATTTCGGACCCGGTGACCCTTCCTCAGAACCATTCTGAACTTTTCCAGCAACTTCTGCTTTTGAACACAAAATATTTCATATTTTTGAATACTTACTTAATTTAAACTATTACAGTCTGCAAGATGTCGTGTTAATATCCTGTGAAATTAGTCTGATCACCAAATGAATTACTGAACAATTTATCTAATCTCCAGATTATGTAACATTATCATTCATCGTGTTTTCTGCAAGGGTTCATTTGTATCTTCTTCTATAATAGAAACATATCTGCCCCTATTGTTTGGATAGCAAGCCAATTCATATCAACCTCACTGTCACTGGATTCATGCTACAGTGATCGTAAAACATTCATTGATCATCAAAATTGCTAATTCTCCTAACCAGACTTTACAAATAAGAAATCTTGGACACTGAGTTTATAACAAACAAAAATTAATAATATTAAAATGGAACTTTGACAGAACATGGATAAACAACAAGGCAATCTAATTAATATCTACAAACTAAGTTCCATCTTCTATGAGAATAAACTCTAACTCATTTACTGACCAACAAACAGACCGATACAGTTAAAGGATAAGTTATGGAAGAAAATAAAAGAACCTAAATTTGCCAGTTTGATAACCATTTCAATGATGAATACCATGCCTTCATGATATCCTTGGATGATGGGATCTATTACACATGTGTATGACTACATTTCTTGCTTGAATTTCAAAATCACCAGTGATACTAACAGCTTCTGCAGACCTCTGGAGTCTTTTACTTCATTCTTACAGAATGAGGTTCTTTTTCAGAACTTTCAACAAGTCAATAACTGGAGAATAACTAGACAGAGAAAAACAAAAACAAAAACATTCCCAATCCAGTAGCTACATGCCAGCAACCCCAAATAGAGTTAGTTCAGTTTTTGTTCTTTATTTTTCAACATTGTCTGTCATTGGCTGGCCAACATTTGGCTTTGATTGACCAATTCAACTTCCAGCCAGCTGACAGTTCCTGAGCAGAGCAACATATCAAAGCCAAAATGCCTGAGGTGTCCTTGTCAGTGTGATTAAACACATATTATCTTTCAAGGCTAGTTCCCAGAAGCAAACATCAGCCTTTTGTTCTCTCATTTTTATTATAAACAAGTTCCTGTTCAAAAGTTCAAAGTTCAATTCTCAACTGCAATTTACATTTCAAAACCAAAAATGACAAAAATAGAAGAAAGAATAGTGATGGTCACTCTTAACTCAGAAGTGAGGACAAATTTCTTCTGTTAGAGGGTAGTGAATCTGTGCAATATATTATCTCAAAGGACTATCTAGTCTGGGTAAAAAAGTATATTCAACACCAAGGTGGATAGATTTTTAATAAGTAGAACATCAAAGCCTACAATGAAAAGGCTGGAAAGTTGAGTTAAGGGTTATCAGATCAGCCATGATCTTGTTGAATGACAGAGAAAACTCGATGGGCTGCATAGCCTACTTCAAGTGCTTTTGTTTCACATTGAATAATATTTGGATATTTCTTCAGGTAATTAACTTGTAGCCTGTTCTTTAGTAGGAAGATTTTCCTCTATCTATGAGTGACTAAGATCTGACTCTGGTAGGTTTCCTCACAACTTCCCTTCTATACTCTACACTACAATCTACATTTCTGGGTATTACATCTCTCTCTCTCTGATACAGTACCTAGCTGATGTCACTGTTCCTCCATCATATGCATTACTACCTCATTATGGTATATCTCCCCCAAGTACAATCTTAATTTTTAAATAACATTCTGAAACCAATTTCTTACACTATTTCCTTGAATCAGTTGCATTCCCACCATCTTCCCCACAAGTGTCTGAAAGGTTAAGGCTTTGTAGCGCTATTACCACTCTCACTGATCTTGTTCTCATTGCTGTTTTTTGAAAGTGATGTTCTAACTACATACAAATATAAGGACTGGGAGAAGATTATTCAGCCCATCAAACCCACTTCATTATTCCTATAAATCATGGTTGATCTTATTGGGCCAATCAGCTAAGGATTGGCAAATGGAGTTTAATTTGGATAAATGCATTTTGGTAAAACAAATGAGACCAGGTTTTGTACAAGAATGGTAAGGCCCTAGGCAGATTTGAAGAACAGAGAGACCTAGGGGTTCAGGTACATAATTCTTTGAAATATGTGTCACAGACAGACTGGGTCTGGAAGGCACTTGCCTTCATTGCTCAGACGTTCAAGTATGGGAGTTGAGGCATCATGTTGAGGTTGTACTAATGTTGGTGAGGCCTTTTCTGGTGTACTGTGTGCAGTTCTCATCACCCTGTAATGGGAAGTATATTGTTAAACTGGACAGAATTCAAAGAGACTTATGAGGATATTGCCTGGAACAGAAGATTTGAGTAATATAAAAAAAACCAGGCTGGATAGGCTGTGGCCTTTTTTTACTGGAGAGTAGGAGATTGGGGCTGGTTGGGATTTATAAAATGACAAGGGGCTTAGATAAGGGGCACAGCAAAGATCTTTCCCCGAAGGTGGGGAGTTCAAAACAATGGAGCATATTTTAAGGTGAGAGGCAAAGATTTAGAAAGGACATGAAGGGTTATGTGTTTTTTCATTGAGAGTGGTAGGTGTGTACAACAATATGAGCCAAATGCAGGCAGTTCAGTTTGGGAACATGATTGTTGTGGATTGTTTGGGCCAAAGTGTCTGTTTCCATGTTGAACAACTCTATGACTGAGGCCATTCCTAAACTATCCTCACATCATTTCTTGTTTTAATATATAAAAATCTATCAATCTCATCGTCAACTGATTTCTTGAATTGATCACCACTGTGTGAGGTGATTTTGATGTAGTGTTTTGTTCTTACAGTCTCCAGTAATATTTGAAATTTTCTCCCGATTACTCAAAATGGAGTTTCACTGAGGTAGAAATATGGTTGTTAAGTTGTTTCATGTCTGCAGTTTTTTGATCTCTGATCCATAGCTTTTGACCTTGTACTAATGTTACAAAAGTATTCACTCTATGTTTAGAATTATACCAACATTTCTGTTTTGCTGTTTGTTAGTTTTCTACATTTTTTTGCCCTCTCATACGTATCTGAAGTAACGTTAGCTTCAGTTTCTGCTTCAACAATGGAATTTGAGTATTTAACCTTCAGATCATATGTTACACAGCTGGTGAAAAACCACCAACATTTAATTCAGCATGGTTAAGTCCCAATTATGATTCTTAGTCATTAGCATTTTAATAGATTTCCTTGCTCTCCCGGTCTCTCCATTGTGAGTGAAGTGGGGAATATAATTGAATCCATATCCTTCTTCAAATTTCTTAAAATATTTATTCACACATTCTCCAGAGATACTGTTGATCAAGCAGAAACGCAAGATGTGGTCCATATTATAGAAATTGAAGCATTTTCATTAGAACCTAACAGTTTCTGAGAAAAACAACAAGAAATCAAAAACAATTGGATGACGTTGTGTGTACCCAGATGCGAAGAACATTGGTCATGATATAGCTTAGCAAGTAGCTCTTACCATGGAAGTGCCATGAGCAGAAGAAACATGCAGCAGATGGTGGATAGTTTTCAAGTCTTGAACAAAAAATTAATATTATCTAAAGATATGTGGGAGAAAGTTCTTGGATTTCATGGTGGTCATTTGGGAATAGCTAAGCAGAGCAAATACTTGTGCAATAAATAGCCAAACATCAGCAGAACCTCTATTACCATGTACTTTTCCAGACAAGTCTTAGTAAACATTGAGACGAGATTACTTTAAATCTAGACGAGAAGCGTACTTGATCACAGTGGAATATTATTCAAGAAGGCTAGAAGCTTCCAGGCTCCACACAATAATAGGAGAAACAGTACAAAGAGAAGTAAATAAAATCTTTTCAACTCATCATTTTCTGGCAAAATTGTCAAGGAGAATTAGTTACATGAACCACCAGCAAAAGCTTTAGTTTAACATCTCATCCAAAAAACCCCCCTCACTGGTGCAACACTCATTCACTGCTGCACAGCAGTGGTGGTCGAGTACTCAAGTTTCTGGGAGAACTGGGTTGAATCTTTAAGTTTTGTACTTGGAGGCAGCAGTGCTATTACTGAGTCAAAACTGGCATCTCTGCTGACTTGCGCACATTGCGGATGGGGGAGGAGGAAAGCAATTTTTAATAGAAATTATACATATTACTCTTTATAAGCATGCTACGATTGAACTCCATGCACAGCAACAATGACAAAGTTTTAAAATGTTCTACTTTTTAGAAGTAATATACCATTTTTCCACTTCTATTTTGATATTTGTATGCCTGTACAGAAAGACAGTAGAAAATACATGAATCCACAGTATGGCAATGAATACTTGGTTTTATAAATTCTTATATGATGTCATGCACCTTCCTTCCTGTTGGTTAGCACTGTTGATTAAAGATTGCTTTATCTCAGGAAATATTACAGTCCACACTGATGTTAATGAGGCTAAAAATACTGAGGTTGGAGGGACAGAATAAAATGGAACATTATTAAGTATCTGGATTCACAATCTGCAGTAGTTTTGAAGCTAGCAGCTTCCTAACAGCATTGCTGATAAATTATTTATTGACAATGTCAACTCCCTTTTTGTTTGAAAATTGCGATGGTTTGAGTTACCTGGTGTCAGTTACTGCTTTTAATTAGTTAGGCTGCTGTAAATTTAAAACAAGGGCCACCACACCTGTTTTGATCAGTGCAGTTTGACGCTGTCAAATTTTCAAAATTAACTTCAGCTTGATTACCGCAGAAGCAAAACTAACTTTGACCTCATCTGAATTCTATTAAGTGACAGAGCAAATTCCTCCTTCAATACAGTCAATCTGCTGAAAACTTCTGAATTATATACGGTTCATAGCGGGGCATCTGTGTTCTTCTCCCACAGGGAGGACGTCGTAACAAGTCTTTGGTGAGCAGGCTCTCAAAGGCTGCACCTGATGTCACCTTCTGGAAAACAACAGTGGTGGCATCCCAAGGCTCTGCCAAGCTCCTGCTTGTGGTCAGTGATCCATCAAGTAAAGATCGCTGCTCTTAACAGGCCTCTCAGATATACAGTGTACCAATATTTAAACTGGTCTCAAGTGTGTGTATCTTTCTGAAGTAGAAGATACATCACCACATTTACAGCACCTGAAATGAAAGAGGGACAATAGCTGGCTCTGAAGGTAAATTAGAGGAAGAAGAAATGTTTGGTGAAAATATCTGCACTGTGGCTATGGATGGTGAGATAGAAGTAAGAAGATGAAATGTTAAAGGCCAGAGTGTAGTACGGCCCATGGTGGTGGGCAGGAAAGTGGAGGGAGGCAAGAAAGTAGTCCCCATCACCTTCCTGATTCAACACCCCCTCAACAAACACCACGTCCGCCCTTACCAATTAACCGAGGGCGATAAATTTCAAGGACAGCCTTCCCAATGAGAGGCTAATTGATGCCCTGAACTAGCCAAATTAAAGGCTACTTAAGAACTTCCTTCCCTGCAACTGGATTTCTATCAGTGGCGGACGTGGCAGTGTGACATGGGCTAGGGGTAAGGTTCATGTTGGAAGACATACAGTTAAAGCTAATGGCTTCCCTACGAGCTCAAAGGGCACGGGCACGCCTGATCAGGCACCCTCAGCCCAATCACCTTCAGTTGCCACACAGTTATCTCCCTCCATCATGAGGCCAGAAGTGGGGATATTTGCTGATGATTGCACATTGTTCAGCAGTATTCATGGCTCCTCAGATACTGATGAATTCATTGTCTGCGTGTAGCACCACCTGAATAACATTAAAATCCGGGCTGATAAGTGGCAAGTAACATTCATATGACACAAATGCCAGTGAATGACTGTTTCCAAGACAGAATATAACCATCTCCGCTTGACATTCAATAGCATTATCACCATTTAACCCCCAACATCAACAGCCTGGTATTGGCATTGACCAGAAACTTAACCAGCCTTCAAAGTAGTCTAACTATGACAGCAGGATCAGTGGCAATGCAATTCTGCAGCAAATAAATTACCTCCTCACTCTGCAAAGCTTGTGCATCATCTGGAAGGCACAAACAGTATGAACAAAGACTCTCTACTTGCCTGAATAAGTAAAGCTCTAGCAACATTCAAGAAGCTCAATATCGTCTAGAACAAAACAACCTGTTTGATCAGCCTTCAATATTCACTCCCTGCACACAATGGCAGCAGTGTGCACTGTCTATAAGATATGCTTCTGTAACTCAACAAGTGACCAAAACAGTGGGCAGTACCATATCTGCAATTTAATTAATGTTTTCTACAGTTCTAGCGTAACTCCCCACTCATGCCCTACACTTCAGCCAATAAAGTAAAGTATTCTACATCCTTCCTGGCCACCTTATCTACTGGCTTGCTAACTTTAGGGATTTAGGACATGCAAGTCATGGGCCCTTTGTTCCTAATTTTCCGTATCTTGTCATCTATTGTGAATTAGATTGCCTTCTGTGTTGTCTATAAATCTATTACATCTTTACATCTCTTTCCACAGATGACCATTCCATTGATAACTCCCTGCAGTCCACAGTTTATTTCCTAATCATCAACAATGTAACTAATTTTTGTACCCTCCCTCAAACTATTCAATCGAGTTATTCAAACAAAACATTTTAACTGTTCTTGATTGACTTGGGCCTTTCTAAACTGTGACTTATACCAATATCTAGAATTATTTCCAATGCTTTGAACACCACTGAAATGTGAGTGACTGGTCTGTAAATATTTGGGCTAATCCTTCCTTTTTAAACAGTGGTACAATGTTAGCAATACTCTGGCATGCTGCCAGAGACGGTTGAAAAATTATGATTTAGTATTCTATTTTTACCTTGTTTTCTTCAACATTTTGGGAACAATTTCAGTCTGGCCTGATGAATTATCATCTTTTAAATTGAGTAGACAATCTAATTGGATATTTCCTCCTTTGCTATGTTTATTGAGTCCAATTTTTCAAACACTTCCTTTTTAACTGCAATGTCTGTCTAATCCCTCTCTTTTGTGAAAATAACCTAAAGTATTCATTAATAGCCATTCCCATGACTTCCACCCCCAAATAGGCATTGCTTTTTGGATCTTTATTCGGCTGTACCCTTTCTTTAGTTATCCTCTGAATCCTTACGTGTTCATAAATGGTTGTTTGGTTTCTCCTTGATTTTACCTGTCAATATTTCTTCATGTACTCTCTTTGTTTTCCTAATTTCTTTTTTAATTTCAATCCCACAATTTTCTGAATCCTCATTATCTCTTTTTTTATGTGCCTCTCATATGCTAGTACTGCTTTATCCTCAAGTAACTGTCCACTTATATCATGCCACACCTCGATTTAGTCAAAAAGCCTTTCCCCAGTTTAAAACTTTTATTTTTGATTTATCTTTACAACAACTATTCTAAAACTAGCACTGAAATACTTTCTCCTTCAACTGTCCAGATTCCTTCCATAAAACTAATACTTCCCAGAACTGACCATTTCTTGGGCTTGCCACATGCTCAATGTAATGATGTCCTGAACGCATGGTAAGAGTTTTTCATTCAGTATACCTCTTGAGCTGATTTTATCTCAGCTAATATTAGGATGGTTGAAATGCCCTTTTACTGGTCCATTTTAATGCACTTATCAGCAATTTGCGAACATATTTGCACTTCTTTCTTCCTCTGACTGCTGAGGAGTCTTTCGCAGTCTTCTTGCAATACTATTGTGTGTCTTTTTCTTCCTCAGTTTAACCCACTTGGTATCATTTGATGCTCCACCTGACATATCAATCTTCCTCATAGCTGTCTGTGATTGTTCCTTCAACCATTGCAAATACCACACTCCTGTTTTATCCCACTCTCGATGCCCTGAAAACACTGTGAGCAGAAATGTTGACCAACTTGCCTGTTTTTAAGCCAGATTTCAATAATAGCTATATAATACGTCCAAGCTTCTATCTATACCCTTAGCTCCTCTGTGTTGTTCACTAGACTATTTGCATGGAAGCAAATTTCACTATTCATTGAACGACATTTTTGCTACCTATTTTCAAGCCTTTGTTTCCTTAGGCTTCTTCATTCATTTACATTCTGTGTGTCTTTTATTTCCTCCTTGCTTCTTTTCCCTCTAAATCTACATTCACAATCTTGTCACCTTGTCAAGTTGTTTAAACTCTCTTCAACAGTGCCAGCAAAGCTAACAGGTACAAGCTGACCCAAAACTAACCCCAATTCCCCCAGGAATCTCAAGCCTTTAAATGCCTCGTACAGCTTACACTGTTTCTCCAGCTGCACAATCCTATTATTTCTGTATTCATGCCTCTTTCTACGCATGTCATAGGTATCAAAACAAACCACAGTCTCTGCTTCCGCTACCTCAGAATGCTCTGTAGCTGTTCATGACAATCATGACACTGGCCCTTTGATTGAGAAAGATAGATTCGAAAAACAGGATGCACCATCTGTGGCTAATGAAGGAAGTTAAAGATATATCGAGCTGAAAGAAAAAGCATATAATTCTGCAAAAGTGTGAGGTGGATGACATTAAACACAGTATAGAGAACACTTGGCTATGAATGCAGAAGGTTTAATTAGTAAGTTTGCAGATGACATGAAATTTGCAGGTGTTATTGATAGCGAGGAGGATTGTCTCACACTACAGTCTGTTATTCATCACATGGTAAGTTGGGAAAAGCAATGGCAGATGGAATTCAATTCCAGTAAGTGTGAGGTGATGCATGTTGGAAGGTCTAATAGGGGAATGATAAATTTATTTCTGAAAGCATTGCTCGCATAACAAGGTAGGGTGGCACCCCATAAATCTTTAGTTTATACTTGTGGAAGGCCAGTTATCACTGTCGCACAGTTAAATGAGACCCAATTTCCAACACACATTGTTAAGGAGAGAGGAGAGAGATTTAAAAAAGACATGATGGGAAAAGATTTTAAACAAAGGGTGGTTCACATGTGGAATGAACTTTCTGAGGAAGTGGTGGACGTGGCACAGTTACAACATTTAAAAGACATTTAGATAAGTACATGAATAGGAAAGACTTGGAGGAATATGGGCCAGGAACAGGCAGGTTAGATTAGTTCAGTTTTGGATTATGTTTGACATGGAACTGTTGGACCGAAGGGTCTGTTTCTGTGCTGTATGACTCTACAAAACTTAAAGCAATTACAATCAGTGAAAGGGACCCTGCTGGGCACCTACCAGCAAGATGGCAGCAGAGTAGGATGCTCCACTCGGAGAAATTCTGTTCTGTCTGTTCTGTTTGTTTCTTTCTTTTTATTTTATCTTTTTAGGAGCCCTGGAGCAGTTTGCAGTCCCTGAGCAGTGCGATGGGGAACAAGTCCCAGAGTAGCGTGCAGAAAAACGTGTCCCACAGCAGCATAAGGGGAGTGAGTTCTGGAGCAGCATGCAGGGCAGCAGTGCCTAAGCAGTGCGAGGGGATACGAGTCCTGGAACAACACAAAGGGAAAGCGTGAAGGGAACGAATTCCGGAGCAGTGCGAGGGGATACGAGTCCTGGAGCAGTGCAAGGGGAAAGCGCAAGGGGATACGAGTCCTGGAGCTGCGTTTGGAGAAGCAGTGCCTGAGCAGTGTGAGGGGAACAAGGCCTGGGACAGAGCAAGGCGAAGTGAGTCCCAATGCAGCATTAGGGGAATGAGTCCTGGAGCAGTGCGAGACGAAGCAAGTCCCGGAGGAGCACTACCTACCTTGGTGCAGCTGAGAGCTGGTGCAGAGTGATCTTCAGGCTTGGCATGGGAGAGATAGCTGTTGGGCTGGGTCCTGGAGCAGGCAGTTAGAGCTGCTGCCATTTGAAATTCTTAACTGGGCTGCAATTTCAATTACGTAAGTATGTTAGAACTATCTTTTCATAACTTTTTTTAAGAACACTGTAAGTAATGCTACTGCTTTTCCTTTTGTTCCTCTCTTGTATCCAAGACTTGTACCTAGGCACTTGAGCCTACGATGGCATCATTAGAGGCAACCACTGTAAAACTTTTCTCCCTACTTCTGTACTGGAGTACATGTGGCAACAAAGGATATTCTTAGGAAGTTATTACAACTGAAATCTGACAAATCTCCTGGCCTTGATGGACTTCATTTAAGGAATTTATAAGAAATTGCTGAGACAGTAGATGCATTGGTTTTCATTTTCCAAAATTCCCAGATTCTGGGAAGGTCACATCAATTTGGAAAATAGCAAATGACTAATTATTCAAAAAGGAGGAAGACAGAAAGCAGGAAACTATGGCATTTTATCGTAACACCCCTCATTGGGAAAATGTTGCAATCCATTATAATGGAATTTTCAACAGGGCACTTCAAAAATGCAAACACAATTCAGCACAGTTGACATGGTTTGTGAAAAGAAAATTGTTTACCTAAACTATTAGAATTATTTGAGGAAGTAAGAAGTAACATAGGTAAAATGGAACTAGTGGCTGCGTGGAACTTGGATTTCCTGAAGACTTTTGATAAAAGAGCCACATAAAATATCACTGTACATAATAAGATCTCGTGGTTTACATGATAGCTAATTTTTTGACTAATAGAGAGCAGAGGTTGGGCATAAGTGTGTCATTTTTTGCATAGTACAATGTGACTGCGTTCAGTGTTGAGGCCACAATTATCTGTAAACACTATAAATGATGTTGATACAGGGACTGAGTATATGGTTGCTAAATTTGTTGATGATGCAAAGATAGACGATAATGTAAGTTGTGAAAAGTACGTAAGAAGTCTGCAAAGATATATAGATAAGTTAAGCAAGTGGGCAAAAAAATGTCAGATGGAGTATAACATGGGGAAATGTGAAATTTCTCCACGTTGGCTGGAAGAAAAGGCATAGCATTTAAATGGAGAGATTGTAGAACTCTAAGGCACTGAAAGATTTGGATGTCATGCTACATGAACCACTAAAAGTTATTATGCAGGCGCAGGAAGTGATTAGGAAGGCAAATGAGAAGTTATCAGCTATTGCAAGGGAAATGAAATATAAAAGCAAGCATGTTTTGCTATATTTGTTTAGAGAATTGGTGAGGTCACATCCGGAGTATAAAATACAGTTTGGAATCCTTTTTAAGAAAGGATGCAGATGTATTAAAAACAATTCAGAGAAGGTCCACTGATACTTAGGATGGAAGTGGGGGTTCATTGGCTGGCTCTGTGTCAATTGGAGTTTAGAAGACTGAGAGGTAGTCTTATTGAAAAATGTAAGACCTTAAGGGGATTTGATACGTTGGATGCTGAAAGGATATTTCACCTTGTAGGAGAAACTAGGACTAGGTGTTTACCATTTAGGACAGATGAGGGCTTTTTTCCTCTCATGAGGTCACGACGTTTTGGAATTCACTTCTCCAGAGAGCTGTGGGGCAGAGTAATTAAATATTTTCAAGACAGTGGTACCTAGCGAGTTTTGAGAAGATTTGTAGCTCAGGTTGAGGTTCTGGATGTGAGTTTGCTCGCTGAGCTGGAAGGTTAGTTTTCAGACGTTTCGTTACCATTCTAGGTAACATCATCAGTGAGCTTCCGACGAAGCGCTGGTGTTATGTCCCGCTTTCTATTTATCTGGTTAGGTTTCCTTGGGTTGGTGATGTCATTTCCTGTTCTTTTTCTCAGGGGATGATAGATTGGCTCCAAATCAAAGTGTTTGTTGATGGAGTTCCGGTTGGAATGCCATGCTTCTAGGAATTCTCGTGCATGTCTCTGTTTGGCTTGTCCTAGGATGGATGTGTTGTCCCAATCAAAGTGGTGTCCTTCCTTATCTGTATGTAAGGATACGAGTGATAGTGGGTCATGTCGTTTTGTGGCTAGTTGATGTTCATGTATCCTGGTGGCTAGCTTCTTGCCAGTTTGTCCAATGTAGTGTTTGTCACAGTCTTGCAAGGTATTTTGTAGATGACGTTCATTTTATTTGTTGTCTGTATAGGGTCTTTTAAGTTCATTAGCTGCTGTTTTAGTGTGTTGGTGGGTTTGTGGGCTACCCTGTTGCCAAGGGGTCCGAGTAGTAGTACCTAGAAAGGAGTCAAGGTTTATTGGCTATCTGAATAAGAATGGAATTGAAGCTACTATAAGGTAAGCCATAATTTCATTGAGTGGTAGAACAGGCTAACGGTCTAAAAGGCCCATTCTTGTTCTTAATTTATATGTTCAAAAAGCACCTAGAAGGTAACATCTCATTCTGACAGCATGTTTGCCTGTGGCCTTGCACTTACCTAACCGATTTTGTTTGACTGTTTGCTGATGATTCATTTTCTCTATGTCTCCACAGTCCTAGCTGTGGTGTGACTATCGGTAGAAATGCAGTTCTCAGCCTCACAATCGCACAGCAGTGACCCAGAGTTTGAGATTTTGAAGGTGGTGATACTTTCTGTATATGTGGTTGGCTGGCATCTAAGAAGTGGAGAAGGATATGGAGATAACAAAGTGTGGAGCTGGATGAACACAGCAGGCCAAGCAGCATCTTAGGAGCACAAAAGCTGACGTTTCAGGCCTAGAAGACCCCAGAACCTGCACCGTATATATTTCATGGATTGGGGGTGCCCTGTTGAGCTTTTCTTTATTAGGGTAGTTAAACTTGATAAAATTAAGTTAAAGCTTTATTTAAAAATTGCAACAAAATCCCTAGCTGCTCACCAATCAGTATTTTCCTGTTATGAAAACGAGTGTATTTTTTTATATCACATTACCTGATGCTTACACTTGGTCTGGATCCAGCTTTGCTTTTCTTGGAGATCCTTCCGATCCACATTCTATATCTCTATGCTCCCCCACTGAAAATGACTTTATTCTGAGGTAGCGATTATTTCATATTTGACAGGTCCATTCATGAGTGACCTCAATCTGACTCGTGTATTATTCCAATGTTGATGCCTCTGGCAATTAACATTACGGAAGTGCTGGGATTTAGCGCCACATTAGCGCTTTGTAGAAAATCAGCGCACAGTAGCATTTTGTGAATTATATGTATTTAGCACCAAACTTTCAAAACTGCTTCTTCTTTTCACCCACAATGAGTGTTAGGACATTGGCCTATCCTGTTCACGGATTCGAACAGACTCGGGCCCACAGGGTGGCGCTGTTTTACAGGCGGGCAATGGACGAGAACTAATCAAATGGTTGGCTGATGTTTCACTTTCAGTGAAGTCTCCGCCTCCACATAGCAGCCTAAGAGGAAGTTACAATGTTGTTCCATTGCCTTCTGCGGTTTCTGACTACAGCACACGCTAGGACGCACGTTAGCATGTCCCAGAATAGCCAAAAATAGCTGTTTGGGAGGGGGAAGGCAGTAACAGCAGCCTGCGAAACACCAACAGGGAGGGCGGAAGTTATTTAAATCCTGATATCCACCTTCGACTGTTTAACCAAGAGACCAGGAGGTGTGAATAAATCAATTTCAGTGCACCAGAGAGGTTGGTGCTGGCTGTGCAATCTTTACTTTTTGATACAATTTGATTCGCAATAATTCAGATAATTGATGCCCAGCTCATCGTCGAGCCGAACCCGAACAAAGTTAGTTGCTGCTGGTTTTATCTCGCACAGAGATAAGTTTAGAGCTACAGAGCGACTGGACTCATTCTAATAGAAGCGTATTTTCCCGATAGCCCCGCTTGCATTACACTGGATCGGAGTCGATGCTACGGAGGGGAATTTATTGGAGGCGATCAGGGCGGAAGGATTGCCCAGGGTCTGCTCGGGGAGCCACGATTGACAGCTGTTTGCACGAATGAACTGGATCGAGAACTGTCAATAAACAACACGCGTCATTTTTGGCGGCGGCTGCCGCTTTTGGAAGAAAATTAAAACTCTCCCTTTTTGGCTCAAGACCCTGCCACCCTTCTGGTGCGATCTGCAGTGCTCAAGAAAATCTGGAAGGACTGCAATTTTTATTTTTGCCGGCTCTCTATTGCTGACATTCTTGAAGGAGTGGACATGCTGTAACATTCTAACACTCTCAATGTTTCATATACAGCGTGACCCAAAGTTGGCACCGTTTTCTGCACAGTACGGTCTCACATTCTGTACAGTCTCTCCCAGTTTCAGTCACAATCTCGTTCTACTACAGTTCTGTCATATCTCTCGTACTGTACATAGGCAGTTGCCTCTACAATCTTCCCCTCTCTCACATACACATCTTAACTTTCTCGCATAACGTTAAAGCAAAATACTGCAGATGCTAGAAATCTGAATTAAGTTATCCAAGCTGTTTTTTTTCCTGTTCTGTCCCGGTCTCACCCAATCTCTTGCCGTCTCACAGTTTTATATGCAATATCTCTCATCCATTATCTCCCTCTTTCTCAGTGACCCTCTTAAACTCCGTCTATCACGCACGCCCTTTCGCCGCCTCATCCTTTCAGTTTCATCTTGTCCCAACCAGACTTGCCCCTCACAACCTCACACTTTTCTCTTACAAAATCTCTCTCACAATCTGCAAGAAACAGTCCCTCTTTCTCATCCAATCTCTCTCTGTCTCAAAGCCACAGTCTCTGCCGCAATCTCCCTTTCAGTTTTTGTCACGGTCTCTGTCTAGTGTCATTTCAAGCGCCTCTTTTTCTCGTATCCACCGTCCCCGTCTCTGTCTCTCTCTCATAGTCTCTATCTCCATCTTTCATATCCTCTGTCTCTGTAGTTCAGTCTCTTCACATTCGATATCAGTCTTCTCCAGTTCCCCTCTATTTCACCATCTATCGCCTTTGAACTATTTCTTTCCCACTCCAGTTTATTTAGACATAGAACCGACAAAGTGTCTCTCCTACATCCGTCTCTGTTGCAATCTCGCATCCTATCTCTTGGTTTCTCCCCCTGTAGGTACTCAATCCCGGTGTCCCTCCCTCACCCGTACATTCTCCACCCTCTGTGTCACTTACCCTCATATTCTCTGTCCCATTCTCACTTACCCCCACACTCTGTGCCCCCTCTGAGTAACCGCTACATTCTCTGTCCCCTTCTGTCATTCACACCCATATTCTCTGTCCCTCTTCCCTTCACTCACCCCCACATTCTCTGTCTCCTTCTGTTACACATTCACATTCTCTGTGCCTCCTCCGCTCACTCACCCGCACATTCTCTTTCCCCCCTCACTCACCCCCACATTGTCGCTCTCTCACCGAATCCCACAATCGGCTCCCTCTCTTTCAGTGGCTCCCGCATTTTTCTGTTCCCCCCCCCCGCCTTCAGTAACCCCCACACACTGTGTCCCTCCTCCTCTGTCACTCACACCCACATTCTCTGTCTCCTGTCCTCTCACTCCCACATTCTCTGTCCCCCTCACTCAGACCCACACTCTCTGTCCCCCTCTCTTGTCAGTGATTCACACCACCCCGCCTTCTCTCTCTCTCTGGATACAGAAGAGGTTTCCTCCCTGTCACACCAGCAGCCTGTCTATCTCTCTCTCTCTCTCTCTGTGCCACAGTCAGCGGTGGATCCCCACCCAGCGGGGCCGGTGGGTGGGGCATTCTCAAACAGACAAGGAGCCTTCTTCTAACGCATTGAAAACTCCCTCAACTCCCCGGGCCTTTCTGTTGAGTTGACACGGTCTTACAGCAGCTCTCCGGGATGGGCAGTCAGGAGGACAGCAGGCGTGCGGTGCCTGCGGCTCCCCGGGACTCCTACTTTTCGGATATCCGGACCTTTCTGATCGCCGAGTGTTTGCTGATGCTGACCCAGGGCATTAGCGGCGCTTACTTAGTAAGTAACGAGCGGCAGCATGTTCCCTTAGCCCGGCTGGACCCGGGGATGGCGTTCGCTTTAATCGTAAAATCAATCGGGGCCAACACGTCTCGTCTGCCTTTGCTTTCTTTTTGTGTGTGAAGCGTCTCCCACGAAATTGCTCCCGCGTAATGTTCATTCCTTTCCGTTAGCCAGCAGCTCCTCAAATATAGAGGGAACACTTTTTTCTTTAGTATTTAGACCGGCCGAACAAGAGTTGGAAGATGTCCTGAGCTAAGGCAGCAGCCTCTGTCCTGGCTCAGTAGATGGGTCAGCTGTTAGTACAGAGCAGGAACGTAAAAGGTGACTTTATACTCTCAGGGCTCCAACATTGACCGCATCTGGAGCAGTTTATGAAAGTCTGACAGTCGGACTGAGTTACTGCTTATTTCAGCCGTAACAAAGGTGCCACAAACGTTGTTTTCTAAGTATCCGTGCATGTTCCCTCCTGAGAATTTTCTTGAAGTCTAGTTTGTACAGCCTCGTTTCTGCTTCTCGGATGAAGTTAGCTCAGTTGAAGTGGCACTGGGGCATGTGGCTGTAGTATCTGTCCGTAACATTGTTTACTGAGAGTGAAGCATGCTGCTCTTGGAGGATAGTACCCGCAAAAAGCAGCGCCTACTTGTTGATGGCTCGGTTCTTCTGGCCCATCATCTTTCTTCACTTGTCAGCGACCTCGGTGCTGCTGAGCTGCCTGTCTGACAACATGTCATTTCGCCCCAGCTTTCTCCCAGTGAACACCCTTGCCATTGATTCCACCCCCTCCTTGTTGACTCGCTCAGATAGACTGAAATCTTGGCATTCTGAACTGAACTTCGAACCGCACATGCTATTCATCATCAAAACTGCCTACTTACATTTACAGAGTGCTGCTGTACGTCCCTACTCCGTCTCTACCTTTTCCTGCCGTTTTCGCCCCTATGCTTGATTTTATCATCACGCCATTGGTCTTCATTACAGGCCTATCCTCCAGCTGCAGAAAACATCCATCTGTCCAAAATGAAATGGCCTCAACCTGTACTTTGCCGATATCCGCTCAAACCCATCTTCAAAGTCGGATTTTCATCAACTGAGTTACACTCCTTTCCTATCACTCAATGACTTCAGTTTCTTGACTTTGCATTTATTTCTGACTTTTTCCTTTCCTAACTCTGTGACTTACAGCATCTTGATATCCCCCGAACATATTCTTTAGTTCAGTAATGCCAGATTTTTGTATATTCCCCATTCTTCCCCATCCAATTGTTTCACTATTGATGTCAAAGTATCCAGCCTC
Organism: Stegostoma tigrinum; assembly: GCF_030684315.1. Lineage (NCBI taxonomy): Eukaryota > Metazoa > Chordata > Chondrichthyes > Orectolobiformes > Stegostomatidae > Stegostoma > Stegostoma tigrinum. The sequence goes on from NC_081356.1 coordinate 84,582,829, forward strand.
CACTAGAACTTCCCTTGTAAACTCTTACACCTCCATTTCTTCGTCTGTACACCTCAAACGCTGTTTTTCTGATTGCACTTTTCCATGTTAGTGTCTCCCACCAAGGATTGTAATTTATTTCCACAATACAAAATATTTTCATATAATAGGTATTGCATAAATGCAAAATATTATTGATGCTATTGAGTGGTTGGCATAGAATCTAAGATAAAACACTGGCCAGACATGTGAGCGCTATGTATGCTGCATGGCAAACTGCACATTGGCTGTTATTCCAAAATAATGATATTGAATCCTCATACCCTTGTCAATGGAAAAATAAAAAAAAACCATTTCATTCACGTGCCATTGGTGTGAACATGATACACCACTGCACTGCAGTGATGATATAATGGAGGATATACTTTGTCTTTTATTTTCTGTTGTTCAATTTTAATCCAGGAAGTTAAACATAAACCTTTACTTAAAGTACATGCAACTGGGTGTTGCAGACGTGCGCCCTATTTTGTACTTAGAACTGCTGTCCCAAACTATCTTGTGATGCTATCTCTGAAGGTAATGTTGATCTGCCTGTTTAATAAAGTTTTTTTGCTTATGGAGCATTATTAATTTGAAAATGTTTATGGTTTTAGAATAATCAGTTTGAGGAATCTGCGGGTAGCAGGCTCACGTCTCTGGTCTGCGACTTGCCAGCTTGGGTTTTTGTTTAGCAGTAACGTAGATCCCAGGAGATGATGGCTCAGCTGGTAAGTTCAATGTGCAGTATGGAATTGAACCATAAAAGCCAGAAAAGTCACATGCAGAATTTCTAGTCTGCAGTGATTCAGTTTATCTCAGCTGAGTGCTTCAGTTGACCTCAATTTTGTTGGCCAGCATTCCAGCATCTGATTGCTGACTAGTTAGGTCGATGGGACATTAAACTAAGGCCTTGCCTTGTTCTCTGAGGTGAATGCAAGATATCTTATGCACTATTTGAAAACGAACAGAGGAATTCTTTTGATGTCTGGCCAATATCACTTAAGCAACAAACACTAGCAAGATTATCTGGTTATTGAAAAGTGCTGTATGAATATTTTATCTGTTTTTCTTAGTGGTGGAAAATGATCGTGTGTTCATCTGGTTCCCCTGTTGTGTAGCTTTCCTTTGCCTTCCCCTCCCCCATGACTGAATTATTTAGTACATCCTACAGTAAGACTCACATAAAGAATTGCTCAGCTGGGCAAGTTATCAGGTATTTGGAGTTTTAGATGACAGGATGAGTCAACACCTTTAGACAAAGAAACGGAAGAAAATTGGATTTTTAAAAAGCCATCAGAGAAATGAGTGGAGATCAGCATAATGGATATGTATATAAGGCTGCAACTTTCTGATGTCAAGTGTTTTATTGTCTTTAGAATAAATAGTTGTAGCAGAAGGAAAGATCTATTTTGTCTGGTGGCTTTCAGCGAGCCCCTGTTAGAAATATAACTGAGAGATAGTACAGATTTGGTCTTAAGTTTGTGCTGTTTATAAATGATGACAGATACATTTTTATGACATGTGCTACTTATGGTCTACCACTAGAAAGTGGAAATTGAAGGCTTCAAATGAAAATGTTTTCCATCTTGATTGGTGTAATGTTCTGAATCACGCTAAACAGCAGGCAGATAACTTTTTCAATTTCGGTAAGGAAAGATATGGTCACCAGTGAGGTGACTCAAAATAGAACCAGTGAAGTAAAGAAAGCTTTGCCTGAATGGATTGGTTTTTCATTGTGGAATGCAAAAGTTATCTAACCCAATGGACACTATAACTGTGAGTAATGAGGCAATTATTTTGATAGTGCTCAATCTTCTCTCGTTTTGTGTATATGTATAAATAATTCTGTGCCTCTGTTTGTTGAATGGCTTATTCATAATTCATTTGAAAATAATATTAATTTTGCCCATTTCCATTCTACCATTTATCTAGTAGGCAATATGAAAGGAAATTCCAAGCTATAATCCATTCACAGGATACAGATGACTTGACATACTTGGATTATAACAGCAAAACTAGATGACTGATTTAAAAATAACAAGTTTCTAATTAGATTAAAGATTGCAAAGCTATTTTTCTCTCCAACATTACAGTAGATTAAGTGGAACAGACTCCCAGCAAAAGAAGTTGAGGCACAGCCAGTGAAGAACAGTAAAAAGGAGGGGGATAAAATTCTTGTCAACATGATTGGCAAGTTGTAGTACAGGATAGCTTAAGATGATCAAATATAGTGGAATTGGAGAAATAAATCCATCTGTGTCTGTTCTTGGATCACTGAGATTACCTATTGAATTGCTTAACCATGAACCTGAGGAACAACCCAGATTCAAGCCCCTAGTCTTTGCTAGGTGAGCTAGCTTTAATCAACTAGGCAGAAAACTATGATGGCCAGCGTTGTCAAATGATTTGGATGTTTTCTTGGAATACCATGACATTTGATTCTATGATACTTCCTAGTATTTTTAAATGCCGTCACATCCAGCATATAAGGTTTGAATATTCTGTGGTTGAGTAATTTTTCGTCATTGTGCAATTCAAAAAAATGCTTTTTGTTATTATCAGAGGTAAGCAAAGAATTGGAAAATTAGGGAAGTTTAAGGAAAGGAACATACAAGGAATGGACCCTCTGTGACGGCATTTAAAAATACTAGCAAGTGTTATAGAATCAAATGTCATGGTATTCCAAGAAAACATCCCAATCATTTGACAATGCTAGCCATCATAGCTTTCTGCCTAGTTGATTAAATGGACCCTCTGTCCCACATAACTGTGATGCCTTGTACTCCAAAACATACAACTCCCACCCCATCTGAATGAAATGGAAAAGCAAATAAAAATCCAGGCCAGTTGGGAAGAAAAATGTGGAAAATTTCTGTTTGACTCCCCATGTGTAATTAAAGGTAGACCAGGAGACCACTTTGGCCTTAAACAATATTATAAACATTATTAATGTTATACGAGGGATGATTGCTGCTCCAACTAGAGAATGGACAGACTCTTGCTTGAAATAACAAATCAGCCAGAGGACCTTCACCAGTCCACTATTATTTCAGAAAAGAAATACATCCTAACATCCAGCCTACTTTTGACCTTTAACTAATTTGAGATTGTGACCCCCTGGATCTTACTTGTGAGAATTTACTATTCTGAATCCTTCATGAATAGTTTCCACTGTCCAAGGAGAAATGGTCTCTTGATTGCCCACTATCAGAGAGGACTCAGAAATGATCAATTCATTATATCTGGGTAAAAAAAATGAAGGAACTACTTGATAAGAGTCAGCCTCAGATGAAGAGTTTTGCCTAATTTATTACCATGCTCTTTTCTTTTAAAATGCTATCTGACCTCCAGTTTTTTTAGAGTCATAGAGCTGTACAGCATTGAAACAAGTCCCTTTGGTCCACTCATCCATGCCGATCAGATATCCTAAATTAATCTAGTTCCATTTGCCAGCATTCTTTGTGAATATTTCCAAAATGCCTTCAGTTGAGGAGAAAGAAACTGGAAATAAAATCAAGCTAATTCAAAGAAAAATATCAACAGGATTTAGTCAAGCTATACCCATCCAACTCTTTTATAAAGCATTCAAAAACACATCAGGCTATATAAAACAGTAGGACCTGTTTTCAGTGTTCACCATCCGTAACAAAGCGATAGATGCATTGCTCACTTTTGAATTGTAAAATCCACTTTTTAGTTCAAAACTGTATTTGCATACCTGCACATAGTTCAGTCGATATTGCCTCCTTATGGTTCAGTGGAATCAATATTTCCAGGGTATTTTTTGGGTGAATTGTGAAAATTGCTTTTCTTTTAATCCTGGCAGTTATACAGCAAAGAAGGTTCAATTTTTGTTGGGACCTGGCTTAAGTGAAGCTGCTGAAATAGTTGGGTAGCTCAGAAACCTAAGACAGAAGCAATTTTTTAAAATAAAAATAAATTCTTTGCAGAAGTAATCAACATTCATCCGCTTCTATGTTGAAATCCAAATTCTGAAAATGATACACCTTTCATCATTACATTTTAAAAATAAAAGTTTTGGCTCTTGGAGAGGACTCAACCTGCCTTTGCCTCTACTATTAAGTATAATTTAGAATTACTAAATGACACAACATATAAAGAGGCTATTGGGATCGTCATTATTCTACTGGCTGTTGGGCTGAGCTATCCAGCCAGTCGCACCAACTTGCTCTTACCCAGTGGCACTGTAAATATTTTTGCTTCAAGTATTTATCCAATTACTTTTTGAAAGTTCTTTCTGAATGTGCTGCCTTACAGGCAGTGCATTTCAGATGATTATAACTTTCTGTATCAATTTTTGTTTTGCGTCTTGTTCTTTTACCAATGTTGTAAATTTGTATCCTCTTTGCTGGCCCTTCTGTCGCTGGAAGCAGTTCTTCCTTATTTACTCAAACAAAATAAATTATGATTTTGAGCATAAAACTCTATCCAATCTCCCCTTGACTGTCCCCAACACTAATTTTCATGGTCTCTTCAAATTATTGAAGACCTTCATCCTTAGTAGCATTTTAGTAAATTTTGGGCTCTCTCTCTGAAGCTTTGGCATTCTTCCTGAATTGTTGTGCCCGGAGGTGGCCTCAATACTACATTGGAGCCCAGCCAGTGTTTCTAACAATTTAGAATAATGTCCTTGCCTTTTTTGACTCTTTGCCTCTATTTATACATCTGAGCATCTGCCTTTTTAAATGCCTTCTTGTCTTGCCATCTGAAAAAGATTTGTGTGCATTCACCATCAGATATGCCTGTTCTTGCACCCATTTTAAAATTGTACCAGGCAATTTATATTCTTCTGAACAAACCATTAAAATTCATTTCCCATACATCTACTTATTTCATCAGACTGTCTGTCCTCTTGATGTCTGTTGCTTGATGTTTATTGCATTTCTAATTTTCGTACCATCTTAGTACTTGAAGTTATGCTTGCCATACTCGAGTACAGGTCATTCGCAAATATTTCAAAATGAACAGACCCCCCCCCCCCCCCCCCCCCCCCCCCCACCACCACCACCACCACTTCATCTACCTCTGTAAGTTGGTTGGTTTATGAGTCTGGAAAAGTTAACACTTGAGTGAGTATAGTAAGCCACACCAATTACAGTAATGTCATGGAGACTTGGTCACAATAAAGTGGGAGATAGACCTGGGGTTAGTATGCTGCCAACAGTAAAATATCTCATATTCATATAATCTGTCAGAAGCTGCAGTAATGCAATAAACTTCATGTTGTTTACTCAACAAGACTCTTGTAGTTAGACCAGAATGGTGAATATCCTAATCTACACCAACCATTTCAGACTTGAAGGAACTCGCACATAAAACATTGTCCTTCAGTCAATGGTAACTGCTCATCACCACTCTGCATTCTCCCTGAGCCATGTTCTTATTGGTGTAGACACTGCCTTTTCATTCCTGTGGATGTCAGTTTTATTTAACAAGTCTATTGTATGCTAATCTTTCAAACATTCTTGATAGCACCATTCTCAGAGTGGATTGTTGGAAATAAAATTTTGCAGGAGCTACTTAAAGCAATTTAGAAAATTTACTATACAGTTTCCATAGAATAACATTTCTGAGAATTAATATTTTCACTTGACATCTCATTTGTAAGAGGGAGAAGCAACTGGGGGCTACTTAATTTTATACATTGAATGTAGAGGGTAGGAGAAAGAAAGAGATACAAAGTGGCACTTACACCTATAGATCTGCACTGGGAACTGGTGAGTGAAAGTTTTAAGGGGTAATTTTTATCTGAAGTCAAGTATTTTTCTTTAACAATTAATGAAAAATTACTCTTTAAGCATGAGAAGTTAAGTTTTATTTCAGTCTTATATGCGGGTTAAAAAATCTCTGCAAGAAGCTGTATTTAGTTAGATAGTAACTGGCTTACACTTTTGTTGAACCTTGAGTCAATTGTTTTCAAGAACCTTAGATACAAGCTTTCCTCAGTGCTGCTTTGTCTGCACTGAGAGATGTTTTTTTTACAGCCTGTAATGTTGGATTTTAGTGAGTTGGAGGGAATTCAGTGGGTAGGGTGGCTGGTGTGGATAAGAAGTGCTCCTTTATTCTATTAGTTCCCTGTAGATGGCTTTAACTTCAGTACAGGGGAAGAAACTGGCTGGTGAGTAGAAGCAAATTATTCCAATCTTCAAATTGTAATGAATAGTTCTGAAGTTACTGATGGCTGATAAACTTAGCCAAGTGGAGTACGTATCCTTCAGTAAGTCATAGACGCATCATGTGCAGGATATACCAATGGCTGCATGAACTTTAGCTTCAAGTTTCACAACTTGAATGGTGACTGTAGTCTCTGTTATGCATCTACTATGTGGATAGTACATTTATCAAGGCAGTGACATTGCAAATTAGTGGCAGAGAGACAACTGATGAACACCAGTTTGTCTAAGGAAATCATAGTAATATTGCAGTTCCCAGAGTGTACCTTGTGTGCTAATCGATATACCATTTTGGATCCTGGTGGCAGTGATAGTTCCTCATAGGTGTGCAGCCAAGAATAAGTTGGTTGCACCAGAAGTGGCTCAGCTGCAGAGGCTTGGGGGAAGAAGAAAGCAAGATCAATGGTGGTAAGACAATCCATAGTTGGGAGATTTTATAGATGTTCCAATGGTTGTCAAACGTGAGTTCAGAATAGTTAGGATAAAGGATATTACAGAGCCTATAAATGACCTTCTTCTGGGGAAGGGTGATCACTTTGATACCAATTACTTAGGTATGACTGAGGATGAGATCCTGAAAGCAGATTTAAAGGAGCCAGGTAGGAGGTTTGAAGGCAGGAACTCTCAATAGTCTCAATCTTACTCCCAGTCCCACGTGAGCAAACAAAAAGGAGAGTTGAGTGATTGAACACTTGCTGCAAAGCTGATATAGATCATAGAACCCCTACAGTCTGGAAGCAGGCCATTCGGCCAGTCGAGTCCAGACCAAACATCTGAAGAGCATCCCATTCATATCCAACTACTACCCTATTGTCTAACCCCATATTTCCCCATTGCTAATCTACCTAGTCTGCACATCCCTGGACATTATAGACAATTTAATATGGCCAATCCACCTTACCTGCACATCTTTGTGCTGTGGGAGAAAACCGGAGCGCCTGGAGGAAACCCACACAGACACAGGGAGAATATGGAAACTCCGCACAGGCAGTCGTCTGAGGCTGGAGTCAAGCCCGGGTTTCTGGTGCTGTGAGGCAGCGGTGCTAAGCACTTAGCCACCATGCCACTCCTAGGAGGGTGGGCATCAGGTTTCAGGTGAATTGGGACCAGTTCTGGGGAAGGTGTGACTTATACAAGCTGGATTGTCTGCACCCAAATGAGACTAAGATAAATATCATTGTTAGGAGATTTGCTAGTGCTTTTAGAGAGACTTTAAACAAGATCGGCAGGAGAGTGGGAGCCTGAAAGCAAATTCAGAGCAAGGAGTAAGAGTCAGAAATTGAACAAGTGACTCTAAAAGGCAGAGGAAGCAGAGGTTAAGGAGCATACAGCACCAGAATTTGACATTATCAGAATTTTTGTATGAAATACTAGGGATATATTGAGTAGAGCCAATGAGCTGATGGCACAGATAGATGGATGACAGCATGATATCATTATAAAGGAGACTTGGCTTAAAGAAGGGCAAGGATGGGGCAAGATGGTTTCTAAAAAACTGAATGGAGTCATTATTTAACATTCTGATGGTATGTAAAACCTGCAGATCAAACCTGTGACCAAAAACTGAGGGTGATTAGAATTTGGTTTCTGTTTTCTTCATCCATATATGGATTTTAAATGTTCTCATCACTTTGAGCCGATGAATTTAGCTAAAAAGAAAATAACATTGCATTATGCTTTAAAAAAAAGTATAGATTCCACAAATATGCTGCTGTACCTTTCTATCTGAAGATACCCTAAAATTCAAAAGGAAAAAGTGTAAATCTGATATGCTAACATTAATCAAACATTCTAAGCAGTGAAAATGCTTGAGTGTATCTTTTGGAGTTCTATTAATACTGGTCTAAAAAACACAGTGACCAAAATGAGTGTTCAGCTCACAGGAGGTCATGCCCTGTATACCTACTGAAATTCTTTGTGAAGGCAACTCAGCTAGTTTACTATGCAGTTTATTATAACATATTTGATGAAGACCTACATGTAAATCCCACATATTAAAGAAGACAAATGATTGTGAAATTAATACAACATTAGATAATTAGAATCAAATCTAGCTTGAACATTGGAAGCAGAACATGGGTAAATGGAAATAGTCATGTCAAGGATAATTAATTCACAGCTTGGGTTCCCTCCCTATCTGTACTGTCTTGTATAATATGACAGCCATTTGCTGATTATACAAAGATATTCAGACAAGACAAAAGGACAACAAAAATATTCAAATGAATGATAAGAATAAGGAAAGGAAGTTGGGCTTTGGTGTAAGTTGGTGCATAGACTGTGATATTCATGTGTAAAAATGAAAGAAGACAATGATGTGGAGAGATATTTGTTTTTACTATCTGAGCATAGACTGAATGTTATTGTGCAGGTTAGCTCAAGCACACACACATTGAGCAGCTTTCAATTGTAGACATTCAGGTCTTCCTGCCCAATTATCCTGTCTGTACTCTGCTCAGGTAATGTTTATTGTACAGAAAATAAAGATATAAATCTACCTCCTGTTTGTAATTAGCAAGCACTCAATGAAAACCTTGTTTGCGTAGACAAATGAAAATGCTGATGGGATAAGAACTAGATCTCTGAAAATGCAATGTGGTTGCCACTAAGAATAACAGGGAACTTAAAGGAAGTGCATGAAACTCTTGTAACACTCATTTGTTGGACTTCTGTGAATTCACAGGTGCAGATACATCTGAGCCTTTTCCTCTTTTTTGTTATTTTAAATAACATCAGTTCAGTCTACATCAAAGCACACACACCTGCTAGGATCAATGCTGGTGTGCCCTTTGATCTGTGTTTTTTAATAGTACATTTCAGTATTACTTCAGTGATCTGAATATTTAGTTGCAAAAGTGAACGCGGTAGCACTACTAGTGTTGGTACAACAGGAAATGGAGTTCTGAAACTGATTTCTGGAATGTTTCTGGTCTCCCCCTTTGGCATTACCATGAAACATCATGATTGTAAAGAGACATCCAAGCGTGTGTTGTGCATGTGTTACAAGCATGCAGAGTAAATAGTTTGTAATTTTACTCAGCATCTAACACTAATTTGGCAGTGACTCTTAATTTAGATGTTGCAGATCCTGTTAGCAGCTTCTCTTAAAGACTAACAGCTGAAAATATGCTCAGCTATGTGAGGGACCTCCCCCTTTACTAGCACTGTTCTAAAGAACCACCATGAGAAATTAGGAAAGTTGCTTTTGATTTGCTTCTGAAAGTACTCTGCCCGCTGTTGTTGGACGAACTCTGAAAATTTTTTGGTGTGACCAGGGGCATGGTGTTGGACTTTTCCCAGGAGTTCAGTGGAGTTTGAAGGTAGAAAACCTGCTATCGCTAATGGAGGCTATAATTGCAATCCCTCAGCACAACAGAGATATGGAGCACAATCAGCTGTAAAGGGCAGCTGGACAGAGTAGGATAAGAGCCCTCAACTGAAGATTCTATCCACCTGGGTCTACAGGAAGCACTGCTCCAACTGCTGCGTCAGACAACAACAGCAACTGAGGCAACAGCTCACCAGGAGATGCTCACTAAACAATGCCACCTCCTCCATGCTGACCTACAACCATACTGCAGTACAAAGTTGGTGTTGCAGTCCCAATGAACAGCACAGTGACCCTCCGTTTCTATTCCAGTAAATCCTTCCAGACAATTAACATCTCACACTTTATCATGCATTACTGCATAGGGCCAATGTGCCAGAAGAGGGGTTTTCATGACCTGTATTTTTAAGCAGAGAGAAGCAGGAGGAGTGATTTTGACAGGTTAGCAGAATTCCCAGTGGTGCAGAAAGCTTTCACCTGCATGGAGTGGCTCCAAGGGTAGCACTTCACAATGGGAAGGTAGACCAGAACTGTAATCATGACATTCCCTTGGCATACAGTGGTTTGCATCTCTCCCTGAACTTTATGTGACAAAGACTACCTGCTAATTCATGACTCCTGGCTCCCTCTGAACATATGTGGATATCATGTGTTTGGTGGAAACCTAGCTGCCACCAAACATCAGCCACTAGAATTCCACAACAATGGTCCCATAATGTGAACTGTTTGGAGAAGGACCTTTACAGATTGTGTCCCTGCATTCATGGTGGTGTGAAGTGTGCTAAATGACCTAGCTCTCATGAAGGCGTAGCTCTTGTCAGCAGCTTTTTGGTGGACATCCCTGGAGCAAGAGGAGGAGAAAGTGAGGAAGTGTCCATGATCCTATTACTATGTGTGAAATTGATTAAGCTTCAGTTCACTGCTGCTCCACAGAGCCATAGAGTTGTACAGCACAGCAACAGAACCTTCGGCCCAATTCGTCCATACCAACCAGGTTTCCCAACCTAAACTAGCATTATTTGCATGCATTTGCCCCATATCCCTCTAAATCTTTCCTACTCATATACCTGTTCAAATATGTTGTAGTGCTGTTATGCTGTTATTATGTTATATACTGTTAAGTGTTGTAACTTTACCTGCATCTGCCACCTCCTCTGGCAATTCATTCCACACATAACGCTATAAAACCCTCTGTATGAAAATGTTGCCCCTTAGGGCTATTTTACATCTTTCTCCTCTCACTTTAAAATTATGCCGTCTAGTTTTGAACTCCCCTATGCTAAGGAAAAGATCTTTCCAATCACCTTATCTATAGCCTTCATGATTTTATAAACCTTTCTAAGGCCACCTTTCAACTTTGTGGTTAAGTTAAGCATTTAAGTGAACTTCCCTGTACTTAAGTGAGTAGCTGGTGTGTTTTTCATTCTTAGTAGCAAATTGTACTATCTGTATGACCAAATGTCGTTTTCAAATATCCATTTGTGTTTGTGTTTTGATGACAGCTGTGGAGGCAGAATTAGCTGCCACCTTTCCATCTCTCTGATATGGGCCGTGTGTCCTTGTCAAAACAAGGACAATTCTCCAAAAATGTCCCATGTCAGTTTAACTTAATTTCTAATATTAAGATCAAAACTGAACTATTCCATTTTTTAAAATTTCTTTACTGCCTGCTTTTGCCTGCATGCTGCTTGTTGCACTGCTACCTCAGTGGATGCAGCATGTTTGGTGGAAGGTGCTGGGGAAGCCATTGTGCAGCTCTGGGTCTGGGGATGAAGGGTTATTGAAATTAGTGTGTTGTTATATGGGCAATATCATTAATACAGACAATGTGACTGGATGCACGCCCTCTGCAGGTGTAGTATCATGATGTGTGCCCTAAATTAAACCATGCATAAAATTTTGCATTCCATTAAGTGCATTAGTTTCACTTAGTGGAGAAAAACAGGACAGGCCAATAGCTAAATCAGTCACTAAAACTAATATTGGGCTTGGATTAAACCACTTTATTTCATGGATGAAACTTAAAGCATGATTAATTTTACCCCCGCAACAAAACCATTCTTGTTGTTCTTTTTTAAGCAAGAGCTAATGAATTATCTATTTATCAGACTGTCATTACCTCCTTGATAGTGATCTATAGGGTGGTGGTATCTCAACAATATCCACATTATTTAGCATGTTGTGTATTATACACTCTGCCCTCTTACAAAGTATCAGGGAACTGAGTTAATAAGCACAATAGTGAAAACTATAAAACTGCACAACTCAAGTGATTTGTCATTAACATCTCGAAATATGTATATATATTGATGCATTATTATCAGACAAATTGAGGGAAATAAAAGCAAAATGTTAAATTCCTGCCTATCTGAACATCAGAATATTATTTATTTCAGACTATGGTTCTTATCTTTACACATACATACATATGGCTACATTCTTGACATAGTACAGGCCACACAGATGTTTCACTCCCATGCCTGTTATGGAGAGAGAGGATACATCATATTTCACTTAGCAGTGGTAGATGAACTAGTTGATTTGATGAGTGGGCATGCTGAGTTGGCAAAGACAAAATAAACATCTAGTCAAACATTTTTATCTTATATTACTTAGGTAGATAAAACCATTCAGAATTGAAAATGCAATTAATATTGTCAATGTAGGATAAGAAAGGAAGAATCACAACAATAAGCAAATATCGTTGGGAAGTATACAAGATATTTTATAACATTATAAGACATTGATAGGAATCAAATTGTATTTTGAGATTATATTGACATTTATTATGCTTCTGGAGAATGTCAGTGGAAACTAAAATTATATTTCTGGCGGTAACATTGGCAACAAACTGACAAAACAGCTTGGGCAAATGTTCTGAGCTTCAGATACTAAAACTGAAAATGCTTTCTTAAGTTCAGTTTTAAACCAATGAAATATTGAGAGTAATTATTCACCTCAGCAAGTAAACTGCAATTACAGGAAATACAGGTCAGAAATGGGACAAAAGCATTGTGGGCTGATTGTCAGAACCATCCTTCCTGAAAATGTGATTTCACACTAGGAGGAACACAGCAGGCCAGACAGCATTAGAGGGGCAGGGAAGTTGATGTTTCGGATCGTGACCCTTCTTTAGAACTGGGGAGGGTGAAGGGACTTGGGAAATAAATAGAGGGTGGAGGGGTGGGGTGGGGCAAGGTAGGTGGGATGGTGATAGGTGGATACAGGCAGGAGGTGGTGGTGATTGGTCAGTGGGAAGGGTGGGATGGGTAGGTGAGAAAGCAGATAGATGGGTTGTGTCAGGTCAAGGAGGTGAGAGGGAGAAGGGGTGAGGCTGGGGCAGGGAAGTGGGATGGTGATAGGCAGATGCAGGTTGGAGGGGGGAGCGCAGTAGGGATTGGTCAGTGAGAAGGGTGGGGCAGATGGTTGGGGAAAAAGATGGACAGGTTGTGTCAGGTCAAGGAAGCGGGGATGAGTGGGAGGGTTGGACATGGGATGAGGCCAGGGTGCAGAGATTTTAAAACTGGCGAATTCTATGTCAGGCCATTAGGCTATAGCCTCCTGAGGTGGAATCTGAGCTGCTACCCCTCCAGTTGTGTGGCAGTGAAGGAGACCCAGGATGGACGTGTCATCGAGGGAGTGGGAGGGGGAATTAAAATGGTTAGCGTCCAGAAGGTGTTGTCGATTATTGTGTGCAGAGCATAGATGCTCTATGTAACAGTCCCAGACTCTAGTTTTGGTCTCACTGATGTAGAAGAGGCCACATCGGGAGCAGCAGAAACAGTAGATCAGGTTGGAGGATGTACCGGTGAACCCTTTTCTGATATGGAAAGTTTGCTTTGGGCCTTGGATGGAGGTGAGGGGGAGGTGTAGGGGCAGGTGTAGCATTTCCTGCAATGTGGTGGAGTTAGTGGGGAGTGTGGAGTGGATGAAGGAGTCGCAGAGTGACCAGTCCCTGCAAAAGGTAGATATGCATGAGGAGGGAAGTATCTCTTTGGTTGTGGGGTTGGATTGTAAGTGGCAGAAGTGGTGGAAAATGATAGGCTGGCTGCTGTGGTTGGTGAGGTGATATGTGAGGACAAGGGAGATTCTGTCTTTATTTTTGTTGTGGGGGAGGAGATGCGTGGGTAGAATTGTGGGAGATTCAAGAGATGCAGTTGAGGGCATTTTGATCACCGGAGGGGGGAGGTTGTTTTGTATACTCTATCCAAATAAGGAAAGATACCAACATTGGAAATATTAAAGTAGAATGGAAAATATTGATAATACACAATAGGCCAGTGAGATGCAGAAATAAAAATTTCCAGTGTTGGACCTTTCATTAGAATATCCAGGATCTCATCTACAGCAACTTCTTTTCACCGACTGACCTGCATCGTATCTCCAGCATCTTGCGATACTGTGGCCAGAGTCATCAGTGTTGTGGTATTTCTTTGAATATTTTGACATTACCAAGAATTGTTATAATCATTTAGAAGTGGTGTTTCTCTGACATGACTTGCTTAGCAACATTGAATGATCTCTTGAGGAGAAACAAAGTATAATTGGAGAATTTGATAGAATCCAAACTTTAATGAGATTTGAGTAATGTTTTCTAAATAAGAGAAGTTTACAACTTCCACAATTCACTGACGGCACTAAAAAGAAAGCCCCACTGTTTCCAGGATCATCATAAAGTTAAAGATTTTAAAATATACACAATGATTCCCCAGTTACCTGAGTTTCAGACTGAGGTCAATAGAAAGCATGGACCAGGTCTCTGGAATGACTATTTCTTACAAGTGATTAGACTGTGGCTATAGATAAACACTTATAAACCATTGGTATATAACTCTAATTAAAACTTGATCCCTTTATAAACTCTCCCTTTCACACACATAGACAGTGGATGGAGATAAAGAAAAGCAGATGGACGGAAGGAAACTAGAAAAGTAGTTCAGTAGCCTTTGTTCACAAGATCTGCCTATTTGTTTCTTACTAATGAGGTTTCCTCTCCTACTTCCTTTTCTGCAAAGGCCTCTGAGTTGTCAAATAAAAATTATAGCTCACAACAACTGAAAGAAAGATAACCTGGATTTCTTCATGTTTAAAGTTGTTTTGACTGCAGAAAACAGAGAGAGAGAGACAGTTTCTGAGCTAGTGGATCAAAGCTTCATCTGCAAGTAACACTTTGGCTCCAGTTCATCTGCAAACACTTCTATAGCCCAGAGCTATGCATACATGTTCACAATGATTACAAATTACTGCTTTCAAACCAAACAGCAATCCAAGGAAGACACAGGTTTCAAACAGTACATCCTCATTTCAGTCCACAATTTTAAATCGCACAAAAATAATACATTGCTATAGGAAGGATATTATTAAATTGGAGAGGGTTCAGAAAAGATTTACCCAGATGTTGCAGGGATTACAGGGTTTGAGTTATAAGCATACACTGCATAGGTTGGGGCTTTTTTCACTGGAGATTGAGGGATGACCTTATAGAGGTTGAGAAATCATGAGGGGATAGATAAGGTGAACAGATAGGGTCTTTTACCTAGGCTACGGGAGTTCAAAACTCTGAAGCGTAGGTTTGAGGTAATTGGAGAAAGATTTAAAAGGCTTGAAGGGCAACCTTTCACATAGTGGGTAGTGCACGTAAGGAATGAACTGCCAGAGAAAGTGTTAGGTGCAGGCAGTTGGTGAGCCTGGAACGGGACCTGGAGGATGGCGGCAAGGTGGTTGATAAGTCCAGAGCAGGAGTGGACAACTGGCATTGGCTGCTACATTGGCATAAGATGGCAGTGGCTTTGGCATTGAGGTGGTTTCAGCTTGGCATCTGGCAGCCCTGTAATCCATTGGGCGGCTTTTGTGATGTCTTCCTTCCAGGGATTGGTGATGAGATGGTCCTTGGGGCGCTTTTATGGAGTCTTGCGGCCTGGTATTCCAGCGGGCTGCCATGGCGGTCTTGCAGCAATACTGTGTTTTCCTGAGCCCAGGAGCCTGGGAATTGAACTTAGATGGACTTTATCTTAATTTAAAAAGAAATTTTCTTATCTATGCCTTTGGTTTTTAATATTGGCACTGTGGTATGACGACTTAAACAGTTTTCACTGTTTTTTTGTAAAACATACAAGTGACAATAAATAACTATTCTACAGTTATAACACTTAAAAGACATTTGGACAGGTAGATGAATTGGACAGGTTTAGAAGGATTTGGGCCAGACGCAGGCAAATGGGACTTGTTTAGTTTGGGAAACCTGGTCAGCATGGATGAGTTGGATCGAAGGTCTGTTTCCATGCTGTATAACTGTATGATTCTACACAGGGCTTTACACAATGATATCAGAATTGAAATATTATGTCATGAAAGGTGACTGACATCACTGAAATTTCATTGTGTGGAAGGATAAGAGTGACTGAGAAGGGAGTCATCCAAACAATGTAACCTACTTTCAATGTAACCTCAACCCTGTAGTTAATTCTTAGGATACCAAAAGAGGCAGAAGCTGCTTTTCTAGCCCCTGATTCAGAATCACTGTCTGGAATAAAATGATATTGTTTATGTTCATACGAACTTGGATTCACTTATTCTCATTCAGGATAACATTTTAATTTAATCTTAAACTTAATTTTAATCATTTTAGTTACATTTGTGTTTGTTCCAAGTGATGCAAATGAATGAGCCCATTTCCTGTTGCCTGTAGAGAATGCTGTCCATAAAGGAATAGGTTTGTTTTTGGTCAGTAGTATGTGAATTTGTTTTTACAATGAACTCGATAGAGAAAAAGAGAAGAGGTACAGTTCCTGCTTTGGGCCTCCCCATACACTGTAACGTGTGAGGCAGTTCAGCACAGCAGGGTGAGCAGAAAGGCAAGAGCCAGGGCAATTATTCTATTGTACAGAGTTCCCCACCTTTAACAGGTTCTGTAATATACAGTTTATCGTAGAGTTGGCTGATTGATAACAATAACTGGTAACTCAGAATACGATAAAAGGGAGGCAGGGACTAACCTTGTAGGGGCTGTATCTGATGGGCTGAAGGCCCAATAAAGGAGGTGCAAAACTTCCACTGTTCTAGCATGATTGCTATGCTGTTATCTGTCACCCCAACTGTTAAGTGTCACAGGGTAAAGGTTGTTTAAAGTAGTTTGCTGGCACTTATTCTCCTTTGACTATGCTACATCTAGGACCTGTGTCATCATCATTGACAGAGGAGTGAGTTCTGATGAGTTTGAACAGAAGACCTCTTGTTTTAGTTAACAAGATGGCATTTTGTTTGATAGGTGGTTTATCTTGCTAGTCAGGTATAGTTACTAAAGACTGTTGGAAGCATTACAGAATACACCTTCTTCTTATGAAGCCTAATGTTGACGTCGTTGTCCTCATCTCAAAACTGTGCGACATCAACAAGTAGAGCCGAGTTAACAAAACTTCAATATCGACTCTTTCAGAACCATTATGTTATGTAACGTCTCCTGCTAATAATATTGTTAACAATAGTGATTCATTGCTGCTTGTATGTTTTTAAGGTTTTTCATTTTTATTTTTTACTACTTTTTCCCCATAACTTTGTCATTGTGAATTACACATGTAAATTATTATATTACTTTTATTGCTACTTCATCTCCCCCAGGTCTCTGATTTCACAAATGCAGATGGTTTGGGTTTTACCAAAAAATTTCCCAGGACATATTCTTTTCTGTTTTGTTGGTTTTTCAAGGAGCTTTCATCTCTTTGATATCCCCTGCAGAGGATGTTGTTCCTTGCCGACTATTATAGGCCAGTTTCCTTATCTGAAGAATCATGAATCTCTTGAATTTCCTTCCCAGGTTAAATCTTCTCTGCTTGCTCAGATAGTAGTCCCATAATGTTATCTGGGGAACCTTTAAACTCTTGAATGTCCATCATAGAAGATGGATGCTCTGTTGACCATGTGCCGACATTATGGACAATGTGAAAGAGCACTGTGATGCCAACTTCCTTTCTTGCAGATATTTCTTTTGTTTGACCATGTCTTGTATCTGAAGGCATTGGTCTGGTTTGCATGGAGTTGAATAGAACCCAACTCCCTCAATTTATTGATCAAGTGGCTATCTTCTGTTACCCTTTGTTGTTGATTGATTAGCGAAGTAGAATTTTCCAGACTTCATTCATTTTACTGCAAGATGGCTGCTCACTCAGCAGTTTCTCTGATACTGACATTAATCTTTCAGTTTAGATGACAGGGGATTGAACATTTCTGTCAGTCTGGTTTCAACATAAGTAATCTCAATGAATTCTTTCATCTGTTTCGGTTCTACCATGAGCCTAAGAAACCCAATTAAGTCTTTTCCTGGTTGTCCCTTAAATAGATCTTCAACAATGGTTTGTTCATGGATTAGTTCTTCTCTGGGAGATGATTGACTTCTACCGCATCACAGTGATGAGGTTACTAATGACATGCATGCAGACTCAGAAGTGAAGATTTTTGATTAGGAACAATATGTACATTTTCACTTCTCTTCTGTGCATTACATTTTGGTGTAACCTGTATCATTTCTATGCCATTATTACACTTCTGACATATAGCCTCATCTCAGGTAATAATTGAGCTTCTTAAGCCATGGTAACTGGTCTGATAGACCAGTAACAGTTGCTCATGTAACAAACTTAAAATTAATTGAAAGTCAATTGATATAGATAGGTTCGATGTCTTCTGGTTCATCTAGATCGGCAGGTTCTTCTGAGAATGGCTTCAAATGGACATACCTAATCTAATGTGGGTATCTTTACCAATGATGTATGGTTTCTTGACCTTTTTGCACATCTGATCACCAGTGTTTCTGCTATTCTGAAACTTTGCCTTCATTCTGCATGTCTCCTGGAAGTGACCTATAGCTTTGCAAATATGTCATTCTTTTGCCATAGTAAGTATTACCTGTGCTTGTGAGGCATTATTGTCCCATTGTACTGATACAGGTTCTTAGTATCTAGTGTTTGGCTTCTTTTCTGTCTTGGTTTGAAGTGTCATACTTTACAAAGTGAATAAACTTTGTTGTTCTCCTGAGCTAGGATTGGTCTTCTCCTCTAAGAATCAGCCCGTGAATCATTTGGTTTTTGCTTCCAGCGTGACCTGAAAAGCTTTATGCAAAGTTGAGTTTTCTTTGGACAGTAATAAACCTGACAAACCTCAGCAATGGTTCCAACAATAATTTTATCTTCTATTAGTTTTTATGTGAATCCCACAGCCACAATTTTCCACTGATCTTGGACGTGATTGATGACGTCCTCTTTGGATTCCTTTGAAAGCTGGTCATTCAAGAATTCACATCATTCTCAAATTGAAGTTATTATTGACGTAACATCTTCAAAAATATTTGTGCTGTCTTTTAATATTTTGACAAATAATAATACCATCCACAGTCAGATCACTGAACACGATGCTGGATTAACTTGATGAACTTCAGACACAATGTTAAACTTTGAAGCCATTCCATATCTTAGGAAAAAGCCTTTTCCAGGAAATCCAATCTTGTCCGCTATGTGGTCCATCTCTGACCTGTGATCTTTGAGGATGTGTTATGTCACTTTCTGTTTCTTCTCAGTGTGCTTATTAGTTATCTTAACTGTGAAACAATTTTGACCTGCATCATTTCCATGCTGCATTTAATCTGCTGTTCTTTAAGCTTATATTCTTGTATTCATCAATGCTGTTTTAAATCGAATTTCTGCTTAGCTTGTAAGGCATTCTATGATATTTTCATTGTTTGCCTGTGTGTTCCATTGATAAAATAATGGCAGTTGTGGGATTAGACCATTACCTGGCCATTAATTGATGAATTAACAGGTTCAATAATTGCAAAGCAGAGTGGGCCACCTGACTTTTCCCGCACACTCCATTCCCCATTATATTTTAGACAGAACAGTGTGGGTGAGTAGGCAATGAGAATATCTTCAGCTGGATTTTACTTGCCGTCACACATCAAAAGCTACCGGCAGGGGAATGACAGATATTCTCTAATAGTACCACAACCAATTCTTCGTACATTCAGTGTATGGCCAATGTCATGATCAGAAATAACAGACAGAAAAGACTGAACTGCGTACCCAAATAAAATGGCACAGTGTTAACCATTCATTCTATTTTCAGCAAAAATGTTTTTATACCACATATTTTACACTATATATATATATATTATGTGTGTGTACTGCAACATGTCTATGCTAACAAGCATTCAAGTCTTGCCATAATTAGCATTAAGTCAAATTGTTAGCTTAATTGTCTTTTCAGTTTTTAATTCTTACAGTTCTTTATTCATATTTTCTACAGGTCAGTATTCTAACAACTCTGGAGAGGCGCTTTGATCTACATAGCACTGAACTAGGAGTAATTGCAAGCAGCTTTGAGATTGGAAACCTCATGATAATTTTACTGGTGAGCTACTTTGGTGGCAAAGGACATCGACCACGCCTGATAGGATGTGGTGGGATCATAATGGCCATTGGTTCTTTGTTTTGTGCACTGCCAGAGTTTCTAAGTCATCAATATCAATACAAGCAGGTGGATACTTCAGTGTTGAAGGACACTTGCATGGCAAACCTTTCATTCGAGGAACAGCAATTAGCAAAGGAGAAAAATCTCAAGACTTGTGCAGAAACAGAAACAACAAACATGATGTATGTATTGGTTATTGTGGCTCAGGTTATCATTGGAGCTGGTGCAACCCCAATTCAGCCTCTTGGTGTCTCCTACATTGATGACCATGTAAGAAAGAGGGATTCATCACTTTATATCGGTAAGTACTTTCTTTGTCATTCTCAAACTCACTGAAGAATATGCATTCTTAACAGTTTATTTTATACTTGGATATTTCCAGTGCATATTTAATGTGTCAAGGCAATGGCTGCATTTAACTTAGCTCATATGTCGTTTGTCTGCCTTGTGCCAGGATAGTGGTTATAAACATGTTGGAGCTGACATACCCTTAAGTAGATCCAGACTGAATTTATTCAAGGGTAAGACCTTTATTAATGCCCAGAACTCAGTGTGCTGACTATGGGTCTAATGAAAAATTGCCAATTTCATCATAATAGGAGCTATTTTATGATGGAAATTTTAGACGTTCTAATGAAAAAGCTGTTACTTATATTGAATCCCATTAAAATCAGAGGATTACACGAGCAAATAAATGGCAGTGGCTGAAAGGAGACTAGAAATTGAAGCATTCTCTCTTGTAGTCATCAGAACTAGGACATAAGAAACAAACATGAGAAAAAGAGACACCCTTTTCCCAACAGGAGGGATGGTGCTGATTGGTTGGTCCATCACTGACATGGAGATGCAACAAAAGCAGTTAACTGCCAATCCTAGTTGTCAGATCAGGTGGGTCGATAGCTGATTCATCACTGCATTGTCATGGCAATGCAGCAGAGTTTGGCTGAAAAGGTGCTTTTGTTTTTACTAATTCTATTTATATACATAAACAGTATTTATATGTGTGGCTTTGAGCACACATGAATATATCACAATGTGAACCTGGCTGATTATCTTAAATTGGGTTCGTGGTGTAACTCTTGGCACAGTCTGGGTGATTTAATAAATAATTTCCAAAAGCAGGAACATTGTGCTCAATGAGAGTTCCAAATAACTATCGGCCCTGCCACTATCCATAACTGAGCAACCATGCTTCAGACCAAACAGCAGAGGTGCTTGTTAGACTTGCACAGAAGTGGTAACCTGCCTGGTGATGTATAACCTCATGACTCATTAGTTGAAAAGTCAAAAAAATTATTCTTAACTACTATCTACCGAAAGCTATGTTAGCCAGTCAATGTACAAACTGAGATTCCTCCAGTCCCACACGCAACTAAGTCAATCTTATTTTCTTCCAAAGGCCCGAGTCATCTGTTCAGCTGAATGAGATTGGGCAAGTCAAAATTATCCGACCTATTAATGAATATAGAGGGCAAATCATCACTTGTTGTACATATTAAAAACTCACGAAAGTGCCCATGCCCGCCACATTTGACCCCGAGTCATGTCCAGTGTACCTCAGTTTACCCTGGAAGGGGAAGGTGTCTCAGATGTTTGAACAACATGTGAAGCCAACTGCTACTTTGCGGAAAATCCAAGAGTGGTTTTCTGCACTATCAGGGTGTTGCTAAGCCAAAAACATGCTTTCCTTACCACACAAATGAATAACATGATAAAAGTTTCAGTGGCAGTGTGATGCCAGGTATGTAGGCTGACAGATGATATCAAACAACATGTCCCATTCATGGCAGATAATATGCTGTTCATACTCAACTAGCCTGTGCTTATAAGCATCAGAAAAGGGTATCCATCTTCAGATATGATTCTGCTATTGGAAATAATTTATTAAATAGTCAATAGTGTGCTAAGAGTTCCACCAGAAACCAGTACCAATTGGGCCCACAGTGTAATGTATTTGCCTTTGCTTAAAACTCCATACATAAATACTCGGCTCCTTGTTTTATGTAGCAAAAGAAATATGTACAAATATTACACCTTTTACAGGGGAAACGGGTAATTGAGACAGCTAACCTCTGCTGCATGATCATGGCAATGCTCTGACCAATCAGAATCCAGCTTCCTGGCCTGAGAATTAAGTTTGACCATTAACTGTTCTTGCTGCATGCCCATGTCAATGATTGCCCAACCAGTCAGCACTCTCTTCTCATGTTGTACAGCAAGATGTCTAAGTCTGTCTCTTATGTCCCAGTTCTGAGCAGTGTGAGATGAAAAGCTTCAACTTCTCCGTTAATCAAATCTTAAACTGTACTACCAAGTGTTCATTTAAATAGCAGTTCCACAGAATAGAGCTGCTGAAAGATCTCAGGAAGGAAATGATGCTTATCTGTGCAGAGAATGTGGTTTGTTTTGGTTTGAAAGAACTGGCGTTATGAAAAGGGAATGCGCAGGTAGCTGAGCAGATGGCCTCAATTTTAAAAACAAAGTATTGGTGAAATTCTTAGTTCTAGTTGTGAGGAAGGGGTGGAGTGTGTGAGGGAAGAAACCTAGGGGTGGTGGCTAATGGATTATTGTAAAGAGAAATTTTTTACGAATGAAGGCACTTATGGCTCATTGTGGACATTTACTGAAAGAGCATTCAAAATTGCCTTGCAGTACTAGAAAACTGCATTAAGATGTAGAAGTTTGGCAGTAGGGGTCATAATTTCAAGACTGTCAGCAAGAGATCTAGGAATGAGATGAGGAGAAACTTCTTGACTCAGAACTGTTAGTGTTAGGAATACGCTGCCTGGGAGAGTGGTGAAGGTGGATTCCATTTGATCTTTCAAAAGAGAGATGGATATATATTAAAAAGTGATGAATTTAGAGGGCTATGGAGATAGGGCTGGAGAATGGGACTAGCTGGGTAGTTCTCTCAGGAGCTGGTCCAGACATGATGGATTGAATGGCCTCCTGTGCTGTAAAATTTTATGATTCTGTGGTTCACATTTTTTTGATTACAATGCTTTTCAGAGGAAGACAAATTTTCTTGTGGAAAATAATCATTCCTTTTGAAATGAATTTTGTGCATCATCTGTAAGTGACCAGCATGAAACTTTTCTCAATTGAGGTCAAAATCAGCATGAACAAGTACTTTTCAATAGCCAGAGCTTCTAGTGTTTCAAAGGGATAGTACTTGAGGATCGCATAACGAGAAGAAACACGTTGCATTATGTCTTTGAAACTTAGGTCAGTGATATTGCAAATTGTGGCAAGCTGCAGTTTGCCCCATTACGAACTATCATCACCTCTCATAAGGTTTAAATGGAAAACATTTTCACCCGTAAATGACAAGCAAATAGCATTTTTACTGAAAATAATTAATGTTTAATTATAAGAGAATCTAATATTTTCCCTAGACATTGAATGGCATTACACTTGTTGAATTTTGTTACCATTCACCTGAAGCTGAACTGGATGTGTCATATACATACTGTAGATACAATATACAAGGTTAGAGTCTGAGAATTCTGAGTTGAATAACTCATCTCCTGACTTCCCAAAGCCTGTGCACCATCTCGAAGACACAAATCAGGAATGTGATAAGATTGAATGTGTGTGTGCTATCTACAACATGCACTTCACAAACTCATCACGGCCCCTTCAACTGTACCTGCCAAATCCACGACCTCTAACACCTAGTAGGACAATTATAGCAGACACTAGGAATGCGAACACCAGAACATTTCCTTCCAGGCCACATGCCATTTGAATCTATATCCCCATTCTTTCATGATCACTTGGTCAAAATGTTTGAACACCCTTCATAACAATATTGTCAGTATATCTACACCAGATAGACTGCAACAATTTAGAAGGCTTCAACCATCACCTTCTCTAGTGAAATTAGGGATGGTTAATAGGTACTGGCTTATTCAGTAATACCCATGTATCATGAAAGAATTTAAACAATTATTTCCCCACGTTTAATGACTAAATCATTTTCAGCTAATTAAAAACAAAATGGATTTTTTGACTGAGGACAAATGATATGAATGAATATGCAATAAAATCACCTTAAATATAGAACTGTGACTAATTAATACATCATACACCAAAACCGTGTCCTTAATTTTAATATCCTCTTCAGGGTTACAGTTGCTTTGTAAAGCCATATTTATTGCCCAAGAGCATACTACTAAATTCTCAACATCAACTAATGTCGTCCTTGTATTTATGGTGCTCCCACAATGAGGTTAGATGGTAATTCTAGGCTTTGAATCCTTTGAGTGCCAGAGGTACATATGAATAAGTATGTAGCTAACTGAACTACAAGTTTGAGGCAGAGGTAGTGCGAACTGCAGATGCTGGAGAACCTGAGATACCAAGGTGTACAGCTGGATGACAACAGCATTTCTGAAGGAGGGTCCGGGTGCGAAACGTCAGCCGTCCTGCTCCTCGGATGCTGCTTGGCCTGCTGTGTTCATCCAGCTCTACACCTTGCCATTACAATTTTGGGGCAATTTATTTTCTTTTTATTATTAGATAGCATGGAGTTTAAAAATATTGCCAAAGTAAAGCTTGATATATTTCTACAGAGTCTCCTGTTATTGAATATGCCTCTGTATTGTGTCCCTGTTTTGGAGGGGTTAGATATTGAGCCCAGTTGAAAAGCAACAAACAAGCTGATTGGTCTTGATTATAAAACTGAAAAACAGAAGACTTGTATTTATTTAGCACTTTTTCTGATGTGAAACATCTTGTATATTGTTTCTACTTTTCCAAGTGACTGGTACCTATTCCATCACCCTCCTTTTGATTCACATCTTATTAATGTCAAGAACTCCCTGGCCCTTCCTTAATTTTAATTGGTCTTCAATTACTAATTAAATACGAAGTTCAACTTTTTAACCTTTATGTGCAGTAAACGTTTTTATATGTGATAAACATGTCCAAAGTGTTTGGTTGCAGTCGGAATTTTGGGCTGCTAAACAGATAACAGATTAGCTGGGAATAACGTCAGGTCGGACAGAACTCCATTTCTTCAATCGATGGGTGAGATCCTCTCAATGTTATGTAAATTCCAACCCCCTAGCACTGTTTCATTCTCCATAAATGTCACCTAACCTGATGAGTATTTCCAACATTTTCTGTTTTCATTTTGGATTTCCAGCATTTGCAGGACAAAGACAGCAACTCAACTGTTAATACTTGAAGAATATTTACAACCTTACCCGAGACTTAAGTCTTTCATCAAGATTTTAACTTGTGTGGCTGATTAATGTTTACCTCTGCAAGTACTAATTCATTAATTGCTTGTTTAAGCACAACGTCAATGCTCTATTATCCATTGAAACTAAAGCCAGTTTAATGCAATTATCATTCTCTGAAGCTCCTAAATTTGTTTACTACTATGAGATCAAACCTTTTATTTGCAAACATTGAACTGAAGGGCTACGACATTCTGTGATGTCATAAAGATGAATGTTGGCGTGACTAAGAATTTGGAGAGAAGTAACCTTCCATCTAGGCAGTCATTTCAGGAATTTAACATTGCTTTCAGCATGGGCCGGTGCTTCAAATTGTTTCTAATGTTTTCATGGACATTTCCCATCACATTTGCTCCTTAATTCTCAGTGCTTCCATGCTTGTGTTTTCAACCTGTGATTTCTGTAATCAAGTTGCAATTGAAATATAATCTTATTTTTAACAGTCTTAGATACAACCCACTGGCACATTATTAGATTTTTATGTCTATACCAGTCATTATTTCAATCCCAACCAGTACATGAATTATGTTTATCAGTTTTGGCAGCTGTATTCCAGCCTAGAGTGCTTTTCTCACCCCTGTCTAAAATTATGTCTTCCTTCACTGCCATCTATTTAGAAACAGCAGAAATAATCTAAATAACATTTCTAAAGGAAACATCAATCACCAACAGGATTAATTAAAACAAATTGCAATTGTAATCTCACATATCCTAACAAACCTCATGGAGGTGGAAATTATACAAATATTAATTCCACTCGGTTAACAGTTTTATAGATTTAAAGAATGCACATTTTATCTAATTTATTTTTGTTCATCTCTTTCATTATGTGACTCCCAACTACTGTTGTTGAATAGATACACGTTCCACAAACTTTAACAATGTTCAGGAAGATGAGGCTATGATATTTAAGATGAAGGAACAGAAGCAGGCCATTCAGCCCATCAACATACTGCACGATGCAATGAGACCATGGCCTGACCTAAAAATCCTCAACTCTACTTTCCTGCATTTTCCCTTTTTCCTTTATTGATTAAAAATCTGTCTATCTCAGCCTTGGATATACTTAACGATCTGGCCTCTACAGACTTCTGCAGAATTCCACTGATTCACTGTCCTCTGAGAGAAGAAATTCCTCCTCATCTCTGTTTTATATTTCTATACTTGAGTATATGTGACAGTAAAGTCCAAATGGGCAATCTGTTACTCTAAGATTATGCCCTCTGGTCCTACACTCTCTCACCAGGGGAAACAACCTCTCCCTATCTACCCTTTCAAGTCCACTGAGAATTTTGTATGTTGCAATAAGGTTACTTTTCATTATTCTATAATAATGATAAGGTCTTGAATAATTTGATAATGGATTGTCCTGTTAAGTTTGCCTAAATACTGCTTTACAAATAATGAGTAATGAGATCTAGGTGTTCTTGTACATCAGTCAATGAAAGCAAGCATGCAGGTACAGCAGGCAGTGAAGAAAGCTAATAGCATGCTGGCCTTCATAACAAGAGGAATTGAGTATAGGAGCAAAGAGGTCCTTCTGCAGCTGTACAGGGCCCTGGTGAGACCGCACCTGGAGTATTGTGTGCAGTTTTGGTTTCCAAATTTGAGGAAGGGCATTCTTGCTATTGAGGGAGTGCAGCGTAGGTTCACGAAGTCAATTCCTGGAACGGCGGGACTATCATATGTTGAAAGATTGGAGCGACTGGGCTTGTATACACTTGAGTTTAGAAGGATGAGAGGGGATCTGATTGAGGCATATAAGATTATTAAGGGATTGGACACTGTGGAGGCAGGAAGCATGTTTCTGCTGATGAGTGAGTCCAGAACCAGAGGACACAGTTTAAAAATAAGGGGTAGGCCATTTAGAACAGAGTTGAGGAAAAACTTCTTCACCCAGAGAGTGGTGGATATATGGAATGCTCTGCCCCAGAAGGCAGTGGAGGCCAGCTCTCTGGATACTTTTAAGAAAGAGATAGATAGAGCTCTTAAAGATAGAGGAATCAAGGGTTATGGGATAAGGCAGGAACAGGATATTGATTGTGGATGATCAGCCATGATCATAATGATTGGTGGTGCTGGCTCGAAGGGCCGAATGGCCTACTCCAGCACCTATTGTCTATTGTCAATCTACTCAGCCCCCCTCATAGATCAGTCCCTGTGGACCTGGGAATTACTTTACAGACCCTCCAGTGGCGTACCTCCAATGCCAGTATATTTTTCTTTACATAAGGGGACCAAAACTGTTCACAGTATTCCAGGTGGCATTTTACTGGCCCCTCCTATATTTATTGCAACACTTTGATTTTTATGCTCCACTCTCTGAGAAACTAAGGCGAACAATCCAAACATGTAGTCTAATTTTCTGTGAATTATGCACAAGGATTTCCAAATCCTTCAGTGCTTTAGCTCCTGAAGTCTTTCTATATTTAAATTATATTCATCTCCTTTATTCTTCCTGCCAGTTTCCCCAAATTGTGTTCCATCTGCCAAATTTTTGCCCACTTCCTTCACCTGATTATATTCCTCTGCAAACTCTTTGTGTCATCCTTACCATTTACCTCCCCGTTTGCCTTGTGTCATCTAAAAACTAGGTGATAGTACATTCACTTGCCTCATCCAAGTCATTATCAAACTTTCTTTAAATTTTAAACCAGGCAGGTTGACTCTGATTGATTGACAATCATGGTGACGAAATAGGCACAATAAAGCCATTTTCAGGATAATGGCTACCGTAGTCAGATAATTTCTTGCTTTTTATCATGTTAATTTATGAATGAATCTGAGGGGATTGCTTTTCATCCTGCAAAGTGCCCAATCCACCGTGGACACCTGGGTAGGGTATTTGAAAAGTTTGCACAATAGTTGTTTCATACTGCTACAATGCAGTAGCAAAACAGTCGTCAGATATTCATCAGTCATCACCACACAAGTTGTTGACTATCGTTGGACTAATTATTTGCTTATTGTTTGAAATATGAAGTAATACATAAAAAGAAAAGAAGCCTTCATTATTTATTGGTAAAGCGGTGTCTAGGTGAACTCATCAGGACAGTCAAAGATAATTATTAAGGCCCCTGTGGCAATTATAGTTCAGACTTAAAAACCCATTGCAGATTGACTGGATTATTTCAGGACTGTTAGAGTAGATACTAGAAGCAGTTTGTACAATCATGCTTGGGCTCATTTTCAATTCTGAAATTGAGCATGGGTTGAAAATAGCAACATCTAAAAGCATAAGATGTGAGATATGTCAGGCATGTAGTAAAGCCCAGACTTACAATACTCAGCCACGTTTGTCAGCTTTGCCTGGAAAGTGGTGCAGTGAAGCTTGTTGAATATGTGTCAAGATTCATTTCAGAAATGTTAATAATTAAAATCTGGACAAAGGATCATTTTCTTTGAATGGTATTCAAACCAGAAAAGCATTCAAAATGATTTGAAATTAACTGCGGTTATAGAAATGGTTTTAGCCTTTTCACTCAACATTCCAATGTCACAGTTTTATTTCGGCTTCTTCCACAAAGCTGTTTGTGGATTTAGAAACACTCAGTGGCTTGACGATTTGCAGACATTTAATCTTGCGTTGTTTGGCATGAGAAATATACTGAAGTTGCTCTTCTTGACCTGTTATTTTTTTGAAACCGCTCTTACCTATGCTTAAAACTCAAAATTAAGAACCTTTCTCGAAAAGAGATGCTGTGAACTTCAAACCTGGAGTTCACCTGGTTCAGTCAGTTGCTCAGGATGAACTCATTCCACTTTCCACATTGCCGGCTGTCAACAGGTGCAGAGACAGTGAGGCTGTGCAGAGCTACTTCAGCCACACCCAAATAAAGTGCCCTACGGGCATGCTGTCCACGACTCCATGGATCTTTGTAGATCTGAATTCTCTCCCCTACCCTCAAGGGTAGGTAATCAGATCCACAATGACATGCATGTGTATCTGTGCAAACTTTTCAACCCTACATCGGCCAATCTGCATATCTCGCAGTTTTGATCTTTGTATATCCTAGAGAGAAGGCAACATTATTAAGAATTAAATCTTAGATGAAATTTACAGCTGTGGCCCACGATGCTTCCTATTTTGGTAAAATGGGGCATAATTCTCTTCAGTTGAAATGTAGTCATTGAATGATATTTAAACTAAATTTTCGCAGCTCATTGGAAAGTAAGCACATAAAAGGCTTTTGCAACAATGATGCAATGTCTTGAATTGTAGTGGAGGTTTAGGTACCAGCATCACTAGGCAGCCCCTATAATAACATCTTCAACAAGTTCTGGGCCACCCACATTTAGTGGGATGCTGTTTAGTCTAAGCTTGGCAATCATCTCTGAAAGTATGATTATCATACGTTATCAGCGGATAAGTTGGACTAGGCTCAAATAAACTGATGGAGATGGTGAGGTAGGCTGGGATAAGCAAACAAAGAAAGCTGGAAGTCTGAAACAAAAACAGAAATTGCAGGAGAAATTCAGCAGGTCTGGAAGTATCTGTGGAGAAAAAGCAATGTTCACGTTGAGTTCAGTGACCCTTCTTCACTTTGGAAATGGTGGTTGGTGGGACAACCTTTGGACTGTGAGTACAGCCCGGAGGTTACAAAATTAATTATCCATATTTCACAGAGACCAAAAAGTGCTAATTCAGGACATGAGGCAGTGACAGCAGATATTTTCACAGTCTAGGAAACGGATACCAAGGTACACCCCTCATGAGGAGTAATAACCCGCTCCCGTGACATTTACTGGTCCTTCTCTACTCTGTCGTCTAGTGATATCAACACTGGAGGAAAGAAGTGATTGTGATCCCCGTACATTCAGTTCCAGTGAATATTGGAAACATAAAAAATGGAATCAGCCAGCACCAAAAATGAAATGTGTATCAGGAGTGACCTTTCACAAAGCTCCTTTGAATCAATCCAGTAGATTCAGCTCCACAATTTGCCATTGCACTAGTTTGCATGACAGAAATGTGGGTATTCTAACAAATGTTTGTACTGAGCAGTTCAACAAAAGTTCTATTTTTTTTGTTTCTTTGTTGCTCCTCTGTCTTGCAAGTTGCTTTCTTCTCCCTTTAATGCCTTGCCCATCGCCATCCTATTTCATATTCCTTGACTGTGTATCTTAGCCTGATGTTTCCTCCACTAGTCCTCATATTATTTGAAATATGAGAGAGAATGGCGCAGCTTGATGTTCTCTTCAGATTTTTGCCTCCATTCTGTGCCATCTCGAATGCATAATTAACCAAGTTCAGTAAATGGGATAAGCCCATTTTCTAGCATGCTTGTGGTAATTCAACATTTTTTTTATTTTTTGGTCTTTCTCCTCGGACACGTATGATTGCCTGATGAGCCAAGATATTTATTTCTCTGAATACTGCATTCTTCATTCTTTGAAACCATCTGGCTTATAAAGAAACAGCAATTTGTGGTGTGGGTCTTAATTAAATGATGTATAATCCACTAAAATGATATCTACATCTTGTGATTGTTGCAAACAGTAAAATAAACAAACTATTGCTGAAGGATGATAAATAGAGACTTAGAGTTCTGTTGACTCCCTGTAAGCTCCTTTCTGTTCTCAAAGGAGAGGAATGAAGCATGTGATCCATTCTCTGAGATGATGACAGCAATTTAACTCCAAAGGGATTCATGAACGTTTATTTGTCTCACTACTGCACCTAAGGCAGGAGATTTCCTTTGTGCAGTACTTGTAGATAAATTCCGGAGACATTCTGGAGCAATATTTTGACAGATTTGATGCACAATTTGCACAAGGAAGAAATCTTCCACACCATCCCATAATATGATGTGGAGATGCTGGTGTTGGAGTGGGGTGGAGAAGATCAAAAATCGCACAACACTAGGTTATAGTCCAACAGGTTTATTTGAAAACGCAAACTTTCAGAGCTCAGTTTAGGACCAGTCATAATTTCTGATTGTTGGAATAATTTGATAATTGTTATCAAGCTTTGGAATTATGAGGACTGCATGTGACTGTAATTTCAACAATTCCAACTGATTGTGCAGGAAGTTAGGTATGTTACCACAAGACGAGGTTTGACTAGTACATGATCCTAATGTTTCTTCTTCTTGTTTGGAGGGAATGTTGGTCAGAATCACTAATGTGTACGGAAAGGTGCATTGTAAGGTAAGCATTGCAAAGTTAATCCTAATCTACGCTTCCAGGCTGTAGACGTCACTTATGCCCAAGTACAGCGGCACATTTTCAACATGGGGCTGAGCTGGTGCCCAGGCTATCATTGTCCATTTGAGTGTTAAAGATGTTGGGAATTTCTTCCTGAACTGGCTGCAGCCACATGTCAGTGATGTACTAGTCTAACCAGAGGCTCTACCAAGGTGACTGGCTCTGTGCTGGTGGAGGGTGCCAGTCGATCTTCTGAGGTCTAACTGATTTTGTCCTCAAGGATGCTGCTGGCACAGAGGAACTTGGGATGCAGCCTCCTTTCACCATGTGTGAACCTGTGTGGAGCAATTGCCTGCAGAAAAGAAAGGAGAATTAATTATTGAAGACGCAGGAAAGGTTATCCAGAACAATGTGTTTTCCTTTTCAGATGTCAAGAATTGAACAGCACAGCACAGTGTTATTTTACTGAGTTATTGACCAGTTGGTGTCTCCATGTTGCCACAAGAATGGTTCCGACTTCTCAGGTCAGCTGAATGGCCATTTCCTTAAAAGGAGCTGAGGGTCTTAATATCTATCCCTATTGTAGCCTTGGCCTCTTGGCCAGGCTTAGACCAACTTTTCTATGTTAAGAGAAGAGGAAAGATTTTGTGATTAGGGAGTAGGAGCCACTTTAAAAATCATTGGTTGCCCATTTAAAACGAATGAAACAAATTTTTTTTCCCTTTCAGTGTGTCATAAGCCTTTAGAACTCTCGTTTTGAAAAGTTTGTCGACGCAAAACACTGAAGTATTTTTAAGTGGATAGATTCTAGCTAAACAAGGGAGTAAAATATTATCAGGGTTAGGTGGAATGCAGATTTGAGGTTGAAATTAGATCAAGCATGATCTTGCTGAATGGCCGAACAGGGTCAAGGGGCTGAATGGCCTATTCCTGCTTTTAGGTGTGTAGTTATATGTGAGTAGGTGCATGACCAGTTTCAGAAAATGCATAACAATATGAGGTGGAGAGGCATCCCTGTAAATGGGTAGAAAATTTAATGGGCAGGAAGGGCTAATAGTTTGAGAAGATAAGGCCTGTGATTGTATCTGGTGCTGGGGTTTGCAGGCTATATGGCTTTATGCAATGCCCATTAAGTGACAGAGTCAGCCTGAGTGATGCCTCCTGAATACGAGGTAGCAGATGGCGCCACCTACCCTTGTGGAAGTCAGGAAAGATCATTAATTTATCTTTCTTGTCCATTGGCACTGACTGCAATCTTGGATCAACCTGGATAGATAGCCTCCTAGTGCAGTAACCCAGACAGTGGATGTTCCTTCTGTTGTTGATCCTGACCAGTAATACCTTGAGGACAGCATTGGACAGGCAACTTATACCTCTTAGGAGTCATCTCTGGATTCTAGGAGAGATCACCACAACTGAGTAGAAATTTCAGGCTTGCAGTAAATGAAGTGCTGCCCAGATGGCTTTTAAACATGGTGCCAGAATCTTTCACCTCACAAGTCCTGGGAGTGGTGAGAATTCTAGCTGCTGGCCATGTTTTTTGCTGATGAACTCATGAACATCTCAACTGCAGACAATGAGTTGAGAAGCACATGATCACATAAGATACATTGGCCTGGGTTTTGGCTCATTCAATGTGCTCAGTCACTTTAGCTTCTAAATGGAACAGCCCAGCACTAGACGTTTTGTACAACCATTCAAATAAATAATTTTCATATTTAATCATGCATGTATGCTTTCAGTCTCCTATTGGAGTGCTGAATCTACATGGTTAATCTTGCAAATAATTATGACTAATGTGGAAAATACAAAACAGTTTTTCAGTTTATATTATGGCCATTTTCCTAACTCTAATTATACCCAGAGTATCCAATGTTGGTTACTTCCTGCAACAGATGGTAGAAATTAAAATGTTCATTACATCTAAATTGGTTGAACTACTTTGAGGCTTTTCAACCACACCTCTCAAACTTGGACCCAATCAGTGAACAACCCACACCACAAAATCCAGTAGCTCATTACTTGAATATGAATTATAAAAGTGAAATGGAAAAATAGACATTAGTTGCCTTGAGCAAAATCATTTGAAGAGATGGCCTCCAACCATGATATGTATGAACTGTTGTTTGAAATAAGCCAAAGTCCTAACAACAATGATTAGCTTTCAAAGTTAAAACCAATATTCTATGATTCACTGTGGAACTATACGCATTGTAATGATTGTAGGTAGTTAACACTTTATCTCATTATTGCACTTGTGTGTGAAGTCAGTAAAAATGGCCTTTGCATGGTTTTTGAATGTCCTTTTATAAACTGAGTTTCTCTAATGTTGCACTTGTCTGGACAATCATTTAGACATTGGGCTGAATCTTACCAAAATTGGCCAAGTGTCAAATTCAGGGAGGTTCACGAAGGGTTTCTCTCTGTGAGCTTGAGCATATTATCTCATGCAATGCTCTATTGCTGATCTCTTAATTTATATCCCTGTCTTTAAGGCCCTGCATCATTGTACACATAGGGGGAGGTAATGCCTAGTAGTATTGTTGCTGGACTGTTAATCCAGAGACCCAGATAAACGTTCCAGGTTCGAATCCCACCACGGCTAATGGTAGAATTTGAATTCAATAAATACCTGGAATTAGGAGTCTAAAAATGACCGTGAATCCATTGTCGATTATTGGAAAACCCCAGCCGGATCATGAATGTCTGGCCTACATGTGACTCCAGACCCAAACATTTAATGATTCACTGAATCAGACCTTGCATGTTGACTGTTAGGGATGGGCAGTAAGTGCTGCCTAGCCAGCGATGCTCTCATCTCATTAATGAATTGAACAAAATCCCAGCTCATCACTCCCAGGACCTTCTGGGATTTCTGTCACTGGTGCTATATTTGACAATCAGCTGTTTACCATATGAATTGTTGCTGGCCACACACAGACCTCCACAGTACACTTTGTGGGAGGAAAGCAAAAAGTTTCTGAGGGCACATAAGTGGCACAGGTGACACCCCACTGGAAATAAATGAACTGGGGTGTTGGTATTGCTTTACATCATCGCCTGTCTTATTGGCCCTCATTGTAGCTGCAGCTATAGGAATGAAGCTACATAGGCTACCTGTCCTTTGCAGCATACCATGTTAGAACCCCTCTCAGAACGTGCTTAATGTGCAGCATAGCATAACATCTTGTAATTTCTCAATGAGGGTGCATCATCTGTTGGAAAATCTTTCAACTGGAAAATATTAACTTAAAATTCAACAACAGCTAAACAAGCAATATTCTGGAAATGAACAGGGGTTTCTTGCAATTGACTATAGGTTTATTGCTTTTCAATATGTGGTCACGTCACCCAACTCAGACCTATTGGCAACGGGTGTCAATTATATCCTGTCTGGCGTGTTGTACCCAATGCTACACCTCTCTATTGCGGTGAAGTTGTCATTTTAATATCCTCATCTTCTTCCCTGGAAAGGTCCTGCCACTCTCCCAGCTCTTGAGAGACCAGCACATCTGCTCTTTGCCTACTCTAGTTGTGCGGAACACTGCGTTCAAGAATTAGACAGGCCACTCTGTTTGAATCGTACTATAAGCCCCCCTCCCCATGCTGATCTGCACATCGAATATCATATTCTGGGGGCCTGTCATCTGCTCCATCATGGCCCTGATGGAAGAATATGCTTCATTGTCTCTGTCTCTGTACATGGCCTCAAGGGATTTTATAATGGAATCATTAGCCATGACTGTAGACCATGGCTGTGTCTTCCAGTAACTTCCTTATAAGCTATACACTCCTTTAAATGAAGCAGGAACCTGAAAGGCCTCAAGAATGTAGGCATTGTGGTAGCTTCCAGGGTATCTGATGCATGTGGTACTGATGCTCACAGATAAGTGGTGTATTGATGGAATAGAAGCATTTTCTATCGATGAACTTGGCTACATTATTACGTGGTGCTCTCAGTGAGGTATACACAGTCTATCACACCTTGCACCTAAGGAAATCAAATATATTGGCAAAGTCTCCTGCCCAGGATGCAGCACTTAGCTCATCAAGGGGAAACAAGATGAAGTGATGTGTTCTGGTAACAGCCTGGATTCATTTGTGGGGGAAGGGCTGTAAGATCCCACATGGGACTCCAGTTGGGAGAAGGGGAAGGAGCCAGTTTTTAGAAAGGATTTCTGCAACTGTCACCTTGAAGGCCCCCAGGATGGGGTGGCCACCCACTCCTTCAGGTTGCAAGCCCTTCTCCAGCAGATGGCACAGTTCTGTGAATGTGTTGGGATATGCTCAGCCTGTAGCGCCACTGTGCCTCACTCCTCTGGAGGAAATGGCATAGAGGATGATGGAAACTGGACCTCTTGTACCTCCCTCCACATTCTGAGGAGGTCCACCATTCTGATCTCTTCATGGCGAGGCTATTTGGCAGCTGCTGGTTCTGGGGCTAGTGTCACATCTTTCTTTCCACAATTTCTTTGCCTCTTTGTTTCACCAGGGCTACAGTGATAATGAGCCCTACTGTGGCTGAATCCATTGGTCATGGTTCCAGCGAACCTGTGTGGGGCATATCATTTGTAGACCAGGTGCTTAGTAATATGAGCAGTCAGCATTTGTATCTCATACATATGACAGCTTAACATTGTCCTTGATACAGTGGGAACTGGAGAAGTCTAGCAAAGGCAGCCTTGGAATGCCTGTACATGGATCTTTGATATGGGGACATTACTCTGATGTATGCAGCACATGGCATGTCACACAAATATAAGATTGTATGTATGGTGGGACTACTGAAATCTTGCCCACCCTTCCACCTCCAATACCTTCAACTCCCGCATCATCCAAAAATGATGACATTACATGGAAAAGCATGTTAGGAAATTTTTAAAGTTCAAGATGATCAGCCTAAGCAACCAAATAACCGTCTGAAAAGCCCTGATTGGTAGTGGATGATGACCTTGTCTTCTTGCACCAGGACTGCCTGACTAAAAACAATTCCCCTAGCCTTGACAAAAAACTAATCATCACTAGATTTTGAGATGTGGCCATTTAACTGAAGCATGTGCAGTATGTTTGCTACATTTGCTATAGGTGTGAGATTGATTTAGCACAGTGCCATGCAGCAACATGTCCATCCATTTGACTGATCGCTGCTGAGAACCATTGGTTGTGTGGCATTGTATTCACTGTTTTTAAAAAAAATAAGCTGAGACAGAAGGACTGTGAACCTTAATGTTCTGAATGAAATAGTAAAGTGTAAAAAATGCAAATCAAGGCAAAGGTGCTGTGAACATCCAAATAAGTGCAAAGTGAGCGACTGCTAAGGGAGCGAACTATGAGCCCTGAGATGCACCCTGCATACAAAACGGCCTGACAGCAGCATGACAGTGCAAGGTGTTAGTATGCTCCAAAATGCAGTACTGAAATGGATGCCTATTTTCTCAGTGGATCAGATACATGGCATGATGACATAGTAACGCTGGTGTGTGTCTGATACCAACCTCAATGGATGAAGAATGCATGTTGCTGCTGCCCGAAGAACGCGCCCTGAGATTCTGGTGACTTTTGGAGGTCAAAGGAGAAGCAAGATGTGAGTCAGATCTGCCACGTACCCGCTTTGAGTTTTACGATAGGAATTCTTGCCATCCAGTTTTTCTTCATTACATTGGAGAAACGTAAACTGCATGTATTCTTTTCAATTCATTTGTGGCAAATCGGCATCACTGTCTGGCCATTTTCTGCTCTAGTTGCCCTTGAAGATGGTGGTGAGACTAGGAAATGAAGAGATGTTAATGGACACCAATAGCCCTCTCGCCACTCTGTTGCAAGATTCTTGTCTCACTGTTCAAACCTTTAGTTCAAAATTGGATGGTTGTTTTCTTAATGTTAAGAATCTCATTTTCTTTTCAGCCTTTCCATATTTTCTCATCCACACTCATGTCTTTCAGGGCCTGGGTAATTCTGCCCATTATTTCTAATTTGCATTTCTGTCCAACCAACCTACCTGAAATTCAACCTGCAGTGCATTGTAAAGAAGATAGAATTGTGAGCGATCTATATTTTAGTTCTTTTTTCCTTCATTTCTTCATTGTCTTATCTGTTCCTAGCATTTTAATTCATTTTCCTTTTTCTGTCTGCCCTTTGTTGTTTTTTTGAAATGCCATGTGGTTGACTTTCTTCACAACCTGTCTGATGCCTTGTCTTTTTAACAGACAACATTGCTGCCTCAGAACATATTGCATATAATTGGTCAAAATAATATGGTTATTGTAAATTAACGTCTGTCTGATTTGCATTTCCGTCAACTTTTATTTCTCAAAGAGGATACCAAAGACCAGAGACACAAATTTAATCCCAACATGAGAGAGGGGTGGTTAAAATTTAATTAGTTCAATAAAGATAGAATTTAAAAGCTAGTATCTTTAATGAAAGCAATGGCTTGTCATATTAAGCAATTTGGTGCATGCATGCCTTTCCGGAGAAAAAAAAGAGATCTGCTATCCTTAATGCATCTGGTTGATGTGAATCCAGAACTGTAGCAATATGTTTCACTCTTAACTGCTTCCTGAAATGGCCAAACCACGTTTCCAGAGTTTCATCATCGCCTTTTCAAAGTCAAATAAGGTGTGTAGTAAAGCCTGATGTTGCCAGTGACGGCCACATGATTCAATCTTTCTTTCGTTTTAATTGATAATCATCAACCTGAAAAGTTCACTCTGTTGCTATCTATATATGCTGCCTGGTCTTCTGAGTATATCCAACGTTTCTTTAAAAATCAGACCTCCAAATTTTGCAGTGTTTTGCTTTTGTGACTAGGATATAACGTCAGGCCTGAATTGAATTCCTCCAAACCCGTTCTGATCGATTATATTATTTGCAAAGTTTTATAAATTATCACAGAAGAAATCAGATCTGAGCAATTAACATGTTACTCAGTTTGATTAGATCACTTCACTGTCATCAGACATCTTAATAATTCACTCAGTTTATACATAACACAACAAACCATGTGTAAACCCAGTTCCACTTTTTCTCACTTCCAGTTTGTTAAAGTTAACCTTTCATTCAACCCAAATTACACAATGAATCGCCCTGGAGGAAAAGAACCAATTAAGAGAATAAAATGGACCTTTGTTATCAAAGTTGAAATACAGTCTATTATTATTATTATATTTTGCAATGTACACTGAATAGGTCCATGATCCATTTAAGCTGTGCTAGTGCTGTTTGTAATTACTCATATGAGGAGAATTGCTGTCATGCTATGTCAAGCTTGCCTGTCATACACTATCCTCACATATTGACTGTAGCTTGTTTTCAACTACACTGTATTCATCATTCACCTGTGCCTAGGTCTAACCTTCTTTCTGTTGCTTTCCACTTCATACTCAAGACAACCCTCTGTAGCTTTTAACCACTGATCGAATAGGCATGCGCACATTGAGACAAATATTCTTCTTTGCAGTATTCTACAGCTTTGTAGCATGGAACATTCTATAAAAGATAAAAACAGAAAAATAATTGAAGGAGAAAAATTTGAGAATTTTCTTTTTCACTCCTAGAAGTGAGTTGCAGCTACGAGGTCCAGTAATATCTTCCCTATGTTAATAGAAGGAGATCAAGGATGGAAACTAATTATTCGGCGGTATGTGACTTTTCAAAAGGAGAGGCAGGAAGAAAAGGATGATGGAGTAGCGTTGTTATTATAGAAATAAATAAGTACAATAGCAAGAAATGATCTTGGATTAGAAGATGTAGAACCAATTTCAGTGAAGGTAAGGAATAAACATGGGAAATAGGCATTGCCTAAGTACCTTTACAGTAGCTATGGAGTGGGGTAGAGTATAAATCGCAAGGTAATGAGAATATGTAACAAAGACAGTATATTGATTGTGGCTGAGTGTAATCTTCACGTAGATTGGAATAGTCAGATTGACAGACAGAGCCACAAAGAAGAATTTATGGAGAGAATTGTTTCCTCAAACAATATGCTGTAGATCCAGTACAGGATCAGGAATTTTTGGATCTTGTGATATGTACTGAGGCTTGTTTAAAGATGTCAAGTAAAAGATCCACTAGGATATAATGACCAAAAATTATAGAATTTAGTATTCAGTCTGAGAGGGAACAACTTGGGTCAGAAACAAACGTGCTAGGCTTAAAGAAGAGGAGGTACAAAGGAATGAGGGCAGAGCTGGCTGGAGCGGACTGCAAAAGGAGTCTAGCAGCAAAGACAGATGAGGAACAATTGCAGACTCTAAGAAAATAGCTCATGCCTCACAGCAAAAGTATATCCCCGTGGAAAAGAAAGATTCTAGGAAGGGAGTTAGCCAATCATGGTTAACTGAAGAAGTTTGGAAAGCAACAAAATGAAAGAAAGAAAAAAGTAGAATTGGGAAAGCTT
This sequence comes from Stegostoma tigrinum, assembly GCF_030684315.1. NCBI lineage: Eukaryota > Metazoa > Chordata > Chondrichthyes > Orectolobiformes > Stegostomatidae > Stegostoma > Stegostoma tigrinum. Next base: position 84,622,618 of record NC_081356.1, read on the forward strand.
TAAAAATCAGAAAAACAAAGACAACAAAAAAAATCTGTTGCAGTCAGCAATGGCTTCTTCAAATCTATAAAAAGGAATAGAGACTCCAAAGTCAACATAGGCCCCTCCAGAGAATAAAAATGAGGAACCAGGAATGGCAGTGGAGTTGAATAAATGCTTTGCATCTATCTTCACTATTAGTCTTCCAAAAAACACTGAGTAATCAAAGGGAAAAATATGCAGAGGAAATGAATAACTTTCTTGAGGAAAAAGTGCGCAAGGGGAAAAAGTCGGCTGACGTCCTCTGGGCCTGTTGGGATGCAACCCAGGATGTTAAAGAAACTGTAGATGCAATAGTACTAACCTTGCAGGAATCCTCAGATACTGAAAAAAGTCCTCGGGGATTGGAAACCTGTCAATGTATCACCTTTACGTAAAAAGGGAGGGGCTTATGGTGTTGGAGGTAATATATTAGCATCATTAGAAGATTGGTTAACTAAGAGAAGACAGAGTTGAAATAAGGGGTACATTTTTCAGGATGTCAACCTGTAACTAGTGGAGTGCCACAGGGATCAATGCTAGACCCACAATTATTTATGATGTATATTTAAGACTTGGATGATTTAAGTGAATGTACTATAGCCAAGTTTGAAGGGTGATACAAAAATAGGTGGGAAGTCAAGTGATGTGGACTCTGATTCTGCAGAGGTATTAAAGCAAGACAGATTAAAGTGAATGGGCAAATATTTGGCTGTTGTAAGATAATGTGGGGAAAATCAGAGGTTATGCACTTTGGCAGAAAGAATGAAGGAGCTGGATATTATTTAAATGAAGGAAGACTGTAGAAAGCCACAGCATAGAGGGATTTGGGAGCCCTTGGACACAAATAACAAAAAGTTAGAATCCAAATTCAGTACATAATAAGGAAGGCAAATGGAATGTTGGCTTTTATTTCAAACAGAAAAGAATATAAAAATGGGGATATTTTGCTAAGACTACACAAAGTACCACTCAGACAACACCTAGAATACCTGAAGATAGAGTAAGAACTGTTGATGCTGAAGTATCTGAGATAACATGGTATGAAGTTGGATGAACACAGCAGGCTAAGCAGCATCAGAGGACTCGGAAAACTTGATGTTTTGGGTCGAGACCCTTCTTCTGAAGAAGGATCTTGAACCGAAACATCAACTTTCCTGCTCCTCTGATGCCGCTTGGCCTGCTGTGTTCATCTACCTTCATACCATGTTATCCTAGAATACTATGAATGGTATTGGGCCCCTGTGGAAGGAATGCTATACTGGAATTGGATGCAGTACAGAGAAGGTTCACAGTGCTGAAAACGTGATGTGGAAGTGCCAGTGTTGGAATGGGGTGGACAAAGTCAGAAATCACACGACACCAGGTCATAGTCCAACAGGTTTATTTGAAAACACAAGCTTTCAAAACTTCCCTCCTTCAGGTGTTAGATCAGGTACGGGTGCACTGTCTTGTTAGAGGTTGAACAGGTTGGAAGTTTATTCATTGGAGTTTAGAAGAATGGGAGGCAACCTCATTGATATGTATATGATTCTTAGGGGGCCTGACAGAGAATGCTTGTCTCCTGTTGTGGAAGAATCAAGGACCAGACAGCATAACCTCAGAATAAGCGTTGCTAATATAAAATAGAGATGAGGAGGAATTTCTTCTTTCGAGGGAGGTGAGAGGGTTACTGAATTTGTAGAATTCATTGCTACAAAAGACACTGTGTCACAAGTACACATGAGTCTGAGAGTTTTAATCCATGAGGAAATCAGGGATTATGGGGATAAAGCAGGAAAACTGAGTTGAGGATTAGCCTTGATTAACAAAAAGGACAGAAAATATTTTAAAGAAAAACTGAAGTTATTTCACCACAAAAGTAATCAATAGCAATAAAACAATAAGCAGATCAGCCATAATATCATTAAAGGCACTAAATAGCCCACCTTTTCTCCCATATCTTATGGGCTCACTATAATGTCAACTCTGGTAGCATGAACACTGAAATGGACTTCTTATTGAAAGCAAGAATCAGAATTTTTATTCACTGAGCAACTAAATACATCACAGTTCTACCAAAGACACCTGTACAGTCCAGGCTCAAGATATTGATTTATTTTCTGATACACAAGCATGTACATGGCATTATGTCAAACAAATACCATCACTTAACTCTCTTCAGCTGCCTCTATGCTTACCTGATCATAGATAGATACAACCTCTGACTGACTCCATTTCACATTCGAAAACATCTTTACAAACTGAGCTATCAGAGGAGGCCAATTGTTTTCATTTCATATATGGAAAGTAGAACTTTCCTGCATCTAGCCTATCCAGTTCTGTTAGAATTTTGTTAGATTTCGGTGGGATCCCTCCTCATTTTTCTAAACTTCAGTGAATACAATCCTCATCAACTCAATCTGACCTCGTATGTCAATCTTCCTATCCCAGGAATCAATCTGGTGAACCTTTGCTGGACTCCCTCTATAGCAAGAATATCCTCCCTCAGATAAACAGACCAAAACTTCACTCAATACTCCAGGTGTGGTCTCACCACGGCCCTGTATAATTGCAGCAAGACATCTCTGTTCCTAATCAAATCCTCTTGCTATGAAGGCCAACATGTTATTTGCTTTGAGATAACAAGGTGTAGAGCTGGATGAACACAGCAGGCCAAGCAGCATCAGAGGAGCAGGAAGGCTGACGTTTTGGGCCTAGACACTTCTTCAGAAAAGAAGGCTGTGAAGAAGTGTCTAGGCCCGAAACGTTAGCCTTCCTGTTCCTCTGATGCTGCTTGGCCTGCTATGTTCATCCAGCTCTATACCATGTTATCTCAGATCCTCCAGCATCTGCAGTTCCTACTGTCTCTGATGTTATTTGCTTTCTTGGCTGCCTAGTATACCTGCATGCTTACCTTCAGCTACTAGTGTATAGGACACCTAGGCCACGTCACTCATTTCCCTCTCTCAATTTATAGCCATTCTGATAACCTGTCTTTCTGTTTTTGCTGCCAAAGTGGATGGTCTCACATTATCTGCATTATGCTGCATATGTCATGCATATGTCCTCTCACTCACGTTGTCCAAATCACACTGATGCATTTCTACATCCTCACAGCTCACCCTCTCACTAGCTACAAATTTAGAGATATTGGCTATTGTTCCCTCATGTCTCATCAGTCTTGTGAAAATATTAATAATGATGCCATGGAAATGTGTGACAAAATGAGGGAATGAGGTACAACAAGCTGCTCAGGAAAAGGAGCAGCATAAGGAAGAATGAGAGATAGAGAAAGAGATGTACTGGAGTCACTTGAACAGGATGAGTGTTAGCTGTTTACTGAATCCTGAAAAGCACAATACTCATGATGAATTAGTAAGTCAAATTTACCAAGGTTGATATTGTTGTAACCAACACAAATGTCAACAGTATTGTAGTAGTCCAACACAATATGTTTTTACGTCTGAAATGTTTTCCCTAGTGTGTTCACTGGAATGCTTCAGTTAGTCTTTGGTGCATTTTATGTTCCTCTTTCTTGTATAGTTTGCTTATTGTTTTAATGCTATTGATTATTTTTGTGCTGAAATAACTTCAGTTTCTCTTTAAAATATTTTCTGTCCTTTTTGTTAATCAAGGCAGGCTAATAGAAGTGTGGAAAAATAGAAGATAGGAGCAGTAGGAGGCCATTTGGCCCTTTGAGACTACTCTACCATTTATCATGATCATGGCTGATCATCCAACTCAATAGCCTAATCCTGCTTTCTTTCCATAACCCTTGATCTCATTCAACCCAAGTTGTATATCTAGCCACCTCTTGAACACATTCAATGTTTTGGCATCAATTACATCATATAGTAATGAATTCCGCTCGCCACTCTTTGGGTGAAGAAATATCTCCTCATTTCCATCTGAAATGGTCTACCCTGAATCCTCAGGCTGTGACCCCTGGTTCTGGACACACCCACCATCAAGAACATCGTCCCTGCATCTACCATGTCTAGTCCTGTTTGAATTTTATAAATGCCTGAGACCGCCCCTCATTCGTGTGAACTCCAATGAAAACAATCCTAACTTAGTCAATCTCTCCTCATATGTCAGTCCTGCCATCTTTCTAATATATACCACATGGAATCTACATCATGAACTACACACTTCTATCTGTATCATTAAGAAAAAGTGCATTCTACTGCTGACCACAATGTAATCAAGCAGTGATTTGAGTTCAAAAACATGGGTTTTGCTGAAAGCTTTTGCCTTCTGAAGTATTTTAACTGGTTGCAGAAATGGTAATCTTAGTAGTCTTCTTATTTATGTGGGTATGGAAGTCAATTGTAGCAATTTCCTTTCCTCAATGATAAGTTCATTCATTGAATTGAGAGTTGTCCAATGAAAAACGGACACCAGATGTCTAGTATAACTATCACAGCATTTAAAAATATGATCCAATTGTGACTTGCAGCAGGTGTGAGCTCTCGTGCAAACACTAGATCTAAATAATTTCAAAACCCACTTCCTATTCATCTGCTTTGAATGTAAGTATAATGGAAAATAAAAATTATGACCATTTCTAAACTGAATTTTTTAAAAAAAATTTTTGATGGGATAAAGAAGTTGCTGGCAAGAATTATCCTTAATATGTGACTTGCTAGGCCGTTTCAGAGGGCAGTTAAGTGTCAGTAGGATGCAGTGGGTCTGGAATCCCATGTAGGCTAGACCAGCTAAGGGCAGCAGATTTCTTTCACTAAAAGATATCTGTGAACCTGATTTTTTTAATAGCAAAAAGATGACATTTTCATTTTCACCATTTCTGAAACTTCAAATTCCACCACGTGCCTTTGAACACAAGTTTCCAGAGCACTAACTGGGGTCTCTGGCTTATTAATTCAGCAATGTTACCTCCATATCACCATCTTCTCCCAAAGGGTGACTTTTGAACCAACCACAATAACTGATAATATTTCAGTGTTGTAATGGCTTTCCCCTGTGGTGCAATGAATGCCATAAAATCTGTTTAAAATGCTAAACATTGGACATTCAGTTTGAATACACACAATTTGAGATTTTGTGGTTGCATAATATCCAGTGATTGGTATTGTAATTACATCAGTGATTTATTTAATTAAAGTATTAGGTTAATGTTCAAGTAAATTCTATTACTGAATGGCACTGATTTTGATGAGATATCAATGTCTTTTTCCAAGCTTGAGAGCTTAAAATTACTACTACCATTACAAACACTCATAACCAATGTTTTATTTAAAAGCAAAGCCCATTATTACCAATGCAAGCCATCAAAAGGTGGGAGCGGGGGGAGAAGCACATGAAGGCACAAAATCAAATGGAGTTAGGGGGAAATAAAGCACTGTATCCCTCATGGTGCTCACCTCTCCCTAAAGGCATTGAGAGTATTGATGGGCACTGTGTGCTTCTTTTCCAAGGACACCTGGGCAAACGTAACCATGGAAGAGGGGCAGACAGGTGTCAGAGATGTCCTCTTTCTCTGCTTGCTGCCTGGACCCACTTATAGCCAGCCTGGCCAAGCTTGGGAGCAGACCCATGAGAAGTTCCTCTGGTCTGCCCACACCACTCTGTACCAGATGCCCAAAGATCAACAGTGTAGGGCTTAAGTGCAGCCTAATTCACAGCCAAAAAATTTTCAAATACCTAAACTCTGGACACTTCTTAAATGTTGCAAGAGCTTCTGCCTCTGTCACCCTCTCAGGCAGCATGTTTCATATATTTTGTCCAATGACTGAAATTTTCTTTTCTCAGATCTCCTCTAAACCACTTACTCCTCATCTTAAACTTGTGCGTCTGGTTTAGACATGCTTGTATGGGGAAAAGGTTCTCATGGTCTACCTGCATATGCCTGTCTTAATTTTATATACCTCAATCAGATGCCCCCTCAGCCTCCTCTGCTTCAAGGAAAACAAACCATGCCTATCCAGTCTCTCCTGATAACTGAGACTTACCATCCCAGGCCACATCCTGGTGAATCTCTTCTTCACCCTGTCCAACGCAGTCATGTGCTTCTGATAGTGTGATGACTGGAACTGCACACAGTATTTCATTAGTGGCCTAATCAATGTTTTAAAATGTTGGAAAAAGTCTTCCTTACTCCTATATTCTGTGTCCTGGCTTATGAAAGCAATGGGTGCGCTGAAGGAATTCACCAGGATGTTGTTTTGGCTGGACCGATTCAGCTATGACGAGAGATTGGATAGGCTGGAGTTATTTTGGATAGAGCAGAAAAGGCTCGAGGGGTGGGTGCGGGTGCATAGGGTGGAATGTGATTGAGCTGAGAACAAAATTCTGAGGGGCTCAGTATTGTAGTCAGTTACAGGGAGACACAATTCTGTGGCAAGGAACAGGAGGTTTAGAGGAATTTGAGGGAAAAATGTTATCACCCAGAGGATTGGGGTTATCTGAAACTCACTACCTAAAAGGGTAGTAGAGGCGGGATTCCTCAGAACATTGAAGAAATACTGAGATGATCTCTTGAAATGCCATAAGGCTATGGACCAAGTGCTGGAAAATGGGGTTAAAATAGATGGGGATGCTTGATGACTGCATGGACACAATGGGTAGAAAGGCCTTTTCTCTGCTGTAATAGCCCCATCCCTGTATGCTTTGAAAACATCATTGTTATTGGATGCATTGATGAATGACTTTTCCTTTGCTTGTGGCACTCAGCCTAGTTGTTTAACTTCAGGCTAGTGGTTGGGTTGAGATCAGGCCTGTTTGGTTTTGTGGCCACGGTCATGACATTGTCTATCAGTGACTTGCATTTTGGTTTTGGAATAGCCATGGACAACCTGGAGGTTGAACCAAAACCAGATTTTGAGAGCCACTCTTACACATATTACACACGAAGACAGACAGCTAAATCAAAGCAGCCTCCCTATCCCTATATGCACTACTTAGTAAATTTAAAACATTCAGTGACAGTCAAGATTGACACCAATGGTTCTCAGTGAGGCCTTTTGAATAACCAGTACCCTACTTTGATAATAAGCAATGCCCAACATAGAAAGTTTGCAGTTTAAACAAAAAAAAGTACAATTTATTAGTAAAACAGCTGCTTTAGCAGAGCAAAGTTAAGCAACAAGACAATCTAATTACTGTCTGTTTTTAAAACCGATCTTCTTTAATTCAAACCCTGACTCACACAAAGGTAGAAAGACAAGCAGAGCCAGAAAAAGTATAAATCAAAAGAAAAACAAAATGATATTCCATTATCCATAATTTCCCAGGCACATGAGATTGAATCTCGCTTGGCTTCTGAAGACACTGGTGCATGCAAATAGCTTCCTGTAGCTCAGAGAAATATTCACTCGATATTATAACAGATTCTAGTCCTTGGAGTTTCAGTATGTTGATAATGGGAAGACAAACAAGGAGCAATCAACCCCCCTGTCCTCTGGCTTTCACAGGCACAATCCTTCTGACTTCAACACAGTTTAAATTTGATTTTTGTTTTTATTTCAACTGGTTGTCTCCCTATGAGGCCACAGTTAACATATAACATCTACCATCTGTTGAAGCAAAAGGCTTCTCTGGAACCAAAATATCTAAAGTGTTTTTTGAACAAGAAATCACCTGCAGTTAAATTCCATGCCTGACATCATAAGCAAATATCAGGGTAACAAAGTGTGGGACTGGATGAACACAGCAGGCCAAGCAGTATCTCAGGAGCACAAAAGCTGACGTTTTGAGGATGAAGGGTCTAGGCCCGAAATGTCAGCTTTTGTCCTCCTGGGATGCTGCTTGGCCTGCTGTGTTCATCCAGCCCCACACTTTGTTATTTGGATTTTCCAGCATCTTCAGTTTCCATTATCTCTGATAAGCAGATATCAGTTTGCTATAAAAAGCTGCTGCTCACAGTCTAAAGGTCACCTTCAGCTCTCAACTCACACTTCATAGCTCAGAACCAAAAATGATAAAAAATTAAAAATCAGTGAGGATTCTAACACACAGTATTAACAAAGTGGAACACCTCTTGCCACAACTTCTCTCTCTCCCTTGCCCTCCTCCCCATTTCTTTTATCTTCCTCAGTTGCTGCTGTTTTTCCAATCAGGCCTACACTGTTTCTTCAATTGGAATTTAACTCGATCTTCCACATGTTTCATTCTTGGTATTGCTGTAATTGTTAGTATAAGAAATAAATATAATATGATACAGAAAACTATTTAGATTCTTTGTGCTTGGAAAAATACTTTCCTTTTTTTAGTATGTTTGCAAAGTCTGCAACATTTATCTGTGGGATAATGTCAGCTGTGTGTTAGAAGTATTAACTTCATATAAGATTAATGTAAAAGTAACTATTGATTCAACTATGGGTGTAAAGGGATCCTATCTGAATTCTCATTCTTAAACTGATAAATCATTTCTGTGTGCACTTGGAGACAACCTCAGAGTCCTCAACTGAGGTGTTTATACCTGGGCTGATGAATGTAACAGGGTAATAATGTGATAATGATTACTAGCTGATCTTCTGGAAAACTCAAATATATTCATTTTATTATGTATTTTGCATTTCTTCTTATATTTTGACCCTTGTTACAATGTATGATTGTCAGCTCACGACTTTACAGGACGGAACAACTTTGCATTTCGCAGCAGTGCATTTCGCACACCAAGAATGAATTGATCAGCTTCAAAATTTTAGGATATCATGTCTCTGAAAAATCAAAAAGGCTTTAACAATTCAGCTTTAATTAACTATCACTGTGAGGGTAAAGTGCCTGCTACTTCAGTGCTGCTGTTAAGAAAGTAAACATTTAGAAATATGTTCATGGACGAATTCATGCTGCTTTGGCTGAAGTAGGGTTGCTGGGGTGAGCTTTTTGAAGATCATGGTGGAATGTTAAACACACAAAGAGTAAAGTAATGATCTGATTTTTTTTATTGTTCACCATTCCGTGACTGCAGTCAGCTCTGTGGCTTCTCTTATTTCTAATTCATTGTGCTGAAGAAGGAAGTACTGTCTGAAGTGGCTGGGGGGAACGTTAATGTGTCAGCCAGATTAGTTAAGTCGGGCCAGCTAAGATAAATTCACAGGTGTTCAACAACAGATTTCTCGAAAAACAGAACCATAGTACAAGGGATGTGATAATGGGAACTGCGGATGCTGGAGAATCCAAGACAATAAAATGTGAGTCTGGATGAACACAGCAGGCCCAGCAGCATCTCAGGAGCACAAAAGCTGACGTTTCGGGCCTAGACCCATCTCTGATGAAGGGTCTAGGCCCGAAACATCAACTTTTGTGCTCCTGAGATGCTGCTGCGCCTGCTGTGTTCATCCAGCCTCACATTTTATTGTCATAGTACAAGGGAGTTTCTCATTTTATTACATTATACTTTTTCACATAACAATGATTTCCTATCTACCAATATTTCCTTTGTAGAATAATGAAACCTAATATAATTAACTTTGGTGTTCAGACTATGATTAATATTACAATTTTTGCTAGCTTGTGTGATAGTAACATAAGTGCCAAAATGAACCTTAATGACATATTTGGGAGATTAGCTTCTTTACTCATACTTGATATTCCTTCTTTTTTCAGACTCCATTTTGGACATGTTATTTTCATGCACTATTTATACCACTTCATCAAATTTGGACAATGTAATTTACTTGATTTTTGGACGGTTGTTTAAAAGAAATCCTTGGCCCCTGTCGGTTCTTCCACTCTTGAGATTTTCAGCAATTATTGACACGTATTTGTTGTAAAGCAATTTGATGGGGTGGAAATTTACTCTGTTATGCCCCCTTTTGGGTGAAAATTGAAAATGTAAAGCATGGTGTCGACTCTTGGACGAGAGATCTGAAATATGTTTTGTGTCACATTAAATTAAACTGTAAAGTCGTCCCTAGCAATTCCTCAAACATGGGAACATGGGAATTGGACGAGGCCATTCAGCCTGCTGAGCCTACTCTGCCATTCAATGCGACCATGGCTCATCGAATATTTCAATGCATTTTACTCACTCCTTCTCCGTAACTATGCATGCACTGGTGATCAGAAATTCATTGATCTCAACATTAACCATGAAAACTGAACTTCCATGGCCCTTTCTGGCTGAGAATTTCAAAGATTCACAATCATCTAAGTAAAAACCTCCTCATTTTGGGTCTACGTGCCATCACTCTCTTTTTAGATTGTGGGGTCTGATTCTAGATTTTCTGACCAGGGGTAACTGCTTATCTGCTTCTACCATGTCTACCCCATCACAGATTTTGCAAGTTTCAACGAGATTACCTCTCATTCTTTGAAACTCCAGTGAAAATAGGCCCATTTTGTCAAACCTCACTTCATTTAACAGCCCTGCCATGCCAGGAACAGGACTGTAGACCCTCCATTACACTGTCTCTAAGGCAATAAATAACCTTCCTGAGATAAGGAGACCAAAATTGTTCACAGATGCCAAGGTGTGGTCGAACCAAGCTCCCAACAAATTGACCCAAGATGTCGCTATTCCTGTGTTCAAGTCTTCATGAATTTAAGGCTAAGATTCTGTTAGTGTTCCTAATAGCTTGCCGAATGTGCATCCGCACTTAGATCCCTTGAACATCTACACTTTATAATTCTAACCATTTAAGACAAACTCTGTACATCTGTTTCTCCTTCTAAAGTAGATAATCTCACATTTTTCCACATTATATTCCTATCTTCAAGCCCTAAGTCTGTCCAAATTCCTGTGAAGCCGTTCACCTCTTCCTCAACACGCATTCTCACTTAGTTTTGTATCATATGCCAATTTTAAAATGTTACTTTTAGCCCCATGCCCAAATCATTGATATATATTGTGACCAGCAGGGACCCAATTCCTTGATCCTTGTAGAACCCCAGTAGTTACAGCCTATCAATCTGAAAATGACCCATTTATTTCTATTCTCCATTTTCTGTCAGTTAGGCAATCCACAATTCATGCCAGTAGATTACCTCCATGTGCCTTAATTTTTCTAACCAGCCTTCTGTGAGCCACTTCATAAAAAATCCAAGTAGACTAAAGTCCATCAGTTCTCCTTTATCAATTCTGTTCGTAACACCTTCAAAAACTCTAACAAGCCTGCCAAACATGATTTCCTGCTCTAAAATCCATGCTGGCCATATTCAATCTGATTATTATTAACCAGGCAATGTTCCCTCCTGGCTGCACATACACAGCTGCTGCAAGGGTCCTTGCACTGACTGGTGTGCTGACACCTTTTGCAGCATTGGCTTGCAGTTCCAGACATCGCTGCCATGCATGGACCTTGCAGGTCTGTGGAGAAGAAACAGAATTTAGCTTAAACACTGCAACCAGGTGTCACTTCATCCCATTCCTCATAATAGATTCAGCATTTTCCCTGCTACTGATGAAATACTAACAGCTCTCTCACTTTCTTCTTATATAATGGGGTGATATCTGCTAGAACAAGAATACCTTAACAAAGGTCCAAACATACACTTCAGAACAGCTCACAGAAATTTGTCAGTACTGACTTTGTGGTTAGTTCTGCAGTTGACCACCAGTTCTTAAAGGCTCAGGGCTGTCTTTAAGAAATAAATGATATCTTCTTTGTTAATGTTAGATTCTTGTTGAGCCAGTAGAAGTAAGAACATTCCTCCTATGCCAGAGCATCAATGTAATTCAGTGTCGGTTTTCTGTTCTTGCCTCTCGTCTGTCCTCAGAAGAATTTGTTGCAAGATGCTATTGTTCCAAAGTCCACCGTACAGCCTTTCAATGACATAAAGGCTGGTTAGTTCAATTGGCTGGATAGCTGACTTCTGTTGCAGAGTAATCCCAACTGTATGGGTTCAATTCATGCACTGGCTAAGGGTACCATGAAGGCCCATCTTTCTCAAACTGTCCCCTTTACTGAGATGTATTGACCTACAGTTAGACTACCATTGGTTGTATCAGCTCTTGTGAGCAAGCAGTCCTTTGGGACAAGGTGCATGAGGGGTTATACTACCGAGGGCTGAGATTCCAGTTTTGGTAAGCAGTCACACTGTGCCAATCATTCTTTAGAAAACGTGATGTAAGCAAGTTATAGGTTAAAGCTTTTATTTAAGTTTTAAAAGGTGATAATTTAATAAAATAGCACTCTTTCTTTTCATTTGTTACAGGCTGATGGACAGTGAGAATAATTTCTGGTAAATATCTTAGGATGAAATTTATTCCAGTACTAGTTATTATGTCAAAATAGATTTGATGCTATAATGTAGAACTAAGGAAATAGTATAATTTTGTGTGCTGGAGCTTACTGGACATTCAAATGGTTAATTGTAAACTGCACCAGTTTAAAAGATTCACCAAGTTCTAGTTGCAGATTCCATTCAGTCCTGGAACATTGCATCTGTGAAAGTTGAATAACCCGCAGCAAAGGATCGATTTTCAATGACGTGTTTTCATGTAGAGCACCTTTGCTGTTTGTTGTGATGAGGCCAATCATTGAATCATAGGTTCCACCTCAAGGGCTACACGTGGAACTACCATTTCCAGTGTAGGTATTTGGAGGTCGCCCACTGTAGTCACTGGCCTTGAGGAGGCATCATTAGTTTTCCCCTGTCAGCTCATGATTCCCAAGTGAAATAATTGATGTCTAGGGCCTTCATTTCAATCTTGCATGAATCTTTGAAGGGGAGTTTTGGGTGTGTGGTGGGTGGAGAAGGTTATTTCTACTGATTTGTCTGGCTGCAGATTAGAATCTATATAAATAGCTGCTGCTGCTACATGAAGAAACAAACATTAATTCGCTCTATTTCCCATTGTTAAGATGTGGGAAATGGCGTGTCATACATTTCTGCAATTAATGAGAGCATAGTCATAGACTATTCAGAGTAATTTCACTGCTTCTGACTGCTACAGTGTGTGAGTTTAGTGCTTTAGTTTCAAGAATAGCTACAGAAGTTACCCTTTCTAGATAAAGAACAATGAGAACCATTGAATAAACAGTAATACTTCATTTAAGCTACATTTATTTTAACATTGCACAAAAAAATGTTAGCACAAACCTCAAAAGGATATTGAAGAGTGGAAGTTAAAAATAATTGTAACAGGGGAATGTTTTTCATATTGTTGGGAAATTCCTGTCATGTTGTAGTTGATTTCATTAGACACTTTATGCGATTAGTACTGAGCGGTACAAATGAACTGCAGCTATTCGTTTCAGCTTCAGGCTTACAAGGAGACTGTCTGTGCATTTAGCTCTGATGACTCAGTAAGCAAGTCACGCCATGCCACGTCTCTCACACCCTTTCCTGGAAATGAACTGGTCCTGGTGTGTTATGAAAATCTGCTGGGCAAATTTTGTGGTGAGGTTTCCACATTCTCTGTTTAAGAACCACTAATATAACTGAGAGCAAACTTTATGACTTAACTAAGACTGAAAGACACTAACTTGATCTACAATTTTTCAATTTTTGTAACGGTACCTTCCCTTCATCAAAAGTTTGGAAATTTAAATATATTATTGGATTTAAAATACTTAGCTAGCCTCATGCAATATAAATTAGCATACAATATGCTGAAGATTATAATTTGAGAACAGTAATACATGCCCCATGATTATTTTTAGTAAATTTTAGAAAAAAGTATTTTCCACGTCTCTGTTTTAGACAGATTCTGAAATGATCAACTCTCTCCATGTCCTCTGATGCTTGATTTAGAAATTAGTTAGCTTTATTGTTTCCTTTCAGCATATTCTACACAAAACCAAGAAACCGACTATCAGACTATACCAAAGCAGTAATATTTGCCTGGTACGTGTAAGAGTGGCATGAATCACATCCCTGTTTTATATTGCATTCAGTGGTTCTTAACTAGTGATAATGTTTCTCATTTCTGGGAGAATTGCAACCAGATCCATATCTAACCATTGATCAAAAATGAATTAATATAGACCCAAGTTCAAGAATGCTCCCAGAACTTTTATTCAACTAATTTTAGAAGGCAGAGAAATGTAAACAAAAGTAGAAAATGCTGGAAATACACAGCAGGTTTGACTGCATTTTCAAAAAGAAAAATAAGACTGTATTTTCCAGGTTGGGTTGTGATCCACAGGTCAAACTAAATTCCGCATCAAGAATCTCAAAATTGCATGATGGAATGTTGGCAGTGATCTTTCCAGAGGTAGCAAATTAAGAAACTGCTTCTAAGTGACCCATTCACTTCAAGTCAACGCTTGGACCAGACAACTGGCAGATCCAGTTGGAGGGTTCTTAGTGGTTGCCTAAACAGAATTTCTCATAACCTAGTGCTTAAAACTGGGAAATATTGGTTTTGTTGAGGTGGGTAGGAGACTCCAAGAGTTACTTTAAAAATTAAGATGCTTCCGGAAAAAAGTGTGAAACTGTTAAAATTAAGTGTGACTTGCATTGTGCAGAGGAGATGAGAGGTGTTGATGATTCCCCATTCTGCCTTAGAGGTGGGAGCCTTTGTTTATTCATGGGGCTGTAGACTTTTAGAATTCTGTACCCTAGAGAGCTGCCTGCGTAAGCTCAGCCCTTCAGTATATTTAAAGTAGATTGATATTTAGAAACCAATGACGTAAATGGATATGGGGCGAAAAAGAAAAGCATTGAAGTGGAATATCAGCAACAATCATATTGAATGGCAGAGGAGGTTTATGGGTTGAATAACTTGCTCCTGCTCCAATGTTCCTATACAACACATTGCAGTAGTTCGAGAAGGCACGTCATTATCCCTTTCTCAAGGGCACTTAGTAATAGACAATAAATATCAGTCTTTACAGTGATATTCACATGTCATGGATGCATTTTAAGTCTACTCATGAGTATCCATGTTGGACCCCTATTGATGCATGGAGCCATGATGGTGCGCTATATTTATTACATCCTAACGGTGTGGGTTAATCGCACATTGTGATCTCTGCATCTCCTTCTATGTTTCAGCGCCGTGGTGTGTAGGAGCAAATCTCTCGCAGCTTGGCAGAAGGAACAGCCCTTTACTGGCTTTATGCTTTCACATTCTGTGTGTTGGAGCATATAATACAGAAATATGTTACAATGCCAGAGCAATCTCTTAAAATAACAAAGACAATACTTCAATTTTTGCAAGTAACAATCACTTTAGGCTGTACTTCGGGAGTAAGTGGATCAGTTTCTGAAGTATATAGAACTGTCTGATCATATGATCTTTACCATGACCTGAGCCTTGTTCAATAGAATGTTGTGTTAGATGTTCTCAGCAGTTAAAATAGAGATAATCAATCTGTAGGTGCATGTAGTAGGAAAACTGCATGGCAGTTTGAACAGTGGAAACCAGAAGCCTCTACTCTTTGTAAAATGTTGAAATGATTTAGCTGTGTCACTGGATCAGATTTTCTTTCCAGTGAATAGCTGACCCAGAGATAATCAGGATGGGAGGCTAGATTATTAGATTTTACTGAACCAGCTGATCCTGTGGAAGGCCTGCGGGGCTGTGGACAGAAATAGTTTGAGTACAATTCTCCCCGTGTCTGCGTGGGTTTCCTCTGGGTGCTCTGGTTTGCTCCCACAGTCCAAAGATGTGCAGGCTATGTGGATCGGCCATGCTAAATTGCCCATAGCGTTCAGGGGTGTGTAGGTTATAGGGGAATGGGTCTGGGTGGGATGCTCCAAGGGGCGGTGTGGACTTGTTGGGCTGAAAGGCCTGTTTCCACACTGTAGGGAATCTAAAAAAAACTCTGAATGGCTTACAACACTCATTGTCAAGGCTTATATGTGACTTGAGCACAATACTGGATGATATCTGGCACCTATGGAACCATACTTGAGGAAGAAGTCAGCAGCTTTTCCAAAAAAATGACACTGAAAACAGAATCCACAACAACTTTTACATTGAAGTGGATAAATATTTGATGCAGAAAGGGAACTATAAAACTGTCTAAGGAAAGGATAGCAGAATTAATTTTTTAATAGTCAGCTGTCACAGGTATAATGTGCCCTTTTGCTTCCCTTTTGAGTTGTAAAAATTGTGATTCTATGAAGTTTAAAAAAAAGTCTTGTATGAGTGGTGATACCAACCACTACCTCATGATTGAGGCATGTTGTTAGTCATCATCTTTCCTTGGTTGGATCTTAAGAGCCTACTTAGATTAGTGTGGTAGAGAAAAACAAGGAGTTAGTCTTAAGAAGAGGCTCTTTTCAGAAGCAGGATGTAGTTTATTACACGATAGTAATCACATATAAGCTCATTAGTACATTAGACATTGTCACTAAGATTGTGAGGATACCAAAGACATAGGTGTGCACTCTTTGAAATCCTAAGCTGTTCTGCCTTTGCTCCACCCATCTGGATGACATCATTAGATTTGATGAATTTTGAAACAGTGTCCAACATTATCCTTTTCAGAATTATTCTCATTCACAAAGAAAATATTTCTTTGGTTTTCAATTTCTTGTATATCTTTGAAAGATGTAGGGTGAAAGATGCATTCCATTCAGCAGCATTGTTTTTAAATACAGCTTCAGTTCATATTGTGCAAGACTTTTCACAAATTTCAAAAAATAGTGCTGGTCACTTTAACTTAAAGCAAATGAACAAATAATTCAAGGACCATATTGCCAACAGCAATACATGCTGTCAGTTTCCTTCAGTTTCCCATTAGATTTTAAAGTAAAACAAAACAAACATACATTTTGCTTGCATTTACAACTAAATTGCTGCAATGTAGCTAAGATATTTAAAGCAAAAGGAAAAAGAAGGCTCATCACTGAATTTTGAGGAAAGCCGAGGGACATGCATTTAGCCTGAGGCAATGGCTACCAGGGACACAAGCCAAGGCTACAGTAGCTGTGTAGATACTACCTTCAATCAATAATGATCTGATAAATCATATTTTAGGACAGAGCTCAACCTTATGCTGTTTACTTTGTTTGAATACACTTCAGACTTGAATGACTTTGGAACTTATAGGACTATGGATTATTACATCATGCTGTCTTATAACCCATCCTTAAGATGTAGGAACAGAAGTAGGCTGTTGAGCTTATTGAGTCTAATTCACACAGGAAACAGAAATGCAAGCCTAGAGTTACTTTTACCCATGTTATTATAGCTCTTTTGTTTTTCCAATTCTTTGCTAAGGAGAAAATAATTAGGTACAGGGAATGTACTTAATACATATGTCAGTGACCTATCCCAAGGGGGCTTTTTGGAAGATAAGGGATAGATGGAGCTTCAGACCAAATGATTTATGCTTTCCCATAGTTTCTAATAGTACTCCAGACATTCTTGGGTGAGACTTTAGGGGATCATTTGAGGATAGAAGAAATATTTGAAGACATAAGCTGTCTCAGAACACATAGGCTGTAAATTTGGTCAGAACTGTCTGAGCTCGCTTTTGTAACTTTTCCAAAAGTGCACTGAAAATCAAGGCTCCAGGTGAGCAGGGTTTCTGCTGCTGAAAGTGCTGGAAAAGTTCAGTAGGTCTGGGAGCATGTCAGAAACTGAGGTACTGTTTGAAGTTCAATCTGACTCTTCTTCAGAAGGATGCATTCCAACAGAGGCCATAAACTGCAATAGTAGGATCATATTTGCTGTTCAGAGCAACGTGTTCCTAGATCTCAAAGTTCCCAGTGTTACAGAAGTTGTTTTTCGTCAGTCAGGTTCTTCACGATGATATTTCATTTTCTTTTAAAAAGGAATGTCCTTGCCAAAATTCATTGAATTTTGAACTGTTTAGATGCTGTAAATGTGAAACTGTAAAAGGCACAAACAGCAAGTCTCTGAGTTAGGAAGGGAAAAAGCATTTTAAAAAAAAACCCTGTCTAAGAAAATCAATAAGAACATTCTTCGACCTCTCAAAGTTTATCATACTTAAATAGATACGGAGTGGGAAGATAAATTGAGAAATTTAAAATTTAGTAAAATAAAAGGGGATATGGTTCTTGAAGATTATATTCTTGACTAGCTTCAGTTTGAGTTCAATGGTTCTCGAGTTCAATTTTGAGGCCGTTTGAAGATACAAATGTGCAATTTATTTTTGCTGAAGATAGCAGCTGCTGTGTTGAATTTTATAAAAAGAATCTCAGAATCAATCTGCAGCACATTGAGAGTCAAGAAACAGAAGTCAGGGTTTTGAAGTTGTAGATCATCTGGAGAAAGACCATTTAAAGAATTAACTTTTTCAGAGTCTCATGCACCTGTACTGGTTTGGAGATGAAAACAGGTGCTCAGACACACGATGTGTCAGCTGGCTTGTCACATGACCCTCTCTCGCCATCTGCTCAGTTACCCCAAGTATGAATGTGATGTTTTGGATAACAGGTACATGGCTTGGACAATTCCTTCCATATCCAGAGTCCCTTTTTCCAAGTAATTATATCTTATGGTTTGTCTCCACACAGTTCGAGTGCCCAGCTGATTGGCTGGCTGCCTTGTTATTTGATAGGAGATTCATACTCCATTAAGACAGTTGATCTGGTGAGACTTTCCTGATAGGTAGACTCAATGTTTTGACCTTAGAACTTTGAAATTACAGAAAAACCTGTACTTTGGCATTTTAAATTCACTCTTTGTCATCACTGAATTATCTCATTCAGTTCAGTAAGGTCTCATTCTGATGTTATTTTGATTTCAATGAACTCTTTCCAAAGTCTTTTCCAGAATAAAATTTCAAGTTACCCAAATCTTCTGTGGTGAATAACAATCCTTTCAAATTAGGCATCAGTCTAGTGATCTTTCTTTGAAACTTTCCTGGGAACTTTACATTTTTCACAATGTCCGGGGCCCAAAACTGGATCCACTATTCCAGGTAAAGCCAAACTAAGGACTTATACACGAACAGGTTTTAGACAGGATTGTTCCCACATTGCATTCCTGCATTATGTTGGCCTTTACTGCAGTCTTATGCAAATCACCAGGTACTATAACTCCTATGTCTCTCTCCCACTAAACTATATTAGTTATAAAAATTATTCTGGCTAAGCTGAGCATCCTTAGCAGTCCCTTCTAAAAACTTTCCAATAGCTGAAGTCAAGTTAACTGGTTAATAATTTGATTGTTTTGATACATTGTCTACTTTAAAATACAGGTGAATTGGCCTCCCTAAGTTGATGGGAACAATCTCTGACTCTAGTGACCTTGAGAATATGAGCATGAGGCTAGTTGGCACAGCATTTATCAATGCAACCTCATATAAATGAATGCCATTAAGACTCGCAGCCCAATCAATAGTAAGGCACCTCGTTCCTTCCTGCGGTACCATTTTTATCACTCCTTGAAAATTCTCCTGTTCTGTCTCTCCCCAAACAGTACTCTGAGTTTCTAACAGATGTCCTTCCTTCTTTCCTCCCCCAGTCTTTGCACTGAGCTGCTCCCCTTGAGTCAATCTCTATCTCAATTCATACACTCTTCCTCCTCTGATTTTGTAGTTTTTCTGTGACCCTTTAACATAGATTTCAATGCGAACATTTATCTACTCAATCATGCCATTCTCTGTTCTTAATCTCTTTCTTAATTGGAGACAACCAAGCTATTTCCCAACACTTGCTTATATTTGTAACTCTCCTTGTTAATTTCCTCCCATCCATGTTTCCTTCCGCGCAACTGTTGGAAAATAACATTCCCCACATCATTGACACTTACACTTTCAAGGTTTTCCTCCATGTGCCAAAATATTACTGCAGCTGTTGATGTGTTCGATGACTGTCTCATCACCATGTGTGACATAGTGTCTCAGATAAAACCTTTATTCTCTGCCACGGTATTATGGCTCTCTGAAGTCAGCTGGTGCATATTTTCAAGTGTCTGATGCATAATAGTATTTAGCCATTAATTGCCAGATCAAGCTGGGTACAACTGAAAACTATTGGACTCGTCACCTGTGGCAAACTTGTTCATTGATTCAGAAACAATGCCAACTTTTTACCTCTACTATCAAATCTATTCTTATGCCAATCTCCTGCTACCATTGTCCATATTTCCAGCATTACTTGTGAGGAGTTCATGGAAATCTTTGTGAAATTGAGATCAGCCATTTACCTGAGATAACCAGGTGTGGAGCTGGATGAACACAGCATTCCAAGCAGCATCTTAGGAGCAGGAAAGCTGACATTTCGGGCCTAGACCCTTCATCAGATTTCTGATGAAGTGTCTAGGCCTGAAACGTCAGCTTTCCTGCTCCTAAGATGCTGCTTGGCGTGCTGTGTTCATCTAGCTCCAATACTTGTTATCTCGGATTCTCCAGCATCTGCAGTTCCTATTATCTCAGCCATTTACCTGCTTCTGCTTCATATCCCCAATCCCATGCCCAACAAACAAATCTCCCCACAGCTTCACCCTGTTCTAGCTCTGAATCTTAGCCATCTTTGATTTCTCTTCTAAGTGTGCTCAAGCGTTTAATGATACTAGTTTGTTGACATGACCAATTTTCCTGCTAAATAGCTTACCATCCTCGCTGTTGACTGTCGTTCCCCTCCTCCAGTATTCTCCACTGCCTTTCTAAACTACCGCCCCAGTGTTCAAAAAGCCCACTGTAAACTCCTGTCCTGACCAACAGCTGCCCATTTCTTTAACTGGTCTGTCAAGGGAGGACAAGGTTGTTGCCTTCTGGGTTTATGTCTATTTAACCCACAGTTAGATATTGAAACTTACCAACTACAACAGGTTTTTTGGCGTCTGCACTGAATCATCACTATTCCAAGTAACATCCTCAAGACAGTGACTATAGTACGTGACATGTTCTTATTTCCTTTGACCTTGTATAGGGTTTTACACCAACAACCATTTTATCTTTTTCTGACATCTTTGTTGTTTAATTGTACGGGATTTTAGTTTTATTATTGATTCATGGGAATGTAGGCATCACTGACTAAGGTGGCATTTACTGCCCATCCCTTTGTTTGAAGGGGCAGTTAAGAGCCTGGAGTCACATTTAGGCCAGTCCAGGTAAAGATCGCAGACTTTCTTCCACAAAGAGGATTAGTGAACCAGATGTGTTTTTACAACAAGCAATGTGATTGCCATTAGGCACGTTTTTATCCCCAGACGTTTTAAAGAAAAAAAAATTTTGAATTCAGATTTCATCATCATCTGCCATAGTGGGTTTCGAACCCGTGTCCCCTGAAGATTAGCCTAACGTTCTTGATTATTAAGCTAGTGACATTACCATGAAGCCAGAACTTCCATGTTCCATCACTCTCAGTGTAACCACAACTCAGACATCTGCGGAAATGATCCTTTCTTGTGGGCCAACCACTACTTGAGGAATCTTGAGAGAAGCCACCTTGCCTGTTTCTTCTTCCTCACTTGCAACAGTGTTTCCACCACCATGACTTACCATCAGTGACAGGGAGCTTGATGGCCTGGCCACTCACCAGGCAGCCGTTGAGTCAATTAAATCATCCATTAATAGCCATATCCTGTCTTCTGTGAGCATTTATCCTGTGGTGGAGTCTCCACTGAAGCAAGTGCACCTTTCATCATTGAGGACTGCCCTTTTGGCTTGAACTTGAGCCGGTTGGCGCCATACCTGGCACAAAGGAAGGCGGTTGTTGTTGGTCAGTCACCACCAGGACATCTCGGCATGATTTCCCCAGGGAGGGTTCATCCTGTCTTCAGCTGCTTCAATGACCTTCCCTCCATCATAATGTCAGAAGTGGGGATAATCACCAATGATTGTGCAATGTCAGCATGACCTGTCAGACACTGAAGCTGTCTATTTCCAAACCAGCAAGACCTGGACAGTATTCCGTTTGGGCTGATAATTGATAAGTAATATTTGTGCCAAAATGCCAGGCAATGACCAATTCCAATAAGAGACAATCAAACCACTGCCCTCAGTTACCATCACTGAATGCTCCATTGTTAAATTCCTGGGGATTGCCATTAACCAGGAACTGAACTCAGCTAGTCATCTAAATGCTGTAGCTACAAGAGCACATTAGAAGCTAGAAATATTGCACTGAATAGCTTACCTTCTGATTCCCTGAGCCCATCCGCTGTCTATAAGGCTCACCCAGGATTGTGAAGCAGTACGTCCCACTTGCCTGGATGGGCGCAGCTTGCCACTATTCAGGACGAAGCAGCCTGCTTGACTGGTAGGATATTAATAAACAACCACTCCATCCACCATCAGTGCTCAGTAACAGCAGTGTGTACCATCTGTGTGATGTACTGCAGAAATTCACCAAGGTTCCTTATATAGCATCTTCCAAGCCCATGACCACAAACATCTAGAAGGACAACGGCCACACCTGTACAGAACAGGTACATACACCAGGTACAAGTTCACCTCCAAGGCACAAGCCTTAACTTGTATATATATATTTTTTCTTGACTTTGCTGGACCAAAATCCTGGAAAAGCCTCCCTAATGACTTTGTGGGAGTAGCCATACCAAATGGATTGCAGCAATTCAAGAAGTCAGCTTATCGCCATCTTCTCAATCACAACTAAGACGAGAGCAAATGCTAGCCCAGCAGCGATTTACACAGACATAAACACATGTTTCCCACTTTTGGTCTCAGCAGCTGACCTTCAAGGTCCCCAGGAAAGTTCATCCTAATATACTTCCTGATGAATGGTTGAAAACCTATTATCTTTGAAATCCAATTTCAATTTGTGCTGTATCTGTAAAATTGATGTAAATCAATACTGATGGAAGAGCTAATATCATTTCTACCTATATGCCTTGATTGCCTATTTCAGAGGTACATACATTAAAGTTTTTGTTTATTTCCCAGTCTTTAAGTAATGGAAACTCTATTAAAAATAGTTGTTGTTAAAACCATATTTAGAATTGCATTATATTGTCACACTTCCAAAACTTAGAATGTGAATGCTTCCCTGTCCTCTCAGTCCAGCGCAAAATAAAACAATATGTTTCAGTCACTGGGAAGATGATGGCTGGATTTTCAGCTTTGTAGATAAGGGTAATTGACCATTTTTGTTCCCTTCTGCAGCTCAGTGTGTGCTAATTTGACTGTTAAGTTTACCGTGGGCAGTTCCTAGGAGATAGCAAGAACTGCAGATACTGGAATTCAGAATGGATACAATGTGGAGCTGAAGGAACACAGCAGAACAGGCAGCAGCAGAGGAGCATGAAAGCCAACATTCTGGGTCAGGACCCTTCATCAGGGCAATGATCCAAAGAGTCAACTTTTCTGCTCCTCTGCTGCTGCCTGACCTGCTGTATTCCTTCAGTTCCACATTGTATCGACTTGGGCAGTTCCTGCTGATTTCATCTTTAGAATCCTAAAATCCATGAATTCTTGCCTAATATAAGCATATGGTTTGTCATCCTGAAACTTGTAGTTCTAATGATTTACTGAGAATGCAAAAATATATGGCATGTCAATACTTTAAGTAAAATGAGCTTGTTAATATTAATATTGCGGACAATGGAGTTGCAAAACATTTATTCTCCTTATCGCAGTCTTTAAGCAGCATAATTTCAAGGCTGAGGTGTATTCCACGGAGTGAATGAACAACATCCTTTGAAATTCTTTTTGTTGTTAATTCTGCTGTTTTTCCACATAAAGCAAAGTAAGTAAAGATCTACTTTGAAATGAAAGAGCTAATTGTGACCATTTTGGTTATAAGGATTAAGTCAAGTTTGTGGCAAGTAGTACATCTGCAGTACATCTCAAAGAGCTACAGAGCCAGTTCTTACTTTTGAAGTATGGAAGTAAGCATAGAAAGCCAATCTGTGTAAAGCAAAGTCTGATAAACAACAACACCTTAGAAGTCAAATAGTTCTGGTGATCCTGGCTGAAGAACAAATGTTAGTGAGCATACTGGGAGAATTCCAGTTGCTGTTCAAACAATGCTGTGGGTTCTCTTACATCTGAGAAGGTCAAATGGAATTTTGGTTTAATGTCTCGACCAAAGCCGTTAAGTTTTTCTCACTTTGCTCCTAGGTTGTGGGCATCACTGGCTAGGCCAGCATTTACTGCCCATCCCTCACTGCTCAGGAGAAGCTGGTGGTATGCAGTCTTCTTGAACCACTGCTCTTTTTGGGGTATAGGCACACTCGATGAGTAGAAAATTCCAGATTGTTTTCCGCAACAACAGTGAAGAAACAGCGATTATAATTCCAAGTTGCCCTTTCAGTTCCTTTTCAATCTTTCCCCTCTCACCTTAAACCTTTGCCCTCTCATTTTGAATTCCCCTACCCTTGGGAAAAGACCTTGGCTATTTACTCTTTCCATGTCCCTCGTGATTTTATAAACTTCTCAAAGGTCACCCCTTGACATCTGATACTCCACGGAAAATGGACTCAGCCTGTTCAGTCTCTCTGTATCTCAAACCCTCTGAGAAAGCTTTACCGATCTCAAAGCTGTCCTGTAGAATGGAGGACTGGGGCTGGTGGTTTTGAGGTGGTGTCTTTTTCTTTGTACTTGTTCTTTCCTTGGGCTGATGTAGGGGGGTTTGTAGAAGATAAAGAGTTATTTGCCTGGATTCTCTTGCTCATGATTGTCTCTGTCCACCTGTTGATGTATCTTATTCTTGGGGCTGGCCATTTACATTGTGTCAATAAAAACCAAAAGAACTGCGGATGCTGTAAACCAGAAACAAAAACAAAGTTGCTGAAAAGCTCAGCAGGTCTGGCAGCATCTGTGGAGGAGAAAACAGAGTTAACGTTTCTGGTCTGGTGACCCATCCTCAGAACTACATGGTGTCAGTGACTGGTCTAAACCCTCTCAGTTAATGATCATGGGCAGCTGCTCATTATAGCAAGATGATCTTTGCCCCCTCTCCCACCTTCAATAGAAGGTTGGTTTTTGTGTTTCCTAAGAACAAAAGCGTCTTGTTTTTCAAAGCACTGCATTAATAATAGGGCAGTGTGGCACCTGATAAAGCTTTGGCACTAGTCAGGACCTCAGTTATTCTTAAAATCATTCCTTTGTTTTAGTGTACTAGGGATCTGTTTAGATTTCCATAAGGCTAGTACCTGCAAAAACACACAGGTTACACAGAAACTACTGAATATGAAAAAGGGGAAGGATTTCAGTTTTAAAATAGAACCAAAATTTCGCTCACCACCTGGAGGTAGGATAACTGAATTACACATTTGTCCCAGCACAGAAGGAGTCTGCTCAGCTCATTGTGTCTGCACTTTCTGTCTGAATGAATATTCTGACTCTGCCATGCTCTTGTCTTTTCGTCTAACCAGGTATATTGTCTCGATGTCAATAATCATCCAATGCCTTCTTGAATGCCTCAATCGAACCTGCTTCCACTACACTTCTAAGGAGTGAGTTCCAGACCCGAACTACTCACTGTATGAAACTCAAACTCGCACATACTACTTTTACAAATTACTTCTAAATTTGTGCTCTTTTGAGAGAGTTTAGAGAAGGAACAGTTTCTTTATTTCTATTTCATCCAGACCCTTGAAGTTTGAAAATTTCTGTCAAATCTCCATTTATCCTTCTTTTCTCCAAAGATATCAGTATCTTATCCACAAATACGATCAGGTTATTCTGCTCCTTCACACTCTAGGACAGTGCCCTTTATATTGTGTCTCTATATTCTCAATAAAATAATAACACCTCACTTCTCTGCTTTTAACATCACCTGCCAACTATCTGTAGGCTTCACCAACTTGTCAATGTTCTTTCGTAGTTCTAAACTGTCCTACCCACAGTTTATAAATGCTTCCAAGTTTTGTGTCATCACAAACTTGAAAATTGTTCCCTGCAGACCAGGGTCCAGATCGTTCACATCAGGAAAAGCAAGAGTCCCAATCCCAAAAGGCTGTACTTCTAGCCTACAAACTAAATTACTATTCTCTGTTTCCTCAGCTTAGTCACCCTCCAAAAAAATCTGTCGAATTTTCAGGTCAACAATGTTAAACAACTAACACCATTAATTCGAGGGCTAATGCTAAAGTGGCAGAATTATTCTTGTTTATTTCTCTCAAATCTGAACACTGAGTAACATAGCGAGGGAAGTAGTTATGGTGGAAATGCAGCAGACCATGAAGCTGTGACTCAAGTAGTAGCCTGTAGGGAATTCCTTGTGGGAGAAAAAAAAGAATTCTGTGCACTGTACAGAACAGTACAATGTTGCGCTGGTGGATTATTCTGAAGGAAAAATTGAACTGTGCCGGTGTAGTGTGCATATTTGCTGTGAGCTTTTGAGCCAAGACATTTTGTGCATTGGCATTTTACATGCACTTTCCAGATGATTGAGATGTTCTATTGTCATTAATTTGAAGTCAAAAGGGGCTTATTTTGGAATAGATGTTTGTAAACCCAAAGGATACATTTCTTAAAGGATATTTGCCTTGCATTCTTTCTCACAGTGAAGTGCTAACTTCATTCTAAATTGAATATTGTTGAGAGAGTTGAAAATCTGCCAAAATAATCAAGACATCTTTTTCCTTCAGATCAGACTTTGGGGAAAATCATATTTGGATTTTGCAATGTTTTGTACAGATCTGGTATTCATTCAGTTACAAAAATTGCATGCAAAGCTTTTCATTACAAAGGTTTTGAAAGATTTACAATATAGTCTGCAGTGGTGGAGGAGCTGCAGTTTGCAAATTCCTGAAATCATTACTATGTGAAGGGAAAAAAACTAAACAGTGAACTTTTGAATCTATTTGACCTTTATATTCAGAAATAGAGAACACTTTCACTAATGAGGTGACTGTTTTAGTGATTCCTGGATGTTAATTAAACACCTCACCTCATTAACTCACATTCTTGGAACTCACTTAGGTCACAGGTTTCAGCTTGATTGGTCATTCCAATCATTTCCCAAAAACCTTATTTAATCCAGGCTAAATAGATTAACCAGAAGGCTATTTTCAGACAAATAATCAAGAATTTTGTTTTCAAAAGTAGTTCATTTGTTTTAGGGGGCGAAAAGCATCAAGTCAAGTGATCAAAAGGCTCAAAATGTTTTAGTTGAAAATAGGGAGAAAACATGGGAAAATATAGTTTCTCTATTTTTTTTCCTGCCACAAGTTACCTGATGTAGTTTATTTGATTATAAACCCTATTTACTCAATATGACAATGATTACTCTTGCGCTAGAAATTCAGGGTTACAGATACTCAGTTTTTAATATTTTCCAGTTACATATTTCTTGCTGTTGTTTTGAATACTAACAGAGTAAAACTGCAGAATATAGAACTACGGGAGAACTAGATCAACTGAAAAAAGAAATGGAATATTCTGGAAGTACGCAGCAGTTCAGGCAGTATCTGTGGAGAGGAAAGCAGAGATAATGTGTACGGATTGATGACCTTTCATCAGAACTCAGTTTGGTGGCACACATTGAATATGCTATGGTACTATTCTTGAGTCTTAGTGGAAGTGTCCTGCTAAGTCAAAAGAAATGAAAAACCAATGTTTTTTTGATTATTTAAAAGGTTGTTGTCCACTAGAAATTGTGATTCACCTTGCACTTGGCTACAGTGTTACAGTTTCAATCACATGCATATCATATGGTGTACATTCACACAGTACAAGGAAGTGCTCTTCATCTGTGTAAATACAGTGCTATGTAATGAGCCAGACTTTATAAAAGACCTTAACACTTAGGAGGCAGCGATTATAATCTGGTAGAGTTCAGTCTGCAGTTTGAAAGAGAGATGGCAAAATTTTGTGTAATGGTGTTACAGTTAAGGTAATTACAGGGGCATGAGAGAGGAATTAACGAAAGTCGACTGGAAGCAGAGCCTAGCGGGGAAGACAGTAGAGCAACAATGGCAGGAGTTTCTGGGTGTAATTGAGGACACAGTACAGAGGTTCATCCCAAAGAAAAGAAAGATTATCCCGGATGGGATTAGACAGCCATGGCTGACAGAGGAAGTCAGGAAATATATCAAAGAAAAAGAAACAGTCTATAAAGTGGCCAAGAGCACTGGGAAATCAGAAGATTGGGAAGGCTACAAAAACAAACAGAGGATAACAAAGAGAGCAATAAGGAAGGAGAGGATCAAATATGAAGGTAGGCTAGCTAGTAATATTAGAAATGATAGTAAAAGCTTCTTTCAATACATAAGAAACAAACGAGAGGCAAAAGTAGATATTGGGCCGCTCCAAATTGATGCTGGAAGACTAGTGATGGGAGATAAGGAAATAGCTGAAGAACTTAATAAGTACTTTGCATCAGTCTTCACAGTGGAAGACATGAGTAGTATGCCAACAATTAGGGAGAGTCAGGGGGCAGAGTTGAGTACGGTAGGCATTACAAACGAGAAAGTGCCAGAAAAGCTAAAAGATCTAAAAATTGATAAATCTCCTGGCCCCGATGGGCTACATCCTAGAGTTCTGAGGGAAGTGGCTGAGGAAATAGCAGAGGCTTTCGTTGTGATCTTTCAAAAGTCACTGGAGTCTGGGAAAGTCCCAGATGATTGGAAAATTGCAGTTATAACCCCTTGTTTAAGAAAGGATCAAGGTAAAAGATGGAAAATTATAGGCCGATTAGCCTAACCTCGGTATTTGGTAAAATTCTAGAATCCTTTGTCAAGGATGAGATTTCTAAATTCCTGTAAGTGCAGGGTCAGATTAGAACAAGTCAGCATGGATTTAGTAAGGGGGGGTTGTGCCTGACAAACCTGTTAGAATTCTTTGAAGAGTAACAAGTATGTTAGACCAGGGAAGCCCAGTAGATGTTATCTATCTAGACTTCCAAAAGGCCTTTGATACGGTTTACCTTCTCTAAAGGCTAACTTGCAGGTAGAGCCCGTGATTAAGAAAGCGAATGTAATTTTGTCGTTTATCTCAAGAGGGTTGGAATATAAAAGCAGCGATGTGCTTTCTGAGGCTTTACAAAGCTCTAGTTAGGCCCCATTTAGAATACTGTGTCCGATTTTGGGCCCACACCTCAGGAAGGACATACTAGCCCCGGAGCATGTCCAGCGGAGATTCACATGGATGATCCCTGGAATGGTAGGTTTAACGTATGATGAGCGGCTAAGAATTCTGGGATTGTACTCATTAGAGTTTAGAAGGTTGGCGGGAGATCTAATAGAAACTTACAAGATAATGTCTGGTTTAGAAGGGGTGGACGCTAGGAAGTTGTTTCCATTAGGCGGGGAGACTAGGACCCGTGGGCACAGCCTTAAAATTAGAGGGGGTAAATTTAAAACTGAAATGAGATGACATTTCTTCAGCCAGAGAGTGGTGGGCTTGTGGAATTCATTGCCATGGAGTGCAGTGGAGGCCGGGACGTTGGATGCCTTCAAAGCAGAGATCGACAAATTCTTGATCTCAGAAGGAATCAAGGGCTACGGGGAGAGTGCACGGAAGTGGAGTTGAAATGCCCATCAGCTGTGATTTAAATGGCGGAGTGGACTTGATGGGCCGAATGGCCTTACTTCCACTCCTATGTCTTATGGCCTTATGGTCTTATATTCAACAAACATCTACCATTATTCGGTTAAAAGCCATAGTCTACAAAAGATGACAGAACCTTAATTTAAATATTAAGGGAGGGTTTAGAAGTTGTATTGAGAGAATTCCACAAGATTTTCTGCTCCGAATTTCACTGTGACAGAAGTTTGAAACAACCTTGCTGTAATAAAGTGTAAATCTGCTTTGCAGACAATAGAATGGCAGCAGTTACAGCAGAACAATTAAGTACATTTTATCAGCATTGGTTGAATAAACTATGCCCCATTCTCACCTCACTTCCTCTGCCTCTAAGTATCCTTCATTTACAGCATTTACCTTTTCTTTGTCCTCATCAAATGCATGACCTTATACTTTTCTAGATTTGAAGCAGAGGTAATGGGAGCTGCAGATGCTGGAGAATCCAGCATAACAAAATGTAAAGCTGGATGAACACAGCAGGCCAAGCAGCATCAGAGGAGCAGGAAGGCTGACGTTTCGGGCCTAGACTCTTCTTCAGAAATGTGGGAGGGGAAGAGCATTTTGAAATAAGTAGGGAGAGAGGGGGATGTGGATAGAAGATGGCTAGAGGAGAAGATAGGTGGAGAGGGGACAGACAAGTCAAAGAGGCAGGGGTGGGGCCAGTAAAGGTGAGTGTAGGTAGGGAGGAGATAGGTCAGCCCAGGGAGGACGGACCGGTCAAGGGGGAGGGATGAGGTTAGTAGGTAGGAAATGGAAGTGCGGCTTGTGGTGGGAGGAGGGGATAGGTGAGAGGAAGGACAGGTTAGGGAGGTGGGGACAAGCTGGGCTGGTTTTGGGATGCGGGAGAGGGAAGGGGAGATTTTGAAGCTTGTGAAATCCACATTGATACCATTGGGCTGCAGGGTTCCCAAGCGGAATATGAGTTGCTGTCCCTGCAACCTTCAGGTGGCATTGTTGTGGCACTGCAGTAGGCCCAGGATGGACGTGTCATCTGAGGAATGGGAGGAGGAGCTGAACTGGTTCGCCACTGGGAGGTGCAGTTGTTTATTGCGAACCGAGCAGAGGCGTTCTGCAAAGTAGTCCCCAAGCCTCCGCTTGGCTTCCCCGATGTAGAGGAGGCCACAGTAGGTACAGCGGATGCAGTATACCACATTGGTGGATGTGCAGGTGAACTCCTGCTTGATGTGGAAAGTCATCTTAGGACCTGGGATGGGGGTGGGGGAGGAGGGGTGGGGGCAGGTGTAGCACTTCCTGCGGTTGCAGGGGAAAGTGCCGGGTGTGGTGGGGTTGGAGGGAGTGTGGAGCGGACAAGGGAGTTACGGAGAGAGTGGTTTCTCTGGAAAGCAGACAAGGGTGGGGAGGGAAAAATGTCTTTGATGGTGAGTCAGATTGCAGATGGCGGAATTGTTGGAGGATGATGCGTCGGATCTGGACGTTGGTGGGGTGGCATGTGAGGACTAGACGCATTCTCTTTTGGCAGTTATTGCAGGGGCAGGGTGTGAGGGATGACTTGCGGGAAATGCAGAAGACACAGTCGAGGGCGTTTTCGACCACTGCGGGGCGGGGGCGGATGTTGCGGCCCTTGAAAAACGAAGACATCTGAGATGTATGGGAGTAGAATGCCTCATCCTGGGAGCAGATGCGGCAGAGGCGAAGGAATTGGGAATAGGGGATGGCATTTTTGCAGGAAGGTTGGGAGGAAGTGTATTCTCAGTACCTGTGGGAGTCGGTGCGCTTGAAATGGATATCGGTTTCTAGGTGGTTGCCCGAGATGGAGACAGAGGGGTCAACGAAGGAGAGAGAGGTATCAGAGATGGTCCAGGTGAACTTGAGGTTGGGGTGAAAGGCGTTGGTGAAGTGGATGAATTGTTTGACCTCCTCTTGGGAGCACGAGGCGGCCCCGAAACAATCTTCAATGTAACGGAGGAAGAGGTTGGTTTTAGGGCCAGTGTAGGTACAGAAGAGGGACTGTTCTAAGTAACCAACAAAGAGACAGGCGTAGCTTGGGCCCATGTTTGTACCCATGGACAACCCCCTTTGTATGTCGGAAGTGGGAGGAATTGTAAGAGAAGTTGTTGAGGGTGAGGATGAGTTTGGCAAAGCGGATGAGGGTGTTAGTTAATGGGGACTGGTCAGGCCTGTGGGACTGAAAGAAGCGAGGGCCTTTGGGCCATCTGCATGGGAAATGCAGGTGTTCGGGGACTGGACATCCATAGTAAAAATGAGATTTTGGGGACCAGGGAAACGGAAGTTCTGGAGGAGGTGGAGGACTTGGGTGGTGTCACGGACGTAGGTAGGCAGTTCCTGGACCAAGGGGGAGAAAATGGAATCGAGACAGGTGGGGATAGGTTCGATGGGGCAGGAGCTGGTGGAGATAATTGGTCAACCAGGGTAGTCAGGTTTGTGGATTTTGGGAATGAGATAGAAACAGGCTTGATGTGGTTTGGGAACAATGAGGTTGGAGGCTGTGGGTGGGAGGCCACCTGAGGTGATGAGGTTGTGGATGGTTTGGGAGATGATGGTTTGGTGCACGGGGGTGGGATCATGATTGAATCTATTTGTCACTGTTCCACCCACACATTTGCATCATGGATAGTTGTGGTTGATAGCCAATCTCTTCAGTGAACTGCTTGGCCAATTTTTGTATCGCCTTCAAATTTCCCAGTCGTGCGTCTCATATACAAGTGTAAATCATTAGTGTATACCTCAAAACAGCAAGGAACTCAACACCGAGCCCTGGAAAAGAGCACGGGAAACCATTTTCCATTTTCACCATTTGTTGACCAAGTACCCCTTGTTTCCTGTCGCTGAGCCAATTTTTGATCCAAGTCATCACATTTTCCGGGGCTTTTACTTTTCTGATCACAACGCCACGTGAGACCTTTTCAAATGTCTTGCCAAAATACATATAAACCACATGCACTACACAATCCTCATCAATCCTCCTTGTTATTTCCTTAAAAAATGTAAATTAAGTTAGTAATACATGACTTTCCCTTAACAAATCAATGCTGATTATCCTCGATTAAACTGTACCTTTGTATGTAACAGCTAGTCTCCATTCTCAGTACTGAATCAAATAATTTTCCTTCTGCCAAGGTAAGTCTATCCCTTATAAAATAAACTGTCATTAGCGAGTTTTGAGAAGATTTGTAGCTCAGGTTGAGGTTCTGGATGTGAGTTTGCTCGCTGAGCTGGACGGTTAGTTTTCAGACGTTTCGTCACAATTCTAGGTAACATCATCAGTGAGCCGCCGACGAAGCGCTGGTGTTATGTCCCACTTTCTATTTATCTGTTTAGGTTTCCTAATGACATCACCAATGCAGGAAATGACATCACCAACCCAAGGAAACCTAACCAGATAAATAGAAAGCGGGACATAACACCAGCGCTTCGTCGGAGGCTCACTGATGATGTTACCTAGAATGGTGACGAAACGTCTGGGAACAAACCGGCAAGGTCAGTGAACTAGCTTACATCTCGAACACAATAAAGACCCACTCTCTTGTGGACCGAGAGGAGGAGAGTGCTATCTTGGAGGTGAAAGGAGGACGTCGGGTTGGCTGTGCACCCTTGCGACCAGTGGATCTTAATGCTGGCTTCGGCCTAACGCTGGTTCAGGGGAGCAGCCAACCCGCAACGATGGCTGCGGCAAGTGCTCGTGCCCCAGGTCAGGGGGTCCGGAACACCATCCGTGTTTCTGTAAAGAAGGTGGATGAAGGTGCACCTGTGGACCGCACCTTCTTCGTGAAGAGGGTCCTGTTGGACTGTTGTGGGTTCGCTGCTGCGAACATTTACTGCCTGCAGGATTTCCCCGGAGGAGGATTTTACAATGTGACCTTCAGGAGTGCCAAGCTTTGCGAGCGCTTCCTGGAGGTTTTCAAGGAGAAAGGAGGTGAGGGCCCCGTCTCTGTACTGACTGCTGTCCTGCTGTTCGTGATGCCAGCACAGAGGAGCCGTATGGTGACTGTACACATGTACAACCCTCATGTGCCAGCAGTTGATGTCCTGACCTTCCTCGGAAGGTATGTGAAGGTGGAAGGGGACCTAACTGACATCGTGGACCCCTTTGGCATCTGGACGAGTAAGAGGCAGGTCAAGGTGACGCTGAGGATGGGCGCAGATGGGAATGTCGCACACCCACCATCCAGCTTCGTGATCGGCGGGAGCAGGGGCTACCTGACCTATGCAGGGCAACCTAAAGTCTGCCATGCCTGTGGTAGGTCAGGTCACATGGCGGCCGACTGCAAAGCCACCATCTGCAGGAACTGCAGGGAGGAGGGACACCTTGCAAAGGCTTGCCCACAAGAGAAAAGCTGCAACCTTTGCGGGGAAGCGGGCCACTTCTATAGGGCATGCCCACGGCGGGGTACCACCTACGCCCAGGTTGCCGGCAGGGGAAATGCGGGGCCAGCCCCCCCTGGAGGAGAGGAAGGCACCAGGGCCCAGCAAGGACCCCACTAATGTGCAGGAGGTCCAGACCGTGCAGGAGGGCCCAGCTCTGCAGGATGGGCCCGAGGCTAGCAAAGCACCCCTGCAGGCTCCGATCCCCCCCGACAACCCGGAGCCTATGGAGGCGGCGAAAGGCGACCCAGGGGAGTGGACAACAGTCTGGAAAGCGAGGAGGAAGGTGCGTCGACGGGCCCAGGAACCGCAACCATCAGGCGGGAAGAGGCAGCTACAGGGGGGCTATAAGAGCTCCTCTGATGAGGAGGATTCGGAGAAGGCCCACCCGAAGCAGAAGTTAAAGGTCTCGAGGGGGAAGGAAAACAGCACCCCGCTTCCAGGTGACGGGAGGCGTCCTGAGGCTCCCTCCGACACCCACCAAGTGCCGCTGGAGCACTGGAGGGCCCCCCGGAACTTGCAGGCGGGAAGGAGGAAACAGTGCGTCCCCAGACTGACCCGGAGCCGGACCTTCCTGCCTCCACACCCCTGACGGGGGGATGCCACCCGGAAGGCAGCACGGACGGTTTCCTGAGCCCGGAGAGCGTCCAGCAGTTAGCCCGGGCAATGGGCATGAAGGGACAGATGGAGGGGCTGGACCTTGGGCTTGGGGAGGGTACTGCGGTCACTGTCCACAATGGGGGTACAAGTTGCGAGCATTAATGTGCGCAGTGTCAAGTCAACCGCGAGATGTGTGTCCACATTGGCCTACCTGACCACCATCAAGGCGGACCTCCTGTTTCTGCAGGAGTGCGGGATACCACACCTCGACAGGTACGAGAAATGGTCCGGCGCCTGGACCTGTGGGCCTTCGATTGGGTCGGGGGTAACGACTGTCGCTCCTCAGGCCTGGCTATTCTGCTGCGGGGGCGTGACTTCACCATCTCTCAAGTTCAGGAGGTGGTGGGGGGGCGCCTCCTAGTGGCTGACATCACCTACAGGAATGCTCCCCTGAGGCTGATCAACGTGTACGCCCCAGCGGTACGGAGTGAGCGGTTGGCCGTCCTGCAGCGGCTTCCACCCCGGCTGGCTACGTCCAGGCCGGTCATCCTAGGCGGGGACTTCAACTGCATCATTGATGAAGATGGAAGATCCGGCGTGTGGACACCGGGTGGGGGGAGTCAACTGGACGTCACGTCCAGATTCCTGATGGGCACGGTGAAGGACGCCAAGCTGCTCGACGTCTTCAGCATCCCTGCAGACGGAGCGCAGCAGAGGTACACCTGGTCGCGGCCAGATGGGTCTATCCGCTCAAGGATAGACTTCCTGTTTGTGTCACGGACGTTCTCGGTCAGGTCCACCGGCGTCGAGCCGGTGTTCTTCTCTGACCACTGCCTCCTGCTGGCCGACTGTCACTTACAGGACGACCAGCCGGCCGGCAAGGGGACGTGGAAGCTCAACACGACTCTGTTGACCCCAGAGAACGTCGAGGAGCTTAAGAGGGAGTACGCCGGTTGGAGAACCGTGAAACCCCTCTTTGAGTCTCCAGGCGACTGGTGGGAGACGGTGAAGGAGAACATCAAGAGGTTCTTTGTCCTCAAGGGTGTTGAGAAGGCAAGAGAGAGGCGGGGAAAGCTGTCGCGACTCCAGAAAAGGATGGAGAGCCTGCTCCTTCTGCAGTTGATGGGGGCCGATGTCACGGAGGACCTCCGCAAGGTGAGGGGCCAGCAAGCCTCGCTCTTTGCCGCGGAGTCCTCCACGATAATCTTCCGGTCGAGCGTCCGCTCCGTGGAGCAGGACGAGACGTGCTCGCGTTTCTTCTTTCAGAAGGTGCACAAAGAGAGCTCTGTGCTTAGCCGGCTGAAGGAGGACGACGGCTCAGTGAAGTCGTCTCGGCCCGACATTTTGAGGATCAGCAGATCTTTCTATGCCGGACTGTACGACACAAAGCCCACGGACAGCACGGCCTCCGAGTCGTTCCTGTCGTCTATCATGGAGGTCTTAGACGACGGCACGAGGGAGAGGCTGGACCGGCCGATATCTCTGGACGAGCTGGCCAGACCCCTCAAGTCCTTGCAGAGGAATAGGACTCCTGGAAGTGACGGCTTACCGGTCGAGCTGTATTCCGCTCTGTGGGGCCTGGTCGGCCAGGACCTGCTGGAGGTGTACGATAGTGCGCTTCGGGCAGGGGAAATGTGCAAGTCCATGAGAAAGGGCATCATCGCCCTCATTTACAAGAGGAAGGGGGAGAGGGAAGAAATTAAGAATTGGCGTCCCATTTCACTTTTGAACGTGGACTACAAAATCCTGGCCAAGGTCATTGCCAACCGGGTCAAGTCTGTCCTGGAGTCAGTGATTCACCCTGACCAAACCTGTGCTGTGCCGGGCAGGAAGATCGCTGAGAGCCTCGCGCTCATCAGGGATACGATCGCCTAAGTACAGGACAGGCGGGTGGACACCTGCCTCGTCAGCCTGGACCAGGAGAAGGCCTTCGGCAGGGTCTCTCATGCTTAGATGAGGGACGTCCTCTCCAAATTGGGGTTCGGGGAGGGCATCCGCAATTGGATCCGGCTGCTCTACGCCAACATCGTTAGCGCAGTCTCAATCAACGGGTGGGAATCAGACAGTTTTCCTGTTAGATCTGGAGTCAGGCATGGCTGCCCACTCTCTCCTGCCTTGTTTGTGTGCTGTGTGGAGCCCTTCGCCACCTCCATCAGGAAGGACGTGAGCCTGAAGGGTGTGACTATCCCAGGCAGCGGAGGCCTTCAGGTCAAGACCTCCCTGTACATGGACGATGTCGCCGTCTTCTGCACCGATCGTCGGTCGGTGAGTAGACTATTGGACATCTGCGGCCAGTTTGAACTGGCCTCGGGTGCCAAAGTCAATCGGGGTAAGAGCGAGGTCATGTTCTTCGGGAACTGGGACGACCGCTCCTTCATCCCCTTCACCGTCAGGTCAGACTACCTGAAGGTGCTGGGTGTTTGGTTTGGTGGAGCTGGGGCATACACTAAGACTTGGGAGGAGTGTATCGCCAAATTGAAGCAGAAGCTGGGCAGGTGGACGCTCCAGTCCCTCTCCATCGCGGGTAAGAACCTGGTTCTCAGGTGTGAGGGGCTTTCGGTACTGTTGTATGTGGCGCAGGCCTGGCCTATTCCCTGGACCTGCGCCGCTGCGGTCACCCGGGCCATCTTCCACTTCATTTGGGGGTTGAGGATGGACCGGGTCCACAGAGACACCATGTACAAAGACCTGGGAAATGGGGGAAAGGGCGTACCGAACGCCACCCTCGCCCTGACGGCTACCTTTGTGTGTGGCTGCATCAAGCTGTGCGTAGATCCTCAGTACGCAAACACCAAGTGTCACTACTTACTGAGGTTCTACCTGTCCCCGGTGTTGCGAAGGATTGGCCTGGCCTCGTTGCCGCGAAATGCTCCGAGTAATTGGACCGTCCCGTACCACCTGTCCTTCGTGGAGAAATTTTTGACCACAAGGCCATCAGGCAGTGGTCAGCACGTAGTATCCTCGAGACCCTTTAGGAAAAGGAGAGGGTGGATCCCGTCGTGTGGTTCCCCACGCAGACTGCCAAAGTCGTTTGGCAGAATACCTCATCGCCAGAACTTTCAAACAAGCACAAGTTCATTGCTTGGCTGGCGGTGAGAGTGGCTCTGCCAGTGAGATCCTTTATGCATGCCCGGAATCTCTGCACCACCGCACGCTGCCCTCGAGGTGGCTGCGGGGGGGACGAGACTGTCGATCACCTCCTTCTGGAGTGTGCCTATGCGCAGGAGGTTTGGAGGGGGATGCAGTGGTATTTGTCGAGGTTCGTCCCGAGCAGCTCCATGACGCGGGACTCCGTGCTGTACGGGCTGTTTCCGGGGACGCACACCGAGACCAACATCAACTGCGGCTGGAGGACCATCAATGCGGTGAAAGACGCTCTTTGGTCTGCCCGCAACTTGCTGGTCTTGCCAGCTGAAAGAACTGACCCCGACCGAGTGTTGCAGACTGGCGCACTCTAAGGTCCAGGACTACGTGCTGAGGGACGCACTAAAGCTTGGGGCAGCCGCCGCCAAGGCGCGGAGGGGAAAGACCACCGTATGAGCCCCCTCGTCCAGAAAAGGGAAAAGAACCCTATCTGGTAACTGGGCCCAGCTAGCGCCTTCCCCAACTGGTCAGGGGGCCAACTGGGACTGTGCGGGGTGACGACTGCCGGGGCGGTTTCTTTGCTTTGTTTTTTTTTTCTCTGTTTTGTTTTTTTCCTTTAGTTGGTATACGTACCCCCGGGTAACCTGGCGTGGCTTGCATGACTGGGTAGGTGTATAAATGTTTTATTTTTTGTACATTCTCTGAATAAAGTATATTTTTTGAAATAAAAAAAAGTGACGAAACGTCTGAAAACTAAACGTCCAGCTCAGCGAGCAAACTCACATCCATAAACTGTCATTGACCATCCCATGGTAACTCATTCTAATAAGGTGAACATCTCTCTGTAATGTTGCTTGTCAATGCTAAAACTAAACCAGGTTGGGGGAGAAAAAGGCTGCTCTTTTCCTGCATACATCCATTTGCATAGTACTACTCCAGACATCAGAGATTGTTTTTTAGTTCTGTTTCTGTGGAGTAGATTCAGTTACATTATTCTAACCTCATAGGCTGAATTTTATTTTGGGAGTAGAACCATATTTCAGTACACAAAAGGTCACACTTTGACTCTTTGGAGGAAATCTGATTCCCCATGCTAGATGCGAATATATCATGTTCAAACACCCACTGCTGTTAACCTCAGGTTTCCAATTCTAAATGGGGGATGAAAGTCTGATTTCCTTTTGTGTACTATATTCACCAGACAGTGCTGGTTTTGGAAGCTCATTAAAAGCAGTCTTTTTTGAGATATTGTGAACAAACTGGAAGGTCTGCCATGGAGTTCGGAACATTTTGAAGTGAGAGTGTAAAATGCTTTCACGCCTTCAGTTGTCACTTTTTGCTGCTGTATTCTCTGTCAATGTGTTTATAATTCAGTGATTCATCAACGGGAGCTGTCCTGGAAAGGTATCTTGATTTTATATTGATCAGCATTGTCTAATTGTTCGCGCATATTGCAGTACTTTTCCAAGGGAGAAAGTACCCTAAGGTATTAAAAATGTAAGGTATGTCCTTTTGAGTAAGCTCGACTGGCAAATTTTGCTATTTGAAAAAAAACTGCTGTTGCAAGTTTTTAAAAAAGAGCTTGCACCTGACCCCCTCTTTTCTCTCTCAGCACGTGGCTTTGAAACGGGAATGGGTAACTGTTCAATCAGTGAGCTGAAAAGTTTTGTTATGGCAGTTATTCAAACATGAAAGCTTGTCAGGATTTCAAAAGCTTTAATCCGCAGCTAGTCTTCTTGACCCAAAAACTAAATGAAAACTCAGAAACCTATAATAGAATTTGCTGTTTGTTTGGTGTTCTGGTTATTTGCAAACTAATAGATATTTCAAGTATTGCACTTTTTTCTTTGGGTTTATGGGTTCAGTATTAATGATCATGTATTTGAATTCAGGGTTTTGTTTGGTTGTTAGAGGGTTTAATGATTTTTTAAAAATAATTTGATTGCCTTTGCATGGCTCATGAGATGGTTTGAGGGATCTGAACTAGCGTGATATGTATGGGCGAATAGAGGTGACATGGGCATGTGAAGGTGCGTGGAAGTGGATTGGAATGTAATAATGAGTATTTAGTTTTAGGGGACTTTATATAATATTGGGAGCTGGACTGCTGTGTTGAAACAGCAAGGTGGGCCTTGTAGCTGGCCCATCCTTGCACCTACACTCCTTACATTCTTCATTGTTGCTTGCAAAACATGATGCAAACCTGACACCTGTGTGGAAAACTGAAGAAGATCTCTTCTCCAATCCTACAAGGTCATTTTTTGACCTGCAAAAGCGCACGGCCAGGTACTACCAAACTGTGATAGAAATTTGGCTCTTTACATGTCAGTTAAACTTAATTTCTGGCTTAAACATGACTCTCCTCTATGAAGATCATAATTCCTAGCTTTGATAACAATATACTTAACAATAATTGGAATTCTCCTATTCATTAAATTTTTAATAAGTCTAGCTATTCATGTTTACAGATTGGTACAGCACACCACAACTCTACAGTTAAAATGAATGGCCCAATTTTTTTCAATTTCTTTTTTCCTTTTCATTTATTCGTCAAACTGAAAGCTTCTTTTCATTGACAGTGGAGACTAACATTGTTTTGGAATTAAATTTACAAATGACATATGGTAAACGTCCTGAATACATGCTCCTGAACATGATTTCTCTGAAACTGATACAGTTGTTAGCACTTTGTTTTTACTTCCTTTTTTTATAGACATCTGTCTGCAAATAGAGCTATTTAAGGGGTTTGACTTTGCAAATTATTGTGTTTATATCATTGAATTAATACACAAATCTGATTTATGCATACACACATTATCATCTTAATTGACTTCAGTGTCAAAATAATGGTAAGGCTATTGGTGCTTGATACATGACATATCATTAAATGCTAAACCCCAAAAGCTGTTTTCTGACTTCACAATGCGGAAACAATATTTTGCTGTCTGCATCATCACTGAAGTGTGTTGTATATTGTGCAGGTGCTATATTGCATAATAAGTTTGGACTAAACTCACCAAAGGAGGTTAAGTATCATTACAGGAGCTAATGCTCTTCTAACAAGGTGACAAGTGTAAATTAGTGCTGTACAATCTCTGGTACTGAAAACTAATGCCTACAACTAAGCAGTCTATTTCACCAGAAAAATTAGTGCTAGATATGTAAGCGAAGTCAACTTTATTTTGTTTTACTTTTCACCTCTGCCTTTTTTGACTAATTTTTTTAATCTAATTTTTTTTATCTTTCTTTTGTCTTTTTTTATCCGATCATTATTTTCCTCACTATTTATTTTCCTCTACCTGATTTGGTTTTAAATGCATCCAGCCTG
This sequence comes from Stegostoma tigrinum, assembly GCF_030684315.1. NCBI lineage: Eukaryota > Metazoa > Chordata > Chondrichthyes > Orectolobiformes > Stegostomatidae > Stegostoma > Stegostoma tigrinum. The sequence goes on from NC_081356.1 coordinate 84,663,244, forward strand.
ATTTCCAACTCTTTCTCCATTCTTCATGTTAGTTTGTCAATTCATCAACCTAATTGGCTAAGGAGGAACACAGCTCCTTGCCTGACACTTTCAGGTCCCATTTCCCTTGCATCAAAGGATCATCATATACTGTCAGCAACTTGCTATATAAAGTGATGATACAGAAGACTAACTAGCAAAGTCTGGGCTGATAAGTACAACAGTTATAAACGAGGACCACGCCTTTCAATTGGATAGGAGTAGTTGAATTATAATGCCTGTACGTAAAAGAATACTGCAGTTGGCACTGATAATTGACGCTTATGTTGTCTCCAGAAAACATAATTGCAGCCAATACCTGATTAGTTGGCGAGTTTCAAAATTACTGTTGTCTACAGCCCTTCATTAGAACATTAGGAAGTCAAAGAAGACACAATAGAAATACAAATTATGCAGAACAAATGATTAAAAAAAATTAAAAATGTTTTTGAGTTATTCACTAAAGTAATGAAAAGAAATGAAATGGTAGGTCTTTAAATTCACTGAAGAGCATGCTGGTTTTTAAATCAGCTGATTCTTCCAGACATCAATTTTCCACTTTCTAGTCTTTAGTCAAGCTGAAAATCAGGAAAAACAAGAAACCAAGTTTTAATTAAAATATTTGCATGTTACGATTATATCTTCTGAATTGCATCACATCTACAAGACTCTCAAAAAGTTACCCAGAATCAGTGAGTTACTTTTGAAGTATAGAATCATAGAATCACGAAAGTTATGGTACAGAAAGAGGCCCTTTGGCCATCATCACTGTTCTGTTGGCAAAGATAACAATACTGCAGTGTTTACACTTCAAAAGTATCCAACTGACTGAAATGTTTGGAATGTCATGAAGTCATAAAAGACAGAGATGCAGATCCTTTTATTCCTTTCATTACTAATGAAGTATCTTCTTGTAATATTGCTCTTAAGATTATGTGTCCTCTTGGCATCTCAGAGACTTTACGTAGCTGTGGTCTTTCCAGGATTTAAATGGAATCTTTAAGGATGGAGAAGGAAATCAGATCATCTAATTGGATAGCTTTGACTTTCATGTTATAATATTTGGAGCATACAATCCAACTGTTTGTACACTTGTTTCTCTTCAGAAATGTTTAAATCTTGAACTGGGATTTTACTTTACTCTAGCAGCATATCAGACGCTATCAGTGTAAGTAGGATATTATAGTGACCAGTCACATTGCATATCAACAGTGACAACTCGGTGGGGAACGTTAGAATTAATTTTCTAAAAGAAAGCTGCTGCCCAAATATTCAAGATTATCCTGTCGAAGTAGCCAATACTTAGCACGTTAAGGAAATGTTCTCCAAATAATTAAATGCAAACAAAAACAGAAATTGCTGGCAAAGCTTAGCAGGTCTGGCAACATCTGGTCGGCCAAGGCAAAGTTAATGTTTCGAGTTTGGTGACTCTTTATCAGAACCATGATGGGACAGTTAGGAACTCTAGGCCCAAAGTTACCTGTTCTTCACAAGTTTATAAACATTTCATATATTGTACCTCTAATTGCTGAAATAATGTTTTCTAGAAAAGAAATATCTATCTAATTTACACTTGAATGACTAGACAATAATTCTGATGTTTCTCCTGCGACCCTGTTTCATTGATGGATGAAATAAAAGGGAAGTTTTTGCCCTTGAAAATGGATGTGCCTGATGAAGGTGGGATTATTTAGAGTTGGGCCACCCACTTTTGATTTATTTGGAAGGGAGATGCGTTTGGTAACCAAACAACGCAAAGGAGGCAGTTTGCTCACTTAAAAATTGTAATGAGGCAGCCTATCTCTGAATGAACCACCATTTAATAATTAAGTCTTAGCTGACTTGATTTCTACCACTTATCTCTTGGATCCAGTTTTCTTGTATCAAGTCTTTTACTGTAATTGTACAATGGCCTGAACCTTACAGTCTTTCCCTGACCCCTCTGTTGTGCACACCTATCTTGCCCCACATCCAACCTTGAGTCTTTTTTTGACGTGTAACTTTCCTTCCAGTCTTCTCCTCTTTGAACTGCAGCTATGCCCTGGTGGTGAATTTCTATACATCTGACAGTTCGGCTGCACCCAGGAAACATATATAAGAAACATTAAGGTGCTTCTGTCATTAAATTCAATAGTATTCAAAAACTGTCCTCCCTGCTCTTTCGTCACTGCTGAGATAAGATTGGTGTCAATGTCTAGTAGATTCCAGCAAAGTTCCCACGTGGGAAACTGATAGAAAGTAAAAGTTGGATTCAAAATTGGTTTGTTGACAGAAGACAGAGGATAGTGGTAGAAAGCTGTTTGTGTTAATAGAGCACAGTGTGCAGTGCTGTGCCACAGGTATCAGTGCTGGGTCCTTTACTGTTTGTTACATTCAAAAATGACATCGATTGGCATGTAGCAGGGGGAGATGATGGTGGGTAAATTGGCAGATGACACAAAGATTGGCCGGTAGTTGATAGTGAGGAGGAAGGTGTTCAGTTACAGGAGGATAGAATTCGATTGATCAAATGGGCAGATCAGTGGCAGATGGAATTTAACTCGGATAAGTGTGAGGTGTTGAACTTTAGAAGGTGGAACAAGACAAAGAAATACTTAATGAATGGCAGAACACTAGGAATCTCAGAGGAATAGAGGGAATTTGAGGCACTTGACTAAAGATCCCTGACAGAGGCAAGACAGCTTAATAGGGCAATTAAGATGATATACAGGGTTTTTGCCTTTATCAGTCATGGCATAGATTTTAAGAGCAGGGAGGTCATGTTAAAGCCATACAGAACTTTGCTTAGGCCACAGCTGGTGTACTGTGAGGAGTTCTGGTGACCATACTGTTGAAAGGATGTGATTGCACCAGAGGGGGTGCGAAAGAGATTCACCAAGATACCATATTTTCCTCGTTGTTGTCAGTACCGATAAAGATGCACCAGGCTCAAAATGTTACCTCTGCTTTCTCCCCACAAATGCTGCTGGAACTGCTGAGCTTTACCAGTAATTTCTGCTTTTGTTTTAGATCTCCACCATCTGCAGTTCTTTGTTTTATTCACCAGGATATTTCCGAGTATGGGGCATTTCATCTATGCAGAGAGTCTGGATAGCCTCAGATTGTTTTCTTCGGAGCTGAGCAGATCGAGGGGGAACCTGATGGAGGTGTGTGAAATTATTAGGGGCAGACACCTGGTGGATAGAAAGCAGCTGTTCTTCTTAGTCGAAGAGTCAGTCAGAAAGGGCAGCATTTTAAGGTGAAGGACAGGAGGTTTAGAGGGGATTTGAAGAAATATTTTCCCACCCAGAGGATGGTGGGTATCTGGAATGCACGTCTGGAAGGTTAATTGAGGCAGAAAATTCCACAATCTTTAAAAAGTACTTGGACGAACACTTGAAGTAACATAACATTCTCGGCTGTGGGCCTAGTGCTGGAAAGTGGGACTAGTGTAGGTAGTTGTGTATTTTTGGTGGCACGGATTCAAATCAAAAAGCCTCTTTTGTACTGTATGATTCTGTGACTCTATTGTTACTTCTACATTTTCCACCATTTTAATTGCAGGTTGTGTCCTCTGGTACTAGACAAGGCAAAATAGTTTGCCACACATCTGGGGAGTTAAAGGTCTAGTGGTATTATTGCTGGGCTGTTAATCCAGAGACCAGGATAAAAGCTCTCGTTCTCCTAAGATGCTGCTTGGCCTGCTCTGTTCATCCAGCTCTAGACTTTGTTATCTCGTGGCCAAGATAATGTTCTGGGTTCAAATCCCACTGTGGCAGATGGTGGGATTAGAATTCAATAAAAAATATCTAGAATTAAGAATTGAGAGATAACCATTTTGAGAAGATTTGTAGCTCAGGTTGAGGTGCTGGATGTGAGTTTACTCGCTGAGCTGGAAGGTTAGTTTTCAGACGTTTTGTCACTTTTTTTTAATTTGAAAAAATATACTTTATTCATAAGATGTACAAAAAAAAACATATTTACACACCTACCCAGTCATGCAAGCCGCTCCAGGTTACCCAGGGGGTGCGTACAGCAACTAAAAGAAAAAAACAAAACAAAGAAAGAAGAAACAAAAAGCAAAGAAAAGACCCCGGCAGTCATTTCCCCGCACAGTCCCCGTTGGCCCCCTGACCAGTTGGGGAAGGCGTCAGCTGGGCCCAGTTACCAGATAGGGCCCTTTTTCTATTCTGGACGAGGGGTTTCATACCGTGGTCTTTCCCCACCGCGCCTTGGCGGCGGCTGCCCCAAGCTTTACTGCGTCCCTCAGCACGTAGTCTTGGACCTTGGAGTGCGCCAGTCTGCAACACTCGGTCGGGGTCAGTTCTTTCAGCTGGCAGACCAGCAAGTTGCGGTCAGACCAAAGAGCATCTTTCACAGCATTGATGGCCCTCCAGGCGCAGTTGATATTGGTCTTGGTGTGCGTCCCAGGAAACAGCCCGTAGAGCACGGAGTCCCGCGTCACGGAGCTGCTCGGGACGAACCTCGACAAATACCACTGCATCCCCCTCCAGACCTCCTGCGCATAGGCACACTCCAGAAGGAGGTGATCGACAGCCTCGTACCCCCTGCAGCCACCTCGAGGGCAGCGTGCGGTGGCGCAGAGATTCCGGGCATGCATAAAGGATCTCACTGGCAGAGCCCCTCTCACCGCCAGCCAAGCAATGTCCTTGTGCTTGTTTGAAAGTTCTGGTGATGAGGCATTCTGCCAAACGACTTTGGCAATCTGCGTGGGGAACCACACGACGGGATCCACCCTCTCCTTTTCCTAAAGGGTCTCGAGGATACTACGTGCTGACCACTGCCTGATGGCCTTGTGGTCAAAAATTTCTCCACGAAGGACAGGTGGTACGGGACGGTCCAATTACTCGGAGCATTCCGCGGCAACGAGGCCAGGCCAATCCTTCGCAACACCGGGGACAGGTAGAACCTCAGTAAGTAGTGACACTTGGTGTTTGCGTACTGAGGATCTACGCACAGCTTGATGCAGCCGCACACAAAGGTAGCCGTCAGGGCGAGGGTGGCGTTCGGTATGCCCTTTCCCCCATTTCCCAGGTCTTTGTACATGGTGTCCCTGTGGACCCGGTCCATCCTTGACCCCCAAATGAAGTGGAAGATGGCCCGGGTGACCGCAGCGGCGCAGGTCCAGGGAATAGGCCAGGCCTGCGCCACCTACAACAGTACCGAAAGCCCCTCACACCTGAGAACCAGGTTCTTACCCGCGATGGAGAGGGACCGGAGCATCCACCTGCCCAGCTTCTGCTTCAGTTTGGTGATATGCTCCTCCCAAGTCTTAGTGCATGCCCCAGCTCCACCGAACCAAACACCCAGCAACTTCAGGTAGTCTGACCTGACGGTGAAGGGGATGAAGGAGCGGTCATCCCAGTTCCCGAAGAACATGGCCTCGCTCTTACCCCGATTGACTTTGGCACCCGAGGCCAGTTCAAACTGGCCACAGATGTCCAACAGCCTACTCACCGACCGACGATTGGTGAAGAAGATGGCGATGTCGTCCATGTACAGGGAGGTCTTGACCTGAAGGCCTCCGCTGCCTGGGATAGTCGTGCCCTTCAGGCTCATGTCCTTCCTGATGGAGGCGAAGGGCTCCACACAGCACACAGACAAGGCAGGAGAGAGCGGGCAGCCCTGCCTGACTCCACATCTGACAGGAAAACTGTCCGATTCCCACCCATTGATCGAGACTGCGCTAATGATGTTGGTGTAGAGCAGCCGGATCCAATTGCGGATGCCCTCCCCGAACCCCAATTTGGAGAGGACGTCCCTCATCTAAGCATGAGAGACCCTGCCGAAGGCCTTCTCCTGGTCCAGGCTGACGAGGCAGGTGTCCACCCGCCTGTCCTGTACTTAGGCGATCGTATCCCTGATGAGCGCGAGGCTCTCAGCGATCTTCCTGCCCGGCACAGCACAGGTTTGGTCAGCTTGAATCACCGACTCCAGGACAGACCTGACCCGGTTGGCTATGACCTTTGCCAGGATCTTGTAGTCCACGTTCAATAGTGAAATGGGACGCCAATTCTTAATTTCTTTCCTCTCCCCCTTTCTCTTGTAGATGAGGGTGATGATGCCCTTCCTCATGGACTTGCACATGTCCCCTGCCCAAAGCGCACTATCGTACACCTCCAGCAGGTCCTGGCCGACCAGGTCCCACAGAGCGGAATACAGCTCGACCGGTAACCCATTGCTCGTGGGAGTCCTATTCCTCTGCAAGGACTTGAGGGCTCTGTTCAGCTCGTCCAGGGACTTCGGCCGGTCCAGCCACTCCCACGTGCCGTCGACTAAGACCTCCGTGATAGACGACAGGAATGAGTCGGAGGCCGTGCTGTCCGTGGGCTTCGCGTTGTACAGTCCGGCATAGAAGGATCTGCTGATCCACAAAATGTCGGGCCGAGATGACGTAACCGAGCCATTGTCCTCCTTCAGCCGGCTAAGCACAGAGCTCTCTTCGTGCACCTTCTGAAAGAAGAAACGCGAGCATGTCTCGTCCTGCTCCACGGAGCGGACCGTGGACCGGAAGATTATCCTGGAGGCCTCCGCGGTGGACTTGATGCTGCGCACATTAATGCTCGCAACGCGTACCCCTATTGTGGGCAGTGAGCGCAGTACCCACCCCGAGTCCAAGGTCCAACCCCTCCATCTGTCCCTGCATGCCCATTGCCTGGGCTAACCGCTCTCTGGGCTCAGGAAACCATCCATGCTGCCTTCCGGGTGGCATCCCCCCGTCGGGGGTACGGAGGCAGGAGAGTCCGGCTCTGGGTCAGGCTGGGGACGCACTGTTTCCTCCTTCCCTCCTGGAAGTTCCGGGGGGCCCTCCAGGGCCCCAGCGGCACATGACTGGGTGTTGGAGGGAGCCTCAGGACGCCTCCCGTCACCTGGAAGTGTGGTGCTGCTTTCCTTCTCCCTTGAGATCTTTAGCCTCTGCTTTGGGCAGGCCCTCTCCGAATCCCCCTCGTCAAAGGAGCTCTTATAGCCCCCCTGTAGCTGCCTCTTCCCGCCTGATGGTTTCGGTTCCCGGGACCGCCGACGCGCCTTCCTCCTCGCTTTCCGGACCATCATCCACTCCCCTGGGTCGCCTGTCGCCACCTCTATCGACTCCGGGTTGTCAGGGGGGAGCGGAGCCCGGAGGGGCGCTTTGCTGGCCTCGGGCCCGTCCTGCGGGGCTGGGCCCTCCTGCACATTAGTGGGGCCCTTGCAGGGCCCTGGTGCCTTCCTGTCCTCCGGGGGGTATTGCCCCTGCCGGCGACCTGGGCGTAGGTGGTCCCCTGCCGCGGGCATGCCCTATAGAAGTGGCCTGCTTCCCCGCAAAGGTTGCAGCTTTTTTCTTGTGGGCAAGCCTTTGCAAGGTGTCCCTCCTCCCTGCAGATGGTGGCTTTGCAGTTGTCCGCCACGTGTCCTGACCTACCACAGGCATGGCAGACTTTAGGTTGCCCTGCATAGGTCAGGTTGCCCTTGCTCCCGCCAATCGTGAAGCTGGACGGTGGGTGTACAATGTTCCCGTCTGCGCACATCCTCAGCGTCACCTTGACCTGCCTCTCACTGGTCCAGATGTCAAAGGGGTCCATGATGTCAGTTAGGTCCCCTTCCACCTTCACGTACCTTCCAAGGAAGGTCAGGACATCAACTGCTGGCACATGCGGGTTGTACATGTGTACAGTCACCATACGGCTCCTCTGCGCTGGCATCACGAACAGCAGGACAGTGATTAATACAGGGAGGGGGCCCTCACCTCCTTTCTCCTTGAAAACCTCCAGGAAGCGCTCGCAAAGCTTGGCACTCCTGAAGGTCACATCGTAAAAACCTCCTCCGGGGAAATCCTGCAGGCAGTAAATGTCCGCAGCAGTGAACCCACAACAGTCCAACAGGACCCTCTTCACGAAGAAGGTGCGGTCCACCGGTGCACCTTCATCCACCTTCTGCACAGAAACACAGATGGTGTTCCAGACCCCCTGACCTGGGGCACGAGCACTTGCCGCAGCCATCGTTGCGGGTTGGCTGCTCCCCTGAACCAGCGTTAGGCCGAAGCCAGCACTAAGATCCACTGGTTGCAAGGGTGCACAGCCAACCCAACGTCTTCCTTCCACCTCCAACACAGCACTCTCCTCCTCTCGGTCCACAAGAGAGTGGGTCTTTATTTTGTTCCAGATGTAAGCTGGTTCACTGAGCTGGAAGGTTTGTTCCCAGATGTTTCGTCACCATTCGAGGTAACATCATCAGTGAGCCTCCGGTGAAGCACTGGTTATGTCCCGCTTTCTATTTATCTGTTTAGGTTTCCTTGGGTTGGTGATGTCATTTCCTGTGTTGGTGATATCATTTCCTGTTCTTTTTCTCAGAGGATGGTAGTTTGGCTCCAAATCAATGTGTTTGTTGATGGAGTTCCGGTTGGAATGCCATGCTTCTAGGAATTCTTGTGTGTGTCTCTGTTTGGCTTGTCCTAGGATAGATGTGTTGTCCCAGTCAAAGTGGTGTCCTTCCTTATCTGTATGTAAGGATACGAGTGATAGTGGGTCATGTCGTTTTGTGGCTAGTTGATGTTCATGTATCCTGGTGGCTACCTTTCTGCCTGTTTGTCCAATGTAGTGTTTGTCACAGTTCTTGCAAGGTATTTTGTAGATGACGTTCGTTTTATTTGTTGTCTGTATAGGGTCTTTTAAGTTCATTAGCTGCTGTTTTAGTGTGTTGGTGGGTTTGTGGGCTACCCTGATGCCAAGACGTCCGAGTAGTCTGGCAGTCATTTCAGAAATGTCGTTGATGTAGGGGAGAGTGGTTATGGTTTCTGAGCATGTTTTGTCTGTTTGTTTGGGTTTGTTGCTGAGGAATCGGCAGACTGTGCTCATAGGGTACCCATTCTTTTTGAATACGCTGTATAGGTGATTTTCCTCTGCTCTGCGTAGTTCCTCTGTGCTGCAGTGTGTGGTAGCTCGTTGGAATAATGTTCCAGTGCAGCTTCGTTTGTGGGTGTTGGGATGGTTGCTCCTGTGGTTCAGTATTTGGTCCGTACGTGTTGTTTTCCTGTAGACGCTGGTTTGAAGTTCCCCATTGACTGTTCGCTCTACTGTGACATCTAGGAATGGTAGTCTATTGTTGTTTTCCTCCTCTTTTGTCCCCTTCATCAAAGATATTTCCGAAATGACTGCCAGACTACTTTGACCTCTTGGCATCAGGGTAGCCCACAAACCCACCAACACACTAAAACAGCAGCTAATGAACTTAAAAGACCCTATACAGACAACAAGCAAAACGAACGTCATCTACAAAATACCTTGCAAGAACTGTGACAAACACTACATTGGACAAACAGGCAGAAAGCTAGCCACCAGAATGCATGAACATCAACTAGCCACAAAACGACATGACCCACTATCACTAGTATCCTTACATACAGATGAGGAAGGACACCACTTTGATTGGGACAACACGTCCATCCTAGGACAAGCCAAACAGAGACACGCACGAGAATTCCTAGAAGCATGGCATTCCAACCGGAACTCCATCAACAAAGACATTGGCTCCAAATCAATCTACCATTCTTTGAGAAAAAGAACAGGAAATGACATCACCAACACAGGAAATGACATCACTGACCCAAGGAAACCTAAACAGATAAATAGAAAGCGGGACATAAGACCAGCGCTTCTTCGGAGGCTCACTGATGTTACCTAGAATGGTGACAAAACGTCTGAAAACTAACCTTCCAGCTCAGCGAGCAAACTCACATCCAGAGATAACCATGCATCCATTGCTGATTGTCAGAAAATTAACCATCTGGTTCACTAATGTCCTTTAGGGAAGGAAACAGCCATCCTTACCTGGTTTGGCCGACATGTGACTCTAGAATCAGAGCAATGTTGTCGAATCTCAATTGTGAAGGGTGATAAATGTTGCCTAGCCAGCGACACCCTCATCCCATTAATGAATAGAGAAAAATGATCTGATCTGTTTGGAAAAACATCAATTACGTCAGCTTACAATCTTCTCTCTTCTAAAGAGAAGCTCTTCACAATCCAGAGTTTCATCCCACTTAATCATTTTGTTTCTATTCATCTTTTCGATAACTGCAACAACCTCTTTGCAGTGATGACCCGAACTGTGCAGTCTTTTTCTTGATTTAGAAATGAATTTTAATCAATATATTTGGACATGTTATTACATGTGTCTGGACCAGGTGGGATTTAACCTGCACCTTCTGGCTCAGAGTTAGCAAAACTCCCATTCCACTTGAAGACCTAAAGGGCAAAATTACCTCAATATTTTGGTTCTGTATTGGCCTTTTAAGATATATTTTGATGTCTAGTTTCAGTACCACATTACTTGCTGCCACTGAGCAAATATGATAAATTTCACATAATGTTAATCATAGAATCACAGAAACCCTACAGTGTGAAAGCAGGCCATTCAGCCCATCGAGTCTCATCGACCCTCTGAAGAGCATCCCACGCAGACTCACCCCTTATCCCATCCCTATAACCCTACATTTCTCATGGTCATTCCACCTAGCCTGGACATCCTTGGACCCTATGGACAATTTAACATGGCTATTCCACTTAACCTGCAAATCTTTGGACTGTGGGAAGAAACTGGAGTACCTGGAGGAAACGCAGGCTGACAGTCAGCCGAGGCTGGAATCAAACCAGGGTCCCTGTTGCTGTGAGGCATCAATGCTAACGTGCCATAATTAGGTTTACTAAGTAAACCAGCCATTGGCATAGGGCAGCCGTATTTATCAGTACTTGTCCCTAGCTGGATATATGGGGTGGGTGAAAAGCAGGAATATTATCCACCTGTTAAAAAAAAAACCTACTTGTCAATTGCAAAAGTGAGGGTTGACGCGAGGGTGATCAATCAGCGTGTGGAAAATACATATAACATAGCAAAAGCCCAAAGAGAAACCAAAAGAGGAACCAGGACCCTTAGATTCCTTTGATTTCTCATGCATTTTCTCACCATTTATGTTATTATCCTTTCTGGATCTTTTCCCTTGCAAAGCAATCTGTAATTCTGTTCATTACATTCGCTTTTTAACCAACCTGTCCAATTCCTAAGCATATTCAAATCCATTTATAGCATATACTGTTCACTTTTAGACACTTCTTCCTTTTCTAGCCTAGCCTCATTTACGATTTAACTTTTGTATTTGTGACTCTTACCTCCCTATCATTTATGATCATTTAAAACCGATTAGATGCCAAAACAGAACACTGTAGAATCCCACTAGCCATGTCAATTGCCAAAAATAATCATCTTCAACTTTCACATTCTGGGCTTTAATGGTCATCCAATTATATATCCTTGATCATTTATTTCCACTGCTTCCAGCTTTCTTTATTTCTAAAACCGGCCATTTGTATCAAAGGCTTTGCTGAAATCCAATGAAATTCCTCATTCACTTTATTCTTATCAGACTCCTTTGTTACACTTGTCATGAAAAGCTTTCAATTAAGAGGCTCTTTGATGATTTTATTGCTATCTATATGCTGCACAATCTTCTCTTTCAAGGATTTTTAGAAAATTTTAACCATTAAGAACATCAGATTGGTCTATAGGTTTTTCAGATGATAGAAAAAAGAGGCAACATCTGTATGTAACCAGTTGCAGAAAGCTCTTCAATAACCAGCAACTTTGACGATTTGTGCCAGATTTCTTGCCAGAAATGGAGAGCTTAATCATTGCTTTACCCTTGGCTTTTTCATTTTAACATTTCCTGTCTTTTTATCCACGCATTATTTTTAACCTCCATTGCATTAATATAAATTACTTTGTTCATTATTATTCTGCATGTGTTTTCAGTTTGTTTTCTCTCTCCATCCCAAACTGATGAACTGGAACAGTGGGATGGAGAGTATCTAAGAACTGAACCTGCTGATTCGTTCCAGCTGTCAACAGCTGAGTGTTTATGGATAACAGCCAAAGTTTGGCCCCGGCAGCACTTTGGTGCTTTTGCAGGAGACTTTTGTAGCATCAGTCATTAAAACTGTGTCAGTTTTCCACAGATAGGATCTCAGCACAATATCCCCAAAGCTAAAACCAAACAAATCTAAATCAAAGTAACAGTAAGATTAGTACCTGATATATTGCTGAATACTGTGTTGTTGTTTGTGGTGTAAAGAAGCCCAAGCCTGAGGTCAGCTCTTGACTTTGCCTTCTCTCTGACAGGCCTAGCTAGAGCCTTAAACTCAGGTGTGACATAAATATAAATGATTATAATTTGCTAATTATTTTGCATAGATGTCTTGTATCAGTTAGCCTGGATTGGCCTGGACATTCACCAAATCAAGGTGATTTGAGAGTTCTTTAAAATGGTGGGTTAGTCCCAATTTCAGGATTCCTGACCTCATTGCTGGGCTTTCTGACTTTTCTGGAGTGCCTGTAAGGATGTTGGTACAGATCATGAGCCTGTAACAGGCATTTGTGATTTGGCTGGCTGCAATACAGGGATAGCCATGCCCTGGTCTTCGACAATCTTCATAGAGTTGGGCCACTTTTTAAACAACATGTGGCGTGGTTGGCAAATTGGGAATATGGGACATAGATTGAAGAATACTGAAGAAATACAGGGGAATATCTGAAGTAATTCTTTAAACATCAGAATCGTTAGAGAGTGGAATATTTTACCACACAACTAATGAAGCAGCAACTTTATTTATATATATATAGTGGCTTGGTAGTATTAGTTTCATGGCTATAGTTCACAAGTTCAATAAATACAACTTTACTGTTTCTATTTATAAGTACAGATGCTGTAGTGGATATTTGAGATTGTGAATTGAAATCTATTAATCACTGGACTAGCACCAGAAAATGATTGAAAGTTGAAAAGTAGGTGTAGAAACTTAGCTAGTTCACTGATGTTCTTCAAAAGTCTTTTTGTGTGGTTTTGTACCACATCTGAGTTTAGGTTCAAATCAGACCTGTCAGTGAGAAGGCAAGTCAAGAACTGTTCTTCAGTTTGGCTGCTTTATGACTTTGTTTATTGAATAATAAAACTAAAAATACTATAAAACATGGTATTCAGTGATATACCATGTTCTAATTTTACTGGTACATTGTTCCATAAACCAACGTGCCAAATGTTACTCAGTCTATTCCTGTGATTTCTTGCATGGATTTCCAAAGTTCACATGGCTACTTCAGGCTACTTCGTCGCTCTCCACGTGTTTCTCGCTTCTGTCTTTACCCTGCCCACACTGTGCTATTTATGCTGAGTGAGAAGCAGCTCTGTAACAACGTTGCAAGATTGCTCCATGGTGCAAATAGCCTGTGTGGTATGGCCTAAAAGACTTCAGTTTATACTCACTTTTTTGGTTCCATGCAGTTCATTCGGCGGCAAGACTCTGTCTGCAGACCTAATCCTTCACAATCACTTTTATTCCAGCCCAGATAGTGACCACTGCTGAAGGCTGTTCTTAAGTATGTACTTCACCGAGTCTTCTTTGGCTAGCTGCATCTTATTCCAACTGTTTGTTCTGATTTTATCCGCACCCTGGTGGGCATAAGCCCAGGGGCAAAATATATGTTCTGCTGGTATCAGTCTTCTCTCTGTCACAATGTCCTGTAGACACTTCTGATCAGTTCTCTTGAGCACTACTTTATGAATGTTTTCTCCAAGTGGATCAGACAAAGGAAATGCCGGTAGAACATGTTCAACTTACATGTCATCTTTATTATTCTCTTCCATGTTGACCGTTCATAGGTAGTGGTAGGTACTATTGTGGAATTGTAGAATTGTAACTTGAATTGTTAAGTTGATGATTGTGGATGCGCCTAGTATTCCTCAACAGATTGAAAAGCAGAGTTAGACAGTACCCTTCCTGAAAAACGGTCAGTTTTCTGGTGTGGTAGATCATACTGCAGCAAATCCTTACTCTCAGAAATATAAAACAGAATTTACAGCATCAGAAGCCAATTGTTTGTAATTATTTTGATTTCTAGATTTACAATTACATCCATCAGCAGTTACTCTGATACATCACAAGACATCATTCAACCCAGGGCAGTATATTAACATCCTCAACTTTATGATTCTAGTTGCATCAAGACCAGCATAGGATCATAGATATAAACAGCAGTATAGGAGTACAGCAAAGTTGTGTACTTTCTTCATTCCTTTACCTCTTGGTTACTAATTTCATCATTAGGAAGGTGTTGAGTGAAAACCATTAATAAACCTGAATTTCATAGACTGCACTGCCTTGCCAGCTGAAAAATTGTGTGCTCCAAGACATTTCCTCCAGTCTTGACTGTAGTGGTTTCGCGGTTGGTCTATTTATCATCTGTGAGAAAACCAGGAGAATGCTGACTGGTCAGCAACAAGGCTCCTTATTAGCACATTGGGCAACAGAAGATCAAGGCTATCAATCACTTCCCCTGACTAGAGAGCAACATCTTAAAGAGGGTGAAGTAGAAATTGATGGCCACACAAGAATCAGCAAAGCAACATTGATTTTGAAGTGACTACATGTGACACTGGCTAATATCGCCCTTTGACGTGACTTAGTAAACCACCCTTTTTATATGAATCATTGAAATGTCTTTCATTAGGATAGGTATTAAAGGTGAATGTCACTGTCATTCCCATTCTGAGAAAATATATAAATACATTTGATAGAGAACTGGAGATTTTTTTGAAACTGGAGAATTTATACCTTCGAGACCGTGAGATAGTTGAAATGGAATAGGTAGCATCAGTTGAAAAATAATAGCCTCTACCACAAAGATTATGGACTAAATGGACATTCACATTTTCTATTATTCTACTGAATACAGAATGAAAAGACATTTATCTGATTTAAGTATGATTTTCAATAATATGATAAACTACAGTTTGGGGCAATATGCCTTATATATGTCATGTAGAAACCAAAAGAACTGCGGATGCTGTAAATCAGGAACAAAAATCAAGTTTCTGGAAAAGCTCAGCAGGTCTGGCAGCATCAGTGAAGGAGAAAACAGAGTTAATGTTTCGGGTCCAGTGAAGGGTCTGGTTTCTCCTTCACAGATGCTGCCACACCTGCTGAGCTTTTCCAGCAACTTTATTTTTATGCTTTATATGTTATGTTCCTTCACCTGCGATCTACATGCTTTTATTATTTAAACTAAAAGTAAAACAAAATGAATAATCGTGCCATCCGCACCCAATTATTTAGACTCTTCTAGCTTTGGTTTAGTAAGATGTATTTAACCAAAAACCAAATTTTATATTAAAAAATGACATGTACTAGGGCATTGAAAATTCCCAACATTTCACTGGAATCAGTCATGCAGCTAAACATTATAATTCAGCACATTAATGTGCTTTGGCTTTGCCTCATCACACAGGAAGTAATCAATGTATGAAATGCTGAAGAACAGCTGTCTAACCATTTATTCTAGTAAAAATGAATACATTGCTTCCATTTTTCCTTGATCTATTTTTTGATCAAAGGGCATCAGAGCCCAGAATACAAATAAAAACATTTTCAATGTGCTTTCACGGAAAAATAATTCAATCAAGCTAATGGTATGAAATCTTCTGACTGCACGATAGTGATTGTGATGGTATATGGCTGACATATGCAAAAAAAATAGTGGTACAACTGTTTGTGGTTTTTGATGAAATCTCTTCGGTAAAAAACATGTATTCAAGAGTCTAAACTTGTTACAGGTGGGAACAACAGAAGTGCAAGATGAGCATGGATAAGGAAAGACATATGTATTTAGTCAATTTACTTAGCATCTTATTACATCATTCAGAAGTATCTTAAAGCCATTCTGATCCTGCAGGCCTCTTGCAGTATTCTGTGGACTGTCAATTTAGTGTACGTATTCAAGTGCTGGCTTGGAGTTCAGAGATGAGAATGTTGCCAACTCAGCCAAACTGATACATTAGTATTTAAAAACTGTGCAGTAATATTCAAAATACTTGTATCTGGTAGGGCTCTGAAAGTGCTTCATTTCACTGATCCACCTAGCTGTGATTGAAAATTGTTAGTACAAACAAAACAGGGCAAGTCCCAAAACAAAGTTGCTGGAAAAGCTCAACAGGTCAGGCAGCATCTGTGGAGGAGAAACCAGACCCTTCACCGGACCCGAAACATTAACTCTGTTTTCTCCTCCACAGTTTCTGCCAGACCTGCTGAGCTTTTCCGGCAGCTTTGTTTTGCTTCCTGATTTACAGCATCCGCAGTTCTTTTGGTTCTTAAAATAGGGCAAGTCAATGGGCAGAATTTAATCTAGTTGATGAGGGTCTGACCCACTGGCTGGTTGGGGAAGGCCCACCCTTTAACTGTGTACCAGGCATTTAATTGGTCACTTATCTTTCCTGAGATTAAGGAAATAGGGGAAGGGGATATAGGAATGGAGCCTTGCTCCAATGAGAGCTGCTATCAGTTAGAGGCTAGCTGTACTCTATTACAGGCAGCACACACATCCCTTGTAGATATTGCAGTTCAGCCACCAAAGGCCCAGGGCCTACAAGGGACCTGAGGCCAAAGTTGAGTGAAGGCTGGATGAGAGGGAGGAGAGAGGGAAAGTTGTGTCAAAGGCAAGGGCAATGGGGACCTCCTGTTTCCGTTAATCAAGTACAGAGTGCCTTTGCATGATGGATCCCCCTCACACCAGCCCAACCTTCCACTATAACTTCTGGAAGCCCACAAGCAAATCTAACTAAAATCTGCTTTTGAGGCTCCTCGTGCAGCTCCTCCTCTGTCCTCCTGCAATGACATTCATTGCCCATTTAATAGCCTCAATTCATGTTTGGACAGGAAAGGTGTGTTCTAACCTTGCTGCTCCAGACTTCATTGGAGGTCAGTGAAGGGTGGTGAGGTCCCCATTTAGCACCCTCTGGCACAAGTGTTTTAGTGTACCTTCAACTTAGTACTGGGAGAGCGCGGTTATTAAATTCTCCCCAACATGGCACTGTTGCTTGAGATAACTGCTGGTTAGGATGAAATGAAAATTATAGATAATGGAAAATAGGTTTGCTGTGCTGGGAGCATCCCATATTAAACAGGAGCTAGGGGTGGGGGGATATAATCATGAAAGTAGAGGAGGTTGTGTATGTTTTGAAATTGCTAAACTCAATACTGAGTTCTGATCGCTGTTAAGTTACCTCGATGGAAGATGACGTGGTGTTCTTTCGGCTTGCATTGAGCCTTTCTCAAACACTTTAGTAGGCCTAAGACAGAAATGGCCACAAAACATGGTGGTATGTTGAAACAGAAGGTAACTGGAAGCTCAGGATCATTTTTACAAACAGAGAGTAGTTTTTCTGAAAGTGATCAGTTTGTTTTGTCTACCCAATGTTAAGGCAATCATATTGTGAGAAATAAATATGGTCGACTAGATTGTGCACGAAGTGCAAGTAGATCATTACTTCACCTGGAAGGTGTGTCGGGGGACTGTGAATGGTGAAGAGGGAGAAAATAAATGGCCAAGTTCCAGAGGGAACAGTCCCTGTTGGAATGCTGAGAGGAGATGGGGTATTTAGTCAATACAGTGTAGAACTGCAGGAACACAGCGCGTCATCCAGCATCAGTGAGCAGGAGAGTTGTCATTTTAGGTCAGGACATTTCATTGATCCTGATGCTGCCTGACTTCCTGTGGTCCCTCCAGCTTCACATTGCATTGCCTCTGACTCCAGCAATTGCAGCTCTTACTGTTTCTGAAAGGGATATTTATCCTGCTAAGGTGGCAGAAATCACAATTTATGATCCTTTGGATATGGAAGTTGGTGAGTTGGTAAGTGATCACCAGAAGGACCCTATAGTCATTGTGTGAGGGAAGAGAAGGAATGAAGGCAGAAGTTTAGGAAATGGGTCAGACATAGCCAAGAGCCCTGTCAACTATGGTGGTGGGGAATCCTTGGTTAAAGGAAAAGATGGACATTTCTCAAGCACCACCTCCCCCCAGCTTGGAAGGTGGTATCATCAGAGCAGATGCAATGGAGAAACTGGGAGAATGGAATGGAGTCTTTAAAGAGGCAGTTTGTAAGGATGTGTAGTTGAGGCAAGTGTGGGAGTTAGTGGATTTGTAGTGGATATTGGTGGCCAGCCTATACCCAGAAATGGAAACACAGATGTAGAGGAAGGACAAGGAGGAGTCATGGCCCATGGGGTATTCATGGCTACACCTTTAATCTGAAGCAAGTGAGAGGAGTTAAAGGCAAGTTAAAGTGACGACAAGCTCAGCCAGATGTAGGAGTGTGGTACTCCACGGGGATGGCTCAGGCCTTCTCTCAAGGAAGAAGCAGAGAACCCTCAGACCAACCTGATGGAAGATGGATATTAGTGGGATTACACTTCCATGGTGAAGAGGTGGTGGCCAGTGTTGACAAACTGGAAATTTTGAAACTGACAAAGTGTCAGATGAATCACAGATGTAAGTGGGAAGGGACTAGACAAATTGAGTCAAAATTGTGCCTGGATAGGGAAAACTAAATTCATTGGGGCAGGAACAGGCTGAAACCACAGATCTGCCTGTACAATCCTGTTTTTGGGTTTTCAGAAGAAGGTAGATTTAGCCAGAGATTTCTCCTCCCCACTGTATACCTCTATTCCCCACATTTAGGTAAAATTTGTGATTTAACCATATTATTTGATTAAAAATGAAATAATCAAAATAACATACAAAATAGGATCACGGTGTAAATCATTAAAATGAGTTGCCCTATATTTCCACCCCCGGCCCCATTAATCTCCCGCAATGAAACACTATTTTACCTGAAATTTGCGTTTGTTTTTGATTCCTAGTAAATAATTTGATGAAAGATTAGCTCAGAGCTGTAAATATTACTATGCAATAGCTTAATGTCTAAGTTTGAGAATGAAGATTTATCTTTGCCAAAAATATGTATTACTAGCTATGTTAATGGCAACAACTTCCTCAAGTTGCCAGTTGTTAGGGAAGATCTTGAGATGAATTGTTGGTTTAGTTGCAATAAGGCCACAATTTTAACAATCTAACGCACAACTAATCCAGGCATTCTGGCATTGAAGACATGTCAATGCAAGTTTTTCTGAATTGATGCTAACTAAGTGCTTCACAGAGAATGAGATAATATAATTTTTTTGCTCCAGGTTATTTGTATGTCTTAGGTATGCACTGGGTGCAGCCTTAATGACTGCTTTCAGTTTTACAAGCTGAGGTTGACCAAAGAGGCAATGGTCAGGTTCTGCCACCTGCTGTAATGAGATGTGTCACAGCAGCATCAGCATCATGCTGACCATCTTTCCCAACCTAAACTAGTCCCTTTTGCCTGCATTTGTCCCCTACCCCTGTAAACCTGTCATTCATATCGGGGTAGATGGGAATGTGGAGCTGAAGTTGCACCCAGGTCAGCCATGATCTAATTGAAAGGTAGAACAGGCGTGAGCGACTGAGTGGGCTACTCATGCAGTTTAGATGAGATTAGATTAGATTAGATTCCCTACAGTGTGGAAACAGGCCCTTCGGCCCAACAAGTCTACACCGCCCCTTGATGTATCCCACCCAGACCCATCCCCCTATAACCCACACACCCCTGAATACTACGGGCAATTTAGCATGACCAATCCACCTAACCTGCTCATTTTTGGACTGTGGGAGGAAACCGGAGCACCCGGAGGAAACCCACGCAGACACGGGGAGAATGTGCAAATTCCACACAGGCAGTCGCCCAAGGGTGGATTCGAACCCAGGTCCCTGGCGCTCTCAGACTGCAGTGCTAACCACTGAGCCACCGTACCGCCCTACAGGGTGTTTATATATTTGTAATGTGCCATGTAGACTAGCTTCGTCACTGACTGACAGAAACACATTTACCACTTTCATATTGGAGAAGCAATAGCAGATTGTGAGAAAATTTGAAGAGATTTTTCCTTGCTGTTGGGCAAGGAAAGAGCACTGCAGCCATAAAATAGCATGGTGAAGCTCACTATCCCATTCATGCTCCTAATTTAGCTGAAGCTGTACATGTGAAAATTTACCACTGGGTTTAAATTCAGCTTACAATGCAAGCTGATTGACATTCTGGGACACATTATGTCACAGTGTGTGCTGTATATACTCTCCTCCATTACACCACACAGTCCAGGCAACTCGAGATTGAAAAAATGTTTTCATTATTTTTGACACTCTGTTGCACCTAATAGCTTACCGATAACGCAGACACCTCTTGACTGTGAAATGTAATGTTTGTGTATAATTATTGGTTGTAATAAATTCCCATGGATGAATACCAAGATACCCATGATGCCCAGAGTATGTTACAAGAAATAACAGCATTACCACATCAGATAAAATATGAAATTGAATGCAACTTCATCTTAATTGATTTCCTATTAGATTCTAAATTTGTAACAGCCTGGATTTCTTGGAAATGAGATATTGAAAAATGGACAGTCATTTTGATGTTAGTAACTAAAGTACATTTTAGGGTGGAGGAGCCACTCTGTGTCTCAAATTTGTTCTGAAGTGCTGACTACATGTGTTTGATTTTTATCTCCTAAAATGGAGTCAGTGATCAAAATGCTAAGACGTGTCAATAATAGAGAAGCAAACAGGCTATAATCAACTCCTGAAACATCAGTAGAAGGCATGAGCACAAAAACAGGACACAACATGATTAGCAACTAGTTTATCACCACAGATTTATGAAGAGATTTCAGTTAATAATTTGCGCTAAACAAAATACTTTTAGATATTGATAAAGAAAAATAATCTGCATTAATATTGTCTCTTTCACTTTCTCATAATCCCAAGGTAATTTAGTATGAATTAAACTAATTATTTTATGTGGCAAAAGCAACAGTCATTTTGCGCCACTAAACATGCACATGTAACAAATGAATATAAACGTCAGCTTTTGTGCTCCTGAGATGCTGCTTGGCCTGCTGTGTTCATCCAGCCTCACATTTTATTGTCTTGGATTCTCCAGCATCTGCAGTTCCCATTATCTCTCATGTAACAAATGAGATAGGTGACCATTTAATCAGTTTTGCTGTTGGCTGTTGGCCTGGACATGAAGAATTTTCCAGTTGTTCTTTGAATAATGCCATGAGACTTTATTTGCATCACTGAACAGACATTTTTAACTAATAAAGATGGAACCTCAGGGAATATTAGCACACCTTCACTGAAGAGTTCATATCGAGTATGTACTCAGGTCAAAGAGTGAGGCTTGTCCAAGGTCAGTGTGATCCAACAAGCCATGTTGGCACTCAAGAGCAGGAGCAAATGTTATAATGATCAGTATTTAAACAGGAGAGGAAAATTATACATCTTTTGTGCTTGAACCATGGGAAAGCCATTTCTGGAATGTAATCTTACATTTGAATAACCTGGGTTCTGATGTCAATGTGATAAGCTGAAGCTTACAGAGGGTCAGAATGACATTTCACAGAGCGTTATCTATTTGGACATTTAACCACAAGGAAAGCTGCACAAATAGAAAGCTCTGGTATGATTCGTAAAGTTTACGTCATTTGGAAGTTTTCTGCAATGTATTTTGTGAAGAACGATACTTGAGAATTGGGAACTTCTGGATATTTTACATGAATTTACCACCCCCAACAATCATAATATCAGCATGTCCTTGCAACAATAACATGAGCTGGTTCCTCTGGGGAGAAAAAAGGAAAATCTGGCTGTCCTGAAAATCTGTTACAAATGCCTTAGTCAGCCATGTCAATGAGTAAACTATTACTGGTGGTTCAGTTATTAACTAGTCTGTTGAACAAGGCACTCCCTTTGGAAAAAAAGAAAAACAGATAATGCTGGAAATATCAGTGGAGATGTCAGAATTCATATTTCATATTTCAGAGTCCTAACTTCACAGCTGTTTTCCCCTGATGCATGTTCACTTGCTGAATGTTCCAATGATAAGACATAGGAGTGGAAGTAAGGTCATTTGGCCCATCGAGTCCACTCCGTCATTTAAATCATGGCTGATGGGCATTTCAACTCCACTTCCCTGCACTCTCCCCATAGATCTTGATTCCTCGTGAGATCAAGAATTCATCGATCTCTGCCTTGAAAGCATTCAACGTCCCGGCCTCCACTGCACTCCATGGCAATGAATTCCACAGGCCCACCACTCTCTGGATAAAAAAAGTCTCCCCATTTCCATTTTAAATCTACCCCCTCTAATTCTAAGGCTGTGCCCATGGGGCCTAGTCTCCCAGCCTACAGGAAACAACTTCCCAGCGTCCACCCTTTCTAAGCCATACATTATCTTGTAAGTTTCTATTAGATCTCCCCTCAACCTTCTAAACTCTAATGAGTACAATCCCAGGATCCTTAGCTGTTCATCGTACGTTAAACCTACCATTCCAGGGATCATCCATGTGAACCTCCGCTGGACACGCTCCAGCGCCAGTATGTCCTTCCTGAGGTGTGGGGCCCAAAATTGGACACAGTATTCTAAATGGGGCCTAACTAGAATTTTATGAAGTCTCAGAAACACATCACTGCTTTTATATTCCAATCCTCTTGAGATAACCAACAACATTACATTTGCTTTCTTAATCACGGACTTTACCTGCAAGTTAACTTTTAGAGAATCCTGGACCAACACTCCCAGATCCCTATGTACTTCTGCTTCACGCATTTTCTCACCATTTAGCAAATAGTCCATGCTTGTATTCTTTTTTCTAAAGTGCAAAACCTTGCATTTGCTCATGTTGAATTTCATCAGCCATTTCCTGGACCACTCTCCTAAACTGTCTAAATCTTTCTGCAGCCTCCCCACCTCCTCAGTACTACATACTACATTTACAGTAAGACTTGGACAAGATCCAGGCTGGGCTATTATTTGGCAAATAAAATTCATGCCAGCAACTACCACCTTAAACAAAAGAGAATCTTTTAACTATTAACCCTTGACATTCAACAGTGTTATCATTGCTGAATCCTCCACTATCAACACTCTCTGGAGGTCACTGTTAACTAAAAGCTGAACGGGACCAGACTTTTAAATACTGTAGTTACAAGAGCAGATTATAGTCCAGGAATTCTGTGGTGAGATACTCATCTCCTCTCTCCTCAATACTTGTCTACCTCTGCAAGACACAAGTCAGGAGTGTGATTAAAATACCCTCCACTTGTCTAGGTGAATACAACTCCAATTGTGCTGAAAAAAATGTACACCATTCATGACAAAGCAACAAGCTGATTTGCATTCTACCCACCACTTTTAACTCTCAGGTTATTCACCACTGCCTCATAGAGGCACCAATCTCTACCGTCTACAAAAAACACTATAGTAACTCAACAGCTCATCCAACAGTGTATTTCAAATCCATAACCACTGCCATCTGGGATGATGAGGGAAGCAGGTCAATGGGAGCACCGCCACCTGCAAGACCCTCCATGCCACACACTATCCTGACTTGGAAATGTTACTCTTCCTTAGCTGTTGCTGGGACAAAATCAAGACGGTGGCTCATCCCTACCTTAATCAGGATAATTCAAGACGTGCAACAAATACTTGCATAGACAGCAGTGCCTACATCCCATGAATGAGTTTTAAAAAGTGTGATGGCAATGGCTTGAAAGGCTGAATGGCCCATAATTTGTTAAGTGGTTTCACATTAGTTCCTAATAGACCATTTCAATGTTGATACAAACGAGTTCCATTTGGTGACTTATGAGAATAAGGAAACAATTAAGTAATTATGTATATTGGTGACATTAGTACCACAATCAGCAATACACAGTTGCTGATTTCTGTTTATAGCTAACAAAGCTTTGAAGGAGCTTGTTACTAAATGGCTTCTATCTGCTAAAAGACAAGAGCTCTTGAACATATCATACAGATTCGAACAAAAGGAATTTTGGAAGTAGGGTTACAATAACATTATTATTCTGATATAGCCGCTATTTCCTAATACTACAGTGGTAGTATTAGAATGCAAGTAATCTAAAATGTTATATTAAAATTGAAATATATGTGGCAAAAATATATGTGTAGCAGGATCTTGTTTCATATGACCATAAGTCCAAAAGAAAGGAGGAAAAGCAGGCCATTCAGCCTATTGAGTCTGCTCCCTAATTCAGTGAGATCATGACAGATCTGATAATCCTCAACTGCACTTTCCTGCCTTGTCCCCGTATCCCTTGATTCTCTTACTGTTTAAACATTTGTCTATCCTAGTCTTGAATGTACTTAACAACCCACACTCATCAGCCCTCTCTACAGGAAAGAATTCCTTAAATTCCCTACCTTCCTTACCTTCTGAGAAAAGAAATTCCTTCTCATCCCTGCCTTAAAAGGGTGACCCCTCATTCTGAGGTTATGCCCTGTGATCCTAGACTCTCCCAAAAGGAAAAAAAAACAGCTGTTCCACATCAACCCTATCAAATGCTCTCAGAATCTTGTATGTGTCCCATTCTTCTAAACTCCAATGAGTACAGGCTCAACCTACTCAACCCCTCCTCATAGAACAGTCCCTCCATATCCTGGATCAGCCTAGTGAAATTTTCTGAGTTTCCAATGTCAATATACTTTTTATAGAACATAGAACATAGAACATTACAGCACAGTACAGGCCCTTTGGCCCTCGATGTTGTGCCGACCTGTCATACCGATCTCAAGCCCATCTAACCTACACTATTCCATGTACGTCCATATGCTTATCCAATGACGACTTAAATGTACCTAAAGTTGGCGAATCTACTGCCGTTGCAGGCAAAACATTCCATTCCCTTACTACTCTCTGAGTAAAGAAACTACCTCTGACATCTGTCCTATATCTTTCACCCCTCAATTTAAAGCTATGCCCCCTCGTGCTTGCCGTCACCATCCTAGGAAAAAAGGCTCTCCCTATCCACCCTGTCTAACCCTCTGATTATTTTATATGTTTCAATTAAGTCACCTCTCAGCCTTCTTCTCTCTAATGAAAACAGCCTCAAGTCCCTCAGCCTTTCCTCGTAAGACCTTCCCTCCATACCAGGCAACATCCTAGTAAATCTCCTCTGCACCCTTTCCAAAGCTTCCACATCCTTCTTATAATGCGGTGACCAGAACTGTACACAATACTCCAAGTGCGGCCGCACCAGAGTTTTGTACAGCTTCACCATAACCTCTTGGTTCCGGAACTCGATCCCTCTATTAATAAAAGCTAAAACACTGTAAGCCTTCTTAACAGCCCTGTCAACCTGGGTGGCAACTTTCAAGGATCTGTGTACATGGACACCGAGATCTCTCTGCTCATCTACACTACTAAGAATCTTACCATTAGCCCAGTACTTTGCCTTCCGGTTACTCCTACCAAAGTGCATCACCTCACACTTGTCTGCATTAAACTCCATTTGCCACCTCTCAGCCCAGCTCTGCAGCTTATCTATGTCTCTCTGCAACCTACAGCATCCTTTGTCACTATCCACAACTCCACCGACCTTAGTGTCGTCTGCAAATTTACTAACCCATCCTTCTACGCACTCATCCAGGTCATTTATAAAAATGACAAACAGCAGTGGACCCAACACCGACCCTTGTGGTACACCACTAGTAACTGGTCTCCAGGATGAACATTTCCCATCAACTACCACCATCTGTCTTCTTTCAGCAAGCCAATTTCCGATCCAAATTGCTATATCTCCCACAATTCCATTCCTCCGCATTTTGTACAATAATTCCATTCCTCCGCATTTTGTACAATAAATCCTTAAACAAGAATCTAAAACTGTTCACAGTATTCAAGCTATGGTCTGACTAGTGTCTTGTTTAGATTCAGTAAGCCTTCCCTATTTTTATATTCCATTCACTTTGAAATAAAGGCTAGCAGTCCAATTTTCTTTTCTACTACATGCTTAAGTTTTGTGATATCTTTTTGTGATTTATGCGTGAGAACTCCCACATCTCTTTGTACTGTAGCTTTCTGCAGTCTTTCTCCATTTAAATATCACTGGATGGTACAGTGCCATAGTGTTGCCTCACGGTGCCAGGGACCTTGTTTGGATTCTAGCCTCAGGTTACTGTCTGTGTGAAGTTTGCATGATTTCCCTGTGTCTGTGTTGGCTTTTGCCACGTGCTTTGGTTTCCTCCCACAGTCCAAAGATATTCAGATTATGTGGATTGGTCATGCTAAATTGACCCATAGAGTTCAGGGATATGCAGGTAAGTGGATAAACCATCGGAAATGCAGGGGGTTCGGGTGGGTCTGGGTAGGAGGCTGTATGGAGGGTCGGTGCAGACTCTGTGGGCCAAATGGCCTCTTTCTGCACTGTACGGATTCAATGAATTCTTGCTGCCAAAGTGCAAAACCTAATTCCATCTCTGTATATTTTGCCCATTCGCCTAACATATCTATGTCCCACTGCAGACCCTTTGCCCACAAACTTGGCTGTAGTACATTAACTTTCTTCATCCAAGTCACTGAAATATATTGTAAATAATTGTGGCCCAAGCACAGATTCCTGTGGCAGTCAACGAGATAATACCTACTTATTCCAACTGTGCCGTCTATTAGTTAGCTGATTGTCCATCTGTGCGAATACACTACCTCCAACACCATGGTCTGTTACATTATTAACATGTGGTACCTTCTCAAATACCTTCTGAAAATCTAAATAAGTATGACATTCTTACATTGCATTTCTCTATCCTGCTTTTTACCCTTTCAAATAATTCCATTAAATTTTGTCTGGCATGGTTCACTCCTTTTAAAGCCATGCTGACTCTGCATGATCATCTTATATATTTCTAAATGTTCTGCTATTATATCTTTTATAATGAACGTTATGTATTTTTTCCTAATACCGGACAATATTCATTGAACGTAGCACCATTATAAATCGAAAGAGATTCAAATGAGCAAAACAAAATAAGATGTAGCAGAAAATTTACACATTATGTAATTGACTGCTTTGTAAAATTACTCTATTTTTGTTAGCTTTAACAGGAAATGCATTAGACATCTTTGTTTTATTTTAAACATGAGCTTTATTAAACTTAAAGAAATGAACAAGATATCATTTCAGGTACTGTTATCACTTGACTCAATTTCTCTTCTTGTTTACTGTGGAAGCCAGAGGAACAGCTTAGTTTTTTCGAAGGTAAGGCTTTTGTGAATCATCAGCAACCTTTTAGTAACTTGTTCTCCAACGTTGGCTTGATGAAGAACAAAGTGAAGCTAAGGTACAGATTAACATTAACATAACTGAAAGGTGAAATGGGTTTGATAATAATTTTGCCTAATTTAGTGAGGAAATTGTCTGCCTTTCTTTTGTTAAGGCGTAACAGTTGTCAGTTTTAATTAAAAGTTGCAATCAGAATTTCAGCTCAAAGGTTGTTTAACAGCAATGAAACAAGTGGAGGTTGTCAATTTGAAGCAATTTGACCATTTTTCAAGGAGTGAGTGGAGCCCAAAAAAAATACTGTCTGATGAAGGGTCTAGGCCTGAAACGTCAGCTTTTGTGCTCCTGAGATGCTGCTTGGCCTGCTGTGTTCATCCAGCTTCACACTTTGTTATCTAGCCCCAAAGAAGTCACATGCTTGACAGCAGTACTACTAGCAAGTAGATGCTACTTTTGCCCATTGTTTGTCAGGTACAAACCGAAGGCAGAAAATTTTAAATTGATTACAGTATAAGTGTACTCATTTACTATTTATTCCCAAATAAATTTTGTGTCTCACTATAAGTGTACTCATTTACTATTTATTCCCAAATAAATTTTGTGTGGCCAATAAACATTTTAAAACAAAACCTCAAAAATCATTTTATTTTCCTTACAAGGAATGTTCTCAAGGAGGAATAAAAAGATAACATTCTGACTGTACTCAGCAGATCTAGCAGCATCTGTGAAGAAACAGAATTATCAGTCATGATTACACGAGCAAGGTAAGAAGTGCAGCAGGCATATACAGTGTCCAGTTAAGGCGCATTTTATGTTACCATTGATATTTGTCTAGTGGCTGAGGGGCTTCCTGCAGTGTGACCGGCAGTCAGTTCAATGAAGGTGTCCTCCTTGCTGAGCCCAACAGGAAAGAGCTCATGGGCCAGAGAAGTGGAGAATGGAAGGGAAGACAGCACTACCCTCTGACCTTGGTCTTATGAAATTTCAAAACATTTTCTTCACTGACCTGCAGGACCTGTCCCAGGTCTCCTGCAATTCTTCAGCAGTGACCGCCATTCTCCATTTCATTGTTGAGTCTTCAGGACTGCCAGCCCTGTCATTGGGCATGAAGAGCCCAATCAGAAAACTATTGGTGGCAAATTTGTCAAGCAGGTTCTGCTTTTGGGAAGTGCAAGCTCGGGATTTGACTTTTCAACTGATATCATGACCTTGATGCCCGTTATGAAATTCAAAACAATGTTTCATATTAAGCCATTAGAATGAGAGCGTTCTGACAAGGATAATAATAGTTTCTGTTTAGTTTAGGGTTTCAGTATTTGCACTATTTTGTCTTTATACGTTCTGAAGCTTGCCTGTTGGCTGCCCTGTGTGGCAGTTTAATTGCTGCTTTGCAGCTGCTTTTTTGAGATAAGGCGATGTTCCCTGGTGCGTATGGTAACTGGCTTTGATTGTGACAATTCCTGATACTCTATATGTAGCAGTGCTAATCCATGGAAAAAATAAGAGTTGATAGCGCTGTGTTTTAATTAATCAAATAAACATACACAATCAGGATCTCAGATAACAAGGTGTGGCGCTGGATGAACACAGCAGGCCAAGCAGCGTCTCAGGAGCACAAAAGCTGACGTTTCGGGCCTAGACCCTTCATCAGAGAGGGGGATGGGGAGAGGGAACAGGAATAAAAAGGGAGAGAGGGGGAGGCGGACCGAAGATGGAGAGGAAAAAAGATAGGTGGAGAGGAGAGTATAGGTGAGGAGGTAGGGAGGGGATAGGTCAGTCCAGGGAAGACGGACAGGTCAAGGAGACGGGATGAAGTGGTATGTAGGAAATGGAGGTGCGGCTTGAGGTGGGAGGAAGGGATGGGTGAGAGGAAGCAACAGGTTAGGGAAGCAGAGACAGGCTGGGCTGGATTTGGGATGCAGTGGGAGGAGGGGACGAGCTGGGCTGGTTTTGGGAGGCAGTGGGAGAAGGGGAGATTTTGAAGCTGGTGAAGTCCATATTGATACCATTGGGCTGCAGGGTTCCCAAGCGGAATATGAGTTGCTGTTCCTGCAACCTTTGGGTGGCATCATTGTGGCACTGCAGGAGGCCCATGATGAACATGTCATCTAAAGAATGGGAGGGGGAATTGAAATGGTTCGCGACTGGGAGGTGCAGTGTTTGTTGCGAACCGAGCGGAGGTGTTCTGCAAAGCGGTCATCAAGCCTCCGCATGGTTTCCCCAATGGAGAGGAAGTCACACCGGGTACAATGGATACAGTATACCACATTGGCAGATGTGCAGGTGAACATCTGCTTGATATGGAAGGTCATTTGGGGCCGAGGATGGGGGTGAGGGAGAAGGTGTGGGGGCAAGTGTAGCACTTCTTGCGGTTGCAGGGGAAGGTGCGGGGTGTGGTGGGGTTGGAGGGAGTGTGGAGCGGACAAGGGAGTCGCGGAGAGAGTGGAGGATGATACGTTGTGTCTGGAGGTTGGTGGGGTGGTGTGTGAGAACGAGGGGGATCCTCTGGGGGCAGTTGTGGTGGGGGCGGGGTGTGAGGGATGTGTTGCGGGAAATGCGGGAGACACGGTCAAGGGCATTCTCGACCACTGCGGGGGGAAAGTTGTGGTCCTTCTTTCCCCCTTGTTCTCACACACCACCCCACCAACCTCCGGATACAACGTATCATCCTCCGACACTTCCACCATCTACAATCCGACCCCACCACCCAAGACATTTTTCCATCCCCACCCTTGTCTGCCTTCCGGAGAGACCACTCTCTCCGTGACTCCCTTGACCGCTCCACACTCCCCTCCAACCCCACCACACCCGGCACCTTCCCCTGTAACCGCAGGAAGTGCTACACTTGCCCCCACACTTCCTCCCTCACCCCTATCCCAGGCCCCAAGATGACCTTCCATGTCAAGCAGATGTTCACCTGCGCATCTGCCGATGTGGTATATTGTGTCCATTGCACCTGGTGTGGCTGCCTCTACATTGGGGAAACCAAGCGGAGGCTTGGGGACCGCTTTGCAGAACACCTCCGCTCGGTTCGCAACAAACAACTGCACCTCCCAGTCGCGAAACATTTCAACTCCCCCTCCCATTCCTCAGACGGCATGTCCATCATGGGCCTCCTGCAGTGCCACAGTGATGCCACCCAAAGGTTGCAGGAACAGCAACTCATATTCCGCTTGGGAACCCTGCAGCCCAATGGTGTCAATGTGGACTTCACCAGCTTCAAAATCTCCCCTTCTCCCACTGCATCCCAAAACCAGCCCAGCCTATCTCTGCTTCCCTAACCTGTTCTTCGTCTCACTCATCCCTTCCTCCCACCTCAAGCTGCACCTCCATTTCCTACCTACTACCTCATCCCGCCTCCTTGACCTGTCCGTCTTCCCTGGACTGACCTGTCCCCACCCTACCTCCTCACCTATACTCTCCTCTCTACCTATCTTCTTTTCTCTCCATCTTCGGTCCGCCTCCCCCTCTCTCCCTTTTTATTCCAGTTCCCTCTCCCCATCCCCCTCTCTGATGAAGGGTCTCGGCCCGAAATGTCAGCTTTTGTGCTCCTGAGATGCTGCTTGGCCTGCTGTGTTCATCCAGCTTCACAGTTTATTATCACACAAATAAAATTGACATGTTAGGTTGTCACAGAGCCTATACAATTACTTTTCAATTGATACAAATGCAGGGAAAGTTGGACAGGGATGGTAAATGTGCAATGCTTTCCTACCTGACTTTCTGTTCTGTGCAGGAAGTATTTTGTGTCCAGATGGTATAGATGAAAATCTGCTTCCTTGTGCACACTTGTTGTGAATTAGGAATCCAGACTGCTGTTGAGTTGTCACTATTTTGGAGGTTCTGTAAAGGTTACAATAAATGGGGCAGCATAGCGATTCACAGTGCCAGGGACCAGGGTTCAATTCCAGCCTTGGGCAACCATCTGTGTGGAGCTTGCATATTCTCCTTGTGTCTGCATAGGTTTCCTCCAGGTGCTCCAGTTTCCTCCCACAGTCCAAAGATGTACAGGTTAGGTGGACTGATTATACTAAATTGCCCATAGTCTCCAGGGATGTGCAGGCCAGATGGATTAGCCATGGAGAAATGTGGGGCTGGGGCAATAAGGTAGCGTGTGGGCTCTGAGAGGGATCCTGTTCAGAGGGTTGTTGTGGACTTGATGGACTGAATGGCCTGCTCCCACACTGAATAGGAGTTCTGTGATCTAAATGCAACATAGAACTTCAAAATTAATTCCTGTTGGTGTGAATGTATGAAAGTAGTTGATGTTAAGGTTGCAGACCTAGTGAACTATATGTAAATTAGAATTTGTTAATCATGGACTTTCCTAAAAACTCTAAGAATAATTACTTTTTATCAGTTGGATGACACGTTATGATGTATCTACAGGGCTGGTGGGACTTTAAATTAGACTTTTTGGCTCAAGCTTAGGGTGCTCCAACTGTGCCACAATACCCCTTCTCAGGCAACCTGTCTTTATTGCTATTATCAACAAGGAAGAATAATCAAATGTTAACCGCTAAAATCTACAGTGTTTTTAATAGAAATGACTACTCCTTCATGATGTGACTGTGTAAAACAACCTGGGAAAACTGGCCTAGGAGGTCTGATTCTCATTCCAGCTGACCCTAAAAGCCAGTGAATTGACCTTGGAACATAAGTAGCACATAAGATACTGCCATCTGTAGGTACGGACCAGGCACAAAGTCTGACTCTGTTTACGGTCTCTGTGTGGGAGATTAATTAAAAAAAGCTAATGAAAGTGGAAACTGTTCCCCAACTCTCACCTCTCACACCCCCTCCTATGCTCTGTCATGCTAAGCCATGTCACCTCATACTCATATGCTGCACTATTCCAACTGTCAATTCCCAGGATTCCGTTCTAATCTGAGAACCTGTTTTCTTCTACCCACCCATTCCACGCTGTATCTGCAGTGCTACTTATGTCCATCTCCCCATCCCTATAGACCCTGTGCCCATCTCCCACAACAACTCCAGACCTTCCATGCTGTCCAATGACCTTTACCCATACGCATAACTCCCCATATGCTCTATGAAACCCTGTGTCTCTATATTCGCCTACAGCCTCTCCCTGAATCCATGCTCCTCACACACCACCCTTTCCTCCTTACCTGCTCACCTAATGTTCAACATGGGCAAACTTTATGAGCGAAGCTGCTTTAAAGTAGTAATTTTCCATTCATGACATCACTGTTGATTTAAAAAAATCAGTGCAGTGAAATTCATTCAAAACCAAACATTCAAGTACTTCATATTTTATGATAAGAAACAAATGTGTTCAACAACTACTTGGAGCTATTAATCTCACTATTTACTTAACAGGCACTCCACTATGATAATGTTAGATAGCAAAATCAGCCATGCAGCACAAATCCAATAATGAAAACTGCAGAGTCATATCAAAACAGAGATAATTAGCAATAACTGATCATTTAAAAATCTCCACAGACATATCTTTGTAGATTTAAGGCTTAGAAGTATTAGCTCACTTGACAGTTTTGAGTTATTTGACAGTTTAACAATTCCAATAAGATAATGCTTGTTTCAGGCACAGTTTTTTTTCACGTATAGTATATTTTTAACAATCCTGAAGAGCACCAGAGCCTCACAGCCAGGGGCATCTTAACCTCCGAAGGGAAACTGACTCCTGACCCTCTTCCAAAGATATCCTGGCACTGTATGCAAAGGAAAACCTTAAATTTCCAAAAGGATTCTCTGGCTATACAAACAAATCCACACATCTATAAAATCTACTCTTAGCAGACCTATAACATATATACTTTGTATTTCCACTTCAGTAAAAGCTCATGATAACTTAAATGGCCAACTACCTCCATGCATATGCAAAACATGCCTGTGCAAAACTCAAGCTGACTGCATGCTCACCCTGCTGAAATGGGAAATGTTGGTTTGGGATCATACTTGCAATTTCAGACTACTTCTGCTATTTTCACCATGCCTGAGAAGGCTACAATGAAAATGTGATCTTGGCATAAGATGGAAACTTACTGACAGTAAAGTTGTGAACCAGAATTGAATACAATGAGAACATGAAGCATACACGTTAGGTGACACAATGATGTGACCTCCAACTGTTGAGTTCTTTGAGGTTCAGCTGATGAAATATGTGTGGCTAAAAGCCAGTCATGTTCCAGGCTTGTGGCTTATTGACAGCTCTGGCTACTTTAATTAAAATTCAGCTCTGACTCCTCTGTCACCCATAGTTCTTCACTATTTGAGTCCCTTGGTTAGATTATTCACTTTTCATGAGTTTTAGCACCAAAATAACTTTTTGATTTAATATAAATTTCTTTCACATAATATTTAATTCATTCAATCATTTAACTGTTTTTGTTTCAACTGGTTATGTAATATATATTTATCCTATATAATGTAGAGTTTCACTATTATTAACTTTATTCACTCTTTGCAATGATCTGTGAGAATGTCACTCAGATAGTAACACAGTCTCTTAACTGGTATAAATAAATTGTTGGGATTATTCTAGCAAAAGTAACTGCACAAGGCCAGGATAGTCTATTATCAGCGTTGTTGACAGATGGAGAAAGACAAAACCCATCGGGAACATTTGAAAATATTTGTGGACCTGCAGTTATTGTCCAATCTTGGTCATGTACCGTCACAGAGATAATTACTGTCAGAGTAAAGTGATTTGCATGGAGATCCACACACTGTCCTAAGAAATGTAAGTTTTTGTTCTGTTGCTAATGCTTTCACCTCTAAACCAGAACATCAAGGAGTCCAGTCCCAATCCAGAGGCTAGAATATATAACTTAAACTAAAAGTTCCCAAATTCTCAACCATTCAGGCTAAGATTTTTGGGTTGTGAGCACCAAAGCAGCAATAAGCCCATATGGCTACTCAGATGGAGGTGATAAATTGCATAGCTCTATTCAAAGAAGAGCAGAAGAGTTCAGTGTGATGTCCAACCTTAATTCCTCAACCAATGCCTAAAATAGATTGTTTAGTAATTTATATCACATCTATTTGTCCCATGTGCCCCATTACAAGTGTCAATACTATAAGACTATTTCACTGACTTTGAGGTAATTTGGGGTGTCCTGAGCTAATTTGAAGTTATAAAAACAAAGGCTTTCTTTCTGATAATATCTGATTTTTAAAGATTACAAAAATGGCAATAAGCCTCATCTATTTCAATGTTTCTAACTGCAGCTATTAAATGTGTAAGGTTGATGAAACTCGGCTCACCATGAAAGGTATAATGCATTGTTCCTGGTTCAAGATTTGCAGAGAAAACTTTTAAACAATTATACATAAATCACAACT
Source organism: Stegostoma tigrinum (assembly GCF_030684315.1). Lineage (NCBI taxonomy): Eukaryota > Metazoa > Chordata > Chondrichthyes > Orectolobiformes > Stegostomatidae > Stegostoma > Stegostoma tigrinum. The sequence goes on from NC_081356.1 coordinate 84,697,615, forward strand.
TAACCAAACCCATCTTTTGGACCCTGTGAATCAGAACCTGTATAAATGTTAAATAAAACTGATGTAGATTCTAACAAAATCATTAATTCTTCAGTTCCTATGGGACAATATCAAAAGGTTGAAGCTTTCAATTATTGTCAGATCAACTAAATGCACACTTCTTTTTCTCTCCAATCCATGCTCAACTTCCCTCTAATCAGGCTTCCATCCCACAACGACATCTCAAAAAGCTGTTAAGAAGACACATCCTAAATTACTGCAGATGCTGGGGAACTTAAATAAAAACAAAATGCTGGAGAAACTCAGCAGGTCTGTCAGCATTTGCAGAGAGAGAAAAGCAAATTTAAAGTTTCGAATCTGATATGACTCTTCATTGAAACTGGTTGACAACTTTGGTGTTATATTTGACTCTGTGTTGAACTACCAATCACTTACATTGTGCTATGCTCACCTGCAAAAACATCACATGTCTCCATCCATGTTTCCATACTGATGGAACGGTCATCTGTGCATAGCCAACTTCCCATATTCTACCCATCATAATTCAATCTATAATTTCTATGTCCTTACTGTTTCTAAGACCCATAAAACACAAATCCTCTGAGGTTACTAACTTATAATTGATTATATTTCATGCAGCACCTTGCTTAAAATTCTCACCCTTGGCTTCAAACCCTCTATGGTCTTACCTTTCCCAATCTTTGTAATTTTTTCCAGCTCCACAACCTTCCTAGATATCTGTGCAGCTCTAATGTAGCCTCTTGAAATTACTTTTGTAATGATGGCTAAGCCTGCAGTCATCTGGCCCTGAGCTCTGGATTGTCCTTCCTAAACCTATCCAGCTTTTTACTTCTCTTGCCTCATGATAAACATTCCTGAAAACTTACCTATTGACAAACTTTTTAGTCACCGGTATGAAGATTTCTGTTCTAATGTGACCTCAAACTATTTCCTTATACAGCTTGATGTCAAATTTTGCTTCAAACTCATTTTTTAAACTGTATTGAGATTTTTATCATGTCAGAAGTATAATGTAAGTACAAATTGTTGTTGTTTACTCTTGTCTACTAAGTATTACTGGGTCTTCTTCTTATGCCTGGGTGGTAAAACCCTAAATACATGCCAAATGATTAAATTTTGCTTTGATTTAGCATATCTAATGAACATTTTACATCTTTTCTTGTCCTATCATACTTGCAAGATGATTAAAACTATAATCAGAAAAGTGAATAGAGTGACTGAATATTTTGGTAGAGCTAGGTGATACGATGAGCCAGATGGCTATCCCACAAAGGCTAGGTGGATTGGCCATGCTAAATTGCCCGTAGTGTTCAGGGGTGTGTGGGGTATAGAGGGATGGGTCTGGGTGGGATTCTTCAAGGGGCGGAGTGGACTTGTTGGGCCGAAGGGCCTGTTTCCACACTGTAGGTAATCTAATCTAATCTAATCAAAATCTGCTGATAAAATCTCTAAACCTGAAAATGAAAAGGCTGCATTCTGTCATAATTAGGGTCTAGGCCCGAAACGTCAGCTTTTGTGCTCCTGAGATGCTGCTTGGCCTGCTGTGTTCATCCAGCCTCACATTTTATTATGATGGAATGAAGCATCACTTTTATGTATGGAATTTAATGAAATTAATTGAGACAATTTCAAATCCTTTTATTAATAGGAAGGGACAATAGCACAAATCCATTTTTAATATAGCAATCTGGGACAAGACAAGTGGAAATGGACATACTGCAGTTTAAAGTTTAATCGAAATCGAAGTCAGAGGCAATGTCTGTGAAATAGTCAACAAATACTCTTTTCATGCACATAAGCATACAACGTTAAATCGTAAATCAGTTGAAAGTGTTTTATTATGTCTTTAGCAGGAAATCATTATGAAGAGAATGACTCTTGTTGAGTCTTTCTTGTAACCTTTCTTGTCTGGCAGGAACAATACAGATAGGTATTTAAAATAATGTTGAGCTGTGTCCTGCTGTTTTGTTCACAGCCAGAGGCAGGAAGGGCCTTCGATGCTTTCTAAACTCAGGGTCTGATGATGGCTTGCAGAATCTTCAAATTTTGCAACATCGATTTGTTCCTTTGAAGTAGAAAAAAACACACAAGGAGCTTCGCTGCAGCATAGTCGCAGAAAAATTGACATCAAACAAAATAAAGAACTTTAGATCTTGTTCATCAAAGAGATAGGTTTTGAGGAATGCCTTAAGTGTGAGTTGGAGGTTAGGGAGGAAATTAGAGAACTTTGGGCCTTAGTAGCCAAAGAGCCAGTGACAGCCATTGACAATTCAAAGTGGAGCAGTAGCAGTAGGTTAGAATTGGAGAAACACAGAGTTCTTAGATGGTTTTAGGACTGGACAAGCATAGAGACATAGGGTGAGTGAAGCAATGGATGGAACTGAACCCTTGTGTAGTATTAAATTAGAGGCTTTGGAGACCAAGGAGTCAAAGTTGGTCAAAAGCATGGGAACATTTTGAGGATTACGAATGGCAGAAGAGTTTTACAAAAGCCGTAATCATGAAAGCTAGGAAGCCCTTCAAAGTAGCACTAAAATATTTGAACGTAATTATGGCAAATAAATAAATGAGGCTTTAAACAGCAGACAGGCTTGGGCTGTCAAAGTAGTCTATTTTTTGAACAAAAGTGAGTTATGGGGTCAGAAGTTTAGTTCACTATTAAATAGGCTACTGGGACTGTGACTGGTGATCTTGTATAAAATAGCTGGGAGGAAATGGAATGAGGATGGACAGCTTTTACTTTGGACAAAGGTGATAGTTTTGGACTTCCTTTTGCATAATTGGCTGAATTATCTTGGGGATTGGACATCTGACAAAAAGCTGAAAGCAGAGAGGATGGAGGACTTGAGAAAGATAAGGGAGATAAAGAATCTAAGAATAATTTGCTTACATATGTAAGTTGATCATGCCATGCAATGATTTTGCCAAGGGACTGCATGTAAATAATGAAGAAGAGGAAGTGAAAGAGAGGTCCTTTTTGAAGTCAAGAGCCCTGGAAATATGAAAATAAGCCATTGCTGAACTCCTAGCTGAATAGGTAAGAAGAATATGTGGCAGTTCAAATGATCTGGACAATGAAGTAAAGTCTGTGGTGGTGAATATTAAGGTCAGTTGTGCCAAAGGTTGTAGAGATGTCAAGAAAGGTCATGTTGGATAGTGCACCGTATTCAGAAAGAATATCATTTTTGAAGTAGCACTGAAATTTTTAAGTGCCTTTCACTTTTGGAATATGTTAAATGTGGAGTTTGGAAGATTGGCACAGATTTGGAAAGCAACAACACACTCAAAGACTTTGAAGAGGGATAAGTTGGAGGTTGAGATCATAATTTGCAAATACAGAGGAATAAAGGTGAGCTTTGATTTGGAGGATGGAGTTTAGATGATAATGTCTGTTTCAAAGAAATGACAGTATTTGATTGAAATGACCTTTACAATGTCAAATAATATGGAATTTAGAAGGAAAGGTTGGATACCAAGTGGCTTAATGGGAATTGGGCTGAGAGGAAGAAGTTGGGACTCGTAAACAATGTGAGCTTATCAAGGCCATGAGGGGAGATAAGAGAGACTCCAGAGAAAGGCATGGATCATTCAAGCACTAAAACAGATTTAATTGAAGTGAAAGTCACTGGTGATCATTTATGTCTGAAAATATCATGATTTAAATCTTCCTGTTTTTACACAGAGGGTGGTTCATGCATGGAATGAACTCCCTGAGGAAATGGTAGATGTGGGCACAGTTTAGAAGACACTTAGATAGGAACATGAATCGGAAAGGTTTGGAGGGATATAGGCCAGGAGCAGGTAAATGGGACTATTTTAGTTTGGAATTATGTTCAGCATGGACTGGTTGGATTGAAAGGTCTGTTTCCGTGCTGTATGACTATTGTTATGACCAAGTGAGGAAGGGTAATTTGGGTACCCTCTTTCTAAATATCTCTCAGTGAATCTCAGAATATAATTTTATTTATTTTTCACATATAAGTTTATCATTCTTCAAGTAAAATTTGATTCTAGTCAAAATGAAAATGCCAGTTACAAGTTTTTCCTGAGTGAAAGAGAAGTTTTATTTCCTATCAATCCTGAGAAAAAATAATAAAATGTGACATCGAATGTACACACAAGCACAAGTAATGAGATTTACAAAAGAGAAAGCGTCTGTAAAGTTTAAAATCCTTACAGTCCGTGAGCTACTATCCTTTTAACATGAGTTCACGGTTATTTAATTGGTTATGCATATCCTCAGCAGCGACAAAGTTCATTGTTTTTCTTTCAATTCTTGGTGACTATTTGTTTTCCCAACTTGCTTTTTCACTAAGTGCTGTCTTATGAGATGATGAGCAGGTACTGAGGAGAGAGGATCATTTGGTTCTTGTTGTTGCAAATCTGTTATTTCTACCCCCTACTTGAAATATATTGCAGTATGTATTCCTGAGTCTGGCTATGCTGATTTTCATAGCTGGATAACTGTAAGCAATAGATAACAGTGTGGAACTGAAGAGGAACAGCAGGTCAGGCAGTATCAGAGGAGCAGGAAAGGGTCTGGACCTGAGATGTCAACTTTCCTGCTCATCTGATGCTGCCTGGTCTGCTGTGTTTCTCCAGCTCCACACTGTGTTATCTTTGACTCCAGCATCGGCAGTTCTTACTTTCTCTAACTGTAAATAAACCTTTAATCTTCCAAAATGTGAAAGTATCACATAAATGTGAATTAAAACAGGAGGTGCAAATTTCTTAACTCTGACTCAATGGCCTGGTTTAAATGACTTTAGATGAAATGGTAATTTCAATGGTAAAGAGATAATGGGAACTGCAGATGCTGGAGAATCCAAGATAACAAAGTGTGAAGCTGGATGAACACAGCAGGCCAAGCAGCATCTTAGGAGCACAAAAGCTGACGTTTCGGGCCTAGACCCTTCATCAGAGAGCTTTTTATCAGAGATAATGGGAACTGCAGATACTGGAGAATCTGAGATAACAAAGTGTGAAGCTGGATGAACACAGCAGGCCAAGCAGCATCTTAGGAGCACAAAAGCTGACGTTTCGGGCCTAGACCCTTCATCAGAGAGCTTTTTATCAGAGATAATGGGAACTGCAGATACTGGAGAATCTGAGATAACAAAGTGTGAAGCTGGATGAACACAGCAGGCCAAGCAGCATCTTAGGAGCACAAAAGCTGACATTTCGGGCCTAGACCCTTCATCAGAGAGCTTTTTATCAGAGATAATGGGAACTGCAGATGCTGGAGAATCCAAGATAACAAAGTGTGAAGCTGGATGAACACAGCAGGCCAAGCAGCATCTCAGGAGCACAAAAGCTGAAGTTTTGGGCCTAGACCCTTCATCACCTCTTTGATGAAGCGTCTAGGCCTGAAACATAAGCTTTTGTGCTCCTGAGATGCTGCTTGGACTGCTGTGTTCATCCAGCTTCACACTTTGTTATTTCAATGGTAAAGCCAGTTTCACTCATTCCTCATGGGTCTCCTGGACTTGCCTCTTCTGAGGACACAAAACGTTAACTCTGTTTTCTCCTTCACAGATGCTGTCAGACCTGCTGAGCTTTTCCAGCAACTTTGTTTTGCTCCTGATTTACAGCACCTGCAGTTCTTTGCTTTTTTGCCTCAATCTGTGGTCAGGTGATGATAGCAGCCATTTAGATATTTATGTGTCCTTTTGTTAAATTCCAGTTCAGTTGATGAAAGATCCCAGATATAACAATAAGATGAAGAAAATTAAAATTTGACAGTAAATACTAAAAACTACAGTAGCATGGTCATGATAAATTTGTTTCCCAAAAAAATCTTTGGTCATCTCAACTATTGATTGACCTCTGCCTGACTCCCATCAGTTTATCCCCAGTATATATAACATAAAACAAGGAATGCATGGCAAGGCAAAATTACATTTTCATTTTTAAAAATTCATTCAGAGATGGGATGAGAGTAGCTCTGACAAGGCCAGACTTTATTGTCTACCTACAATTGCACTTGTGGTTGTGATATAAATGAGGATTTATTTTTAAAGAATTACAAATGTGAGACTACAAATCACATTCTGTGTCAAGAAAGAAGAAAAGCAGGCATTAAGTTGTTTTTCAAATTATTGATAAAATAAGGTCTGAAAGGTTTGAAATGTACAAATTTAAAAGAAACTGAAATTTACAATAGTAAAAGCAGCCATTATGGATGAAGAATGTTGGTTTATCTAACGTCTAGAAAATTATGAATGTTGGTTTGAAGCAGCTGTTGTAATTAGAGCAACATGCTCAGGGCAGTCTACTGAGTAATTCCCTTGGCCAGCTTGCAGTGGAACTCAGCACACATGAAGCATTTACCCTTGGGTGTCTTTAGCCTGGAGCCTTTGACACAATAAAAGCACTGCATAATATTTTATCGGAAGTTTAATGGTACAGCATTTTAGCCAGTTTCCCTTCTGTTGATACAGATATGGGTTCACACAATGCAGTAGCGCACAGCAAAATGCAAAGTGATGATTGGTTTTTTAAAACAAGTTAATGTCACTGCTCTCTCAATAGTGTGCCTATTGAATGTTGCTTGAGGGTAACCAGTCAAAACAACAAGACATAATAATTTGCCATTCCTCACCCTTTCATTTTCTCCCTGTAGTGAGGCATCTCAGCGTTTAACTAAATCATTACTACTGCATAAAGTTGCTGGATAAGAAGTGTCAAAATCACTTGTGAGTTTAAAAGTGTTTGAGACAAGTTCATCATTAACTTTGTATAAACAGAAGATTGCAATACAATGTTATTAACTGTGCTTCCTTGCAAATATGGAACCTCCCATTCTATTAAATCTGATGCTTTGATAATACTTCAAGCATTAAGTTCTTGTTACATATAGTCGGTTACTGTTTTCAAATTGGGATTCCATTTGGTCAGATTTGAATAAAAGCCTCAAGTAAATGTTCAGTTAAGGTTTGTGTCAGAGGAGGGAATATTGGAAAACAGCTATAAATTTACATCCTAAACCACCCAATTCATCTTGCAATTTGATTAAACAAATCTCTCTGAGAGATTTGTAACTATTTAAAGTAGTTTTTACAGGTCAGGGCTGTAACTATTTGAACCTTGCTGTTAGTGAAAGGAAAAGTCAATAAAAAAATTTGTTTCCCTCCCAAGCTATAAATATAACTTCACTTATTTGGTGGATCCTCAAATTAGTTCTCACATACAAGATAAAGTGACAACTGTCACGTGGGCAATCAGAGAAGAAGGTTAGGAATTCAGTGCAGATTGATCATGATGGCAGACAACGTACAACCTGTTTTGACCAGATTTTGTCTCAGTATTGTAGTACTAGTATACATTTCAACCACGTATACAGGATGTGTGGTTTTTCAAGTCATGAACTGGAAAATGGCCTGTCCATTAGAATTAAGATCTTATATCTTCATTTCCAATTAAGGTAAAAAAGATGTAAGCCACAGCCATGTTGTTGAAAGAGTTACATTAACAGCTTCTGTAATCAGTCAGTATAGGACTACTCTAAACCTCAGTCTCTTTATAATCCAACCTGATTTCTCTAATGAAGCCTTGAAAGAGCCATAGATACACATCCTGGTAGTTGCCCTTGAATTGTGTCCACTGCTGTGACCATTATTATACTTTGCTGCTGGATATTTAGCTAGGTGCCTTCCCACCATTAGGGTTGGAGAGTGGAGGTGCAAGATGCACAGTTGTTGTAATGGCCTAGCTCCATTCCTGACCCTGTCACGCCCAGAATCAGTCCTGAGACATGCCAGGATTTTTAAGCAATCCTCCTTGTGGGTCTAGGCTGCAAGGTAGGCATGCACTTTGCTGGTAATCCATGCTTGCACACCTCACCTGTCTTAGCCATTGCTGGAACATTGGGTTGTGGTCGAATGAGGCCTCGTAATGACAGCTCTTAGCTCAACAGTTTCTGCTGTCCCAGGTCAGGCTTATATCCTGGCCAATTATTTGCCATGCAAGAGGTTAATGCAGGTTCCACACATTTCAAAGCAACAAGAAAGTGAAGAGCTAATGTAACCATTTTCATGTTTTTTAATCCACTTGTGGGATGTGAGTGTTGAAATAACTCCACAGAGGTTGATATCCTATCTGGAAGTCACCCTTTATTTGCATGTGGAGAGTCCTTGACGCTGATCCAGCTCCCTCAGCCAATTCTTAGAGTGAACAGAACTTTTGACACTCCCATTTATATCTGTCAGTCAGGGCTCCCTGTTGGAACCAGATTAACAGCCCTATCAGGGAATTCATATTCTATGAGGTCCACCTGGCTGACCTCGTGACAATCACTATAGGTGTCATTGGCTGGGTCAGTGTTTATGCTCATCCCTCGTTGTCGTTGGGAAGGTAGTGTTCTTCTTGAAGCCCTGCAGTCCTTTTGGTGTAGTGAGAGCCACAATGCCAAGAGGGAGGAAATTCCAGGATTTTGACCCAACAACACTGAAGGAACAGTGATACATTTTCTATTGTTTCCTATAAACACTATGTCAAGAAGCTGGTAAATCCCCAAGCTATTTTAGTGTCCATCCAAATTACAGGCACAGATGCATGAGTGTCGTTCTTTTTGCTTGTATATAGTTGTGAAGAAGTACAGAGACCGACTAAACAGTCCTTTTGAAGATGTGAAGTTGATATAAGCTTTTTATGAATTTTGATTGTGAGACAACAGACCAAGCATTTAATGGTTAAGTTCTGAAAATGTGTAAGTTGTAGTAAAAACCATGCATTTTCTTCAGAACTCCCATAAAGCTGGCTTTGAAATACATGTTTGTTCCAGAATTGAAGTGGTGTGATATCATAGACAGGAAGTTGTATCATAAAGAAACCATTACATGTGCCAGTAATAGTTTGTATGCAGTTCCTAGAATTGTTACGATATTGATGTCCTTTGTTCGAGGCAATAAATAGGTTGTAGCTTAGTTCCTAATTATAAAGGAGCCCAATATTAAATAGAAACTTTATTGTAAAGATGGAGAAAAATGATTGATAGATATGCTTTGTGCATGACTATGACTAAACAATTCATTGCCCCTTCATATCTACAGACACATATGCCTTTATTCCCCTTCTTTAAAAAGGCAGTGGAGAAAAAGACTGATACTTCAATCAGCAGAAACCTTATCTAAGAAAATGAACCTGGATTTGGCGGCTTGGCATTTTAATGTGCTGGCTGGACTTGGGGAAGTTCAGTTTTGATGGAAGACAGTGGCATAGTCACAGCGGTATTATCACTACGTATCACTGGTAACTTAAAGGGCTTGGGTTAAGTCCCAGAGGACACGGATTCAAATTCTACTACAGCAGCTGGTGGTATTTATATTCAGTCATCAAATTCTGGAATTGAAAGTTAGTTATGGTGGTCATGAAACCATCATCAATTGTTATAAAATGCATCTGGTTTGCTAATGTCTTTTAGGGAAGCAAACTTACCATCTTTATGCGGGCTGATTCACATATATCTCCAGATAAACGGTAATGTTGTTGAATTGTAGTTTCCCTAGCAAGCCACTGAGTTCAAGAGCAATTAATGATGAGCTACAAATGCAGGCCTTGCGAGTGACACCTATGTCCCAGGAAAGCATGAAAAAGGCAAGAACCCATACGGTCCAGAGATAATAGAAACTGCCGATGCTGGCGAATCTGAGATAACACGGTGTGAAGCTGGATGAACACAGCAGGCCAAGCAGCATCAGAGGAGCAGGATCAGCTCCCCTGATGCTGCTTGGCCTGCTGTGTTAATTAGATTAGATTCTCTACAGTGTGGAAACAGACCCTTTGGCCTAGCAAGTCCACACCACCCCTTGAAGCAACCCAGACCCATTCCCCTATAACCCTATAACCCACACACCCCCTGAACACTATGGGCAATTCAACATGGCCAATCCACCTCGCCTGCACATCTTTGGACTGTGGGAAGAAACCGGAGCACCTGGAGGAAACCCATGCAGACATGGGGGGAATGTGCAAACTCCACACAGACAGTTACCCGAGGCTGGAATCGAACCCGGTCTCTGGCGCTGTGAGGCTGCGATGCGAACCACTGAGCCACCGTGTCGCCCCATCCATATGGCCAACCTGTTTTGCTTACAATAAAACATAAAGTCTCTTTTTTTTGCTCATGTAACCTTCAGGAACTTGTTTGACACGTGCTTCTTTTCAAATAAGGAACTAAAATTTGGCACATAGACATCCCTTTATATCAGGAGAAAACAAAAACAATGTGCATGTATCTTACACAAAGGGAATCAGGTGAATATATTCTTCTCTTTTCCTGCTAACAACCATTAATGAATTAATGAATACACACCCTTAACTTCTACAATACATCTTAGTAGACTATCAGATAGCTGAATGTATTTAAGTTAGACTCCATTCATCAAAGAGAACAAACTCAGAACTTGGAAGCCTTATTTTAATGTTGGTGTTCTAACAATTTAGGTTAAGTGTATGATATTTTACAAGTTACTGCTCTGGCTGCAAAGTCTCACTCAACAGAAGAGGAGACTCTTTCATTGGGAACAGAATTTGATTGGCCTTCCCACGTTCCAGTTACTAATTTCATTGATTGCAGCTCTTGGATGATTTTACACCCAAAAGCTTCATCTACCTGTCTTTGACCTGGAGCACTATTGATTCCATGCTAGCATTTTTGCTTCTATGTTAGAAGGTCATGTTTTGAACACATTATTTAGACTGATGCATCAGCATTACAGTTTTGTAGTGCTGGACATACTTTCTTTTGAATGACAGTCAAAGATATTCACATCTGCCCATTAAGTGGGTTTAATGTGTCACAGGGCACAATTCAAAGAACAGAAAGGGAGTCCTGACTTTCTTCCCAATATTATTCTGTCAACCAGCATTAGAAAAGTAGTCATTATCTTGTTTATGGGATTTTTTTGTGCAATGCTTGCTTTTCGCATTTCCCTATGCTGTAATGGTAATTACACTTCAGAATTATGTCAACAACAACTTATGTTTATAAAGTACTGTCAGTGCATAAGATGCTGCCAGATGCTCCATACGGTCATTATTAAGCAAAATAAGACACTGAGAAATGTAAATAACATTAGGACACTTGGCCAAAATTTTGATTGGAGAGTTAACTTTAAAGGAGCATTTTAAAAGAAGAAAGAGAGGTAGATAGATGGCAAGCAGAGGGAATAAATTCCAGAGCCTAGGACCCAGACAACTGAACTCTCCATCACCAAATTCAAAATGATTAAAATCAGAAATACCCAACAATCCATAATTATTTGAGTGCTGATTTTTCAGACTGTTGTAGAACTGGATGAGATTATGGAGATAGGTAAGGGTGAGGGCATGGATGGTTTGAAAACAAGGGTGAGAATTTTAAAACTATGGCGTTGTTTGACCAGGAGCCAATGTAGGCCAGCGAGCAAAAAGATGGGAGATGAACAAGACTTATGATTAGCCAATAGAGCTTTGGGTGTCCTCAAATTTATATGGGATAGAACGTGGAAGGTAAATCAAGACAATGATGATGCCTGTGGAATAGTCAAGTCTGCGGTAACAAAGACACGATGGAGATTTCAGCAACAGGTTAGCTGAGGCAGAGTGAAAGTTACTGAGGTAGAAATAGGTGGCCTTAGTAATGGTGCAAATATGTAGTTGGAATGTCACCATCGATTCAAGTATGACACCAAATTTGTCAACATTGTCACAGCTCAGTGTCAGAACCTTACAAGGGAGAGGGATGGAGTCAGTAAGCAGGGAACGGGAGCCAGACACTCAAATCTTCCGAATATTTAATTGGAGAAAATTTCTGCTCATACACTACTGGAGGTTAAATAAGTGGCCTTTTTGTATTTATTAACGTTCTTTCATAGGATAAGCGGATCACTGGCAAGGCCAGTATTTTCTTGGCCATCGCTTAAACTAAGCAGCTTGCTAAGGCCATTTCAGAAGGAGGTGAAGAGTCAACCACATCACTGTGGATCTGGATTCACATGTAGGCCTGACCGAGTAAGAATGACAGATTTCCTTCCTTAAAGGACATTAGTGAACCAGATGTGTTTCACTGTCATCATTATTGAAACAAACATTCAGTTCCAGAAATTATTAACTGAATTTAGATTACAGCAGCTACAACGTGGAGATTTTAACCTGTGTCTCCAGAGGATTTGTAAGAGCCTCTGAATTCCTAGCCCAATTGCACTGCCATTACAACATCATCTTCCCAATCTTGCCTTTTAGTTACGATGGAGAACTTAGAGATAATTTGGAGGTAGAGCTGACTGGCGTTAATGTTGTTATGATCCCAGCTGATGTTATAACTGGGCAAATCAGATCCCATGCAGGATCCTGGCTTAATAGATCCTATTTTGATTTGTTTTAGTTGTAACAATGTGGCCTCTTGCTTAAATATGAGCACTGTTGCTGCAGATATTGCTTTCATGATAAAACAGGAGTTTATTAACAAAAGGAATGAAGAAAAAATACACTAAACTGAGTCATTTACTTATCATACAGATTCAAAGATTTGAAAACACTCAGTAACAGTATAACCCCATCCTTCACAGGGTTCCACCATTCAAAGCAAAAGTTAAAATCCAAAAGACTCCCTCTCTTACCTAGGGTGTTTTGCTAAACTTTTAAAAAAGGTTTCCGACACCTCCAGGGTGGATGTAGCTGTTACGAGGGGGCATAGTTTTAAAGTGAGTGGAGGTAGATATAGGGGAGATGTCAGAGGTGGGTTCTTTGCTCAGAGAGTGGTCAGGGCATGGAATGCATTGCCAGAGAGGGTAGCGGAGTCAGCGTCATTAGGGGCATTTAAGTGACTATTAGACAGGCATGTGGATGATAGTATGAGGTCGGGGTGGAGGTTAGATAGACCTTAGGATTACTGTAAAAGTTCAGCACAACATCATGGGCTGAAGGGCCTGTACTGTGCTGTACCGTGCTATCTTCTATGTTCTATGTTCTAAAAAACCTGCGATCTCATTATTTACCTTGCTGGGTCACAAACAATCTAAAATAAGCAAAAATCCATGAGAGGTACACAAAGCACATTCTCACTGAAGCCAGGCCTCAAAAATTGTTTTTTTAAAAGAAATCACCACAGCTACAGTAACACTTACAAGTTATACTTCAAACACACCAGAAAAACCACCAGTTGCTATAAAAACAGAAACATAAACTTACAATAAATAATATTTAAAACACAAATAAATCACAATGTTTACATCTCAACCTGCATATGGAAACTGTGCACATATAGATTTTGTTGCCATCAAAGCAACATTTGAATAAAAAAAGGAAGAATCAGAAACAAGATTCTTAGGGGATACTAAAGGTAATGGTGCAAATGTGAGATAAGACCCATTGTATGTAATACTCTGAGTATGATTAGATAGATAAAATGAAATCTGATTGGAGAGTTTCAAGCATGGAAAAAAATTGGGAAAAACAAGCTTGAGATTGGAAGGTGAAATATGTTCAAAGACTTTGGAAAAAGAATAGGAGCTAGGACAAAGGTTTGCAAGATTGTTGGGGTCAAAAATTGATTTTTGAGGAGAGGTTTTGGTGACAGCTATTAAAAAAGAGAGTGAAAACTTTCTGAAGAGTGAAAACCGTTAACATAGCAGCAAGCTTTGGGACCTGGAGGAGAATTTGTGTGGTCGTGAATGTAGTGCAAATAGAGTCAAGGGTGTAAGAGATGGATCCCCCAAACAAGTTGAGCTTGGAGAGGGACTGAGAGAAGACAGGTGAGAAAGTAGAAGATGGTGGGACCTCTGGGCTAAGACATTAAGGAATTTTAGTGAATCAAGATGATGTGTTGAAGACAAGGAAGTAGAAGTAACTGATCAAATTATTGTCATTTAACTGATAGCAAAAGGATTTGGGATATTCTGAGGTTATCTAAATTGCTTCACACATGTAGGCTATTTCTTGTGTCAAATTTACTCTAGGATTTTCCACAATTTGGAGACAGAACTGACCCTGATATCTTAAAAGAATTGCTTGGGTAAATTGACTGCATTAATGGATAGATCCAGAAACCTGCAAATACATGGCACTTCAAAACTATTTAAAATATATCAACAGCAATTTTTCCATGGCAACATGCCGACAGATTGGTAGACATGCTCAATGAAGCTTTAGTCACACAATTTACAGAGCTATTTGCTTTATTATTGCAGTGGCATCCACCTCTGCACTTGCACACTTCCCATAAGTATATCCACAGTCTAAATGCAAATATTCAGGATGGTATTAATTATATTTTGTCAGTATAATTTCTGTACGTTATTATTAATAAGGCAGATACATCTTATGTATAGATGATGCAATGGTCTTAGGTTCTCTTGGGTTACTGTGTAAAATTGTAATGAGAAATATTCCAGAGAAGATCAGCATTATAAAAAGTACCATGGCAGAGTAGGAGGATTATACATTTGTGCTTACTGAGTTCTAAAGAAATCTCCTGCATACTGATATCTTTTAGTAAAATGGATTCAATACAGAAAAAGCTCTGAAAATTACACATCAAAGATCTGCAAGAGTTTTTAGCGTGGTTAAAATTCATGACTATCTTTCAAAAGCTAATTATATATGGAGTTGAAAATGTGTAATAATATCAAGATCTTGATGCTTTCACTTGCTAGCTTCAGATTATTTTTTTGGTTGGTTAATTTATTCCATACTGAATGAGCAACTGAGAATTAGTGATTCTCATAATGATTGAATTACTATTGTTGTTTGCAAGATTGTGTTCTGCACTTTTGGTGGGTGGTGATGAGATAGATGGCCAATGTTGATGATTTTTCTGGGCAGTGGTGGGAATCAGTTTCCGGGAAGAAGAACATAGTTGATTGGGAGGACAAACCAATTAGAGTTAAGAGGAAAAGAACTACCCTTCTGGCTTCAAGAATACTTAAAAAAGCACTAGTGGAATATAAAATGGCTGTGTGTGTAATAGACTGCTGTACTTTCATTGCATTTTTCAATGCTCGTATTGAAGGAGAATTCAATTCCTATTCCTCCTCTACATCACCATTAGTCCTCTACATTTCCTTATATCCAGGCAATAATTTCATTTCTCTGAGGCTTCCTGTCTTCTTTAATGATTTCATGCTAGCCTGCTCTATGACTCCCTTTTAAGTGTCTTTTTAACCCCTGCTTCACAGAAAGAGATCAGAAGGTTTTCAGGAGAACTGGTAAAAGGATTTTTCTGGGTATCCTGACAAGCTAATTAATTGTTTACTGTTTAGACTCTAGGTGAAAAGAATACACCTTCCAGGTTCAAAATTTGCCATGATTTATCTGATTGTCTCTGTTTTCAAAATTCCTTGGAATTTATGCATTGATTTTTAAAAATCTAATTGTACATAACACTTCTCCAAAGCCTTTACTGTGGAAAAATGGTCAACAAAATCTGAACTAAGACACACACGTGCAAAAGACATAACACCTGGATTTAATTCATGCTTCACACTTTGAGTCAGTCAAGTTTGAAGTACCCTCATATTGCTACACTCTATTACCAACCGTAATTCTTGCATCCCCCAACAGATAGAATTTGAGTCATAGACTCATAGAGATGTGCAGCACAAAACCAGACCTTTGGGTCCAACTAATTCATGCCAGCCAGATATCTTAAATTAATCTACTCCCATTTGCCAGCATTTGGTGCATATCCCTCTAAACCTTTTCTATTATATACCCACCCAGATTCCTTTGAAATGTTGCAATTGTACCGTTCTCCACCACCTTCACTGACAGCTCAGTGCGTGAAAAAGTTGCTCCCTAGGTCCCTTTTAAATCTTTCTTCTTTTACCTTAAACCTCTGCCCTCTAGTTTTGGAATAGGAATGAAAACTCTGTCTCTTAAATTGCTTGGTTATCAGGGTGGGCAGAGAAAAATCACTCAGCATGTTTGAATGCGTTGTAAACAAACACTTGCATTAGGTAGAATCATTCAATTGGGTTAAAAATGACATGTGCTTTCGGGTTGACTAATTTGTGCAAATCAATTCGTTCCTGTACTGATAATCAGTAATTCTTTCTAAAGAAGAAAATCAGCTGTACAGCTGGATATTTACCACATTTCCCTATACATTGTGGTCTTTACTTCGGAATGACTAGTTGTTCATACATTGGATAGGAGAAGTTAGTTTGATGGCTTTAGATGGCATTAAGGGACATGTTCCAAACTGCCCCTACCTCCTCTGAGACCTAGTTTCAAACTCTGTTCATAATTACAAGGTGAAAGTCTCTTGTGTTTTACACTGCACTAATTTGGGCAGACCTCATTGGCTTTTAGGCGGGTGGCACATCACCAGAGGAATCTCTTCATGTGTATGTGTGCCGATAGATTCAGTTAGAGATTTTTTTTGTAGTGTGGCAGAGTTTTGGATTTTCCCCTTGCATACGAGTCATCCTACACCTCATTCAGGATTGTTTGATGAGGATGTTTCATGCAAAATCTGCTTGAGTTTCCAAACTGCAGCCTTAAATCTTTATGTTGATCTGCATGAAAATTTACCAATTCTCAGGTTGAACTTAAAGCATGTTGATTCTTTAAGAGCTAAATCATTCACTGCAGGGATGCAAAAGTCTGTGTGCTTGATGACTGATGGACTAATATAAGAATGCTAAATTTTTTGAACACAGATAAATAGCATATGGGATTAGTCATTTGTCAGTTTAATGTCTCTCAGCAAGATAGCATGATGTCTGACTGCAAGGAAGATGATTAACAACTTGTGGCTTAGTTTGGTGAGTTCAACAGAAAATGCAGTTATTTGCTCACAGTAAACGTGACCAATTAATAATCTTCTGAAAATCGGAGGATGTTGCAAAGATTCCTTTCTGATAAATTGGGAATACTGTAAGTTACTTTCTGCCACATGTCCATGCATTTTCAATGAAGACTCCTGAAAATGAGATATAGAGATGGTGGATATCAATGTATACAGCTAAGAGAAGGTGGGCTGGGACCTCTTGAGACTGACAATTTGAAAGAGATAGTGGAAGAGGCAAGGAAAAACAGAAAGCTCTGTTGGTTCAGGAAAGTGCCCAGATAAAACAGAGGGCAATGATCCTCCATTTTACACCCACTGCTTTCATCTGTAGCATTTACAGCAGAAATCGTCATCCCAAAGTAGGTCAGCTTAGCCACTTGTATCCAATGATGTTTATCATAAAGTTGATCACCAAGGTGCAAACTGTGGTCTCACAAGACAGAAGGCTACCAGACATGAAATTTAAAGATTAGCGTTGAGTCTGTTTGGGAAATGTTCACATTTATTCTTTTTTTTCTTTTTCGATCATTTCGATTTATTTCCTACGTATTCAAAATTGACATCAAATGAAAATTGGTCCAATGTTCTGTATATAATTGTGCAGCTATTTTACTTATAGACTTGACAATTTTGTACAAATTCACATATTTCCATCAATGCTCATAATTGAATGGCAGTGTACAATCTTTCACGGTATGGTGGGGAAGAAAGGAAATGTGAAACTGCTCTTTTCAGACATTTAAAGCATCTAAATTACTTAGACTTCCCTGCGTGTGTAGGAATTTTCAAAACATTTTTGCATGGAAACTTGCTGAAAATTTGAGCTGAATACAGTGCAGTGAGGAACAGAGGGCATTTGGAAATGTGCAAACAACTATTTCTATTTAACCAAAAGCTTGAAACTATGAAATCAACAGTGCAAGAATCAAGAAGGAAGCTTAAATGGATGAGTCTGATGACAGAGATGTTGGGAACTGCAGATGCTAGAGAATCCGAGATAACAAAGTGTGGAGCTGGATGAACACAGCAGGCCAAGCAGCATCTTAGGAGCACAAAAGCTGACGTTTCGGGCCTAGACCCTTCATCAGAAAAATTTTCTGCTTTTGTGCTCCTAAGAGGCAGTCTGATGACAGATCAGGTCTAGGAAGAGGGATAAGCAGAGGAAAGGACAGATTGGGCGGGGGGGGTGGGGGGGGAGGAGGGAGAAAAAGAAACCAAAAAGAAAAATAAAAAAACCTTAAATGCTACATGTATTATTTTTAAAATTTCCAACAATTGAAATTTGAGAAATTGAGACTCCACATTTGTAATAATTTTCTCTTAGTGGCAGAATAGTATAGCAAAGTCACCCCATCAGCTCATTTGATGGGCAGAGATAACAAGTGAATCTCTGTCAGGGCTGACTTTCTGAACTTTTCTGGCTAACAAGAAGGCTGAACTGCTGGTCACATATATCAGGAAACTTCCCCATTATTTAAAATTGGAGACAAAATGGGAAATCACATTGTTTGAAATATGAAGCAACAAAGCAAAAATAGTGGAACTACTGACTGGGTAAACAACATCTATGTGATTTTTTTTTGTCAGTATCTCCTTGAGATAATTTTAATTTCTGGTGTTGGCTCAGAACCAAAATCTTAAATCATCACTGTCTTTCAAATGCTGATTGACTTGCTGAGTTTTTAGCTCATTAGCAGGCGTTGCTCAGAATGCTGTGTAGCTCTGTGTGATATTGTGTCTTCTTTTGGTTAGCTATTTATCATTTTACTGGCTGGGTTCTTGTTTTGTTAGTGGTGTGGGTGATAGTGTTAAGACTATCTTTACTGCCAGTTAGAAATTACCCTGACAATCTGGTGATGAGCTTCTTTGTTGATCTGGTGCATGATGGCTGCCAGAATAGTATTGAGTAGGTATCCATGACATTTTAACCAGTGATGGTGAATGATTGGAAATACCAATTCAAGTCAAGATGGTGTGTGAGGTGGAAGAAAACATTACTGATCTTAATCTATAAATATTATGGTACCCTCTAATTCATGGCAGATAGGTGGACTCATTTATTTACCATTCATATAAAAACTAGAATGGTTTTGGGGATTCATGAGGGCAAGGATAAGGTGAATACCAAAGGTCTTTTCCTTAGGGTAGGGCAGTTCAAAACTACAGGGCATATTTTCAAGGTGAGAAGAAAAAGACTTAAAAGGGATCTGAGGGGCAACTTTTCATGACAGTGTGGTTCGTATGTAGAATAAACTGCTTGAGAAAGTAGTAGAGGCAGTTACAGTTACAAAAAGATCCAAAGACCTTTGGATGGGTACATGAATAGGAAAGGTTTCGAGGGATATGGACCAAGTGCAGGCAAGTGGGAATAGGTTACCTTGAGGAAACTTGATCAGCAAGAATAAGTTGGACTGAAGGGCTTGCTTCCGTGCTGCATGAGCCCTTGACTCTCTAACCCTATGGTGGATTTCAGGATCGGGAAAGAAGGAATGCGCAATACTTGTTATGGCATCTTACTGTGACCCAGTGTGATTTTTAACAAAAAAAAATTAAAAATGTGACTTTGAAATGAAAATGTGCAAGTTTACCATAATTAAACTTTGCCAATTTAACTCCTCCAGGATAATCCGATAAAGCCACCATGAGAGTTGCATCTTATTCTAAAATCTTATTCTAAAATGTGCGCACAGTTTACTTATTTCATTTCAGCTGACAAAGTGTTATTTTAATGCACTTCGGACCACCGATTGTACATGAAATTTCTGAAAGTGGGTATATGTGGATAGAACTTGTGTTAGAAAATAGAAGTAATGTGTAGGTACTCAAATTGACAGGATTAAAAAAGTTGTGCCCATAAGGATTTGTTTTAGGGTCTCAGTTATTTACATGATTTATTATATAGTCATATATCCACATTTGCTGATGACTCAAGGTTAGGTGGCATTGTAGACAGTGTAGGTAGCATAAAATTACAAAGGGATATTGATAACTTGGTTGAATGGGGAAAACTATGACAGATTGTGTTCAATGTAACCAAGTGTAAAGTTATCCATTTTGGACTAAAAGAAGGGTAAAACAGGGTACTTTATAGATGATGGATGTCCAAAGAGACTTGGGCGCTCAGGTGCAAGGTCTTTAAAATGTCACAAACAGGAGCAACAAATAATCAGGAAAGCTAAAGGAAGGAGAGCCTTTTTATCTCGAAGACTGGAGTACAAGGATGCAGAAGATAAGCTGCAGTTATACAAAACCCTAGTTAGACTCCACTTGGTGTTCTGTGAGCAGGTCTAGGCACCACACTTAAGAAAGGATATATTGGCCTTGAAGAGGTTGACAAGAATGATACCTGGACTTCAAGGGTTAAGAGATGAAGAGAGATTAGGTATGTTTTCTCTAGAATTTTGATAGTTAAAAGGTGATTTGTTTGAAATCTTCAAGATATTAACAGGAAAAGAAAGAGTCGATAAAGATAATCTATTTCTACTGTTAGGGATTCCAGAAATGGGGGAATAATTTGATTGGGATCAAAGGTTATGGGGACAAAGTGGGATTAGGCAATTGAGTTGGACGACTCAGGGATGTGTAGTTTAGGGGTGATGGGTCTGGGTGGTATGCTCCAAGGGTCGGCATGGACTTGTTGGGCCAAAGAGCCTGTTTCCACACTGGAGGGATTTTATGATATCTATGAAACTATGATTGCGATGAATGGTGGATCAGGATCGAAGGGCCGGATGGCCTCCTCCTGCTCCTATCTTCTATGTTTCAATGTCTCTGCTTTCCTGCCTTGATTCCCTTACTGATTAAATATCTGCCTTTCTCAGCCTTGAATACACTTAATCATCCGGCCTCATTAATCCACTGTGGTGAAGAATTCCATAGATTCACTACCTTTTAAGAGAAGAAATTCTTCCTCATCTCTGTCCTAAAGGAGTAACTCCACACTCTTGAGATTATGCCCTCTAATCCTAGACTCTCCCACAAGGGAAACAGCTTTTCTGCATCCACCCAGTCAAATCCTTTAAGAATCTTGCATATTTCAATAAAGTGGCTTCTCATTCTTATCAACCCTATTGACTACAGGCATAGCCTATTCAATGTCTCCTCATAAAACAGTCCTGTCATTCCTGGTATCTTTAGATAAAGGGACAAAAACTGTTGAGAAAATTCTGGCTGTGGTCTGATAAGGGGCTTTTATAGTGTTAGCAAAACTTCCCTACTTTTATTGCTGTACTCATTTTGAAATAAAGTTCAACATTTCATTTGCCATTCCTATTGCCTGCTGAACTTATGTGCTAGTTTTTTGTGAGTATGCATTTAGACTCCCAAATCCCTTTGTGCAATTGTCTTCTGCAGTCTTACTCCATATACCTAACAATCAGCCTGTCTTTCATGAATAACGCCCCATTTCTCCACATTATGTCCCATCTGACAAACCTTTGCCCACTCTCAAAACTAGTCTGTATCCCTCTTTATGTCATCCTCATGACTTGTCTTCCCACCTAATTTTGTGCCATTTGCTAACATTCACTTTCCTTATCCAATTTATTAATATATATTCTAAATAATAGTGGCCCCAGTACTGATCTTTAAGGCATTCTATTAGTTACAGTTTGCTATCCTGATAATGCCTCCTTTTATCCCATTTCAATGTCTTGTACTATTTAGCCAATCCCCTATTCATGTACTACCTCTGAAACTATGAGCTCTTACCTTATTAAGTATATGTGGTATCTTTATTACCATCTGGAAATCCAAATATATTACGCCCTCTGCTTCCCTTCATCTATCCTGCTTGTTACCTCTTCGGAGAGTTCTAATAAATTTGTCAGGCATCATTTCCCATTTGTGAAGCTGTGCTGACTCTGCTTGATCATATTATGTATTTCTAAATGCTTTGCAATAGCAACCTTTATAATAAACCCTTGTACTTTCCCAATAACAGACATTGGGTTAACTGGTGTATAATTACTTGTTGTTTGTCTCCTTTCTTTTCAAATAAAAGTGTTACATTGCAGTTTCCCAATACTCTGGGACTGTTCTGGGAATCTAAGGATTCTTGGAAGATTACTACCATTGCATCTCATATCTCTATAACTACTTCTCTTAATCTCTGAGGATTCATCCAATCAGGGGACTTATCAATCTTTAGCCCCAATTTCCTTGCACCTTTTCTCTGGTGATAGTTATTGTATTTACTTCCTCTCTTCGGTCTTCCCCATTTTCATTTAGTATTTTCAGGTGTGCTGTATCTTGAAGTGAGTTATAAAGGTCAGTCACATCAGCATCATTATTTTTATGCACAATGCATTTCCAGTACTGAATTTAATCCAGGTAGGAAGCAAACCTCTATTATTAGATGTTTCTGATCTGGTGCTTGAGAATGAGAAAGTGAAGGATGAAGTATGGTGCTCTAGTGTGGTAAGATGTAATGGGGCCTGACATGCATTCCTTTGGCACATTAGATAAAAGAGATGAAGAAAACCAGCAGAATTATTGTCAAGGTCAAATGCTTCAGGCTAATATTTTTTGAAAACAAATTAATTTAAGATTAGAAGGAGAAACCGTTTATAATTGACTCTCATTTCATGACAAACTCAGTACTTTCTGGTTGCTGGCATGTTCTATGATCACCGGGATCTCAAGTTTCTTCCATTGTATGCGGTTAGCTGACTAAGATTGGAAACCCATTTCCAAATTGTTCTCAGATAATAAAATGTGAGGCTGGATGAACACAGCAGGCCAAGCAGCATCTCAGGAGCACAAAAGCTGACGTTTTGGGCCTAGACCCTTCATCACCTGCACATCTGCCAATGTGGTATACTGCATCCATTGTACCCGGTGCGGCTTCCTCTACATTGGGGAAACCAAGCGGAGGCTTGGAGACCGCTTTGCAGAACACCTCCGCTCAGTTCGCAACAAACAACTGCACCTCCCAGTCGCAAACCATTTCCACTCCCCCTCCCATTCTCTAGATGACATGTCCATCATGGGCCTCCTGCACTGCCACAATGATGCCACCCGTAGGTTGCAGGAACAGCAACTCATATTCCGCCTGGGAACCCTGCTGCCATATGGTATCAATGTGGACTTCACCAGTTTCAAAATCTCCCCTTCCCCTACTGCATCCCTAAACCAGCCCAGTTCGTCCCCTCCCCCCACTGTACCACACAACCAGCCCAGCTCTTCCCCCCCACCCACTGCATCCCAAAACCAGTCCAACCTGTCTCTGCCTCCCTAACCGGTTCTTCCTCTCACCCATTCCTTCCTCCCACCCCAAGCCGCACCCCCAGCTACCTACTAACCTCATCCCACCTCCTTGACCTGTCTGTCTTCCCTGCACTGACCTATCCCCTCCCTACCTCCCCACCTATACTCTCTCCACCTATCTTCTTTACTCTCCATCTTCGGTCCGCCTCCCCCTCTCTCCCTATTTATTCCAGCTCCCTCTCCCCATCCCCCTCTCTGATGAAGGGTCTAGACTCTGCAGTTCCCATTATCTCCAAATTGTTCTCTTCTGGTTGTTATGGGCTGTTTCCTGCAGCAGAGTGAAAGAAGTGGAAAATTGTTAAGATGACATTATGACTGTACACTTTCCAAGGTGATGCCATACATGTGGTTTTTGGAGACTGTGGAGGCAGATTGGGCTGTAAACTGTCAGCATGGATTTCTGATTTTTATGTCTGTAGATTTAGAACACGAACATGGAGCTTAGAACTGAATAGCTCAGTAAAGGGCTCTTTGGCTC
The DNA here is from genome assembly GCF_030684315.1 of Stegostoma tigrinum. Classification (NCBI taxonomy): domain Eukaryota; kingdom Metazoa; phylum Chordata; class Chondrichthyes; order Orectolobiformes; family Stegostomatidae; genus Stegostoma; species Stegostoma tigrinum. Next base: position 84,721,152 of record NC_081356.1, read on the forward strand.
ATGATGTTGTGCTCTACATGATGCCAAATTAAACTAATGCCTGCCCTTGGTCCATATCCCTCCATTCCTTGCATACTCATGTACTTGTCGAAAAGTCTCTTAAACACCTATCGTCTTTACCTCCACCACCACCCCTATCAGTGCATTCCACACTCTCACCACTTTCTGTGTAAAAAAAATGCCCCTCCCAAGTCCTTTGAGCTATCCCCCTTTCACCTTAAATGCATGCCCCCTAGTTTTAGACATTTCAACTCTGGAAAAAAGATTCTGACCATCAGCCCCATCTATGCATCTCATAATTTTATCGATTTCTATCAAGGCTCCCCTCAGCCTGTACTACTCAGGAGAAAACAACCTGAGTTTTTCTAGCCAGTCCTTGTAGTTCTGGTCAACCTCTTCTGTACCCTGTCCAAAGCCTCCACATCCTTCCTGTAATGTGGTGATGAGCATTGAACGCCATGCTCTAAGTGTGGCCTTACCAAAGTCTTATAAAACTGCAATACGACATCTTGACTCATGTACTCAATTCCCTGACCAATTAAAGCAAGCATATCAAATGTTTTCTTCACCACCCTATCTAATTGCCCTAAAAGATGTAAAACATCCCTTTGATTGAAAGAAACTGAAAGGTAAATGTTCTGTGGCTTTGACATTGGAAGTAACTTTGAAATTTTTGCACTTAGAAGTCAGATGTGTCTGATGTGGTATCTTTTTTGAGAATCTCACAACAACTTGCATTTGTAGTTGTTTTAATCAGCTTGTTTAGATATGTCATGACACATTCATTGTGAATGCTGGAGAAACTCGACAGGTCTTGCAATATCTACAGAGAGAGAAACACAGTTAATATTTCAGATGTGTCGTACAAGATGTAAAATGTTAACTCTGTTTCTGTCTTCACAAATGCTGCCAGATTTGCTGAGTTTCCCCATCATTGCCCGTGACTGGTTAGATTTCCAGTATCTGTAGTATTTTGTTTTTATTCACTATGTAATGACATGTCTGGAAAAGGTGGGATAAGACCATTGCACTACATGAGCCCGACAACATATATTTATTAAATTACTTTAATGTGGTAAAACTTAAGTGTTAACATAATTTTTCAACTTATTTATTGCAGTAACTGGAGGCTCATTAACAAGGACCAATGATGATCCTCGAACAAGAGGGCAATAGTAAATAATATTTGGACTTAGCACAGAAATGTACTTGCATTAAACAGATCGGAGGGATATTACAAAAATGGTCTGCGTAAACTTTGGATGTTCAATTTCTGAAGTGATTGGTTTCAACCATAATTGTCCTGCTGCATGGGAAAGCGAGTGGGTGTGACCAAAAATTAGCAGATTATTTCACTGGCAATGTGGCCACAACTGTGCCAAGGGCCCACTCCACCATGCAGCTACTCGTGGTGGAGGAGACTTGGGTGGTTTGCTTGTCCATATCTCAATTGTTGTATGTTTGCCCTACTGCTATGTGACAAATTTTTAGATGCCCTAAAAGATTTTAACAGCTGGTTGCAAACCCTGGATGAAAAAGAGTAGCTGATGACTTGTGCAAATAAATGTCAAGGGGTTAGATTGTTACAGAAAATGAGGAACTGTTGGCAGGTACCAATTTGTGGTAGCTTCAGCACAAATGCTTAATTCACTGTAAACCATTAACCCCATGTGAGTTCCCTACTAAGAAAAATAAACAAGAGCAATTGGATAATGTAAACTGAGTTGATAAGTTCCTCAAATTTTTTTTTGGGCTCTTGTGATTACAAGTAAGTGTACCTGCACAGATTGTGTGAATGAGAAAAGCTTATGATGTACAGTTAATGTCATGACAGCAGTCTGAAAGTTTTGAAAAATGTACATTTTCATTTCTCTAAAATTAAAGAGAAAATGAATGTGCTACAACCTGGAAAGAGGTGACTTACCGAGAAAAAAGAAGCCTCTTTCTTCTCCAATAAAGTTCAGTGAAGGAACAAATCGCCAAATGGAAATCATTGATGCAAGGCAAACATATGCCATGCAAACAAATTGTATCGTGACAAGTTAATCACATACACTTGTAAACTGGAAGCTGACAAAATGTCAAGTTGCGCTAGCCAATTAAAAATGTTAATTACGAGGCCTTGCCAACATATTCAGAAGCTTGCTCAAAACTAAATTTGAAGCAGTCCAGTATTCAGTATCTTTTAACATACACAGTGGGCTGCCAAGTTGTGTGGGTTCAAAACAAAACTTGAGAGAACTGAATCTTTCATAACACCCATTGATTACAAGGAATTGGAGTTCCTTGCTCCATGGATACACTTCGTATCCTTCCAAAACCCCTCCCAGAGGGTGAAGGGCTGCATACATTTTCTCTGCCAGCAAACACTCTGCACTTTGCATGTTCACACTGGGTGGGAAATGACATTTTAAGTTCAATCAGAAGGAAATTATTTAGGCATCTGAAGAGAAAAGCTTTGCAGGCTACGTGGTAATGCCAGGGTGTAGAGTTAAATAAACTTCTCTTAAGCACAGAGTTGCTCAGCTGAATGGCCTTGTCTGGTGGTGTAACCATTCTATGTTTCTAAATGAGATCCCCTAGCTTGAAATTTAGACCAGCGAATACATTTCAAATTTGATGCTACTTCCGCAAACCCAATTTGCATTCACACATTATGGGTGTTTCTGCAAGCCATGTACACCTTGGAAAATTAGATGCACTCAAAGTGAGGAGCTGGACTTTAAGGGCACAGCTTTAGGGGCAATCTACATGGGCAAAGCAGGCAGGTTTACCGATAAATTAACAGGCCATAAAATTGGTGATAATAAAATGTGAGGCTGGATGAACACAGCAGGCCAAGCAGCATCTCAGGAGCACAAAAACTGACGTTTCGGGCCTAGACCCTTCATCAGAGGGGTCTAGGCCCCACTGACTGAGGACGAACGGTCAGTCCTTAGTAAGGGGCTCACCTTTGTCCCCCTATAACCACACATCAACGAATACCAGTCACGGTTGGACATAGAGTGGCATGGCAGTTTTTCCGCCGTCTTCGCCTCCATGCCTACTTCTTCAACCGGGAACCTAACCCTCCTTCCACTGACCCCTTCACCCGCTTCCAACACAAGTCCTCCTCCTGGACACCACCCCCAGGCCTCCTACCCTCCCTCGACCCCTCTGATGAAGGGTCTAGGCCCGAAACGTCAGCTTTTGTGCTCCTGAGATGCAGCTTGGCCTGCTGTGTTCATCCAGCCTCACATTTTATTATCTTGGAATTCTCCAGCATCTGCAGTTCCCATTATCTCTCATAAAATTGGTGACATGCCCACAACTGACCAGCCTGCTGTACCCCAGTGCGATTTTGAAAGGTGGGGGAAATGTGAATGGTTTGCCTGCCTGTGTCTCAATTGACACGCTAACGTGGGCAATTAAATGTTCAAAAAAGGGCTACATCTCAATTTAACAGGAGAGGGGAGACGCCGGCACTCAGTGTGCTGCTTAGCCGATTTTATCCCTGGTAGCTACTTCCCAGTTAAGTGGAGGTGGACATCCTTGTTCCAGAGGATCAAGGATTCCAACGATACACATTGCAGAATGGAGAAATATACTAGCATCGTATAGGAGAGAGGGAAGAGAGAAAACTAATTACTCTAAAGACAGTGTAAAGAAGGAAGATGGTTTTGGAGGACATGAATAGATTAAGATTGCAGCATTTAAATATGAATATGCAAAGTGACATGATTGGAAATAATGTTATAAAGAGAAACATTTATAACTTTGAAAGGATGTAATGCTGTAGCCTTGTCAGAAATTGGTCTCAGCTAGAGCAAGATTCTGAACTAAGTATTCCCAAATGATAATATTTTAAGGAGAGACAGAGAAATTTATTGATAACAACCTGATTGCTGACGTAGTGCAATGTTTATTAACTTTGGAGAAAAGTCTACGTCATGAGTGGCACAGTGGCTCAGTGGTTAGCACTGTCACCTCACAACACCAAGGACCCGGGTTCAATTCCACCCTTGGGCTACTATCTGTATGGACTTTATACATTCTCCTTCTGTCTGCGTAAGCTTTGTCTGAGTGTTCAGCTGGGTTTCTTGCAGCAGTCCAAAAATGTGCTGGTGAGGTGGATTGGCTGTGTTAAATTGCCCATAGTGTCTGGGGATGTGCAGTCTAGGTGCGTTAGTCATAGGCAATGCAGGATTACCAGGAAAGGGAGGGTCCGGACAGGGTTCACTTTGGAGGCTCAGTGTGGACTGAATGGTCTACTTTGACGCTGTAGGGATTCTATAATTCTAAGTGACCATCTTCCCTTGACATTTAATGGCTTTACAATTGTTGAATCTCCAAACAGCAACATCCTTGACCTGACACTGAAGTGGACTAGCTATGTAAATACTGTGGCTAAAAGAGTGTGTCAGAGGTTAGGAATTGTATTGTGAGTAACTTATGTGCTGACCTTCAAAGCCTGTCCACTAAGTCGGGAGTACAATGGATGCCTGACTGCAGCTTCAACAACACTCAAGAAACTTGACACTATCCAGGACAAAGCAGCATGCTTCATTGGCATTACAGCAAAGAAAAGCTCTCTCCCGCCACCACCAACATTCAGTAGCTGCAATGTGTACCATATACATGATTCGAGTGTCCTTAGACACCACCTCCAAACCCATGACCACTATCATCTCAGAGAACAAGGATAGCAGATATATGGGTATTTACTATCTCCAGCTTCCCATTCCAGTTGTCACCACCCTGACTTGGGAATATATTCCTGTTCCTTTGTTGTTGTTGGGTTAGAGTCTTTGACCCACCTCCCTCATGGCATTTTCATTTCAGCTATATCAAACACATTGTGGTGGTTAAAGAAGGCGGGTCACCCCAACCTTCTCAAGGCCATTTAAGCATGGGCAATAAATAATGGCCCAGCTACATTCCATGAATGCGTCAACAAAAATTAGAAGATGTCTATTATCATATTGAGAAAATGTCATGAACAATCATACGCCTCAAAGGAAACTAAGGGTAAGATTTGTAGGACAATAGGGACTTTACCTTGAAGTAGAGTGTGGTGAGAAAATAACTGTAATCAAGATGGGGGGAGGAATGATATAAACTTATGTGAACCAAACAAGACTAGTGACAACGCTTAGGAAATCAATATGATAAATAGAATCCAAGGAATGATTTCAGAGCATAAATTAATGAATTGGTTGCAAAAACGTCAGATTAAATTGTAAATCTGCAGAGATATTTAAAAGTAGATGAATTATGGCACAGTTTTAAAGAAATTGACTTAAAGGCAATCACCTAGATTTAAACGAAAATGTAATAAAATAGTAAAAATAAGATTTAAAAATGCATGTGGTAAATATACAAAAGGAATAATAAAGAAGCATATTAAAAATTTTAACATGTAGAAGGGAAATAAATGGTTTCTTTTGTTTCTGTAAATTCTATGATTGCCTTTATCTTTATACTTTGTTTTGGTAGCAAAATTCTAATTTGTAAATTGTGCACTTCATGGAATGAACTTACCCAATAAGTGACAGAATTATTGCTGTGATTAATTGTCTCTGCCCTGGATGGTACTAATGCATGAATAATGAATGGATATATAATTACAGCAGTTTCAATGATGTGTGTTAAGTCACAGATGAATTGGTTGTATTTTCACCTGAATTCGTAAGAATAATGAGATCCTAATGTAATAGTGACTGCTAAATCTATTCTGTTGAAGTACAATTGCTACAGACCCAGAGGAACATAAGGCTGCTCTCTCTTTATGGAAAGATGACCAGTGGTGGTTTTAACCTGAGGGTCACCATGCCTCAGGTGAGAGGCAAGTTTGAGAAGTGGAACCTTCATAGTAACATCAACCAGCACAAGTTGCAAATGGCCATTCTGGTAACAGCTGATGGAAATAAGTACGTCAAACAAAGGCATGAGATCACAAGCTACAAGAATGGAAGTACAATTGAGAAATGTGAGCTGTTTACCATCCTCTTGAAAGTACCATAATAGGTGAAATTATATATATCTGTGGGGTGAACAAATGTATAGTTGACTGGGTCTAGTAGATATCTTCTTGTTAGCAGGTTGCCTAGAGTAACCATTCTAGAATTTTTAAGAGAATTGGATAAACACTTGAAAAGAGGAAAAATGTAGGTCTTCAGGGGAAATAGAAATGGCTAAACTACTCTTGCAGCGAGTCGGCATAGACTCATTGGTTTGAATGTCCGTTTGTGTCTTAAGCACTCAATGATTAAAGAAAAAAGATTACATGTAAATGTTCTTGCTTTCCAAGCATATATCATTGGTCTTTATAAAACTACCAGGAATGATTGCTTCAATATCTGCTCTCCTCCTTTTAATATGTTTGATCTTGAGGTAATGCTTTAGCTGATTTTCTCATTTTGTTGGGAAAGGATTGTTTTGCCAGTGGGAGGGGTGGAGGGAGGATGGTAACTGCCAGCTGCTCTCTGGTGGGAAGCTACTGATTTGAGTAAGTATCCTGTCTGCCTCTTACAATGTGAAACCATGCTGATTTTAACTGCTAACTCCATTAATGTGATGGTGGTCCTCTTCCTGCCCAGAATGAATGGGATTTGCACCTGTGTGAACAGCTTCTCATGACATGTACCTGGCTTTCTAATCTGCAAGAAAAAATTACAGGCTTCAACATTATTTACATTCACTAAATTATTGGCTTCCAGTGACAGAGTCCATGAGACACATATGCAGGTGGCCGGAGTAGAATTTTGCCAGGATTTCTAATGATATCCGGCAGTAAGTAAGGCTGGAAAAATATCAGCTGAAACCTTGGGGCATACAGTTATGGGTTTTTGAACCTGTGAACATTCTGCTGATTTAAAAAAAAATCGGGGATGTGGGAATGCTGGCTGGACCAGCATTTATTGTCCATTCTTGTTTGCTCTTGAGAAGGTGGTGGTGATGTGCCTTCTTTAATTGTTGTAATCTATTTGGTGTAGGAACACCCACAGTACCATTATGGAGGAAGTTTCAGGATTTTGACCCAGTGACAGTGAAGGCATAGCGATATACTTGAGTTAGGATGGTGAACGTCTTGCAAGTGTTGTTGTTCCCATGTGTCTACTGTGGTCATCCTCTAGTCATGGTTATGGGCTTGCAAGATGCGTCTAAGAAGCATTAGTGAATTCAAGTATATGTTGTGTTTTAGTGCATGTTCTCTTTAACTGCCTGTTTCAAAATCGATTTACATAGGCTTTTTTCATTGTATTTTTTATTTTAAAGATGCATACCTTCGTGCTTCTTCTTGAGATGACCTGCATGTAAGACATTTCCTGCTTTAGGGTATTTTTTCAAATACCTGACCAGCTGCATGAGATTCTACAGGCACAAGGAGAAACTCCTGCGGGATTAGTTCTTTGGCTGCTTGCCTGCAGTCTTATGTGGTTATATACTAGCACTGAACTGTCACTGACATGAGAGGCATTTGACTCCTCCTGTGTTTCAGCGTGTATGTCGTTGCTGGAAGGCAATCTTAGAAAACTCGAGAACACCATGAGGCTGAAATAGTGGGCAGCTGTGAGTTCTCTGACTCCCTCCCTTATGAATGCTTTTGTAGGTGCTTGAAGCAAATTGTAACTGGCCATGATTGTTTTGTACAAACCATCCACCACCAGTGCCAAGTGTGTTAATTCCATTGAGGAGAAAGGCTACTCATTGCAACAAGTGATGGCAAATATGTGCTTAAAGGCAGACGTGAGGAATTGCAGTCAGAGGTGACGTTAGTTTTGTGTGAGCAATATTTCACTGCCTGGCTCCCCATTTTAATCAGCAAAAAGCGTGAAGTTCACGTGTGCATAGTATGAAGTAAATTCACCACAGTATGCTGACATTTCAGGTTCAAACACACTTTTACCATGTGTTAAATGTTATTATCAAGCAAACTCTTGGGCACTATAAGAATTACACCTGTGAATTCTTAATCCTTCAAGTTTTAATTGTTGCAGATTTTGTAAAAAATGTGGTTTCATTTTTTTGTCCTTTGTTTTGAACAAATGAAAAAGTAGAGCACAGAAACAGGCCCTTTGTCCCTCCAAGTCTGTGCTGACCATCATGCCGTAATTAAGCTAAAAACAAACCTGCCATTTTTCGATCCATATCCTATCTATTCATGTACCCATCTGGGTGCCTCTTAACTGTCTTCAATGTGCTTCCACCACCTCTTCAGGTAATGTATTCCAGGCTGCTACCACTCTCTGCATGAAAAATTTCCGTCGCACATCTCCCTTAAACATTCCCCCTCTAGTCTTGAACATATGCCCCCTTGTAATTGAAACTTTTGCCCTGGGAAAAAGCCTCCGACTATCTTCCCAATCTATGTCTCTCATAATTTTGTGGACCTCTATCAGGTCTCCCCTCTGCTGCTGTCTTTCCAGTGAAAACAATCCTAATCTTTTTAACCTTTCCTCATAGTCAATGTCCTGGAGACCAGGCAACATCCTGGTGAGCCTTCTCTGTACTCTTTCCAAAACTTCCACATCCTCTGCCTTTACTGAAATTCTTGTGCGTACTTTGTTTCTCTTTTTGTACGGGATTTGACATTGGTTTTACTCTCATCCTGTTAATTTTAGAATTCTGTCTGATTTGGCATTCAGGCGTTATTTGCTTTGTTCAGTCAAGTCACACAAAATACTTTCGAGATTAAAAGGGTGTGGGCAAGTCTAACACCAGAGTTTTTAATTGACCAGTTGCAGCAAATTCTGGGCCATTTTTCTATGAAAGAAACCACAGAAGAAGAGGGTCCTTCCAGTACTCATCTTTTGTCCTCCCCTTTCAGGAACAGAGATTGGCTCAGTCCTTCAGCCCCTATTTCAGTGTGCCCGGTGCAGGCGTCACCCATCTCCCACACCCAGGAGCAGCCTTTGTCCCTTCCATGGAAGGGAAGCTCTGCTTTATCAACTCACGCCTCTGCTTCTGCCTCACCCCTAGCCTGTTTTGGTAGCTAGTCAGTGACACATGCATCAATGCTGCAAATACTTTGCACAGACTGTGGTAAAGCCAGGGACACATCCACCATGCACACATTACTGCGCACAGACTATGATAATGTCAGGGACACATCCACCATGCTCACATAACTGTGCATAGAGTGTGTTAATGTCAGAGACGTGCACTGATGCTCACATTAGTGTGCACAGAGTATGGTCATGTCAGGGACACATACATTGATGCTGACATTACTGTGCACTGAGCGTAGTATTGTCAGGGACATGTGCTCTGATGATTCTTCTGGCTTGAATTGCCATGGCCAGCTGACATCACAGCTTATGTTTGTTCTTGTGCCAGGGATATTTTGATGTCATGGGTAAGCATTCAGCGTACAGTGTTGTCATGATCTGTAAATTGACAAAAAGCCGTCAATGACATCTTTTATGGCTTAGGAGATCAATGACCTTATGTGTCTTATGAGTCGCATGAGTGATGTAGAATACTTCACACATTGGAGAAAGTAACTGAAATGAAGGTGAATCCCTGATGAGACATTGACAGCTGAAATATATTATTTGTTCCCTGAATGGATTTTACTGATGAAGAATTGTGCAGGAAGTGCTGGCCAGAAAATTACAGGCTTGCAGACCTTGGGATATTTAAACAAATTAACAGAAAACTAAAGATTTGGTCTTTTGATTTTCCAAACAACAATGCTGTACACCGGGAATCTCTAATTGAAGAATTAGCTGCATCAATGCCAACAGTTGTGTATTTGTTCACACAAAGATCGGACCAAATTTAACCATTAGCACTTTATTCCTTTAATAGCTCTTAGTTTTCTGTGGTACTGAAAACAAAGTACACCCACCTCATTTAGTTAACACAAAATTTAAATAAATATGTCTCACTTTGACTCTCAGTGCCAATGTAAGCCCTACTGTTACCATGACAACAAGCTGCACGTAATCATGCAACTCCTTGTCTGTATTAGCTTTGCAGTCCAGCGAAGAAGTAACATCTGCGTGGGAAATTGTTTGGGATGGCTCAGTACATAACTACATCAAGGTTTGTGAGTTGAAGAATCAATGAATCACTGGGTTTGTTGAGTTAACTGACCTCGGTCAGGGCAAGACTTCCAATACAATGGTTAGTCTTAGGGTGTTTACACAGCTGCTGCAGTTTGCATACATGCTCATTATTTTAACTGTTCCAACATTTTAACCCACATATTTGCTGTTTACCAGAAAGATCAATGTTTAGAGAGTCTTTATATCAGCCAAATAAAGCCATTGGGTGACTGATTCTAACATTTGGAGACAATAAGGACTGCAGATGCTGGAAGTCAGAGTTATAGGTGTGAAGCTGGAAAAGCACAGCAGGTTAGGCAGCATCTGAGAAGCAGGCGCAGGACCAATCTTGACGAAGGGTTTCAGTCCAAAGTGTTGACTTTCTGTTCCTCTGATGCTGTTTGACCTGCTGCGCTTTTCAAACTTCACACTTATAGATACGGATTCCAACATTTATTGGTCTATCAGATCCTACTTTCTTCCACTGTTGGCAGAAACTGAGGTGTACATCTTCTCAGATGAGCTATTACTTTTTAGGATTTTCAGATACAGATATACTTATTCAATATAGAGAGAGAAAGTGCTGGAAAAACTCAGCAGTTCTGGCAGCATCATTTGAGGCAGAAACAGAGTTAATTCTTCTTTGATATAAAACAGAGAACGGTGGATGTTGTAGATCTGAAACAAACAAAAACACAAAGTGCTGGTGAATCTTAACGGGTCCAGCAGCATCTGTGGGGAGAAAACCAAGTTAACATTTCAAGTTTTGAGGAAGGGTCACAGGCTTTCTCTCCACAGATACTGAGCTGCTGAGTTTCTCCAGCAATTTCTGTTTTAGCTCTCTTTTGGAAGGGGAGGTGGCTGATGAAGGATGGTTTTAGTTTGTTGACCAGGGTAGAAAGGGGAGCGGATGGAACAGATGGTGAAAGTGCCGAGTGCAAAAGACAAAGGGGATGTTAATGGTAGAAAAGAACAATTGAAATGCAAAATGACTGTGAATGATAGGTGTTAATTATGAAAATAGGCTAGTTCTGCTGATTACAAACCTCTGCAAACTACACACGGTGTGGGGGTTGTAGATGAAGAAGAGTCATTGTATGTAAACTATTAACTCTATTGCTGTCTCTGCAGAGGCTACTAGACCTGTCAGGTTTCTCCAGCACTTTTTGATTTTACAGTACTTCACATCTCTTGTATCAGCTGTATTATGCTTTTATTTGAATGTACTTAATGTTTGCCACCAAAAGAGATGGGCCTGAGATTTCATAATGGCACAGATGCTACTTCACTAGGAGTTCAGTGAATTTCTGTGAGGAAATTTCATGGCTGTTTTATAATAATGATGAACTACTTAAGTTATTGATCTCGGAGAAACGTTCTGGAATATGTCTGATAGTTGTCTGCTTTTCTTCAAGTCTAGTTTCAGAAGCATTAGTTGAAACAAGAAAATTGGCCCTTCTGTACTTATTTTAGCTGGCTTTATTTAGCATGATTGTCACTGCACTTCCAGTTGTGGCAAGGATGTAGAAATAGTGTGTTGGAATGTTGAAAGTTTTACTTCATTTAAAACATTCAGATCCCATGTTTTCACAGTTACTACTAAATGCTAATTCAATTTATATTGTTGACAATCGTCTTGCTAGTGAGTGTGCTATAGAATTGAGCTACGCCTATAATTTTGAAAATGATTTTCAGTCAGTTTATTAGTGCTGTTCATTACTGTGTAGTACCCAAAGAGAAAGCCATCATCCTATATATTCTGTCTCCAGGGAAATGTGAGGAGCGATATTAATAATTAAGAGGATCCAGAAGGTCTAGTCGTGCAGTTCTGCAAACTGTGGTTATGCAGAGTTTAGTTCTCATGTCATTGAAACTTCTGTGCAATAGGTTTAATTTCCAATATTAGGAAGTTATGTTTTTATTATGAGAAAAGCAACATATGCAAGCAATTACTTTTGAACATTATTGCAGGTTAACACATGACTTCCCTTTTCTTGAAATTTTAAAAGGGGTCTGCAATTAATCCAATTATTAAATTACTTTAACCCTGCAATCATCTGTTAAAATAACAGAGGACAGAATACTGAACAATCTTTTGCAGCATTCATGTGACATTATTACATGAGTAATTTCTCCTATTGTGTTAGCTTTGAAATTTATGATTGATTGGCCAGAGGAAAAGATAGCTTGTATTTATGTGTGTCTCAACAGAACTCCATTGCCAGGTATTGGCTCAGTAATATTCACTCTCCTTTACTTTTCTTGAAGCTATTGGTAACTGAAATGTTAATATCACTAAAGTTACTGTGGAGATGTTGCATTTTCATAAAAACCCAACTGGTTCATTAGTATTTATCAAGGAACGAAACATGCTGCTCCTATGCAACCTGGTGTATATGCTACATCAGTTCCAAATACAAAAAGAAAATGTTTTTTAAAAAGTGTCTGAAAATTATCAGCAAAGCTGTTAGTCAATGATAGATTGTTTACAGTAAATTCATATCAAACAGCATTCAATAATAGTGGGGAACACAAGAATGATTGACTCTACTCATACTGAGAATTCTGATTATTAGCTGGCAGTCTGTGTGTGCAAATGCTTGTTACAGTGAGAGGTAGGTAAGATAAGGAGCCATAATCCACAAATGACCATAGACGTCTCTCTCCATTGGAGAAAGCCAACCTGTTATGCATAGCTTGAGGGAAGCCACTCCATAAGCATTGATAAGGCAAGTCTTTATGGACAATGACAGCTAGTAGAGGGTTATGAACCTATGCTGTTGGCCGTGTACTGCCATCTAGCCAACTGAGCTAATCAAATCCCAAGTCAGCAATGACCAGCTAGTGAGAACAAGCATTATGTACAATGTACAGCACATTTTATGATTGATTGTACCTGACCTTAGCTGTAAATCATCAGACTACAATTGAATCCCTCATGTTCAATTAGATCTTGTAACAATTTTAACAGATAACCCTCAAAGAATGGAATGTCAATCTCAATTCTCGGGAGTGAGGCATTGTACTTATAATCCCTCATTACTGTAAAGTATGTCATTAATATTAAATGATTTTTGACACCTGAACCATCCAGACGCCCCTTCTTTTGAACTGGAGATAGCATGTTGGAGATAGGGAATGGGAAAAGGATAATTATATTGATTGATAGTAAATCACATTTATTAAGTTTGAATTATTTATTTTGACTTAATCACCATTTACAATGAAAGCATAAATGTCAAAATTATTACAGTTTGACTCTGTGATAATCTTGATTCTCCAACTCCATGTTCTGCATAACCAGTACCACCTACTAATTTGAGACATTTAATTCAGTCATTCAAAATATCAACCTGTCAAAATTGAGTTTTCTTCCATATTTATAGGCCCTACTGAGGCTGCAGAATCTTCCAGCAACAATTGCAATTGATACCTGAGGTCTTTTCTATTCTTCATACTTGAATGAGTTATATTCCTCACTCACATAAATGTCTGGGTTAGTTTTAAGCTGTTGGTTTATGAGAGAAAAACACGCTTCCAGTAGAGTATTGATGTCCAAGTGAACTGAGGTGAGGTGGAGTATGAAATCTTTATTTCCTTTAGGCACATGTGATGATACAATTATGATATCATATCTCTTAAAGATATACTGACACACTGATCATGAGATACAACTAAAAATTTACCAGGGAGCTGCACACAATTGCATCACATCTGATTGGCCCTTATCTTGTAGAGTAGGGTGTTTCATTTTCACTGATGTGAACACACACACACACACACACACACACACACACACGAACGAACACACGCACACACACGAACACCCACATACACACGAATGAACACTCGCACACACGAGCACACACACACATGAGCGAACACACACACACTCATATGAGCACACACACACACACAATGCAGTAAAATTTGCAGGATATTACATCTTAAAACTAGGCCAAGTAACAAGTAAAGTCGGGAAGAAGGATTCACAGATTGTCCAGAATTTTATTTTCAACTGAAGGGTACCTGCATTCATAACTGGTACTAGAATTTCTTACTGGAGCAGTCACTCAGCAGTTTTGGCAGAGTTGATTTTTAGTGTGGCAATGAAGACTTCTGATGGACCTCCAAATCAACAGCTCAGCATTAATGTGATTATTCCAGAGAAAAAGAGAGAGGGCGACAACTGTTTCTATTCTGGCCATTGGCATTTTTCTCCTTGTTGCTTAAAGGTCCAGTAGTTTATTTACCCTCAAGAGCTAAGTCTTGAGGTGTCTCTCTGAGCGGCCTTTAAACTGCCAAATAGCTTGTATTCTTCACAAATGCAGCATGTTAGCTATTATTGGCCTGTGTCATTTGCCTTGAAAAATGTTTTTTCAAGTAAATTATATTTTCAAGGAATCTTTTAAAAGAACACTCTAGAAATCCAGCTGATGTAATTATAAATTCATATTTTGAGTGACACATTTGAAGAGACAGATAATTTAAGCTCACTTAAAGTTTATGTATGGTCTTTTCCATTTTAACCAGAAATGACATTGCATGTGTTTGTGTTGTTGTAGAGTGAGAAACTTTTGCTATGTACATTCTGGTAATCCTGCTTTATATTTTAAGAAATAAACCAAACCTCCATTCAATGAACCTGTAATATAGAATAAAAGTGCACCTTGGTGAATTGATATTGAGAATCACTGTGCATCCATACGATAATTTACTCAATGGTGCCCGGTCAATGCTGTATTGTAAAATACAATTGCGAATAAATGTATTCCTTGAAACTCTAAATTTGTCATACTATTGTGCAGGCATTCGGTTGCTAAAATATCTTGATAACAATGAGTTATTAAGTAGTAAAAAATAATTTGAAAAAATTACAACCCATGTATTATGGCTTTCACATGACTTAGGGATTCAGTGGAAGCCTTTATGTTGGATGTTTCCTTGTGGCCTCTAATGGGGGTGATACCTCATGGCACAATACTTTCTGTCTGATCGATAGATAGGAATTGAGCAGGGGTGGTTGCTAAAAGCCACACCCTTATCCTTGCCACTGACCACCATCTCTCCCCATTATGGTCACTGTCCTATAATTGTTATCATCAGGAAACTTGGATTTTCAACTGTCTGTTACTCAACTGAGGTAATTTGATAAGCTATGATTTTAATACAGGTCCTGAGGGATTACCTCCAAGTACAAAACCAATGGGATTATGTACCTGTTAACCTTGCTATCTGTTAACTACCTCATAACTAACCCCTGTCAACTTCAATAAATTATTTTTAACTCCATTCACACTCATTTTAGTAACAATCAGGTGTAACATTGTTAAATGCTTCTGGAAGTTCATACCAATATATTCACAAAATCTAGTTTTCTATGTTAATTCTTCTTCACATTTGGCATAAAAACTCAGGATACAAAAAGTCATTTGTTGGCATACAACCCAAGTATTATTGAAAAAAAAATCAAACCCATTCATGTTTCACTCATCAATGTTTATAATGTGTAAAAGAAGAAGGCTGATTGTTTGACAATTGAAGTTTATAAAGTGTTGCCTTGAAGAATGTACCAGTTAATGATGACGGCCAGCTAACTGCCCAGCTTTGTTTTAACTGCCCATCTCCACGACAATGCCTCTATCAATCAGTGCTCTCCTTTTGACAAGTGGCATCTTCAGCCACTTCTTGTGAGTTGCCCAGATGTGTTCAAGATGAAAAGTTTTGCCAAATTATATCTATTTTTTAGCAATGTATATCTAGGTTTGTTAGACATGTCTTCTTCTTTACAAATCTCTACTGGTTCCCACTGGTCAGCTTACATTCTTTCAACTAGCCAGTCACTGTTCTGAACTGATTCTAGCAACTTCTCCACAACTGATGTTAGGCTAAATGGCTCTATAATCACTTAATTTATCTGTTGTAAGCTACTCAAGTATTAAGTATTAGATGAGCATTGGAAGATTTCAAATTCAAGGATGCAATTTCAGAATCCAAAGCTTGGAGTTTCTCATATTTGGCCAAGGGAGAGGTGGAGACTAACATACTTTTTGAAAAATTCTCTTGTGAGATATGGACATTGCAGATTGTCTCTCATCCTGAGAAAGTAGTAGTGAGATGCCTCCTTGAACCACTGCAGTCCATGTGCTGTAGGGAGATCTACGACAGGGAGGGATTTTCAGGATTTTGACTCACAGATGCTGAAGGAATTGGTGATGTATTTCCAAGCCAAGATGGTTAGTGACTTGGAGGGGAACTTACAGGTGGTAGTGTTCCCACTGCGCACACTGGTGAGATAGTTAACTGTTTTTTGTACATCTGTTTGTTTTTTAGAACTGTTAAGCAAGGCGTAGGCATGTTTCTTTTCCTATCAGTCACTTTGACACGAGTGTGTCAGATTACCAAAGGCTGGGGGCCAATCAGAGATGTGCTTTGAGCATCTCAGTAATGACCATGATAATTGTTCTTGATTGTTTTAGTAAACCTATCTAGTTCATTAATGCCCTTTAGAGAAGGCAATCTCCTATTTTTACTTGGTGTGGCTTACATATGACTGTGGACCCAAACAACATGGTTGATCCTTAACTGCCTTTTCAAAAGCAATTAGGGATGAGCACAAATGCTAGCCTTGTTAGTGATGCCCACATCCCATAACGTAGTTTTTAAAAGTTGCTAATTTGCAAATCTAGATTTTTTCTGATTTAAAATTAGAGTATTACCTGCATTAGTTATTAATGGTCTCAAATTACTCTCCTTCTCTTAATATATATGTAAAAAACCTTTAGTGCTGAACGTAAGCTAAATTGGGAAATCATATTCAAGTTAATGTATAAAAGACATAAATGTACAAAGACTTGCTGAGAATACTTAAATCAAGAGAGTTTGGAATATGTGAAAAGATCAGTACTTTGAAGGAAAGGTGTGCTTAATATTGAAACACAATATGATTCATACTTTTTAATGTATATATAAAAGTCCTACAGGAGGCCAGATAGCTCAGTTGGCTGAACAGCTGGTTCATGTGCTGCACGATACCAATAACATGAGTTCAATTCCTGCACTGGGTGAGGTTACAGTGAGGGGCTGGCCATCTCAATCTCTCCCCTCAGCTGAAAAATGGTGACTTCAGCTTACACTCCCACCAGATGTCTCACTGAAATGAGGAAACCTAATTGCCTGTTAAGACTATGGCTACTTTCCCTTTATCTTTTTATGTAAGTCCTGTTGTGTTCAACTCCGGTAATATACAACTTTACCCTCCATTCCAATCTATTACTGTCTTTCTCACAGTCTTTTCGACAGATAAGTCTTGTACCAGCAATCTTCAATTAAAAGTTAACTAGTCAGATGGCATGGTTCCCAATATAAACATGTAATATCATACGGTTGTGATCACCGTATGAAATTGTTATCGGTATCACATACTGCAGAGACTTGATACGATTGCAAGTTGTGTGTTAATTAACAGATCAGCAACTCCAATGGAATACTTATTAGGACAGGAGTGTTAGAACTGCTACAGAAGTTAATAATCTAACAAGGAGTTATATTTCTTCTTTAGCAGTTTATGTAAACATATCATCATTGCTGGAATGTGGTAAGTGTGTCCTGTTTCAGGTTTTGCAGCAACTGGATGCATGCTGCCTCAAGGCTGTAGGGTGAGTTGGTATTCTGTCTCTCCTGCCATCTCCTTTCACCTAATGGAGGGAGGTTGAATTGCAGAAATAGGAACTTCCAGCGGAGTTGTTGTTGCCAACTTCTACACACCTCATATTTCTAAAACCTGCCAACAACTGTCGTCCTCACCTTGATACCTGGCAATTCAGCAAGTGTTTATACAGTTGTCAACGTGTAATTCTACAACTGGTAGGCTTTTTCACAGGATACTAGATGATTCCAGCATATTAGAAGGCTTTTTGGATCATTGTGATTATGCCAGTTCTTTTCAAAAGCACCTCAGCTAGTCCCACTCCCCTGCCATCTTCCTTAGCTGTGGAAATTTTGACTCTTCATATGCTTATCAATATGCTTCTTGAAAGGCACTATTTGCCTACACCAGACTCTGAGGTCGTATATTCCAGATCCTGACCAATTGCTGCATAATGTCTTTTCATACCTAATAAGAAAATTAATTAAAACAATATTAAATTGGGAAATCAATAACAGTAACTTGCAATTACATTGTCCCTTTTAGAACAAAACATCCCAAGGCTCTTTAAGAAGGTGTTATAAAATAAAATATGACAACAGCTAAATTAGGAAGTATTAGAGCAAACAATCCAAGGAATTTTAAGGAGGGTCTTGAAGGTGAAAAGTTAATTAGAAAGACAGGGAGGTTTGTACAGGAAATTGCAGAACTTTAGAGGTCAGACAACTGATAATTTGCTGCCAGTATTGTAGTAATTAAAACTGGGGATTCTTGGGTTGGAGGTGATTCTCAAGATGGAGAGAAAGTAGGGTCAGAGAAATTTGAAAGTAAGGATGAGAATTTGAAAATTGAGTTGTTTTTTGAGGGTGGAAGCCAAGGTGGATCAGCAAGCTCAGAGGTGAATAGTGAATGGAATTGGTGAGAATAACAAAATAGACAGTAGAGATTTAAAAGGGCCTGATTTAAGGAGGATAGAGTGTGAGGGACTATCCAGAGTCAATCAGAATGTCAAATCTAAAGGTAAGAGAAGCATGAAGGAATGTTTAAGCAGCAGAATAATCAGTTCAGGGCAGAGTCAGGTGATGTTCCAGGATTGGAAATAGGTGGATGTCATGATGGCCCAAATATACAGTTGGAAGTTCATCAATATACCTGGTTTAGCCTCAGATTGATGTCTGGGGGAGGGATGAAGTCAGTAGCTATGGAATGAATTTTGAAGTCAGGCTCAAAAACAGAGGCTACAGTCTTCTCAGTCTTTAACTGGACAAATCTTCTGATCATGCTGTAGTCGAGAAGCAATCAGACAATTTCGGAGTAACTGGAGCCGGGAGAGATATTGTGAGGAGACATGAGACTTCTGCATGAAAGAAGCATTAATGTTCGCTTTCAAACTGTAGGCAGCTAGGGTATCTTTAGTATTGTGAATATTATCGCTAGAGATCAGGAAACAGGTGCACTTAAAAGTTGAGACCCAAGCTTGCCTGATGTTTTTCTCAGTTGGAGTATTATGTGTGGCATGAGAAATGTCAAAGAAAAACATTAAAAATAAATAAATTATGAGCTAACTAACAGTGAATTAGTGGAAAAGCCTGTTTAGTTCATCATGTAAATGGAATGTTGTGGGTTTGGTAACCATAGAATATAATCCTTACAGTGTGGAAACAGGGCCCTCAGCCCAACAAGTCCACGCTGGCCATCATAGCATTCCACCCAGACCCATCTCCATATAACCCACCTAATCTACACATCCCTGAACACCTCAGGCTATTTAGCATGGCCAATCCACCTAGCCCACATGTCTTTGGACTGTAGGAGGAAACCAGAGCACCTGGAGGAAACCCACACAGACATGGGGAGAATATCTGTGTGGAGTTTACACGGTCACCCAAGGGTGGAATTGAACCTGGGTCCCTGACACTGTGAGGTAGCAGTGCTAACTGCTAAGCCACTGTGCCACCCCATTTGATGCATTACAATAGCTGCTTTTGGACATGCACAATTGCTGTTTTACCATGTTTCATGGCATTCCATGTGATCAATATATTAAAGTACTAGAGTATTCAAGGTTTTTCTAAATGCTTTCTTTATTCAGATAAATCTTTAGGGAGCCTTCATTATCATTGGATTTTTCTGAAACATACCTCCTACGAATAGCAAAAGAATGAAGAATGGAGATTTATTTCTCATAATAATTCACAAATGAATTTTCAGTAACATGTCAAAGTAATGACAGATGTTCGAAACCGCTAAATGGATACCAAACGTCATTCGCTAATAAAATAGGAACTTATATGTGAAACAATGAATTTCAGGGCAATGAACAGTGCAACCTTGGAATTAGATTTTGCTCCTTTTCTGCGTGCTCTTGCATATTATCTGTTTAACCGAAACCTTTCCCATGTTCTTCAGGAATACTTTTTTCATTAGTTTCAGTTCATTCTTACACAAGGAGTTAGTGGACTATCAAAAGATTCTGGAATAAGTATCTACCTTAGGGAGGTAATTAATGTGCTAAAGAGATAGCAGTATACCTTCACATGTCTCCTGGAAGGTTTCCAATTTCAACTGAACTTAAATCAGCAGTTTCAAATATAGGATAATAAAATGTGAGGCTGGATGAACACAGCAGGCCCAGCAGCATCTCAGGAACACAAAAGCTGACGTTTCGGGCCTAGACCCTTCATCAGAGAGTGGGATGGGGTGAGGGTTCTGGAATAAATAGGGAGAGAGGGGGAGGCGGACCGAAGATGGAGAGAAAAGAAGATAGATGGAGAGGAGAGTATAGGTGGGGAGGTAGGGAGGAGATAGGTCAGTCCAGGGAAGATGGACAGGTCAAGGAGGTGGGATGAGGTTAGTAGGTAGGAGATGGAGGTGCGGCTTGGGGTGGGAGGAAGGGATGGGTGAGAGGAAGAACTGGTTAGGGAGGCAGAGACAGGTTGGACTGGTTTTGGGATGCCGTGGGTGGAGGGGAAGAGCTGGACTGGTTGTGTGGTGCAGTGGGGGGAGGGGACGAACTGGGCTGGTTTTGGGATGCGGTGGGGGAAGGGGAGATTTTGAAGCTGGTGAAGTCCACATTGATACCATTGGGCTGCAGGGTTCCCAAGCGGAATATGAGTTGCTGTTCCTGCAACCTTCGGGTGGCATCATTGTGGCACTGCAGGAGGCCCATGATGGACATGCCATCTAAAGAATGGGAGGGGGAATGGAAATGGTTTGCGACTGGGAGGTGCAGTTGTTTATTGTGAACCGAGCGGAGGTGTTCTGCAAAGCGGTCCCGAAGCCTCCGCTTGGTTTCCCCAATGTAGAGGAAGCCACACTGGGTACAATGGATGCAGTATACCACATTGGAGATGTGCAGGTGAACCTCTGCTTAATGTGGAATGTCATCTTGGGGCCTGGGATAGGGGTCTCCTGCAGTGCATGTCCGTCATGGACCTCCTGCAGTGCCACAATGATGCCACCCGAAGGTTGCAGGAACAGCAACTCATATTCTGCTTGGGAACCCTGCAGCCCAATGGTATCAATGTGGGCTTCACCAGCTTCAAAATCTCCCCTTCCCCCACCGCATCCCAAAACCAGCCCAGTTCGTCCCCTCCCCCCACTACACCACACAACCAGCCCAGCTCTTCTCCTCCACCCACTGCATCCCAAAACCAGTCCAACCTGTCTCTGCCTCCCTAACCTGTTCTTCCTCTCACCCATCCCTTCCTCCCACCCCAAGCCGCACCTCCATCTCCTACCTACTAACCTCATTCCACCTCCTTGACCTGTCCATCTTCCCTGGACTGACCTATCCCCTCCCTACCTCCCCACCTATAATCTCCTCTCCATCTATCTTCTTTTCTCTCCATCTTCGGTCCGCCTCCCCCTCTCTCCCTATTTATTCCAGAACCCTCACTCCATTCCCCTCTCTGATGAAGGGTCTAGGCCTGAAACATCAGCTTTTGTGCTCCTGAGATGCTGCTGGGCCTGCTGTGTTCATCCAGCCTCACATTTTATTATCTTGGATTCTCCAGCATCTGCAGTTCCCATTATCACAATTTCAAATATAGTTTTTGACGTCTGTTGTCAACTGTGCTGTAATGCTTTGTGATTACCCACCCCAGTTTGCCACATGTTTTGATGTAGCTCGTTGTACCATGAGCCTTTATTGAATCTATATCCCAGTGATACTTAGAGAAAAGGGAAAAGGTCCAATTCTCCTTGAAGAAACTTTGATTTACGTGTTTCCCTTTACATGTTTCAATTTAAGACCTGGTGTTCCTAGTCATCAAAAACATTTTTGTGGGGAAAATTTGTAAAGAAACCTTCTGGATTAAGGTTCAATGTGAAGTTATTTTGGGTCAAAACTTCAGCAGTTTATAATGCAGAAATCTAGATTTAAAACATATCCAGATCTGAAACTTTTAAGGTGAGTTTACCAAAATAAGCTATATGTGAATAATGTTTTGAATTTTGCAATTTCTTGTCATAACTTGCACAATTTCTAAAATAAACAAGAACCTTTTAAGATTTAATCACATAACCTCATCAGGACTCAGGTTCTGATTCTGAGACTGGAGTAGTGGCAGTTGGGAATGTAAAAAGCACACATAAGCAAGTGAGAGGGATTAAAGTCAATAATTGAGAAACTATCAAAGTATAAATGGAAATAAATCTTTCAACAGCCAAGTGTGATATCAATAACAAAGGGCAAACAGTCAATGACTTGCAATAATACTTCTCATTCTTCCTATTGACTGGCCTTTTAAATTATGGTCAACTCAACAATCTGACTCACCACTAACCATTTTAATCTGAGATATGATGAATTAAAATCACAATCTGATTTTAAAGAAAATTTGCATTGAAAAAATTTTGTATTGCTTTTAATAGCTATTGCATTGAGTGGCACAAAATTCATTTTAAAAATGGGGAAAGCAGAAAAGAAAAATACATGGTGGATATTTCCATCCTTTTCCTTGATCCCCTTAGCAAGGACTTCAAAATATTATAATGACAGCTGAAAAACTTCCAATTATTCTGAATCATAAAGTCAGGTCATGACAAATAGTAACATCATTCCCTGCTACTGTGTTTAAAAATAGCTCACCTGGTCTCATTTAATCTTTGCTTGCAATTATTTATGTAAAGATATCAATCTATCAAAGACGATTGTCTGATAAGGGAAAGTCTTTGCTTTTTTGTGTGGTGAGACATGTGGCGAAGCCTCAGCCTCTTTGCTGGTAACTTAAAGTGTAAGTAGTTTCAATGTGTGAATGTCTTTTTGAGGCAGTTGCATAATCTTGGCCTTTAAGTACCATCTGAAGTTTAGGATACTCATGGACGTACTTTGCATCCATGTATGTCATTATCGCAACTGGCCATTTTAATCTTGGTTGTGTATTTACATACGTTTCAACCTAAAAATCTGCCTTCTCCTGTTCCAAAGTTTTATTTTAAATTAGAATCTTTCTTCCACTGTCCTACTTCATGTTGAAGTAGATCCATTTCTCCCACTTATTCAACTTGAAACTCTTTTCCAGACCTCTATTCTCACAATATTAATTGTGTTCTTTGCTCTCAAACCAATCCCAGACCCTCGGTTACTTTCTGTTAACTCTGCTTTATCCATCCCATCTTCTCCACTTTCAATATAGCTTGACAATACTATTTGAGGTGTTCTTTTCTGGCTCGTGTTTTTTGTTATCAGTCAAGGGATAAGTAATGCAATTCCAACACGGAGAATCAAGATACAGAGCACTCTTTTGTGCAGATTTATCGTGGAAATCAATCATTGAAATAGTTGTGAAGTGCAGTTTTCAAAGCTTTTAATTGTATAATTTATGTCATTTTGCTACTCATTTTAACATTCGACAATATTATTGATTTTAGCTGTTGGCAGCTATGTTTGTCTCGGAGTGCGATCTCAACTTTAAAGGCAGAGAATATTTTTAAAATGCAAAAAGAGAACTTTGATGTTGTTCCCAATTGCAGAATAAAGTAAAACTCTTTGTTTGACGGGATGAAATTCAATTAATTTTTTTGGCCACTTGTTGAATTAGTTGGTGCTCCAGGCAATGGCTCATTCCAGCTGTTGACGTGGCCTTTGTCATTGTAAATACTAGCACTTACTTCTCACTAAATTGTCATGCTGTTTCAATCTGATTATTGTTAATGAAAAAATAAATAGTCAGGTTCTGGGTTTTGATGCTTTTTGTTATTGGCAATCTTGCTGATAAGTGATGTCTGAAAAGTTTGCCGATGGTAATTGGATGATCACAGATTCAATGGGTCTAAATTGTTGGCAAAGAATTTATGGCACATTTATGTTGGTGAAAGTTGAGGACAATAATTGGCAGGCCAATCAAATATAACTTTGAGGTTTCGTTCACATACCTCACATACTTGGATGTTGGCTGGAAGTTAAACTCAGAGTATTGTTATGAAAGGGCTGAATGCTTTCATTATAACCAGCAAGAGGATAGAAACAAAAAAAAACTTCCCTTATTGTGCCTGTCATCAGCCTTTTAGAGGAGGAACAGGAGGGTTAAGGAAAACTTGATTGGCATATGATTCACTTCCATTCAACAAGCGAGATTTGGTGGCATAAACAGATTCAATTATGTTGTTTTTCTTTATTCATTCATGGGATGAGGGTGTCACTGACTAGGCAGCATTTATTGCCCATCCCTAATTGCCCAGAGGGCAGTTCAGAGTCAACCACAATGCTATGGGTCTAGAGTCACATGTAGGCTAGACCAGGAAAGGATGACAGTTTCCTTCTCTAAAGGATATCAGTGAACCCGATAGTTTTTTCTGACAATCGACAACAAACTCATGGTTTTCATTAGATTCTGAATCCCAGATATTTATTGAATTCAAATTCCACCATCTGCCATGGCAGGATTTGAACCCACTCCCCAACTGGGTCTCTGGATTAACAGTCTGATAATAGCACAAGGCTATCGCCTCCCCCATCTGTGAAGGACCTGGGGACGTAGTAAAACTATTATTGTTTTGTGTCAAGTTTTCAAATTTAATTTAATAAACCCAGTAATGATAGGTTTGTGTAAGAAGTAAGTAAAGACAGGAACTTGTTCACTAATGTCATGCAGGAAAAGAAACTTTGGTCCTGTCTGGTTTGATCTACTTGTGACTCCACTCCCACACTACATCGTTGTTTTCTGAAGTTGTCTGAAGTGGAACAATAATGTAGCTTCGCTGGCAGTATCTACGTCCTGAGAATAAAGAATTTTTTAAAGGAAACATTATGTACACTTCTATCTTCTGTAGCCCAGTTGTGTGTCTGTAATTGTTGTAGAGACATTCAGTCCTATAGTAAAATGTAATGTATTGTCCACGCTTAGTGAGAAATGTATGCAATAGAGAAGATCAGAGCAAAGATGTTGAAATTATGATCAAAGATAATGGGAACTGCAGATGCTGGAGAATCCGAGATAACAAAGTGTGAAGGTGGATGAACACAGCAGGCCAAGCAGCATCTTAGGAGCATAAAAGCTGACGTTTTGGACCTAGACCCTTCATCAGAGAGCAGGGTCTGGGCCTGAAACATCAGCTTTTGTGCTCCTAAGATGCTGCTTGGCCTGCTGTGTTCATCCAGCTTCACATTTTGTTATCATAGAGCAAAGATGTTAACGTTTATGGTAATAACTGTGACATACAACAACACTGTGTAAATGATTGCCTTCCTTGTGAGACATATGCACTTCATCTCATCCTGTGTCAAAGTACCTGTGGAGTTTGCATCTGTTTTCATGTTTTTATTTTTCAGCGTCAATCTGAGAATCACGAGTGTTACCATTTAGATTTGCCATCTTTTTGCCGTCACATGTGCTAAGCTCAAGATTTTTTAACTCCAAGAAATAAAGAATGTTTTACTATCCAATAAAATAGTTTAATTCACTATTGTGATATTTTTAATTTGGAGACCATCCCAGTAATCCTCTTTTTTAAAAAAACTCAAAGTTAATTGAAGATTCTAAAACCTGAGGTACCTGACAGCTGAATTATCCTAAATGATATGAACAAATTCATCGGTGACTGATAAAACACTAACTTTTACATGGAATTGTGCTGACTTCCAATGTCCCGTATCCAGGTGTTCCTCCAATTTGTTTCGTCAAAATGTGTAAAATCAGTTCCTTCTGATTTGTCAGGACAAAACAAATGTTAGACTGCGGGCTCAACATAAAATCCTCAAACTGGGTTTTGTGTTGCAAGACTGTCTGTGTGACTTTTATGTGGTTGTGATTATGTCTTTGTTGGAGTTAATTAGAACTGATTTTAAGATGTAAGCGTAGGACGGTCCTAGCCCTTAGCTTGGGGAAGGCTATCAAGTCTAACTCCTTCTAATAGAAACCATTGTTATCTTGTCATCTTTCAGGTTAGGTCTGTTCCTTTCTTTTATGTATCATCTTATCATTATGTAAACCAAGTCATGATTTGATGTGTCAGCTGGAAGAAGCGCACAACCGTAACAACATGTCCAACTTGCACTTACACTATGGGTACCAGTATATGACTGCACCTTCAGCAGTGCAAAATTAACACAAGTAATTAGTAATGAAAGAGCTGATTAAGGAGGATTTGAGAGTCCCACTAGTACCTGCTACCAGGTTGACTGCAATACTTTATTGTGGCATATAAACTGGAATGACTTTCTGTTAAATCATAGGGGCCCAGCCTTTGAGCTTACTCTGCCTTTAGTTGGTATTCATCTATTGCATTGACTTTTATCATGGCAGCTTCGTTCAGGTGTACCTTGTGCATCTTTTACTACATCATGTGGTAGGGTCACACTTTAGTGAACTTATTTGTCGCCTCCTAATAGCCATATTGTCTAGTTGTTCACTGGGGAGATTACTCTTCAGGGGTTAACAAGATAACCCTTCTTGTACCTATCTCTTGCAGCAACACTTTGATTTTGCCAGCTATCAAGGAAGTGATTTAGACATTTATCCACTTTATGTTTCCTGTCACTGTATTTTTTTCTCTGCTCGCTCCTGCCCAATACATATTACATCCCATTCATGTTTTAAGCTGAAAAGTAGCTTTGTCTGCAGTATGACTGGTTTGAATTTGAATGTATCCCTTTAATTCTAGGTGCTGACTTTACCACAATCCAGTCTTCTTTGCCAGGGTTTTGCCTGCCAACCTCATTCAGTGTAGAACCTTGACTTGCTTGTTAAATGAATGTTAATGTGAAAATCTAGTGCTGTCAGCCTTATTTGGTTGATGCATGTGGAAGATAGGCCATGTTCTGGTTCATCTGCCTTAACACTGGGTAGGGAAATATGATCTTACATCCTGACTGTGTGAGGTTGACTCACTTTCATGCCACTTTGGGAATATCATTGAGCTATGGGACTGCAACCACTGTTGATTGAACTAAGACTGCCTAAACTCATGTTCATCCTTTGCAGCTGGCAGAGCCAAGAGCTTGTCATCTCACTGGCAAGATCATTTTGAGAGGTAAAAGTTGAGAATTGTAACCAACTGTGCCATCTCATTTTCCCTCTTGATTGATGTGGCATAGCAGTCATGCTTGATAATTAATAATTGAGGAAAGATTTATTAAGAAGGAATATCTAACAGAGTAGGATAAGTTTCTGTTGCTAGTGTTTATGGAAAGAAAAGGTTAACTTGTATGATAATGTAATTTGTTGTTGTGTGTGGAGCTGTTTACAACAAGGAGGATGCCAAGGGAAAACAGTAGCCTGGGGTGTTATTAATGCATCTGCCCAGCATCTGTTTGCAAGTTAATTTGCTATGGAATGGGTCAATGAGCCAATGTTAGTGTAATCCTTTACATTCTGCTTATCTTCTGCTTGCATTAATGCGTAAGGACACGCCATATGTTTGGTATTAATGTGCGTGCAGTTCCAGCAATATAAACAAAGTCTATCATCTTGCATTGATCGACGAGAACAACTTTCTCACTTTGAGGAAGGCAAATCACAATTGTTCCCATAAAATGGCACAGATTTATAAAAACTCACAAGAATGGGGCATGTGGCAAGTAGGGTCCCTTAATAAGGTGGGATGCAGAGATTAAGTTACCGGCATGTTCATGGCATATTGGGCCTCAGACTGGCCAGTTGAAGGCTCATCCTTGTAAAACACTGGTGTGCAATGGACACAAATGTCCTCAATTTCAAGATAAAGGCAACAATGCACATTGATTTTATGGTACACAATTCAAGTGCCCTAACCCTGCTTTGTGTAGTAGTGTTTAAGATCAACGGTTTCCCTTGTTGAACTCTGCAGGATAAGGGTACAGAGCAGGGTAATAGCAGTTTTCACAAATGCTCAGAACTGTAAAGGGTGAGACAGGTTATTTTGAGGTGAGATGGGCTGGTGAAAATTAAAAGATTGGTGTTGAGGTTTTTGATAGAGCACAGGAAGGATTCTAGGGAGGATAGAAGATCTGGGCAGGGTATGAGATGAAGTAGGAAAGACTTGGCATCCAGAGGATGATGGGGATGTTGCAGTCGAACAGTCAGTCGGTGTCAAAATTCAGTTGGGAAGAGCGTGCTGATAATCGAGCCCTGCTATTTCACGAACTGTGACAGATGTGTGTGAATCTAATTAAACCACTAAAATCAATTTATCTGACTGACTGCAGGCTAAAACCCAAAACTAATGCAGACCAGGTTTTGTCATGAACACGAAAAGCATCTTTAATTTTATTTGACAAAATAATAAAGAAGACAAGTTATTAATTACTAAATTACTACTACTAAATTTAATCTATACCACTTTTACCTCATTGCCCACTTATTCATGAATAACAAAAATGACAGACACTTTGACATAGATACTATGGTTTCAGAGAAGAAAATATGGTTGGTGAAAAAAGCTGTTCTGTATGACAAGTCCAGACCCCAAAAGTAGAATAAGATGGTGTCAATATCCTCTTGCTTCTTATCAATAATGAAACAATGTTGTCTGCAAAGTGATGGGCAGTGTTACGTTAGTGGTAGATCAGTTGGACCCAGGGTCTTTCCTTATCTTTTATATTTTATAATTCTTTCTTCAATGCCTCTGAATGTAGTTTCTCCTGCTCTTTTGACAGGGAGTGGGAGCACTGAGCTAAGACAGAGAAATGTTGCTGCAGCTCATGGAAGTTTCTGTCTGCATTTCAATCACAGGATCTGTTTTAAGCTATATCCAGAACAATCAGAAAGCTGTTACTATGTTGAGCTCCCTTTCACCCACAGCAAATGGTGCCAGTTTTCCTGGATATAGTGTGCCATAAAAAGTAACATTGTCTCATATGCATCACTTAAGTTCACTTGTTTTCACAAGTTGGAATCAAACTTTACACATTTACTTCCCATTTTTAAAGCAGTATCTATTTTTCCCATTTCAGTCCAAAACCCAAACTATAAAGCTGTGTTCTTTACACATGGTAAGATACTGAGGTGCCCAAAAGGTGGTTGGTATTCAGCACTGTCCATATGTGGCTGTTGGCTGACAGAGTCCTTCCAGGGTTTTCCATTCTTCTAGAATGTTTCAATTATCCTAGCTGAGAGTGATAATAGACAAACTCCTTTACAATGTATAGAAGGGAGACCTGTTGAACTGACAAGTTCAAGCATATCCTACAGAGTAGCAAGTACAACACTGGACACTAATATAAACATTCAATAAACTGTTAATGAAAAGAAACACATTGTTTCTTCCCCAGTAAAGGAAATATCCCTAATTCTCCCACAGCCATTAATGCCTGCCAACCGTAAGGCATGCCAGTACAATTAGATCTCTGATTAAGTTAGTTTCAACAAATAACAGTGATGCATATATGAATAAAGTGAAATCAATGTAATTTTTTCAAGTTAAATTTGAAAATGCACCTGTGCTGCCTTTATACACTCAATAAGCCTTATGTTAACTACAATGGAGTTGAACCAGAACATTTGGACCATGTTGCAGGGCCTAGCTGTTTGAACAGGAGGCGCTTTTCTAGCTCACTCTTAGATGCAATGTTGTCAGGTGTTGGCAGGTTGCCCACCTAGGAGCTTCTCCCATCACAGAATTGAATGTTATAAACACTTTAAATTTTAATTGCAGTTGATGACAAACAGGACAAAAGAAGCAGTGAGGTGGTACATATTTCTGGTTCCCATGGTCAAGATAGGTGTGTCATTGTTAAAATTGTGCTCAAGTTTAATTACCTCTGTGGGTCTCACGACGTAAATTGAACGTGAACAAAAGCAAGCCACAAAGATTCTAACTTAATTTCAGGTATTTCTCTTTTTTTAATTGAAATATCTTGCCTATTCTATAGTGGCAAAAACTGCAGTAAAGAACAACCCTTGCCAGATAAAGGTTTACATTTGCTAGCTGCACTTTCATAATTGAGTAGCTATAAAAAGCATCAATTAATAGCAGTCTTTTAATTATGTCAAGTAGATAGTGAACTGTTACATTATGGTAGAAATTATTTTAAATATGAACAGTGATGGAAAGCAATTATAGTCAACAACAATGGTTATGTAGATGAAATTTGCCAATTACTATGAGCTAGTGATCTTATGTTTTATGTTTCTAAATCAGTGAAGATCATCAGTTGATTTTCCACTTGAATTTAAACAGCTCACAAATGGTGGAGATTGAATTAGTTCACTTGGCTATATATGTTGGTAATTCTTGGCAGAGGATTCAATCATATGAAAACCACTCATGACCTGGTTGATGCCTCATTTATTGGTCAGGAAGATCCCAGACTTGAATCGTGTTGAACCATTAGATCTAGACTGTAATGGCAAGAGAGGCATGATAATCAGTTTTATTGCCTTTGGACTTGAGAGTGGGGAAACATCAGCTATTTCTGCTTTGATATTTTTATCTAGGTGATACTCCGTGCAAGTTACTTTCAGATGAAGACACAATCTGACATGGCTGTAATTTAATATGGCCCAGTAGCACACCAGCATTAGCACTCTAAATTCACCCAAACTGAGTGAGGTATGAGAAGCTGCCCATACCTTTGGGACTGTCCCCAAGGAAGAATCACCATGGCTCATTGACTCAAAACATTTACAGCACAGGATGAGGCAATTTGGCCCATCGTGACTGTGCTGACCAACAAGGATCTGTGGTATACTAATCCCATTTTCCAGCTCCTGACCCACAGCTGTGAAGTCTATAAGGCAACAGAAGTGAATATTGAAACACTGTTGTAATGTTATGAAAACTTCTGATTCAACCACTCTTTTAGGCAGTGAGTTCCAGATTCTCATCACCTTCTGAGTGAAACATTTTCTTCTCGACATTCTTCTTGGCTATTTACCTCTTAACTTCAATCCATGTCCCCTGGTTGTTGATCCCTCTGCTAATGGAAAAAGTGCCTTCCTATCCACCATATCTTTGACCATTCATTATCTTGTAGGTCTCCATCAGGTCCCCTCTAGTCAAGCTTTGCTGCTCCAGGGAAGATACCAAGTCTACCCAATGATTCCTCATAGCTCAGACCGCCCCAAACACTGGCAGCATCTTGGTAAATCTCTCCTGCACCTTGCCTAGCATGATCATATGCTGCCTACAATATGGCAACCCGAACTGCATTCCATTTTCCAGTTGTGGCCTTGTTGCATAATGTCCCTACTCTTGCACTCTGTGTCTGGGCTAATAACTCACGTATATCATGTAACCTCTTAACAAACTTATCTACCTGCCCTACTACCTTCAGGGACCTGTGGATGTGCCCACTAAGGACCCTCTTATCTTCAGTACTTCCAGCAGCCCTTCTCTTGTTAGCTTTCTCCGAATGCATTGCCTCACATTTTTATGAATGTGGACTCATTTTGCCTCTGCTTTAGCCAATTGACCAGCCACATGAAATCTCCTTGCATTTGTCTGTCCTCCTTTTTGTCTACCGTGCTACCAATTTTTGGTGATCCATAAACATCTTGATCATGCCCCATTTTATCAAATCAGTTCTCTACACCACAAATAGCAAAGACCCGATCATTGAGCTCTGCCTGCACCCCAATTGAAACAGATACCAAACATATAAACATCTCTCTGCTTGCTGACACTCAGCTAATATTGGATACATTGTGCCACAGTGCCTTGGTTTCCATTGGCCTGTCTTTCTTGACCAATTTGCCATGAGTGACCTTGTCAAAAGCCTTGCTTAACTCTGTGGTAGACCACATTTCTTTTGTTTTTATTCATTTTCTGGGATGTGGGCAATGCTGGCAGGCTAGCACTTATTGCCCATCCCTAGATGCCCTTGAAAAGATGCTGGTTGAGCTGCGTCTTGAACTGCTGCAGTTCACCAGCTGTAGGTTGACCTACAGTGCCATTAGGGAGATACCCCAGGATTTATACCCAGTGACAGTGAAGGAGAGGCAATATATTTCTAAGTCAGGATGGTGAGTGACTTGGAGGCTTGATGGTGGTGGTGTTCCCATATATCTGCAGCCATTGTCCTTTTAGATGGAAGTAGTTGGTGGGTTTGGAAGGTGCTGTCTGAGGATCTTGGTCCTGAGCATCTGCTATTGACCATCAGTGGTGGAGGGAATAGATCCTTGTAGATGTAGTGCAAATCAAACTGGCTGCTTTGTCTTGGTTTGTGTCAAGCTTCTTGAGTGTTGTTGGGTCTGCACTCATCCAGGCAAGTGGGGAGTATTCTATCACACTCCTGACTTGTACCGTGTAGATGGTGGGCAGGCTTTGAGCAATCGGGAGGTGAGTTACTCGCCGCAGCATTCCTAGCCTCTGACCTGCTGTTGTAGCCACTGTGTTTCTGTGGTGAATCCAGTTGAGTTTCTGATCAGCGATAACACCCAGGATGCTGATAGTTGAGGACTCAGTGATGGTAACATCTTGCAAGCCAAGGGACGTTGCTTAGATTGTCTCTTATTGGTGATGGTCACAGCCTGGCATTTGTGTGGCACAAATGTCACTTGCCACTTGTCAGCCCAAGTCTGGATATTGTCCAGATCTTCTTGCATTTGGACATGGACTGCTTCAGTATCTGAGGAATCACAAACAGAGCTAAACATTGGGCAATTATTGGCAAATGTACCCACTTCTGACCTTATGATGGAGGAAAGGTCATCGATGAAGCAGCTGAAGATGATTGGGCCTCGGACATTACCCTGATGAACTCCTGCAAAGATGTCCTGGAGTTGAGACGAATGACTTCCAACAGCCACAACCATCTTCCTATGTGCCATGTGTGACTCGACCTATGAGAGATTTTTCCCCTGACACCCATTGATTCCAGTTTTGCTAGGGCTCCTTGATGCTACACTCTGTCGCATGCAGTCTTGATGTCAAGAGCTGTCAATCTCACCTCATCTCTGGAATTGAGCTCTTTTGTCCATGTTTGAACCAAAGCTGTCATGAGGTCAGGAGCTGAGTGGCCCTGGAGGAACCCAAACTGAGCATCACTGAGCAAGCTATTGCTGAGCAAGTGCTGCTTGTTATCACTGTTTTTGACACCTTCCATCTCTTTATTGATATTTGAGAGTAGACTGATAGTCCAGTAATTGTCCGGGTTGGAATTGTCTAGCTTTTTATGTACAGGGCACAGTTGGGAAATTTTCCACAGTCTTGGAACTGTACTAGAACAGATTAGCTAGGGGAGCGGTAAGTGCTGGAGCACACAATTTCAGGACTATTACTGGAATGTATGAAAGTGGAAACTAAAATCTCGATGCTATAGGCAGAGCTGATTAAATGTTGTAAAACAGCTGGACATTAAGGACATTTTAATTTATTTATATTTTCCAACTTGCAGAACTTTTGCAATGTTGAATCCTAATGCACTTAGATTATACATATGCCAGTTTGTGTGTAAAGAAAAGGTAGAATACGGCAGGAGTAGAGTTACACTGTCAGAACTTTGACTTACATCACTTTTTTATTTGGAATTTGGCAATGACAGAATGAGCTATCTTAGACTGGATGTATCAATGTCAGTGTAATATGAGGAGTTTTAACAGTGGTTACAGAAGGTTCCACATAGGATTAAATCAATTAGGCACTTTGCTCAGCTTCAGCTAGCAACTAGATTCAAATTGACATAGCATTTAATTTTAATGTGCTTACTAGCCCACAGAGGTTCATTCACTTGATTACTTTTTTGAACCAGGTAGTCTGCTTTCCTGGTATAATATTCCCCAGTGTGATATAAATAATAAAAATAAACCTTGCTGTGGATCATTTTGTGGATAAATTCTTGTCTGTTTTTAACACATTTAAGCGAGAGATGTTTTCAAAAAATGAATAACTGTTGCAGACGTCAAAATCTATCTGTTGCAAAGTCCCAAAACAGTTTGAGTGAATTGGATGTTCTACAAACCACAAAGATTCTCCTTCCTGCTGGTAACTTTACCAGCATTTGTGCAGACCCTCTCCCCGAACAGAGACTGTAGGATTAATATGTGCTGCCTGTTGAAGAGGGGAAGAAAAAGACTTTGAAAATACAGGCCTTTGGGAGTTTTGTTGATCACACACCAGATTTGTGACAGGAGAACGCAAAATTGCCCATAGAAACTAAGAGCCATGATATCTTTTAATGTCTGGTAATCATTCTATAGTTGATTTAAATTTCAGTCACACTGATGGAAGATAAATTTTTCTTGTCTACTTGTCTTATGGAACTTGATGTAAAATAAAATTGAATGGTATCAACACAGTTTCTGCTAGGTGTGAATTTCCCATGAAACACCGCTTGCAAATTTTGAAATATTGCTGATAAGAACTAATAGTACAGAAAGAAACAAGAACCCAAGCAGACAGGAGTGACAGACCGTATAGTCTGCTGAGTTTGCTTCTCCATTTAATTTGATTGAGGCTGATATTTGACTTCAATGAAACTTAACTGACTGTAACACATTTCTCTTGATCCTCTGAGAGATCAAAAATCTGCTTTAAATTTATTCAACGATGGAACAAGAAGTTATGCTACAAAAGTTATGAAACTCCTGTTTTAATGAGCTGTGTTTTGCAACTCACATCTGCTTTCTGATTAGCAGCTTGCAACTGCTTCCTGGACAATGGGTGATTAAAACATAATGATTGTATCTTCTGTAGAGTCAGTTTACATGAGGCATACCTGACAAAGAGATTTTCCTCCATATAAATATTGGAAAGACTGATAGCATTGCGCAGACCCTATGGGGCTCTGTGCCACAAGGACTTTGGCAAGCTTTGTGGCTGAATCAGACAAGAAGACTGGCAAGTCCAGTTTGACATTGGGTGTATCTTTTATAATTTTGGCGACTGGTAGGGTGATTTTCACACTATGCAGTGGCAAGAAATTCAGTGACTTCAGCTCACTGCTGGCTGCGAGGAACCTTTATTTTGCACAGAACACAATCCATGGACCGTAGCCATGTGCACCCTTCATTAGTGGACATTGGCATCCTCTAAACTCTCAAGACCATCATGGTACTTCTCTGATCCGCATGAATGCCTCTAATGAAGCACAGACCTATACTGGCAGCTCGTGTTCAAATGCTGCAGCAGGCAAACATTGCCTGTAGGGGAATGCACCCAGTTCACAGACTGGACCAGACTGCATCTCAGGGTTGCTTGCATGCTGTCTCAGTGCTCACTCACTTAACACTTAGCTACACACTCGCAGCATCTATGATGGCAGCGCATTTGTGCTTCAGGTGGAGTCAAAGGCTGTCAGTACTGTTGTCTAGATGAAGAAGGGTCTAGGCCCGAAAAGTCAGCTTTCCTGCTCCTAAGATGCTGCTTGACCTGCTGTGTTCATCCTTCTACACCTTGTCATCTGCTACATTGATGTGCTGTTATGTGCAGACAGACAGGCAGGCTGCTTGTCAGTATGGATCTGTCTGGGAGTTGGGGGACATCTTTACGCACTGTACACTCCTACAGCAGTTCAGCATCTGCTTGCACAGCAAACACACTGCATGTATATTAATCACAATTGGCTGGGTGCTCATCTTCAAGTCTTCAAACCAGTCTGGGGTGGGCGAAGGGATTGCTGTCAGTCAGGGGGTCCTGGTACCATCAGTCAGAGGCACAGACGCACAGACAGTCCTGGGGCTTGGCTACATTCAGTCATCAGCCTGGAACACACATGGTCAGGGGGCCTGTCTGATTGTTATCTGAGGACGGTTCAGTGGTCTGTCCTGTGCGACAGCCAAGAGCCTGGGGAATCATGTACTATTAGTGAAGAAACTGCAAAGACAGTGGTCAGGCGTCTGGCCAGTACAGCTTCGGGATTGTTTGTCGAAGTCGGTCAATGGTATGGATCAAATTCAGTCCTGGGGTTCCATGTGGTGATCATTAAGGAGGGTGCAAAGGAGGCCTGCATATGTAGCAGCAGGGGGAATCACTGGGATTGGGTTTATGGTCGGTATGGACTGGTTGGACTGAAAGGTCTGTTTCTGTGCTGTATGGCTCTATGACTAGAAGTGCCTTAATATTGGCTAATTAGAAACACAATATAAATGAACTGTGTTGTATTTGTTATAAGTGGTAAAATAGAATATCTATGATTGTGAAATACATGATCTTTTGTTACATTTTTAGCATGTGACCTAGATGATTCTTTGAAATATTGTGCTTTCTATGTGTCTTTGGAAATCTGCTGAAGTTAGCTCCTTGTTTTAATTTGCGAACTAGTCAGACCCTAAACTGACATTGCCAAGATCCAAGTGTGTTCATTGTCTCCTTTGACAGTGTGGAAAATATGGGTATATCACTGGAGCAGACTTGAAGTGGAGATGGTGGGAGGAGAACACACAATGCAGATGACGTTAACACCTGTTATCTGGGTTGCCCTTTCATTTCAAGCTGTTCCATGCTCTTTTCAAGCACACAGTTACAACATCTTTGAAACATTTATTAGGCAAATGCACAAACACAGGGGTATTGGTACATGCGAAGCACTGGACTGAAGATGTGCCAGAATAAACAAGAGAGCTCTGAAGCTTGCATTGTCATACATGGCCAAGTGTACTAACAATTGAGCAATTCCTTCAATGTAAACTTATTTCAGTAAATGGTATACAGCCATGATTCTGAGCTCATTTTTACTTAAAAATTTTTAGTTACAAAGCAATTTTATGCATGCTGAAATAAACTCTAAAGGATTAATTCCTACTTTGTCTAAAAGCCCAAAATTGGCGATGGTGATGTTAATGGAAGTAAAAATGAGGAGCGATGTAGCACAGGTGCATGATTCACTGACATCTATTTTAACTGTCATAGCAAGTTAAAATTATATCCTTTTGTCTCTCCTTACTCCAAAATGTGATGCAATATGTAAATGCCCATCCAGTTAATGACAGTTAAGAAATTGGTTATTGGACTCACTACGTGATTCTGCCAGTGGGAGACAGGCCTGTTTTCAGGGCAAAAATCCTTTGCACCTAGTAAGCTGAAATGCCTGCCTGCAGCCTGGCAGTTCCGATCTAAATTCTAGGGCAGCTGGAATGCATTTTTAGTTCATAAAAATAATTCTATGTCAACTTGTATGCTTCTGTTTCTGCTTTATTCACTGGGCAGCGAGTGCATGGTATATGTTCAGTTCAGTTGTCCACCAGAATTGTGGTTAGGATGCTTTGTATGTTAACAGATAGGAATTCACACTATTTGTAAGTGTTGGGTATTCTAAACAGAAGATTCCTTTGATAATGGTGTCAAAGGAGGATGCAAGTAGCAAGCAAAAAATAATCTTAAAGGGATGGATATTCATTTTGAGGATTGAAGATGGGAGTGATCTGTTGCATTGTGGATTAAGTACTTAGTGGTCAATATACACTTAACTTGGGACAAGAGTGGTTGGACATTAGGGAGAAGATGTCCTTTGAATGTTTGTATCTCACTCCTTGGCTCTTTTTCTTCACCACTCTCTGCTACAAATGTATTTTAAGGCTTAGATCCTTTTCTGCCTTGAGGTTTGAAGTTGCAGGAAACAACACCACACCAATGACAAATGGGAAAGGAGGTACAGTTGAAGCTGATGCTGTCTGCAGCTAGAAAGGAAGTGAAAAGTTGGCTTTAGCAAAGGATAATTACATGAATGAGGTGAAGGATTTGGGGAGCAGTTGATAAAGAAGCTAAAATCTTGTTGTGTGGTAACCTTTCATGCAGGTTATACATGGTGTCACTTATTAGAAATAAGTCTGCAGGAATAGTGCTGTGTCTGTGACTGGAACTTCTGGTGGATAGCTGGAACATGGAATTAATAGATAGGTAGTGTTTCAATAGAGATTCGAGATATATTGAGACGTTAATTCTGAAGAAGAGTTTTACATTTTAATTTTTGCAGCGTATCTCCGATTGAAGCACATAGATAACCTTTGATTGTATGCTCAGACATTACTGTACTGGCACCCAGTGTCTTGACAGTGAAATTACATGCTGTCTTTGGCAACCACAATACCAGATGGCTGTTGAAGTTACTCTATTTGACAGGTATGTTAAACTTGCAACAGCCGGTCAGCATAACCTACCTCCCAACATGGAGACACGTAAAATGAGTCTTCCCACTGACTTCGTTTATAATGCACTTTGCAACAACAAGGTTTTGAGTGCCATAATATTATTTGACAAACATTGAGTACCAATGAAGCTTGCCAACGACTTAGAAAAATTGTGCAATAAATTCAATCTGTCATTACCACAATATCCTGTGCTTTACCATTCTAACATTACCCATATTTATTATACTGTATGTCCAAACCTAAAGAGGCAGAGCTTTTTGCAGCGCACAAACAGGCCATTCAGCCCAATGTGTCCATGCCAGTCATCAAACGTCGATCCTTTCTAATCCCATTTTTCAGCAATATTATTTTATTATTATTATTATTAGCTAATATCTCCTAAGGCACTGTATAAGCTGACAAAGTGCTTTTGAAGTGTAATAGAGAAATCACTGAGACCAATGTGTGGGCAGCACAATTTACAGAGCACATTGAAATAATGACAAGATAACATAATTGAATTGTTGGATGATTTTAACTCCCCTCCCATTCCTCAGATGACATGTCCATCATGGGCCTCCTGCAGTGCCACAATGATGCCACCCGAAGGTTGCAGGAACAGCAACTCATATTCTGCTTGGGAACCCTGCAGCCCAATGGTATCAATGTTGACCTCACGAGCTTCAAAATCTCCCCTTCCCCCACTGCATCCCAAAACCAGCCCAGTTCTTCCCCTCCCCCAATGCATCCCAAAACCAGCCCAGCTCATCCCCTCCCCCCACTGCATCGCAAAACCAGCCCAGCGTGTCTCCGCTTCCCTAACTTGTTCTTCCTCTTACCCATCCCTTCCTCCCATCTCAAGCCGCACCTCCATCTCCTACCTACTAACCTCATTCCACCTCCTTGATCTGTCCATCTTCCCTGGACTGACCTATCCCCTCCCTACCTCCCCACCTACACTCTCCTCTCCACCTATCTTCTTTTCTATCCATCTTCAGTCTGCCTCCCCCTCTCTCCCTATTTATTCCAGAACCCTCACCCCACCCCCCTCTCTGATGAAGGGTCTAGGCCCGAAACGTCAGCTTTTGTGCTCCTGAGATGCTGCTGGGCCTGCTGTGTTCATCCAGCTTCACACTTTGTTATCTTATAATTGAATTGTTGTTGGCAAATGTAAATATTGACCCATAGATTGTGTAAAATTCTTCTGCTTTTCTGTTAATAAGTGCCTTTACTTCTTAATTTATTTGATGTGTAACTTAGATGGTGTGCTTATGGGAGTTTTGTTTTTGTCTAAAAATGCAGATTTACTTCTACTGGTGCTCCTGAGTTCATACAGGGACAAGCCTGTTCTCCACCCTAACTCTGAACTAAGGTCTCAGTGTTTTTGCACTTTTTCCCAAATTTGTCATGTTCTGAAGAAACAGGAATATCAGACTGCATCAGTAAACACAGCTCTGAGCAGGTTAATAACCAAGTTGTAGAGATGCATTAGGTAAGAGGAACTTAACCAAGCTCACAAGGTTCTAGAGATTTCTCTGAAATTGAAAAATTGCCTAAGTGTACATATCATAACATCAGTTCGCAGGGTGAAAGCAAATCTACTGGACAACCAACTATTCCATCACTCTGGTAACAAACAGTGTGCTTGAAAAAGGAAAGTTTGATTGTGAAAATATTCAGCTACACTGTAAAGTCAGAAAGAATGCACCTGGCAGCAGAGAGAATAGTTGAAACATGTTATACAAGGTGATGGTCTTTGGCAGAGACCCTAGATAAATTCTATTAAACAAACATTGTCAAACATAAAAGCACTTCCATGGTTCTTTGTGGGTAGGAAACAGAATGTTGTCATCAAGACAGATGTATTAAGAAGTTTAATCTTCCAGGTCTCAATGTTGCTGCTGTTTAAATTCCCTGAGGTATTACAGATAGGCTGTCAGAAAGATGAGCATAGGTACTGTGGCAGCACAAATTTCTTTTCTGAAAATGTGAGCACCCAATTTGTGGTTCTGCATGGAGTTGATCAGAACATGGTAATATTGAGAGGTATAGCAATGTGCAGTGCCCATATTTGGGCATGCCACTGTGATGAGTTGAGTCTGTTTTCTCATTTGCAGCAACTGAATATTCTCCTGATCGCATACAATTTCATTAAATAAGTTTTCTGTACAACCTTACTGAAATACATTTTTCTGAAGAGGGGCCTTGACCCG
The DNA here is from genome assembly GCF_030684315.1 of Stegostoma tigrinum. Lineage (NCBI taxonomy): Eukaryota > Metazoa > Chordata > Chondrichthyes > Orectolobiformes > Stegostomatidae > Stegostoma > Stegostoma tigrinum. The sequence continues at coordinate 84,761,470 of NC_081356.1, forward strand.
AAACGTCAAAGTTTCCTGCTCCTCTGATGTTGCTTGGCCTGCTGTGTTCATCCAGCTTCACACCATGTTATCTCAGATTCTCCAGCATCAGCAGTTCCTACTATCTCTGAAAAATATTGAATTGGGTTTTGATACATAGAATAACTACATGATATCTAAATATGAATTAAATTTATGTCTAAGCACAATGTGTTAACTTTTACATAAAAACAATTATTCATTTATGTTTCATTCCTGACTTAAATGTTTGTTGATTTTGTTGTCTTCTGGAGAGATTTTAAGTTATGATGTCAACTAGCAAGGATACTGGTTAACTGCTTAATTTTTAAACAGTATTTGTATACTCCAAACATGATTTGCAGAAGAGGAGTATTATTTTTATTTTGCATGGTGTCTTGTGTATTGTTAACAAACACTTGTTGATGTGGTGTTAGGACAGAATTCTTTGTGTTTTCCATTGCTTTGTTGCACTATGTTATTGGTTTTATATGATGGCTGAATGTATTTAATATTAACAGATCTTTGAGGTAATTCAACTTGACTTTATTGCCTTTCAAACTGAAAAAGTTCTATCGCTAAACTCCAAATCTGAGTACAGTCCTGTTTATGAGGTGCTATAAAGAACAGCTTCTCTGCTACATTCATTCAATAAGATGTGAAAGTTTTTGCCCTGATTTTTGAACACAGGAGCCACAATTCATAATGTCACCTTGTCTAGTCAGATTGAGGTGGGCAGCACCCAAAGTAAATTCACCTGACTTGTTTTCATGATTGTAATACCAACTGTCGCACTTCTAGTTCTTCCTCTGCTCTGGCTGCCACAGATAACCCCTGCACACAGCAGGAAATCTAGCTTCGTTGTAGAGGAAAACCTTTTCTTTCTTAAAGAATCTAAATAATTACTGCAACATAAAGTTTAATGGAAGGAAAACTCGTGGCCTCTGGAGGACAGATGTAGTACTGGAGGCATTAGTGGTACAGGTAGGAAGAAATCAAAATACAAGGTCCTGCAGGGTGCAGGAGATCCTGAAGAAGTGCCCTTAGAAGAGAATGAAACCAGGAAAGCCTGGACCTTGGGAGCTGGCATCAGTGCTACAAAAGGTTTAATTAATATGTGCAGGTGCTTATGGTCAGCTCCCTATTATCTAGCCACTATCCCATTCCATGTCAATATGTTGCTTCCTACACTACAGACATTTCTGTGACGCAACATTTGACATGGCACCTTAACTCAAATACATTCTGCAAATCTAAGTACAGTGCATTCACCAGTTATCCTTTACCTTTGGCATTTGTTGCCTCTTCAAACAGCTCCAATAGATTGATTAAACATGATCTCTCTTTTGCAAAACTGTGTAGATGATTCTCTATCTGATCTCACTCTGTCATCTGCTGTAAGAAAATTTCAAATCCAATCGTCTTCTGATTCCATGGTAATCAAGTTTGGTCAGAAGATTTTATGAGGAACTTTATTAAAGGCTTTTGAGAAATCTAGTTCTGTTATGTGAGTAGATTCCTCTCTTGCACAGCTTGGAACTTAGTCATTGACAGTCTGAAAAAGCTTTGTTTTGGCCAAAAGCCAAGCTATTCACTTGGTTATCATGAGCTTTCAAATGCTTCATGAATTGAGAGTGAACAGTATATTCAAGAAATTTTCAAATGATGTTGGTGGGAATAATGGCCTGTAGTTTCTCAGACTTTTATCTCCTTTTTTGAATGCCAATGTTAGCTTGTCTTATTTGTCCTAATAAGTAGCTGGTGTTGATTGACTCATTAGAAGAGTTGATCAATATTGAAGCCAGTGATCGGGGATGCCTTCAACATGTTACTCACAATGTAGAAGGCCTGGGTTCTAGGGACCATGAGTTGTTGAAAGAAGTAACACACTGATTGCAAAGACAGCTGTTATGAATATCCTGAATCAGCATGAAAAAGTCATAGTAGAATCTCTACAGTGTGCAGAAGCAGGCCATTCAGCCTATTGAGTCCACATTGACCCTCTGAAGAGCATCCCACCCAGACACACTGCCCAACACTTTAACCTTGCATTGCTCATGGCTAATCCACCTAACCTGCACATCTTTGGACTGTGGGAGGAAACTGGAGCACCGGGAGGAAACCCATGCAGACACGGGGAGAATGAGCAAACTCCACACAGACCATTGCTGAGGCTGGAATCGAACCTGGTTCCCTGTTGCTTTCAGTCAGCAGTGCTAACCACTGTGCCCACCATGCCATCTAAAGTACTTGTTAGCTTTTATCTGCAATTTTTCATAGAGGACACTAGACAGCAATTATGTTTCAAATAACAAATCTAAAACTGATTAGAGGAACTGCTAATGTACTTACTTGTAGGTCAAAAGATTTGAGGGCATTTGCTATCTTTCATACTTAACCACAGACATTTTGCTAGTGGCTTATCTTACTGAAGAGTTATTTCCTGTTGAGTTCTTAATAAGCAATTCTGTTACAATTATGTTCATTTTGAATAGATCTTGACTCAACAGGCAGTAGAAGGGAGTGGCACTTGTGATAGATGTTAAAATGTTGATTATAACAATCTAGAAAGGTCTTCAGACATGATTTTATAAAGCTGTTGGTAATGCAAAAAATTGGTGAACTAATAATTTGAATGAAGGTAGGCATGAACTCAAAAAAATTACCTGTAGAGTTTGACCTTGGGGTCTTTTGCGCTGGCTAGAAGGAAAGGGTGGAAATGTTGTGCTCATTCAGTTCACTATTTTAGAGATGTGATGGTATTATGTCGGGGAGGGAAAACCGAAGAAACATATCCTCATATAAGGTGTGAGGAAGTTTGCTAGCTTCTGTTTTTTAGTATTTAAATGCTGAGTGCTTTGTGTCCCATTCAAGGGTTTGACTGAGTGTTTGTGGTTAAGTTTAGATTATCAACTATCTGGTTGATGTATCTTAACTGTGTCTGATATTTGGGCTTAGGGACTTAGAAATGAGCCCAAATATAACCTGGGTTCATCTTAACAACAGTCTTAGGTGGGGACTCCACATTCAGTAGATAACATGCAAACCAAACAGGGTTCTAGAATTTCTCAGGAAGAGTCTTTGATATCATATAATCCATCTGTTGCTTAGTATAAGAGGTAGGGACAGCAGCTGTACAAACAAAACTAAGCCCATCATCTAATGCTAATAACAGCATGAACATTATTAGACTCGAGGTGCTTACAGTAGAGTGATTTGTTCATTATGCAAAGGTATACAGCTTCCTGATAATCATGTCTGAAACACATCAGTGTTTGCATAATTCTGGCATTACATGGTTATATTTGCTTTCAGCAGAACAAAGAGACATCAGGAAAAGAGCAATAAAAACTCAGCAGGAAGTAAGTGAGTTCTCTTCACGGGCATTTATTTTTTCCACGCCAACACCTCAACCAAGCCAGGCCAGCCAAACAGCCCTTTCTCACACAATATATATTTTGATTCCCTTTGAAATTTAGTATTCTTGCATAATGTCCTAATTAGCGTATATTGAAAAGCTTTAATAGCATCATTGTTTTTATCAGCCATATTTATGTTTTGTGTTGGTTCCTAATCTTGTTTCTTTTATATCTACAAAATCTGGAACATTAAAACATCATAGCCCTTTTAAAGTTACATGATATAGGAAGTTACAAAAGTCTACCACTTGCATTTATTCTGTGATGTTTCTTTAATAGTTAGTAATAGTGCACTGTTCAATTGATATGGCTCTAATTTTCACAGTTCAGGCTGAGAAATATTTGTAAAAATTGGCCGTATAAAATTGAGCACATAATTTATTAATGTACAAAAGTTACAAGACAGAAACAGCTATTTGGCTTAGCCCATTTGTGTCAATATTTATCTGAAAATTGGATGCTGCAACCTTAAAATTTCCTGCTACTTTGCCTTTTTTTTTGTTTATTTAGCAATACCATGACTTGTTACATTTTCGATTTTCCTTCATTTGTTCCCAAATAGCATAAGCTTCCCCCAAGTCGCAAGTAGAGTGTGAGATGTTGTTTTTCTTGCCTGTTCAGAAATAATAACTTCTTGAGAAATAATCCATAAAAATGAGAGCGCTTTCAGTTGTGCTCTGCTGGTCTACAACATTTTTAGCAGCATCAAACGGGATCTTATAGCCCAGTAATGAAAGACTGATGTATAAGGAAAGGCATCATGTAAATACTAATGAGGGACAAACAAGTGTGTGCTTACATTCTAAAAGTAAGTGCAGACTTAAAATGAACCTCAATTATAGAATTAACTGGCCAGGCCTACTGTGAGAAGCTGTTTGAATCAAATTTGCAAATGTATATACGGATTTGAAATTAGTGTAATCTTGAAACAGAAAAACAAGTGATATTGAAAAGATTTAGATAGCAATTGGAGGACAATTGAAGCACAGCAACAGTGACAGTAGTTGCAATATAGATAAATGCCCAAGATAGTTTATTGACCTAGTGTTGTGAGTCAGAATCTTGACCCTGCACGCAGGATTTTTTGATTGGGTAAGTCTTCTTGCAATTAGGCGCTTCCTTCCATCTGTAAAAGGACTGCATGATTCAAGCCAAACACATCAGAGTTGTTGGAGGCAAATCTCAGCAGACAATCTTTTAAACAAGCTGAAGCATTTGTAAGTACATTAGAAATCTTAGCAGAGATTTGTATATTCCTTCAGTGTACAATTTGTGCCTCTTCTTCAGAGGTAATGAACCATGTATGGCAGAAAGCAAAGCAGGAGGGAAATCTACACAATGTGCATAGACAGGTATATAAGCATTATTCACGCTGGAATGATTATCTTTAATTGGTTACCAAACACTCACAACAAAATGCCAGCCCAACTACAAGGCCCCACAGGCAGATTTATTCCCAGAGGGTGTACATTTGCACCTGCTTCAAAATGGGTTCTGTGCTAAGTATGGTAGATGATGACCAGTGATTTATGGCTGTTTGCTATCTCCAATGACTTGCTACTCTCTATATTCTGAAATAACAAGGTGTAGAGCTGGGTGAACACAGCAGCTATTCAGCATCACAGGAACAGAAAAGCTGACTTTTCGGGCCTAGACCCTTCTTCAGAAATGGGGGAGGGGGAGAGGGTTCTGAAATAAATAGGGAGAGAAGGGGAGGCAAATCGAAGATGGATAGAGGAGAAGATAGGTGGGGAGGAGCCAGTAGAGGTGAGTGTAGGTGGGGAGGTAGGGAGGGGATAGGTCAGTCCGGGGAGGATGGACAGGTCAAGGAGGCGGGATGAAGTTAGTGGGTAGGAAATGGAGGTGTAGCTTGAGGTGAGAGGAGGGGATAGGTGAGAGGAAGAACAGTTTAGGGAGGCAGGGATGAGCTGGGCTGATTTTGGGATGCAATAGGGGAAGGGGAGATTTTGAAGCTTGTGAAATCCACATTGATACTATTGAGCTGCAGGGTTCCCAAGCGGAATATGAGTTGCTATTCCTGCAACCTTCGGGTGGCATCGTTGTGGCAGTGCAAGAGGCCCAGGATGGACAAGTCATCTAAGGAATGGGAGGAGGAGTTGTAATGGTTCGCGACTGGGAGGTGCAGTTGTTTATTGCGAAGTGAGCGTAGGTGTTCTGCAAAGCGGTCCCCAAGCCTCCACTTGGTTTCCTATCATGATGACATGATACCACATAGAATTCAAGCAGAAACAATAATGAAAGTAGTAAAGACCAAATTTAGGGAAGGCTTCCACCTATATTTGAGCAGTCTAAAAGCAAAATGCAACAGTTGCAGGAAATCTGAAAATAAAGTAGTAAAAGGCTGGAAATACACACCAGCTCAGCCAACATCTGTAGAATAATAGGACTTATTGAAGACAAGACTCTGGAGGAAAAGCCTACTAAGTTGGCTCAGAGCTTTTAGTTCCAACAGAGATCTGGCACAAGCAGGCTGGGGCAGATGGCCTTCTTCCACACTGTATTTTTCGATTTATTCTCATTACACTAAGAGAAAAAACTGTGTGCAGGAAATGCCAGCAGCCCTGAAATGTCACTTGAGATCTCCCTATCTCCTGTTGCAAAGTTTCTAGTAGATGAGTAGAATATTTAGTGAGTTGACCTCAGCAACTGTTAATGTTGTATGTCTGGGAGTTCATCAAAGTTGTGACAGGATGTGGGGGCACTCCTGGATCAGAAATTTCAAGGTCAATCATTTTAAATCATTGTGGGATTACAGAGGGTAAATGGTGCACAAGCAAAACGTTCAGCCCAACTGGTTGTTGTTGGCATTTTGGCTCCATTCAAGCCTCTAACTATCTTTTTGCATCTAAATGGATCATCACAACCTCTGTTATCCAAAGACCCCCCAAATAAGAGGGCTTCTCCATGAGTCCCCTGTGGAGGACATCATGTTTCAGCGGATGGTCTCTTCACAGGGCTAAGGGACACCTCACAATTGGGAAAGTGTTAGTGGGGGCAAGTGGAGACCCCTTAGCTGGGTACTTATGTAGTTCTGTTAAGCTTCGGTTGGTGAAGATATCCACCATCTTCCCTGCCGCTGTCGAGATGATATGTGGGAAAGTGATAGGTGTGCAATTCCCTGCTGTGACCTCATCATTTTATAGGCCTCCCAAAACATCTCTAAAAGGCTGGTCCATTTCAAAGCTATGATATATTGTTGGCAGGGATCCTTGCCTAGGGAGCACAGATCTATAAAATTTGTCTCTTTGTGTGGATTATGTACAGTTGATAATCTCATCCTTATATTTTAAAATCCCACTTTTCTCAATATATGTAAATATAATATAAATATACTATTTACATTCATCTCCTTGTATTATTTCTAGTTAAAAATATACTAATTTGTTAAGATCACATTGAGTTTCCAGATGTAGTGGTGGCAATCAGATTATTTCTACATCTTTTAACTATGTACACAAATGAATGGCATACATTAATAAGGTGACCTGACTATCCAAATATTTGCCTGAAAAGATTACTATTGCTCGGAGAGAATATATCCCACTTCAGAATCTAGAATTCAGAGTTGCAATGCACACATCTTTCTCATGTGAGCGACTGGAAATCTGAGGATAGAACAGAAGGTTAATAGAATTAACTGTCATTTCTATCCTTGCATCACCTTGCTAGCCATTATAGTCACTTTCAACTGTATTAAGGTGCCCCGTTGTAGCATAGGTTCTCTCTCCATTTCCATGGTGGGTTCTAATCCTCATCACAGATTAATCAAATATTGACTGGCTCATGCGCATCGTAGTTAGGGATGTATTTCTCATCAAACTATCAGTTTAAATGATGGTCTCTCTTTTATGTTAATTGATATTGCAAAGTCATAAAAGCCAGTGAACATATTGTCAGGGAAGGAAACCAATAATTTACAAACCAACAATACAGGATCACAATATATGAGTTGAAAACATTTAAAAACTCTTGACCCTTTATAATGTGTAATAGTTTAGGTAAACAGGAAGGTACTTGTTACATAGAAGCACGCAGTCTGAGAACAATTTAATTCTTGGAAACTAATTATACTTGCATTTTTTTAACCACAGTGCGTACTGAATAGTTCAGTTTACTGTTTCAGATTAACTTCAGATCATATTTTGATCATAACAGCATTGGTTGAATTCATATGCATTGCAGTTAATCACCTCAAATTAGTTATACATGAAAGGCAACTCAAACCAATTGAATTCTTGGGATTTCTTTGTTCTTGTATGGGATGTGGACTTTGCTGGCAGGGCCAGCATTTGTTGCCCATCTCTAGTTGCCCTTGAACTGATGCAGTCTAGTTCATTTCAGAGGTAAGAGTTTGCCATAGGGATTCATAGCCATACCTGCAGAACATAAGACCAAAAGAAAAGAACATTAGATAATAAAGTGTGAAGCTGGATGAACACAGCAGGCCAAGCAGCATCTCAGTATGCTGCTTGGCCTGCTGTGTTCGTCCAGCTTCACACTTTATTATCTTGGATTCTCCAGCATCTGCAGTTCCCATCATCTCAGAAAAGAACATTAGCCTGGAGCTCTAGATAACTAGAGTACTGACATGACCATTATGCTGCCGCCTCCCTTTGATTGCAGCATAAAATTATTGAAAAAAGTAAAGCTGTTAACAATGAATTTTAAGTTAAACTTACAAACTCTGATGGAAGCCAAATCCAATTTGGAAATGAAATACGTAAAGTCCAGAAACACAAAATAATCAGTGATTCCCAAGGTAAAAGAGCCTCCTTAGTGAGACATAGCATCTCAGATACGAAGTAACTCAAATGCACAGAAAATATTGACATTTGGAGGGAATAGATCAATACTAAGTTTATTTCTATGGCATATATTTTTGTTGTAGGCAATGGTAGCCACTCACACAATGTTGACTGGGATCAGAAAGAACGTTGGGATATGATATACAAATTGCCATGTTCAGAGCAATGCTTCATATCTCACCAACTGCTAGAATGTTGCAGGACTTAAACTTTGAACAGAATACATGCTGTTGAACTTAAGAGTGAAAATATTGTGCTACATTGTAAGGGTTCTAGACTTGCTTAGCTGATGGCACGTTTTCAGTTAAGGTTATGCCCATCTCTGATATTTAAGACATTGGTTCTCGAACAAGACTGATCTGATTGTAGGAAATCTTTGCTGTGCATTTGTAACAAGGCCTGTAAGACAATTGCATGCCTAGTATTTAACCAGCGATTTGCTCAGAATGTACTAGAGAGGGGCATGTCTCTGTATGTTCCTTTGGCAGTTTTTTGTCCTTTGACCTTCAGTTCATAAATGTCCTGCATCACAAAAATGCCAATAAATACAAACTACTGAAGGTGCAGTGAGATCAATGGGACATGGGTGAATGATGGAACTAGCAGGCCATCTCCTTAACAAGAGAAGAAGCAAAAGCTTGGATTAACTTAGAGACAGAGGAAAAAAAAGAAATAAATCTCTGAGAACAATTAACTATCTGCAAAAATGAGCCACCTTGGTTTGGAGTGTTGTCTTTCTAGGCCAAAGGTTAGGTTGTGTTGAAAGAAACTAAATGTCAACATGTAGTTGCATTGTTAAATAACAGTCCTAACATTTTTTGGGTGTTTAATTAGTTCGTAATGTGGAAATGCAGCAATTTCTTGCAACTCCTGGGAGGTTATGGGTGAGCTGCTGTTTTTACAAAGATAATTGGAATGTATGCAAATCATCTGGCACTTTGTGGCTTGTCAGACTTCAACATTAAGAGACTTTGTTCAAAGCATGCAGAGATAAAGGCAAGGCATTCAGGACAACGCACAAATCTCCAAACATCCAGTCTGCCCAACCCTTCAATCACTACCTGCCTGCAGTGCGACAGAGTCTGCAGATCACTCATTGAATTCGTCAACTACTTGAGAGCCTATGGGACCAGAGCTGGAACAAATAATTCTCTAACCTATCTGACTCCCTGATGAGACATCCAATGACTGTGATATAATACTTGTTGCACTAGTATTTACCAACACTCTTCCTCACCACAAGTACAGTGAAAGGCAGATCTTTACTGAAGAGAACTGGTGTTTCATACTCCATGACAACTGTAACTAACAGCTCAAATATGGAGCGAGAGATTTGAGGTGGAATGGAATCTGCTTTCATTCAAATCCTATCCACATATAAAGCTGGAGAAAACAAACTTGTTGACTCATAGTGCTTTGCAAACCGGATCAAATTATGGAGAATGCTTGAAGTGCCTTTCTTTTTGGGGTTAATTCAAGTTGTTACTCCTACAGAATTGACCTGGAGTATGTAGGAATTAAAAATTCATCTCCAGATGCTGCTGTAAGTAACCCAGGTGAAAATTCATGAGGTTGCTAAACAAAATATGTTGTTTCTTCTACACTTTACTACTTATAATTGTGATAGGAAAAAGAGGGTTCTTGGCCAATGGCCAAAGTTCACTCATTTGGGTAATGAGTAGTCTTTTCATTTTGCAGTTGGCAGGGGATGTGCTGTGAGCATGGACACGATGTACAACCAATGGTGTGAGTGTGCAGCCAGACTAGTAGAAGTTAGTAGGACATGTTGAAACCCCCAGGAATACATTCAACTCGAGTTGGCAGTCCCAAATTAATAATTTTAGTTGATGTTGGTCTCTTAAAAATCTAAAATTTTTGGATAAAAATTGAGCTGCAACTATGAATGTGCAGAGGGCCAAAGATAAACCGATTGCAGCTTTGTGTTGATTCGGAATATTTTGCTGTATGGTATCAAGTTAATGGGAAGTTCATAGCCTCTTATGACAGTACCACATGCTTCATTCTCCTGCCCTGTTGGTAGTTTATTTTTTAATGCAAGCACAAGCAAATATTTATGAATGTAAATTGGAAAACAAAAGTTATGTGCTATCTCTTTCATTTCTGTGCCAGTTTCATAGAACATAGAACATTACGGCGCAGAACAGGCCCTTCAACCCTCGATGTTGCGCCGTCCTGTGAACTAATCTAAGCCCATCCCCCTACACTATCCCATCATCATCCATTTGCTTACCCAAGGACTGTTTAAATGCCCATAATGTGGCTGAGTTAACTACATTGGCAGGCAGGGCGTTCTACGCCCTTACCACTCTCTGAGTAAAGAACCTGCCTCTGACATCTGTCTTAAATCTATCACCCCTCAATTTGTAGCAATGTCCCCTTGTACAAGTTGACGTCATCATCCGAGGAAAAAGACTCTCACTGTCCACCCTTTCTAATCCTCTGATCATCCTGTATGTTTCTATTAAATCCCCTCTTAGCCTTCTTCTCTCCAATGAGAACAGGCCCAAGTCCCTCAGCCTTTCTTCATAAGGCCTTCGCTCCAGATCAGGCAACATCCTGGTAAATCTCTTCTGCACCTTTTCCAATGCTTCCACATCCTTCCTGTAATGGGGTGACCAGAACTGCACGCAATATTCCAAGTGAGGCTGCACGTTCGTAACACTTTGCAGTAATGATGCCATGGTGAAGGAACAGTGCTATGAAAGCTTGTGATTTCAAATAAACCTGTTGGAATATAACCTGGTGTCATGTGACTTCTGACTTTGTAATAATGTATATTTCATATATACACCGAAAAAGAAATCACAGCTTCCTGATTGATTTACACTATTCATGAGCACGCTGGAAAAATTATTTATGCTTCACAACCTGTTGTTTGTAAATGCAATTTAGACACATTGAACAAAAGCTTAAAATACCACGCAATGCGGCAATCTGTGTTTGACGCCCATTATATCTTGCTTTGGAGTTGTAATTTATCAGTCAGTCACATCCAAGTAGGACTGCAGTATGTATGACACCAAACTCAATGATTTGTCATCATATTTGTGGCCTCTGAAAAATGTGTGTTTAATAGGTGTTTTCAGTGTAGATTCTTGTGCATAAACATATTAGAACTGAGAAAATGTTAGTCTGAAAGTGTATTTCATTTATCAATAAAATTGTGCATCAGGAGTCACCTCTCAACTTTCTTCTCTCCAATGAAAACAGCCTCAAGTCCCTCAGCCTTTCCTCATAAGATTAACTTCTTGATTAGCCTAGGTCTAATTTCTCACCAGAAAAGTCTCATCAAGTGCTCAATAGGAGCAATTGGCATTCTTATCACAGTCCCATATGATCAATCACTGTTGGTTAATTGTGTATATTAATGATAAACTGATTTCCAAAATGAGCAAACTCCATTTGCAGTAAACTGAAGAGTATAGTTATTACAGTTGCAGAATACAATGGCATATTTTATAGAGGCTGTGTTGTATTGTAATGAAAGACACATTCTGTTTACATTTTTGTCTATGCTTATCAGAACATTTTAAAAGAAATACCAGAGTAAAAAGTGAACAACATTTCTATTGTGTGAGAGGAAAGCAATACTCACTTTCTATTCTACTTTCTAGCTCGGTAGAGTATTTCTTAATCTGTAGGAGGTTAAGAAGTGTAGATTGTGGGTCTACCAATAACACATAGGATGCAGTAGTTCAAGAAGACTTGAATCTTTGCCACACATTGCCACCTTTTCAAGGACAATCAGGTTTGGGCAGTAATTGTGGGCCCAACAAGTGAACATGCCACGAGTGAATAAAAATATACAACTGAACCTAGGTATCCTGTCAATAAGCTGCTGAAGGTGAACATGTTAGCCTTTATCAAAGAGGATTTAAGCACAGGAGTAATGATGCCAAATTTTACTTGTTTAGGAGCTTGGTTGGTCCGTATCTGCAATTATGATCTCCCTATTTCAGGAAGGATATTATTGCCATAAAGCCATGGATTCCACTGGATGACACAGTGGCTCAGCAGTTTGCACCGATGTGCCAAAGCACCATTGGCCCAAGTTCAATTCCACCCTCGGACAAGTGTCTGGATGGAGTTTGAACATTCTCCCTGTGTCCATGTGGATTTCCTCTGTGTGCTTCAGTTTCCTCCCACAGTTCAAAGATGGGCAGGTTAGGTGGATAGGCCACGCTAAATTGCCCATGATATCCAGGGATGTGCAGTGTAGGTGTATTGGCCACGGGAACAGGTGGGTCTGGGTGGGATGCTCTTCAGAGGGTTGGTGTGGCCTCAGTGGGCTGAATGGTGTACTTCCACACTGAAGGGATTCTGTGAAGATGTGGCGCGTGTCAACTGTTGATTGCAGATTCTATGTAAGTTTATTTTACAATCCACCAGGACACTTTAACCATGTGCACATTGATTGTCATGCCAAGCATGACTTCCACTTTGGAAGCCATGCATCTAGAGGAATTTGCAAGCTCTTGGCATGTGTGCCATCTTGTTGCATCAAGTTTCAGTTTGGCCCAGTTGGACCACTATTATCAAAGGGTAAAGTAAGTTTTGTGGTGGCAATGAAAACAAATGAACAAAAATATACCGGGAGCTGATGTACACACCAATATATTACAGTGCTAGGAACATAGGAGGCCTTTCGGCTTATCATGTCCATGTGGATTGTCTGCGAGAGCAGCTCAGTAATCCTGCCCCTCTGGCTTGTTCTTTTTTTCATCAACCTGTACAGAGATGCTATTCCATACTTATGGAGCAGTTGCAACTTGAGCTAGGCCTCCCAGTCCAGAGGTAGAGGCACTATCACTGTGCCAGACTAGGAGCACTTCTTCAAAGTCAAGGAGTAGATGAAAGAATATTCACTTGATGACTGATCTGGTTGACAGCACAACCAGCATTGCAAGAGCAGCTCCATACTAGAACTGTAATGACAGAGATAGGAAAAAAAAAGTCCTTTGTTTGCAATGTAGTTTGGATTTTATAAGGCCCCACAATAAATTATAAAATGATTGAGTAAGAGGAGACAGAAATTCCACATTTAACCCATCATGTCTGTTCCAGCACTTTCAAAGAGCTTTGGAAGAGTTATAACTCCCACTCTCACATGTCATTCTTCCTGGACTTAACCAACTTTTCTCTCGAAGTAATTATTCAGTTCCCTTTTGAAAGTTTTTAGTAAAGCATGCTCTTCCTCTCAAAGTTGTGCATCAGCCTTGATAATATGCTACCATATTCTCAACTCACAACTTTCTCTGTGCTGTTAAATGGGTCAACCTGAAATGCAGGTTAATTAATCTTAATCAGAACATCCTGCCTGTTACATCTTTCGTACCTTTGATAGGTATTTGATACTATCCGCACATTTTGATGCAAGACACAAACCTTGGTGATTGACATATTGATAGTGACCAAGTAACTGTTGTCAAATTAGATTGTCAAAATAATCTTCCCATTTAAACTGTGGATATGATAAAGTAATTCAAGTGACTTGTTTCATGAAATCCTCCCGTTATATAAACTTGAAGGACCAGTTACAATCATTGTTTCTAGTTTAAACTACAGCTTGTAATATAAGTTATACTTATTTCTCGTGGATAAGTTTCTAAACTAGTACAAATGCAGTATTATTGGCTGATAGTGATGTCATGACCCACAATGGATGAAAAACATAACACACTGCATGTTTAATCTGTATGCATTGCAAAAAGCAGCTGAGTCACAGACAGAAAACCTTGATCAATTTGCCAGAAAATGTGTCTGCGTTTGACAAAAATGAGTGTTTGAGCTAAAATTGAACAGACATTTTGAGTTGGAGCTATACCCTGCTGCAGAAGGTTGATCTGTAGTTGATGTCCTTCAGTATAAAAGTCAATTGTTGTTATGATAAACGCTGACCACAGATATTATCTGCCATTTTAATCCTAAATACAGTATTTGTTCATTAGTTTTGCTTCAAAAATAGAATTTTAATAATCCTAAAGTTTATAGAGCATCTCCAATTGATTAGACTGTCAGATGTTTGTGTGCTCATATTCAGATAATGAGGAACATTTGAAAAATAGCATTTAGTTTGCCTCTTCGTTTGCAGGGGTGACAGCACTAGAAACTAGATATTATACTAACACCAGAACCTTGATGGTGGAAGCAAATAATTTCATTACAACGTTAGTCTGTTTTTTACATGAATTTAGGAATCCTGCGTATGTGCAGATAAGTAAGCTACAAACGTGTTCAAGAAATAGAAATTAAAATGGAAACACTAAATGATTTTAGATTTTAAGATAGCGAGCATCTACTAGATATAAAAATATTGCATTGAAAATTGTATCAATTTTGACTGGACAATGAGGGAATCCTAATACAAGGCAATTTTTTGAATGCCAATTACACTGGTTTTAGCACTGCCACTTGGTAATAGCAGTAAGGTATTAAGGCAGCGCCTGTGAAGGAGAAAACAGAGTTAATGTTTCGGGTCCAGTGACCCAGTTCTGTGGAAGGGTCACCAGACCCGAAACGTTAACTCTGTTTTCTCCTTCTCAAATGCTGCCAGACCCACTGAGCTTCTCCAGCAACTTTGTTTTTGCTTTTTTTTTTAATTACTTCTGTGGGAAATGCCATGATAACATTTTTGACAGCAGGTGAAAGACAATGAATTACAGAAACAAGAACTGAAACCTTATGGAGGTGATAAGGGTTTTGGCAACTGGCTGGAGAGATTGTAGCGGCCGGTATTGTCTCTTGGAAGGTCCACCACATCTTGCTCCACTCAGGCAGTTGACAGACCAGCAGTGGGTGTCCCCTGGGAACAAGGACCTTGGAAATGGATGCCAGTCCAGAGCTGCCGGCCAATCAGAGGTCTGCAGTTGTACTCAATGGCAGTGTCACCAGCGAGAAGGAGGCTACCGTCAGTACAGCTGTCACGCAAAGCTAAAAATTGTGTCTGGATCTCAGGTCAGAGATGAGTTATGGCAAGAGGGAGTTTTGGGGATGAAAGTCATGGAGATGAGTGTGTGTGCACAGGAGGGTTGGCAGTAAATGCAAGGTGGGGTAGCTGTAAGTAAACTTTCTCCTTCCCGATGCCAGTTCCTAAATCAGGAACCAAGTGCCCTTCCCACCTCCCAGGAGTGCATTAGCAACCGTGCTGCTGCCTGATTGTGGAACTCCCTGTTTGGTTATGCCTTGTGACCATTTGCAAATTAATACCAGTAGTAGTGGATGAAGTCTCTAAGTATGCATTAATTACAGGAAAGCATGGTCTTTTCTACATGGGTTTCCTCCAGGTGCTCTGGTTTCCTCCCACAGTCCAAAGATGCGCAGGCTGGGTGGATCAGCCATGCCAAAATGCCTGTAGTGTTCATGGGTGTGTGCATTATAGGGGGATGGGTCTGGGTGGGATGCTGCAAGGGGGTGTGTGCACTTGTTGGGCCGAAAGGCCTGCATCCACACTGTAGGGAATCTAATTTAATCTAATCTAATCTACAATGGACTTGATCATGTTAATGATGAGAATATGGCTGGGACCCATTCCTCATTCCTCACCTTCCCACCTGATTAAATGCCCTTGCCCCCTCCCTTTGCCTCCCATGCCCCCCCCCCCCCACCCCCCACACAGCACAAAAACATTTTGCTTCAGGACCATAAACAAGCTGTTGTGTCAGTAGAAAAATGACTATGTGCCATTTGTTACTGGTTTGACATTTTTATAAGTAACTAAGTGTGAAACCCAGGACTTTGAAATTAGTTTTACAATTCAGTTTAACATTGCTTCATAAGTATTTTTGTGACATTTACTTTCCAGCATTTCTCCATAAAATTTAACTTGTCTTCATCTTAATTTAAAGAGAAGCTAAGTGTTGAGTTTCCCATATCTCTCATCCTTTGTTTAACCTACCTAAGGTTTTGGAGTAGGCCTGTAGCTCGGGTTGTGGGTGTTGAGGTTGGTTGGCTCGCCGAGCTGGTTTGTTGTTCTGCAGACATTTCGTTACCGTGCTTGGTAACATCCTCAGTGCAGCCTCTGATGAAGGAAACCCAGAAGTGAGGAAATCCATCGCTACAGACCCCAGAGTTTAAAAGCCGGGTGGGAAAACACACCGACGCTTCATCAGAGGCTGCACTGAGGATGTTACCAAGCACGGTAACGAAACGACTGCGGAACAACAAACCAGCTCAGCGAGCCAACCAACCTCACCATTAACCTACATAGTTCAGTTTTAATGTTTCTTCCTTGATCAACCTTCTTAATACAATTCAAGTTGAAACACTGGCTGCCAAATTTCAGTCTGTTATCATATAATTAAAACTTGAGTCATACTAAAAAAACAGACACATTTTGACAAAGCTTTGTCTTGCACAGACAATTTTTTGGTATTACTCAATTTCTGCACTACTGATATTACAATTATAATTGAAAATGCGTCAAAAGTATTCTTGTATTCTCTAGATGTTGGATTGGTGTTCAAAGCCTGGCTGTTCGAGGTGTTCACCAGATCTGAGTCATTTCTGCCAGGATGAAGAGACAAAATTAGTGAAGTAGTAATTCTGTATCTGATTTGCTTTATTCTTCCATACCTTTTAGCAACTGGTTCAAACACAGAGCAAACAATAGATAAAGATGATGTTAGCGAACTAATCTGTCATATCTGGGGTGAAGTATGATACAAACAGACAAATAGAGATGTAGATCTGCAGCAATAAATCATGTATTTACTCACTAGTTTACTCACATATATATAATGAAGATTTCAGAAATAGTAGGAACTGTAGATGCTGGAGAATCTGAGATAACAAGGGGTAGAGCTGGATGAACACAGCAGGCCAAGCAGATCACAGGAGCAGGAGAGCTGACGTTTTGGGCCAAGACCCTTCTTGAGAAATTTCTGAAGAAGCGTCTAGGCCCAAAACGTCAGCTCTCCTGCTCCTGTGATGCTGCTTGGCCTGGTGTGTTCATCCAGCTCTACAACTTGTTATATAATGAAGGTAATCTTTTTATTATTTATTCATGAAATATTGACTTTGCTGCCTGGGCTAGCATTTTTGCCCATTCCCACTTGCCTTTGAGGAATGGCTTGCAGCGTTCAAGAAGCCAGGATGTTTTTACCAGGATGTTGCCTGGTCTGGAGCGAAGGCCTTATGAAGAAAGGCTGAGGGACTTGGGTCTGTTCTCATTGGAGAGAAGGAGGCTAAGAGGGGATTTAATAGACACAAACAAAATGATCAGAGGATTAGATAGGGTGGACAGTGAGAGTCTTTTTTCTAGGATGATGATATCAGCTTGTACAAGGGGGCATAGCTACAGATTGAGGGGTGATAGATTTAAGACAGATGTCAGAGGCAGTTTCTTTACGTAGAGAGTGGTAAGGGTGTGGAAGCCCTGCCTGCCAATGTAGTTAACTCAGCCACATTAGGGGCATTTAAACAGTCCTTGGATAAGCATATGGATAATGATGGGAGATAATGGGAACTGCAGATGCTGGAGAAGCCAAGATAATAAAGTGTGAAGCTGGATGAACACAGGAGGCCAAGCAGCATCTCAGGAGCACAAAAGCTGTCGTTTCGGGCCTAGACCCTTCATTAGCGCTGATGAAGGGTCTAGGCCTGAAACATCAGCTTTAGTGCTCCTGAGATGCTGCTTGGCCTCTTGTGTTCATCCAGCTTCACACTTTGTTATCTTGGATAATAATGGGATAGTGTAGGGGGAGGGGCTTAGATTAGTTCATAGGTCGGCGCAACATCGAGGGCCGAAGGGCCTGTTCTGTGCTGTATTGTTCTTTGTTCTATGTTATATGTTCTAAGCCAACTCACCACAAACCTCTCCAGGCCAACTGGGGGTAGACAACAAATTCTGGCAAGCAAAACTCATGAATTAATTAGGGAAATAATTAGATGCAAAAGGTATATAACTGAACTGCATTGTTTACCCTATACTGAATACTAGGTAAGTAACTCAAGTGGCATCAGAGTGTGAAAATAGTGCACTGCATTTATAGAATTGGGCTCAGGCAATGTCTTGTCAATACAGGCTATTTGTGTGCAATGTGGGACATCCAGTTCTGTAAACGTTTGAATAGGAAACTACATTTATCTGTTAATACTGCATTGAGTTGCAAAGGGTATGCTATATGGAAACAGATCTTTATGCCCAACTAGTCTATGCTGGTATTTATGTTCCGCTTGAACAACCTTTTTCTCATCTAAACACACATCATGCCTATTTATTCACGTCTCCATCACGTACTTGTCTAACACAAGTTGCTTCTCCATTCCATATTGGACTTCTTCCTGACTCGTTTATATCGATGACCTATCATTGTGCTACTCCTCACAGGTAGAAACATTTTTTCTGTATCAACTTTATCAAAACCTTTCATAATTTGAAAGACTGTGATAGGGCACAACTTTTTTTTACAAGAGATATGAGATATAGCTTGGTAATCCTTACCAGAAACACATAATCCATGCACGCCTGTGAATCTTCTGACATCCCCAGTACCTCTATGTTTTTTTCACAATATGATAGCCAGTACTGTATGTAATTGTCTAAATGTGGTCTAAACAAGAATCAAGGTTAAAAATCACACAACACCAGGTTTTGTCTAACCTGAAAAGAGAGATTTCCCAAACCATTACCATCTCCATAACACTTCCACGGAGCACGAGATTGGTCCAGGAGGATTCCTATATCAGTGGTTAATGAAACAACAGATGGAGGTAGAAGTGAATGACTGACTCTGAAAGGGATTAAGACAACAAAATGTGAGGCTGGATGAACACAGCAGGCCAAGCAGCATCTCAGGAGCACAAAAGCTGACGTTTCGGGCCTAGACCCTTCATCAGAGAGGGGGATGGGGTGAGGGTTCTGGAAAAAATAGGGAGAGAGGGGGAGGTGGACCGAAGGTGGAGAGAAAAGAAGATAGGTGGAGAGAGTATAGGTGGGGAGGTAAGGAGGGGATAGGTCAGTCCAGGGAAGACGGACAGGTCAAGGAGGTGGGATGAGGTTAGTAGGTAGATGGGGGTGCGGCTTGGGGTGGGAGGGAGGGATGGGTGAGAGGAAGAACAGGTTAGGGAGGCGGAGACAGGTTGGACTGGTTTTGGGATGCAGTGGGTGGAGTGGAAGAGCTGGGCTGGTTGTGTGGTGCATTGGGGGGAGGGGACGAACTGGGCTGGTTTAGGGATGCAGTTGGGGAAGGGGAGATTTTGAAACTGGTGAAGTCCACATTGATACCATTAGGCTGCAGGGTTCCCAGGCGGAACGTGAGTTGCTGTTCCTGCAACCTTCGGGTGGCATCATTGTAGCACTGCAGGAGGCCCATAATGGACATGTCATCTAAAGAATGGGAGGGGGAGTGGAAATAGTTTGCGACTGGGAGGTGAAGTAGTTTGTTGCGAACTGAGCGGAGGTGTTCTGCAAAGCGGTCTCCAAGCCTCCACTTGGTTTCCCCAATGTAGAGGAAGCCATACCGGGTACAGTGGATGCAGTATACCACATTGGCAGATGCGCAGGTGAACCTCTGCTTAATGTGGAATGTCATCTTGGGGCCTGCGATAGGGGTGAGGGAGGAGGTGTGGGGACAAGTGTAGCATTTCCTGCGGTTGCAGGGGAAGGCGCCGGGTGTGGTGGGGTTGGAGGGGAGTGTGGACTGAACAAGGGAGTCACGGAGAGAGTGGTCTCTCCGGAAAGCAGACAGGGGTGGGGATGGAAAAATGTCTTGGGTGGTGGGGTCGGATTGTAGATGGCGGAAGTGTCGGAGGATGATGCGTTGTATCCGGAGGTTGGTGGGGTGGTGTGTGAGAACGAGGGGGATCCTCTTTGGGCGGTTGTGGCGGGGGCGGGGTGTGAGGGATGTGTTGCGGGAAATACGGGAGACTCGGTCGAGGCCGTTCTCGATCACTGTGGGGGGAA
The DNA here is from genome assembly GCF_030684315.1 of Stegostoma tigrinum. Taxonomy (NCBI): domain Eukaryota; kingdom Metazoa; phylum Chordata; class Chondrichthyes; order Orectolobiformes; family Stegostomatidae; genus Stegostoma; species Stegostoma tigrinum. The sequence continues at coordinate 84,781,635 of NC_081356.1, forward strand.
AGTTGCAGTCCTTGAAGAATTTGGACATCTGGGATGTGCGGAAGTGGAATGTCTTGTCGTGGGAGCAGATGCGGCGGAGGCGGAGGAATTGGGAGTAGGGGATGGAATTTTTGCCTAATGGTATCAATGTGGACTTCACCAGTTTCAAAATCTCCCCTTCCCCAACTGCATCCCTAAACCAGTTCAGTTCGTCCCCTCCCCGCACTGTACCACACAACCAGCCCAGCTCTTCCACTCCACCCACTGCATCCCAAAACCAGTCCAACCTGTCTCCACCTCCCTAACCTGTTCTTCCTCTCACCCATCCCTTCCTCCCACCCCAAGCCGCACCCCCATCTACCTACTAACCTCATCCCACCTCCTTGACCTGTCCGTCTTCCCTGGACTGACCTATCCCCTCCCCACCTATACTCTCTCCACCTATCTTCTTTTCTCTCCATCTTCGGTCCGCCTCCCCCTCTCTCCCTATTTATTCCAGAACCCTCACCCCATCCCCCTCTCTGATGAAGGGTCTAGGCCCGAAACGTCAGCTTTTGTGCTCCTGAGATGCTGCTTGGCCTGCTGTGTTCATCCAGCCTCACATTTTGTTATCTTGGATTCTCCAGCATCTGCAGTTCCCGTTATCTCTGAAAGGGATTAGGTATTTTACAGTAATGACTAACAGCAGCAACAATGTTTAGTTCAGGCAGAATGAAGGGCAACAGTTAAAATGTTGTAAATAATTACTCTTATGTTTAGTAGGTGCAGAAAGAAAATCTATTGAGTCAAAATTGTGTTTATGAGCATTCAGGGTAAGTGGGAATCTGTTGGGAGAGGGAGAAAAAGAAGCAGCATACTACACGGGGATGGAGAAAAATTTGATTGTCGAACTTGGCATCTTTAGCTCTTATATAAATAGATGGGACTCTTTCTGTCAGAGCCTACTGGACACGTTATAACATGGTTTCTTCTCAATTCATTTCAGTAATGCCTTGAGGGCTAGTAAATGTATAATCTTGAAGTTTACTTTCACTGTGCAAGTGAGCTCTTGCAGTCCAATGTCAACTATCTTTTAATACAGACTTTTTTCTCTGAGTTCAGTCATGGAGGTGCCTATTGACATAAAACCTTGTCTGCCACATGTAGACCTGGTAAGCTTAGATTTTAATGTGTAATTTTCGTAATTTTGGTGGACAAATTAACGTGGTAAGTTTTAAATGATGCATTCAGGCTATGAATGCCATTACAAAAACCACGACCCTTGCACTGTACCATTAAAAAAACATGCTTAAACCAGAACACAGTAAGAATTAAAATATGTGCATACAACTAGAGTTGGAGTGTTGGAAATGCTGCCAGGATTGAAGAGTTGATTAACATGGCTGGGACTTATAATTGATTTTCCTCTCGAATGCATCATTGGGTAACATAGCAGACTAAAGAACAGCACCTGCTCATTAATATCCATGCATGCATGATTTGGGTTTCACAAGTACTTAACAATATAAAAAAGCTAAAATGGGAACCTATCTTTAGCTGTCACTTGAACATTGAAATGAATTAGTATCTAGCACATTCTTTCATGTAAATACTCATCAATAATTTCACACCAAACTTGTAGCTGTGACCAGGTTTTAAAACCAATATTGATCAAGAGATTCATGTCGCACATTGGCTTTGAAGAGACCAGTACAATTACTAAACTGTTATGTGGATGATGTACAATATACGGATCTTGGATTAAGTGGCCATGAATTGTATTCGCCGTATGGGTACTACTAAGTAAATCATTTTCTGCCTTGTTGAAAATATAGGTTTATGTTAAGTATTCCTCCAATAATAATAATATTTCAATATCTCACCAAAGTGGGTATTCTTGTGTGATTCTTAACAATTGATATTGGCAGGCCAGCTGAGGAGGATATGGCTTAGTCATATGCTTATTGATCAGTCTCCAAAAGCTTACATTTCTACAGCAGTCTCCACATATGGTGGTGTGTCTTTTGCCACAGTAGGGGTTAACATGGTATTTAAACATCAACAGATGTTTGTTACAGCTCACTAATACATAAACATATTATGTTTACAGGCATTTCAGTTCCTGGGTTAACAGCAAGCTATTTGGTTACAAGAGTAGCATGTATCTGTCAGTATATCATGTTTCAAATTTTTGAGTTAGGAGTGAATCTGAGACCTTTGAAATTTCACATCATGTGTTACGATATGATAATGATATCATGAGCATGTCGCTAGAAGTTATACTGACATATTAACTGTGAGAGGTAACACATCATACAAAATTTCCAATGTGGGGATTGAAAAAGTTGGTGTCATGCAGAAATAAAACAGAGAAGGAGCTGAGAAATTTCATCACATGCATTCTGGATGAGGAGGATCCTGTGGTTTCTTCTTAAAATGGTAAAGTCCGCATAACTTCTGATGTAATGTGCATCATTTTTCCATAATAGAGAACTAAGGTAGCATCCATATTAAAAGAAACGCTTCAAACTATATTCATTCTTTTCAGGGTTCCCAAGGAAAGTATAGCTAGGAATTTATTACTGTAAAAATTTAAAATGCATTTATGTGGCACCTTTAACAGATAAAGTAAATCAAAGAGGGATTTAGACAAAATGATACTATTAATAAATTGTAGATTAATGCATGTTGGAATGATACACAAACAGGACATTTTCAGGTGGAATCGAGAAAGGGATTTTAGATTATTTAATTGCTGAGGAGTGACAGGTGATAAATGGTGCATTTAAAAGTTCAAATAGGAGATCGCAAGATATGGATACAAATTCACTGTCTCCATACTGCTGTAGAGGTGGAGAGGAGAAACTTTGTCAAAGTCAGAAGTGGTAATGATGACAATTGTATAGAGTCAAAAACTAAGCTTATAGTCAAATATGAGAACAAGATTGAAATTAAACTCATTTCACCCGAAGCAATGGTTGTGTTAGGGGAAGGAGTCAGTGGCAAAGGTATGGAGTTTGCAGATAGGGCCAAAAGTGGTCTTCCTGATCATTAGTTATAGAATAGTGACTTATCCAAGTTGGGATGCTGCTAAAGCAGTCATAGCACAGATACATTATACAGATTGAGAAAGGTGATAGGCCTGGGACTAATCAAGTCATGACTTGAAGCTAACCCCTTGTTAGGCCAATGTTTGGATAAGGGAGAGTAAGAAAAATTACTACTGCCTCATTGTAGGGAAGATTGAGATTAGAAAGAAAGATAAGTCGGAAAGTCATACCTGGTATTAATAAGTGGATAACAAGAGTGGATGTCCACTCTCATTACTAGGAATTAGGAAATGACATCATATTCAACAAGTTTGCAAATAAAGGGAGGTTAAAGATGGAATCATGGAATCATAAAATCCCTACAGGTTGGAAACAAGCCCTTTGGCCCAACACGGCCCTCCAGAGCATCCCACCCAGACCTATCCCCCTTTAACCCCCCCGCAATCTAGGCATCCCTTGAACACTACGGGCAATTTAGCATGGCCAATCCACCTAACCTCGTATCTTTGGACTGTGGGAGGAAACTGGGGCACCTGTAGGAAACCCATGCAGACATGGGGAGAATGTGCAAACTCTACACAGACAATCGCCTGAGGGTGGAATCGAACACATGTCCCTTGAAATCTAATATAGTTGCGCTCCTATCCAGAATCATCTTTGCAATCCTTTCCTCTACATCTCTGAAACTTTTCGGAGGCCTATAGAAAACTCCCCACAAGGTGACCCCTCCTTTCCTGTTTCTAACCTCAGCCCATACTACCTCAGTAGACGAGTCCTCATCAAACGTCCTTTCTGCCACCGTAATACTGTCCCTGACTAACAATGCCACACCTCCGCCCCTTTTACCACCTTCCCTGATCTTATTGAAACATCTAAACCCCAGAACCTGCAACAACCATTCCTGTCCCTGGTCTATCCATGTCTCCGAAATGGCCACAACATCAAAGTCCCAGGTACTAACCCATGCTGCAAGTTCACCCACCTTATTCCGGATGCTCCTGGCATTGAAGTAAACACACTTCAAACACTTTCCTGCCTGCCGGTACATTGACCTTGAAACCTTATTCATGGCCTCACTAGTCTCAACCTCCTGTACACTGGGGCTACAATTCACCCTGCTGAATTAGTTTAAACCCTCCCCGAAGAGCATTAGCAAATTTCGCGCTCCCCCCACCCCCCAGGATATTGGTACCCCTCAAGTTCAGGTGTAGACCATCCCATTTGTAGAGGTCCCACCTACCCCAGAATGAGCCCCAATTATCCAGGTATCTGAATTCCTCCCTCCTGCACCATCCCTGTAGCCATGTGTTCAACTGCTCTCTCTCCCTATTCCTCACCTCGCTCGCATGTGACATGGGTAACAAACCAGAGATAACAACTCGGCTTGTTCTAGCTCTAATCTTCCACCCTAGCTCCTTGAATTTGTGCCTTACACCCCCATCCCTTTTCCTACCTATGTCATCGGTGCCTATGTGGACCACGACTTTTGCTGCTCCCTCTCCCCCTTAAGGATCCCAAAAACACGATCTGAGACATCACAGACCCTGGCACCTGGGAGGCAACACACCAACCGTGAGTCTGTCTCGTTCCCACAGAGTCTCCTATCTGTCCCCCAAACTATGGAGTCTCCAATGACTAATGCTGTCCTCCTCTCCCCCCTTTCCTTCTGAGCAACAGGGACAGACTGTGCCAGAGACCTGTACCCCATGGCTTACCCCTGGTAAATCGTCCCCCCAATAGTGTCCAAAACGGTATACTTGTTACTGAGGGGAAGGGCCACAGGGGATCCCTGCACTGTCTGCCTGTTCCCTTTCTGTCCCCTGACTGTAACCCATCTACCATTTTCCTGTACCTGAGGTGTGATTACCTCCCTGTAACTCCTCTCAATTACCCCCTCTGCCTCCCGAATGATCCAAAGTTCATCCAGCTCCAGTTCCCTAACGCGGTTTCCAAGGAGCTGGAGTTGGGTGCACTTCCCGCAGATGTAGTCAGCAGGGACACTAGTGGTGACCCTTACCTCCCACATTCTACAGGAGGAGCATGCAACTGCCCTAACATCCATTCCCACTGTTCTGAATTCCCAGACTATTGAGGGAAAAAAAACTAGCAACCTTACCAAATCAGCACTCAGATCCTTTTCTTTTGGTTAGTGGAGGAGGAGGATGGGTGGGAGACACCACCTAAGTAGTGTTTCGGGCAAAGTAACTGCCCAAATATATTACGTCACTTACTCAGCCGTCCTGTATTCACTGCTGCTCAGCACGCGTTCTGCCTATTCACAAGGTAAGGCTTTTATAAACGAAAAGCTTACCTTCCCAGGCTGCCCTCGCACTTCCTCCCGGACTCCCGCCACTGAAACGCCACAGTCATGCGAGGTAAGACTTTTATAATCGAAAAGGTTACCTTGTAACAATCTTGTAACAGAATGACATTGATTCTACAGTGCAATATTTTATGCAATATCAAATTCTTTACATATCATGACTTTTGCAGCAAATATTAGATACATTATCTTTTTCTAATGTACAAATAGTTCATAGCTTTTTAATACAAGGCATATGGTTTTATGTGAGATAATGGGAACTGCAGATGCTGGAGAATCCAAGATAACAAAAATGTGAGGCTGGATGAACACAGCAGGCCAAGCTCCTGGGGCGCTGCTTGGCCTGCTGTGTTCATCCAGCCTCACATTTTTGTTATATGGTTTTATGTGACCACTAAAGGAAAGCAGTGTATATAGCCTTGGTGATAACATTACATTTGTTGTTATTTTGTTCTCCTTAGAGAACTCCAAAAGGCCATTAATGAAATGGATTCTGCTGGAACTGAAAAACCATTTTCTTGAAATAAAACTAGCATAAGGACAACTAAAGTTACTTAAAACCCAAAACAGCAGATTAGCCTTTCCCAAAAATCACAGCGCCATGACATTAAGTAACACTAGAATAGCAGGAACCTGGTGCAGACCCCAGTACTGAACTGTGTGTAATTTATTACCCACAGATAAACTTTCTAGGATGATCAGTTCTCAGAATGTACCATCTTAATGTAGCTTCAACTATTAATTTTCCATTCTGGCTGGGTAGATTCAAACTGTACTTCAGTAACCCACGGCCTTACTTGTATCGCATACATATTCTCCATGTGACAAAAATGCCGTGTAACATGATGCACATTATTATTACCTTTATTTAAGCTATTTTCTGATTTGGACATCATTGTACTGCAGGTAACTTTTTGTTAGACCTTCAAGACTTCCAGGAGACACAAATGAGATCAGTATCAATTGGGACAAACTATATGCACATCCATATCCTGTTTCAGCCCCTAACCCACCATCTCCAGCTGGTTAAAACTTTTAACTCAGAGACAGTAAGAACTGGAGATGCTGGGGTCAAAAATAAAACAGTGTGGAGCTGGATGAACACAGCAGGCCAGGCAGCCTCAGAGGAGCAGGAAAGCTGACGTTTCAGCTTGGGACCTTTCTTCAAAAATGGGGAGGGGGAAAGGAGCTGAGAAATAAAGAGAGAGGAGGGTGGGGCTGGGTGAGGTAGATGGGATGGTGATAGGCGAGTGCAGATAGGTGGTGGTGGGGATTGTTCAGTGAGGTGGGAGGAGTGGTAGGTGGCAGAGAGGATGGACAGTTTGTGTCAGGTCGAGGAGGTGGGGATGAAAGGGAGCGTGGTCATGGGATGAGGCCGTGGGTGGGGAGATTTTGAAACTGGCAAAATCCAAATTTAGGCCATTGGGCTGTAGGCTCCTGAGGTGGAATAGGAGGCCTTGCCCCTCTAGTTTGCGGCTGGCGTCACTGTGAGACTGGAGGAGGCCCAGGATGGACATGTCACCCGGGGGATGAGTTCGTGATTGGAAGGTCGTGTTGTTGGTTGCGAACAACCCGCAGGTGCTCTACTAAATGGTCTCCAAGCTTCAGCTTGGTCCCACCAATGTAGAGGAGGCCACATAGGGAGCAGCGGATACAGTAGACCAAGTTGACAGATGTACACGTGAACCCCTTTCTGATGTGGAAGGTTTGTTTGGTGCCTTGAATGGAGGTGAGTGGGGAGGTGTAGGGGCAGGTGTAGCTCTTTCTGCGATTGCAGGGAAATGTGCTTGAGTTGGTGGGGCTAGTGGGGAGTGTGGAGTGAATGAAAGATTTGTGGAGAGCGCGATCCCTATGGAAGGCAGATAGGTGTGTGGAGGGAAATATATCTTTGATTGTAGGTTTGGATTGTAGGTGGCAAAAGTGGTGGAGAATGATACGTTGGATACAAAGGTTTGTGGGGTGATATGTGGGGACAATGGGGACTCTATCTTTATTTTTGTTGGTGGGAGGGGATGTGAGGGCAGAAGTGCGGGAAATGCAAGAGATGTGGTTGAGGGCATTTTCAATCACGGGAGGGGGTAATTACGGTCTTTGAAATAACAGGACATCTGAGACGTGTGGGAGTGGAATGCTGCATCTTGGGAGCAGACACAATGGTGGTGGAGGAATTGGGAGTACAGGATCGTATTCTTGCAGGAAGGTGAGTGAGAGGAGGTGTCGAGGTAGCTGTAGGAGTCAGTGGGCTTTAAATAGATGTCGGTTTCAAGGTGGTCACCAGAGATGGAGATAGAGAAGTCCAGGAAGGAGACGGAGGTATTGGAGATGGTCCAGGTGAATCTGAGATTGGGTAAACTGTGTTAGTAAAGTTGATTAATTATTCAAGCTCCTGTTTTTATTGAATTACCCTGCTTCCATTTTTATCCATTGTATCTGAGATCACCAGCATAAGGATCCTTTCTTTTGATCGTTCAGTTTATGCTGATTAAATATAATGTGAAAATTATTGCAGAATTTATATTGTAAATTTATGTGCAGGCTATTGAAAGGATGATCTACATTGTTAGTTTAATTTCTCCCGATGTAATTTGATGCACTGTGTTATCTATTTGATAGACTTTGAAAGTTGAAAGCTGATTTTCAAGTGATTAATTTGGACTTTAGTGTGTCCCGCCACATGTTGTATAAGCAACAGTTCCTGTTAATGTCATGTTACTCACACAAGGCTCAATTTCAGAGGAATAAAGAACATATTTTTAATGTTCCCAGAGGCACTTCTTCAATTCTTGGCCTCAGTTTTAAAGGAAATCTAATTCAGAGCTTAATGAATATCAGATCTTTTCATTAAAAGAAATCCACACAAAAGTTGTTGTTCTGGCTAACAAACTTTTAGAATTTTGGTATGCGACCAAGTCAGCATTTGGCAGACGGTGAAGTGTTGGGCACAGCATGAAACAGTGTGGCTGGCTTTGACTTCATCATATGAAGTTTTCAACTTTAAAAGTTGAACTAAAAACTCGTTGCAACTTTTTTTGATATTTATCAACTGAATTGCTGCAGCTGCTCACTGTAAATCAGGTGAATGTAAAAGATCCAATGGCACACTTTTGAAAAGGTGCAGGAAGAATGGGATATTTCACCCCGTGTCCTGGCCGATAATTATCTCTCAACCCACATTGCTAAAGACATAATACCTCATGGTTTTTCTTGCTATTTGTGATACCACCTTGTGTGGAACTTGACTGCTGTGTTTCCTAATCTTAAATCAATGGCTACACTTCAAAGACACTTACAAGGAAGAACTTTGGAAAGTCCTGTGGTCATGAATAGTGCTAGTTAAATGCAAGTTCCTTCTTTCTTTCTGCTACGTTTTGGTGAAGCAGTAGCAGGGTAGTTTGAACAGCTCTGGGCAAATTCCTTTCCGTGGGCCCTGCCTCAACAGCTACTCACTGTAAGACAGAAGATTTATTGAAATACTGAGCAGATATGGCAACTCTGTCAGTTTTTATTTTGGATTTCCAGCATCTACAGTGCATCGCTTTCATAACCTTTAACTTGAAAATATTTTTCTCTAATGCTCAGTCTGTGACCCTCATGAACAAGCAGAAAATATCTTTAATTCCTTAACCACTCAAAACCTTCCTAAACCTTAAACAATTCAACTAGCTTTTCTTAACCAAAATTATGCTATTTTCAAAAAGATCTGTAACTTGTCAACATGAGCTAATACAACATCAGTTTTTCAATAGTTTAAACTTGTCTTAATTTGTTTCATGCAAATCTGAAATAAAAGCTGGGAATTCATATTAGGACGACTAGCATTAAGTGATAACATGGAGATTTGAAAATATTCTCTGCAATTTGAGGGAAGGGCATTTTTGGAAAGGTGTATTTGATGCTACTTTATTGATGCACGTTGATAGAAAACAGAACTGGTTCAGCTCTGTGCTGTATCAAAAGTAGGCGCCACTGATGTTCTGAGTGAGCTGCAAGTAGAAATGTCAATTTGATATTACCTTCACCCTAGTTTTGCTAAGAATCCGGGAAGCAACCTCGCACAGCATTACCACATATGTACAGACATTACTAATGCAGAAGTACATGATTACTTTTGCTAATAATAACATTTCCATCAGATGTCTTTCCTGAAGTGATATATAGCAAAAACTTGATTTTGGCAATCACAGTAGACTTTCGTATTGAGCATTGTCATGTTCTTCTTGCTAACCTCTTTGCTACATGAATCTTCTGATACGTTCAAAAACATCCTAATTTTAAGTAACGAAAACCAACTGGAAGTACGCAATAGACTGGGCAACTGCAATAGTTAGTTAAAGTAATTAAGTTTCTGTTTTGCAGTTATTCATAGAAGTAGTAACAGATGTCATTTGAGACTTTATCTCAACTTGAGTTAACATCTCAACTTGTGTTTCACAGATTGGCTTCAACTAGCCCCATGCTTCACACATGTAGCTCATATTATACAATGAATAAATTACATACCAACTCGTTGACATATGCCAACAAATGTATAATATAAAGAATAAACAAATAAATTGATATCTGTGAAGGGTTATATACTATCGGAGTTTCAACTTTAGTTGAATGAAACAAATCTGATGGACAAATTGGGTGCTTCAAGTTAAATATAGAAATGAATAAGCTAGAAGCCAACATAAGCCAATTTGCACCTTGAAAATGCTCCTCCATTCAGTAAGATCACAGTTGATCTGTTTATGGCCTCAACCCACTTTTCTATCAGCAATATGCTTAGTAGTCAAGAAAGAACTGTTCGTACTAATTTTAATGAAGAAGTGGTCAGCATGAGTAAGATGTATTGCTGAGTTAACAGAAAGCACTAAAAAATTGGCATAATTATACGTTGTGATAAAATGGGCTGAGGGAAACAGCTTCCTCCAGTAGGGGAGCATTGAATACAGAAAAAGTGACCTTAAAGTTAGCGTGAGTCAGTACAATGATGATGTATCACACAATAGTGATCCTTCACACAAAGGAGAGTGAAAATCTGGAACTCGGTCCTTAAAAAAAAGCAGATGATGCCAGAAAATTATAACTGATTTTGAGCGATTTTTGTTAGCTAAAGGGTGCTATAGGATGTTGGAGGAAGAGTAGTAAACTGAGTTAAGCAGATCAACAATAATTTATTTAAATTCTGGAACAGGCTGAAAGGGCTGAATAGCCTATAATTGTTCCCATGTTTCTTCTTATGCCCTACCAGACTTCCTATCTCTGTTTGCTGCTTTTCAGGAGAATTCATGCTTTACAAAAAATCATAAACCTTTAGTGAAAAGTTGATTTTGTCAAAGTAATGCCAATTTTATCAACAATTAATTTAAGCGAATCTTACAACCACATGGTGCAATCAGCAAATTAATGTTTCATGCCAAGTCAGGCATAGAGTTAATGATCTTAATAAAATAGATTACTTTCTGGGCTCACTCTCCCATCTGCGCCACTGTTATTTCGGACAGTAAACCAGGTCTAGGCATTGTGGCTGGTTTTACATTGAAAATGATTTTGTAAAGCAGTTTCTGACAATTCTTCTATAAGTCAAAGACTGAGTGTTACTTATTCTGACTAAAATTAATCATATGGGTAATTTTGTCATCCATAATTATTATATAACGTTTTAAAGAACACATTAGAGACTCACCATCCAGGAAAGACTATAGAAAGTATTTGTTTACAAGATTTTGTCCTAATTAGCTTTAAGTCATACCGTAACAAATAACAATTATGGCCTGTTGACTTAGAGTGTACAAGAATCATATCTGGCTTCACAGCACAAGTTGTCAATGGGCCATTGTTTCCTACCCTTCAGAGATTTGCATTTATGCAATACCTTTCACCACCACAGTGCATCCTAAAGCCAGCAAATACTTTTTTTAAAATATAAGGCATAAGATTTAATGGGGGACTTCTCCATCCATTAACTCCCACCCTGCTCCTGTTACACACTGCAGGAAGCTCCATGGGGTTGCTGGCCAACCTGATTCATCAGTCACTTCAACATACTGGACACTGCCTGAGCTCAGCAGTGGGCACTGCTCTGACAAAAGGAAGATGCTGGAAGAGGAAAATGGCTGCTCAAGATTGTAGATCTCAGAGTTTTCAAGAGTGGGCAAAAATCTCAGAAGTCATAGAAGTGGGGACAGATTGCATGGAAGGATTGGGATGGCATCTTGGAAAGGGATGCCCTTGATGCATGCAGAGCACCCTTTGAATGAAATGCCTCCCTTCGATGTGACCTTAGTTCATGTATGCCTTTAAATATTGCCTACCCACTTCCATTGAGCTGCTGACTGACTTTGTTGATCCTGAATTATTTACTTTATTTATGATGGGCTGGTTCTGCATCTGCTCACCTTCTCCTATGGGGTTCAGTTCAGGGGTGAGTGGGAAAATGGGGCTGTAGCCAACTGACCTATTTAACATTCCTCACACCGAAAATACCCTGAAGTGGAAAATATGACATTCAATCTGTATGCAACTTGCTCCTTCAGACAGCAAGGAGATGACCTAATAATAGGGGTCAAATTTGATTCTTTGGGAACATAGAGCACAATAAAACCCAATCTATCTGGTGTCCTTCAGTGAAACTGGTCAACCTTCCCAGCCAAATCATCTGCACAATCTTATTAGGAGTGAGTCCTTGCAACTCTTGGCTTAGAGAAAGTAAATCTAGCTCTTGAAATTCACTTCAAGATTTTCATACATGTAAATAAATGCCAATTATTTTGTTGCTCCTATTTTTTCAATATAACAGAAGGATACTTGCTTTGCTTTTGGACTATCCTTGCATTGGTACACTGAGTTTGATTTTGCATAATGCACAATGCCATCACATCACGACTGTAACATTTCATCACGCATTTTAACACTCAATGATAATAGGCTTTACAGAAAACATTTACACGGGATGTGGGCTTCACCGGCTTTTATTGCTAAACCCTAAATGTTGTTGACACGTTGGTGGTGAGCTGTCCTGCTGAATTGCTGCAGTCCATGTGCTGTAGGTATATCTACTGTTAAGAAGGGAGTTCAAAGATTTTGACCTAGCGACACTGAAGAAATGGCACTATACTTCCAAATCAGCATCGGGTGTGACTTGGAGGGAACCTTGCAAACCAATATGGAATTGTACTGGGAGTTTGTTTATACTTTGGTTAATGACCTCAGAAAGGTGATAATAAGCTATTAGTTTAGTAGAATCTATAATGTCCAAGTTGTTTCTAATATAATTCAAATGATTTTGGTTCAGTTTGAAGGAGACCTGACTGGGGTCAGAAGCAAGTGTAGTATCTCTTAGAAAGAAGTTTGTTTAGAGCAGTTAAAGAAGTAAGTTACCTCTGAGAAAGGGTGTAATCTTTGAAAGTTCTAGACCAGAAATATTTGGTCATAACTCTGCAGATTATTAAAAGATCGAAGGAAATCTAAGTTCTGTTGTGTGAGTGGTCATGGGAAAAGCCATCATTGGTCACATGTTGGAACTGAGAAGATGTAGCTGTATCAAATCTACAGATTGGACAGAAAGGAAAAATATTGTTTGGATTTTGACTACCTGTAAAATTATGGTGTTGGAGAATAGACATGATGTTTTGAAATTTTTCAAACTGTAATGCATTTAGACAGCTCAGTTTCTTTTATTTATATTATTTCTGTGTAATAAACTTCTGCTTTACTGTTACAACCAAATCTGCAGCCGTGTGTGCATATGTTTCAGTAAAAGAATATTATGTATCGAGGCAGATTAATTCTGGGATCTGATTTGCCGAGTAGTAACATCAGCTGGCATCATCACAGTAGTTTGTGTTCCTTGATGCCACTCTTTTCCAAATGGTGTCCTAATGTCAAGGTTAGTCACCTGCACCATCACTTCTTGAGGTCAGCTCTTTCATGCATACTTGTGCCAAGGCTATAATGATCGGACCAAGGCTATAGTGAGCTCAGGAACTCAGTGGGCATGAAAAAACTTAAATTGAGCATCAGTGAGCAGTTTAAAGACTAAGGACCCCAATTGATGGCAGAGTAAGAAAGTCACCCATCGTATTTCTGCTCCAAACTAAGTTGGAATTGAGGCAGGAAGTTGTTGGATTCCTACCTAGACCTACCAGCCTGATTAAATGCGTCTCATTTTCCAAACTTTCCTTGGGGGGGGGTCGTTAAATTCCTGTCTTATTTACAGACGTTTTGACAGAATTGGAATAGAATTGCAAAAGTTGTTTTTGAAAATGTGTCCTAAGAACTCTCTCCAAAACTGTACTGTCTGTAATAGTACTTGTTGTTTTGATCCTTGATAACTTCTAATTTTTTTTATCCTTTTACAGGTGTCTTGTTCACTACCATGCTGTTTGGTCCTGCATTTGGATTTATGCTGGGTTCCTTGTTTACAACAATTTATGTGGACGCTATCTTCATTGACACAGGTCAGTCTTAAACATTGCAAAATGAACTGTGATGTAAAGAGTAAATCACACTGTTGTGCAAAGTATTGCTGCTGTATGAATTCATCAAAAAATAAACATGCATTTGTTAACTGCCAGGATGCTCCCTTCCCTGAACTTGTGGGAAATGTAGTGACATCTTATCTTTTGTCAGAATCTGCTAGACAGATTGTGCTGTGAAGAGAAAGCATCATCACAGAAAACACAGCAAATACTTTGTGTGAAATGGTTTGAAATATTCTTTAGATTTGACGAGATGTTATATAAAGATGCATTTTCCTTGCACTGATGTTATTACATGGTTCCAAGCCAGATTTTCACAGCTGGCGCCCTCAGTGGACATCTAAGGTGAAGGAATAACCTTTGGTGCTTAAGTTGGTACATGCTTCAATATCTCCTGAGAACTGGTTCAAAATAAGCTTTATTAGAGTTCTGAGAGAAAATTCGTGATCCGCATGACTTAGTAAGAGAGTCTGTTATTGCCTGTCATTTTGTCCTATAGGCAAAACGGGATGGCAAAGAAAAGAACTTCCATATATGCAGCACCTACCACAGCCTCAGAATGTGACAAACTCTTTATAATCAAACAATTATTCATTGAATTGTTGTTACTGGTGTAATTAGGAAACACTTGTAGCCAATTGGTGTAGAGCAAGATCCCACAAACAACAGTGATAAAGGAGCAGATCATATCTTTGGTTGATATTGGTTGAGGAGCAGAGATCGGCCAAGCTAACAGAAGAATTGTGATCAGAGATAATGGGAACTGCAGATGCTGGAGAATCCGAGATAACAAAGTGTGAAGCTGGATGAACACAGCAGGCCAAGCAGCATCTTAGGAGCACAAAAGCTGACGTTTCGGGCCTAGACCCTTCATCAGAAAAGGGGGATGGGGAGAGGGTTCTGGAATAAATAGGGACAGAGGAGAGGCGGACCGAGGATGGAGAGAAAAGAAGATAGGTGGACAGGAGAGTATAGGTGGGGAGGTAGGGAGGGGATAGGTCAGTCCAGGGAAGACGGACAGGTCAAGGAGGCGGGATGAGGTTAGCAGGTAGAAAATGGAGGTGCAGCTTGAGGTGGGAGGAGGGGATAGGTGAGAGGAAGAACAGGTTAGGGAGGCGGGGACAAGCTGGGCTGGTTTAGGGATGCAGTGGGGGAGCGGGAGATTTTGAAGCTTGTGAAGTCCACATTGATACCATTGAGATAGAGAGGTCCAGGAAGGTGAGGGATGTGTTGGAGATGGCCCAGGTGAACTTGAGGTTGGGGTGGAAGGTGTTGGTGAAGTGGATGAACTGTTCGAGCTCTGCTTGGAAACAAGAGGCGGCGCCGATACAGTCATCAATGTAACGGAGAAAGAGGTGGGGTTTGGAGGATTCTGAAATAAATAGGGAGAGGGGCTTTTGTGCTCCTAAGATGCTGCTTGGCCTACTGTGTTCATCCAGCTTCACACTTGGTTACCAACAGAAGAATTCCCTGGTTCTTATTTTAGCTTGTTCTATTTGATCTTTGCAGCCACCTGAGATGAAAAGCAGGGTCTCAATCTAACACCCCCTGTGAATACTGTTTCTTATTACAGCACTCACTGAAGTATGAAGCTGAATTATGGCCTCATGACTCTGGAGTGGGCCTTGACTTCCTGACAGATCCAACTTAGAAGTTAAAGAGTTCCTATTGCAAGAAGGCAGAGAAGAAAATAGATCAAGAAAAAATGACAACTAGAGAAAAAAATCATCAGAACATGCAGAACTTGAATAGTGCTGAGATAAGGCGCTTAAATTTTCTCATTTTTCACTCAGGCATTTGCAAACATACCAATAGAAAGAGACATAACATATTTAGACTGTATGAGAAGAGTGTTTTTTATAGATTAGCAAGTAGATTTGATTGGCAAACATATTGATAGGGAGAATACACCAATTGGATGATGACTGACAGTTAACTGCCAGGTTTTGGTTAGATTTAAACCAAGCAAGTTGATTCAGATTTGTTCTGCCATAACCCTTAGAAATGAGAGCTATATGTATTCTATAATCCTGACAAGTGAGGAAGAGAATGGGCTCAAAATATGTACTTGTGGATGTAGGAAGCTACATATATTTAAACATGGGAGCCTATTCCTTGCAGGCAGAAAAAACATGTATATACATTGAAGCTTTTTCAACTTAACATAATAGTTGAGAACCTATTTATTTCTCAGGGTAATGCCTTGACGAATCAGAGTCAACCTGCCTGTATTACATTTCAACAAAACTTGAGTTAATTGTCAGTCATTATCTAATGGGTGCATTCTATATTATGATGTCTCAACAAATCAGAGTCTACTTGCCAACTGATGAGCACTGTCTTTTCATACAGTATAAAAATGTTGTTCCTCTTATCAATGGTACTCTTGCGAGTACAAATGCAAATGAAAAACTTTGGTAGATGTGTCTTGTTCCAGCAGTGCTTGAGTAAGGGGTAAATGGTGGCCAGACATCATTGTATTTCTGTCAACTTGTTAGTGCATTAAATCATTTTTTGATTGCTTATTTAATTTTCAAAAGATTACTGAACTTTACTGAGCTTTCCATAGCAACTTAAAATTATATTATGTCAAGTCATATGTAGAAATTGCCAGTGTTTCCTTTTAGCCCTCAGATGGAGGAGTGACATTTACATGAATCACATACACACCAGTGTGATTTATAACATGGCTTATAGAGTAAATGAAATTTGTTCCGGCAGGGCCAACATCAGTTTCCAAAACAGTCCCTTGTTACGTCTGCCAAGGATCTAATTGATACTCCATGGTTGAGCAAAACAATAACCTGTAAAGTACATTGGCAAGTAATTGTAGTGACCCTGAAGGAGTTCTGCGCTGTCACTTAACTCAATCTGGGATTTGGTAATTATCGTAAATTAAGGCTGATTAATGGAATAGTTCTGACATAATTGGCACACCTGGAGAATTGTTTGGTTTCCATCCATTCACTCTATGGGCTTCAAAGGAGCTGTTTTTTCACCCGTAAAACAAGCTGCATGCTAATTTGCTGGCATAATCTCCTGTGCTAAATATTATCCTTCCTTTCTCTTTCAGCAAAATTGGACATTACACCAGATGACCCTCGGTGGATTGGTGCATGGTGGGCTGGTTTCCTCCTTTGTGCTGGACTACTGTTCTTCTCGTCTCTGTTTATGTTTGGCTTTCCCCAAGCAATGCCAAAGAAACATCACACATTGAGTAAGAGCTCCCAGCAGCCCATGCTCCCTAGTAAAGTGAACAAAGACCAGTCAAAGCTAACGACAGAGGAAAATAAGGAAGAATGTAAACAAACCAGCGAAGCCACGTGTACAGAATATCTGAGAGGTAAACGCCTTATAATGCATTTTTCTTTCTGCTGAAGGATCAGTGTCTTGTGGAAGCATGGGTCAGAGACTAAACAATTGTGGTAACAAGTTTCAGTTTTTAAATATTTTACATCATAATAATAGGTCTGTCAATTCATCACACTTATCTTCTGCAGAATATTTTTGGGGCTATTTTGTTTGCTCAATTTAATTGCAGGAGTTACTTTGAAGGAACCCTGGTAATTCGAGAATTCACTATGCAAGAAAGATCAATTGGGAATGCCTCAGTTACTCTTTGCCTTGGTGAAGTGTGCTTTCTTTGTTATCCTTTTCTAGTTCTGGGAGAGCTTTCATGGTGGGAACAGGATTGATGTCAACCTCACTGACAGTTATCATTGATAATGAGGGGCTGGTGGAATAGCTGGGGCAAGTCTGACATCTGAGGACAGGAAGTTGGGATGCATACTTCTAAACTGCCACTTGCAGGGTGAACATTGGCCGTAACTGGAAATGGAAGCAGGATGTCCTTAAGAAAGATGGAGGGTCCTGTCTGAAAATACCCATGTCCATGTTAATGATATGGGTACAACAGCCCTCCAGTGAGAGTGCCTGTGGTACAATTGGTAGTGAGCAAAGGGCAGGTCTGCACAGCAGCAAAGCAGTGGAAGAAACCACCACTGCTCCCACAACTGGACCTCTGTCTCCAGAAACTTTGAAGCTAAAACCTGTCGGCTTCATCTATTCCAGTCAGAAATTGTGCCAATCCACACTGCTTCCCACTACCCCTCCATCCCCTCACTCACATTCTAGCCAAAGTACACAGTTATTCCTGGTCAAAGTCTAAGTCCCAAAATATATTCTTCCTGAATAAGTTCCTTTTACTATTGTGATGCCATTTTGATATCATACACGATCAGGTCAAGGTCATTCAGAGAAAAGCAGCTGCTCTACGAATTCTAATGCTTACCTTGCAAGACTACGTGCAACCTCCAAATCTTAACTCTGAACATCTGCTCAGAAACTTGGTAATAGTTTTCTGTCAAGGAGGCAGGTCATGATACCTGAGCATTGAAGATAGAAAACCCATCCTGCCGGAGCTGCTCTGCAGTTGGTTAGCAATGGGCATCCTATCTCACGGGGTGCCGTCCTGACTTGCATTATTGGTTTCAAGGAGGGGTCTCTGTGTGATGTTTGACCATCCATACAAAGTATGCAGATTTCTGAAAGAAAATTTTCACTTGTTGCACAGAACAGCTGTTAACTTGAAACAGTAGGTAAGGAAACATTTTGTGATGTGCATTCCTCTTCTTTCAACTTGAAACAAGGTTGGGATGTTTTGGAGTGGAGGATTGTAGTCTTACCATACCTGGCTTCCTCTGGCCCTGACAACTTCTCAATATTGTGTCACATCCTCTGGTTAGTGGAAAATGCAATGAATCATTGTACTGCATTGCTGTGTCTCTGGAATGCTGCTGTTTTGTGGGCTGTCAGATGGGAAGCTTTCCTTTCATCCGTATGTTTTGCCATTCTTCACTTCTGCATCAGGAAATTGGGTGTTTTGGTTTTGTACTTCCCAGCTGGCAAAATAGAGAACTGTTCTGAATCTTTGGTTCCAATGAGTTCCTTTGTGGTAATAGTTAGCAGCCGAACAAATAGCTTCATTCTTATCAGATGCTGTGCCCTGATTCTGCACCCAGATTGGACACTGAGACCTTTCCCTAATGTCAAATTACAACCATCTCACAAGGTTTACTTGTGGATATATGACAATAAAAAATACTGGCCAAGAGCCAGACATGCAGTGAAAATTCTTTTGGCAGTGCAGCTGAGGTCATGTCGATGTTCTGCACCAACCTGCATGCTAATGCACTGACTCCTGATTCTGAAACTGACTGCAGCATTTTGTGCTCCTGAGATGCTGCTGGGCCTGCTGTGTTCATCCAGCCTCACATTTTATTATCATGCAGTATTTGGACCTCGTAGGTCTATACGAAACCTGGAACACTTTCAGAGAACATAGTACACAGCTCCTTGAGCCTGCTCTGCCATTCAATACAATCATGATTGTTATGATTGTAACCTCAATTTCACATTCTTGCTTACTCCCAATGATATTTCATCACTTCGATGCTTTCGCCACTCTCTTTGCCAGGAAGAGAGTTCCAAAGAGTCATTGACCTTTTGAGAAATTGTTTTGCTCCACATCTGTTAGAAATAGTCAACTTTATTTTTAAACATTGACTCCTAATTCCCTTATAAAAGGAAATGTCTCTCCAAAAACATCTTGTTGAGATACACTCAGGAACTAATTGTTTCAATCAATCACGTCTTTCTGTTCTGAACTCCAGTGGATACAGCCTCGTTTGCTCAGCCCTGCCTCGTAAGACAATCTGACCATACCAAGTATTGGACGAGTAAACCTTCCCTGAACTGCTTCCAACATATTTGCATCCTTCATTAAGTAATGTGACTGCTATTATACCACATGTTGTGTTACCAGTGCTGTGTAAAAGTGAAGAACAACTCCTCTTTTTGTACTCAATATCCCTCAGAATAAATGACAACTTTCAATTAGCTTTGCTAACTACTTGCTGAACCTGCGTGCCACTCTTTTGTGATTCATGCACCTGGACAACTAGATATCTTTGCACTTCAGAACTCTGTAATTGCTCACCACTTAAATAATATAATTATGTTTTATTCTTTCTCCCAAAACAGGGAATCTTACATTTTCCCACATAATGCTTCAGTTTCCAGATCTTTGTATACTCATTTTTCACATCTATTTTCTTTTGTAACCTTACGTACTCTTCACAATCTACTTTTCTACATACGCTTGTTTCATCAGCAAATTTGGCGAGCATAGTCTCTGTACCTTCATATCTTTGATATAAGTAGTAAATAGTTGAGGTCCTGGCATTGATCCCTGTGGCACACTTCTTGTTACATCTCACCAATCCGAAAAAGACTCATTTATGCTTGTCTCTCCTTCTGTTAATCAGCCATGCTTCTGTTCCTGTCAATTTGTTATCCCTTACACCATGAGCTTTTATTTTCTCAATAACCTCTGATATTGCACCTTATTAGCTTCTGATATTGCACCTTTTGAAACTGTTTGTTGAATTTGGCCTGTGCCTGCCAGAAACACAGCATTCCACCCTTATTGAAGTCAAAGAGAATAATTGCTCTATACTGATTCTTTCAGTTCAGTATTGCTTGGTATAGAATTTTACTAGTATTTGTTTATTAAGTAGTATGACGTGGTCGATGCTGCTAGGAATTACCGTTCCATGAAAATAATGCTGGGTGGGGGTAAAGGGTCAACAAGGGGAGTGGGCTTTTGGGCTTGCAAGGATTTGAAGCTGTGCTAAGAACATCACCGCAGGCCTAAACAGCCTGGCCAAAAGAATATTCACAAGAAAAGTCAGAAATTGAAATTACTGTAAAAGGCAGTTCTGTATCAAAGTGAAACTAACTTTTTGGAGCTCTTGTTACTGTTGACATACAAGAGCAGTGATATTTGCTTTGTTTTAGACTTACAGTACTACCTTGAGGGCTGTTTTGACATGAATGCATACTAAATTCCTCAGGTGATATACAGTGGTTTATCTTGGCTCCTAGATGATTTCCTGGTTAGCAATTTAACCAACGGAATGAACCACTTTAAGAAATTGGCACTTGCAGGAAACCAACGCAGGACAAATATCACCTTTTAAATTTTTGTTCAGATTCCTGCTGCAGTGCTTTTAATACAGCTTTCCCAGTTACTCAGGAAATCTTACAGCAAATTGCTTTGATGATTTTACATGTTCTAACAACTCAAACTGTGTCCTGCACCAGTCTTTAAGTTATGGTTTCATGTGGAGATCAGCTTTATAAACACTGTGTGGTATCACTAGGCCACTTTGGGAATTATTCCAAGCGTACACCCATAGTGAAAACAATGTCACACCTGTTTGCAGACATAATGGGTGTGATCCTAACAAGCTTAGGTGGATAACTAGAACTTTATTACCATTGGCTGGAATCTATCTGATATCTGACAGCTGTTAAAGAGTGAAATCAGGAAATCCTTTACTCTTTGCTCCCATAAATTGCTGGCTTAATTGAAATGTTCAAGTCTGAGAATCCTGTTAGAATATGAAGATATTGTAAAGTAAAAGCAGCTTCTTGAAGTTGAGGTACAGGATGACCATGAATTATGCTTTCCCACCGGTGTTGCAACAGACTCAAGGGGCTTCATGGCCCACTCTTATTCCTGCGAGACAAGCGACTAACTCAGTAGATCTGAGAATCTCAGTTCTGATGTCAGGTCACTGGACCCAAAATGTTAACTCAGCCTTCTTACCACAGATGCTGCCAGACCAGCTGAGTTTTTCTAGCAATTTCTGCTTTGGCTCTGATTTCCAGCATCCATAATTCTTTTTGTTTTGGTTAGGCAAGAGACTCAATAGAACTAACAAAAGTATTTTTAAAAAGTCTTCTTTATTTCTCTCCTTGCGAATGCAGTGACTCCTGTCTGACTTCCATTTTGGTCAATCACCAGCTATAAACCTGTAGACAGTGAATACCAACAGGCTCTTCATCACTTACAGAGGTCAAAAAATATTCAAAATACACAAAAATAGTCAAATCTTTCCCCATGTTTTAACTTCAGAGAGGAACATGAAGATCTAAAACTGACAATGCATCTTTACGCAGAGAGTGGGTGGGTGCGTAGAATGTGCTGCCGGCAGTGGTAGTGGAGTCAGATACATTAAAGACTTTTAAGCTGCTCATGGAGGATAGTAAAATGTAGGGTATGCAGGGTAGTTTGATCTTCATAGGATAATAGGTCGGCACGACATCGTGGATCGAGGGCCTGTTCTGTGCCATGTTCTATGCTTGCTGTTCAATGTTCTATGATTTTTAACAAGGATCTAATTTTACTATCAATGCTAAATTTACTTACCCAATGTGCAGTACAAATGTCCCCAGCAGAAACATTGTTTACTTTTTTGGTTGTTATATTTTACTCTACACAAGGTTCAGCTCAATGTTATAAGATCTCTATTTCCAAAGTTCTTGCTGCCAGATTCCCCGGAAATGGTCAATGGAGGAATATTTGAATCAACAATGTTTTGTTTTCTGAATAAATGTTGCAGACCCTATGGCACTGCCAAAGGACCTTGCTACATTTTATCCATCTGTACCATGTGGCATTTTGGATCACTTTCCTTTAAGAAATAAACAACAGGATTTAGGGCTCTATGCAGTAAGTTTTGTGGGGAGGTGACTTCAAGGCGATTGACTCCTTCCCCTCACCAATGGGAAAGCTTGCTGGGTCCAACACCAAATCAGTACTTCAGTGCCGTCCAGTGAGCTTCTTGTCCAAGCAGGAGTCTCACCATCCTCCTGTGACATCCCGCCAGAAGCTGCTTGTAGCCTTGGTAGCCTTGAGCAGCTGAAGGACATTGCTGGAGCCCCTGGCTGTGCAGCCGTGAAGAAGTCCACCGGCATCCAGACTGGTATGGAGGGGGCAGTCATGGGTGCATGTTGCATTGAGAGGTGGGTTGAAGCCCTTAAGTGGGCATTAATTGACCACTTAAGGGTCTTAGTCATGAAGGTTGCCTATGGACCTTCTTACCCAATATTGAATTGCTGAGGTGATGAGAAATGAGCGAGTACCTCCCCTGATTGAATTGATTTGATTCATTGTCACATGTACCTAAGCACAGTGAAAAGCTTTGTTTGCGAGCAGTACAGGCAGATCATAGTAAGCAAGGACATACAGACCATAGCGTTAAAAGCAATTTGGACAGAGTGAGGGTGACAGGTCACACTGCATAGGACATGAGCTAGACAAGATCAACATTAGCAAGGTCAGCATTATTTGAAGTTAGAGAGTCTATTCATTTGAACCATAGAGTCATATAGCATAGAAACAGAGCCTTCAGTCTAACAAGTCTATGCCAAACATAACCCCAAACTAAACTAGTCCCACCTTCCTGCTCCTGGCCCATATCCATTTAAAACTTCTCATATATCCATCCAAATGTCTTTTAAATGTTGTAATTGTGTACTCATCCACGACTTCATCAGGAAGTTCATTCCACACATGAACCACCCTCTGTGTAAAAGAATTGCCTCATATGCCTTTTTGAAATCTCTCTCCTCTCACGTTAAAAATGTGCCCCCTAGTCTTGAAATTCCCCATCTTAGGGAAAAGTCAACTACGATCAACTCTATCTGTTCCTTTCATTATTTCATAAACTTTTATCAGGTTATATCTCAACCTCCTACGCTATAGTGAAAGAAATCCCAGCCTATCCAGCCTTTTGTCATAACTCAAACCTTCCATACCTTGCAACATCCTGGTAAATCTCTTCTGAACCCGCTCCAACTTGATAATATCCTTCCTATAACTGGGCGACAAGAACTGGACACAGCATTCCAGAAAGTGCTTCGCCAATATCCTGTAAAAGCCCCAACATAGCATCCCAAATCCTATACTCAAAGGACTGAGCAATGAAGTCTAGTTTGCCAAATGCCTTTTCAATGGTCCTGTCTATATGTGACACTAACTTGAAAGAATTATATACCTACACCCCTAGGCCCCTCTGTTCTACAACACTACCCAAGGCCCTACCATTAATTGTAAAAGCCCTACCCTTATTTGTAGTACCAAAGTGCAATACATCACATTTATCCATTTTTCAGAGCACTGACCCATTTGATCAAGATCCTTTGTAATCTTAGAAAACCTTCTTCATCTAAAATGCCACCAATTTTGGTGTCATCAGCAAACTTATTAACCATGCTTTCTATATTCTCATCCAAATCATTTCTATAAATGACAAGCAAAAGAGGACCCAGAACCAATCCCTGTGGAACATGAGATAACAAAGTATGGAGCTGGATGAACACAGCAGGCCAAGCAGCATGTTAGGAGCACAAAAGCTGATGTTTCGGGCCTAGACCCTTCTTCAGAAAAAGAGGAGGGGGAGAGGGTTCTGAAATAAATAGGGAGAGAGGGGGAGGTGGATCGAGGGTGGATAGAGGAGAAGATAGGTGGAGAGGAGACAGACAATTCAAAGAGGCAGGGATGGAGCCTGTAGAGGAGAGTATAGGTGGGGAGGTAGGGAGGGGATAGGTCAGTCTGGGGAGGGCGGACAGGTCAAGGGGGCGGAATGAGGTTAGTAGGTAGGAAATGGAGGTGCGGCTTGAGGTGGGGATAGGTGAGAGGAAGAACAGGTTAGGGAAGCGGGGACGAGCTGGGCTGGTTTTGGAATGTAGTGGGGGGAGGGGAGATTTTGAAGCTTGTGAAATCCACATTGATACCATTGGGCTGCAGGGTTCCCAAGCGGAATATGAGTTGCTGTTCCTGCAACCTTCGGGTGCCATCATTGTGGCACTGCAGGTGGCCCAGGATGGACATGTCGTCTGAGGAATGCGAGGGGGCATTGAAATGGTTCACGACTGGGAGGTGCAGTTGTTTATTGCGAACCGAGCGGAGGTGTTCTGCAAAGTGGTCTCCAAGCCTCTGCTTGGTTTTTCTGCATTTTCTACCTACTAACCTCAACCCGCCCCCTTGACCTGTCTGTTCTGCCCGGACTGACCTATCCCCTCCCTACCGCCCCACCTACACTCACCTCTACTGGCTCCATCCCCGCCTCTTTGAATTGTCTGTCTCCTCTCCACCTATCTTCTCCTTTGTCTACCTTCGATCCACCTCCCCCTCTCTCTCTATTTATTTCAGAACCGTCTCCCCCTGCCCCTTTTCTGATGAAGGGTCTCGGCCCAAAATATCAGCTTTTGTGCTTCTAAGATGCTGCTTGGCCTGCTGTGTTCATCCAGCTCAACACTTTGTTATCTTGGATTCTCCAGCATCTGCAGTTCCCATTATCCCTGTGGAACACTGCTGGTCACAGGCCTCCAGTCCGAAAAGCAACAATCCACCGTTACTTTTTGTCTCTAGCTGTTAAGTCAGTTATGTATCCAATTGGTATGTTACCCTAAATCCCATCTCACCTAACATTAATAATTAGTCAGCCATGTGGAAACTTGTCAAAGATTTCCCTAAAATTCAAATAAACAATGTCTACTGGACTGCCATCATCAACCTTTTTGGTAACTTCCTCAAAAAATGCAGTCAAGTTTGTAAGACACGAATTTCCTCACACAAAACCATGCTGAATGTCCCTAATCAATGTTTGGCTCCCTAAATGTCCATAAATCCTATCTGTTATAATCACCTCCAACAATTCACTCACAAGCGAAGCCAGACTCACAGATCTATTGTTCCCTGGTTTCTTCTTACAACCTTTCTTCAACAAAAATTCAGCATTAGCCACCCTCCAGTCATCAGACACCTTACCCCATAATTATAGATAATGCCAATATTTCTGCAAAGGGTCTCAGAATTTCCTCCCTTCCTACAACATTCTGGGATACATTAGATCAAGTCCCGGAGATTTATTCACCTTTATATTCTCTAAGAGCTCCTGAACTTCCTCATCTGTAATATGAACTGTTTTTAAAATATTGAAGTTTATGTCTCTGCATTCTCTAGACTCCATTTCTTTCTCCTCAGTACAAACTGACATGAAATATTCATTCAGTATCCCTCCCATTTCCTTGGATTCAACACAAAAATAACCACCTTGCTCTTTCAGAGGCCCTATCCTTTCTCTAGTTACCCTCTTGCTCTTAATGTATTTGTGGAATTTCTTTAGATTATCCTTAACCTTACCTGCCAATACTATCTCATATCCCCTCTTTACCTTTCTGATTTCTCTCTTAAAAATGCCCCTACACTTGTATGATGAAGATCTTCAACTGAACCAAGTTGTCTATAACTAAAATATTCTCTTTTATTCTTGACTTGAAGCTCAATATATTTATTCATCCTTTGTTCTTTAGTCTTACCAGCCTCACCCTTTATTCTAACAGGAACAAAATGCCTCTGAACTCTCATCATCACACTCTTGAAAACCTCCCACTTGTCAGACATCCTTTTACCTGTGAACGGTCTACTCGAATCAACTTTTGAGCATTTTTGTCTCATACAGTTAAACTTTGCCTTACTCCAATTAAAAACTTTAACTTTTATGGAAGACTTATCCTTTTCCATATCCATTCTGAAACTAGTAAAATTATGATCACTAGATCCAAAATGTTACCCCACTTTTTTTTCAGTTACCTGCCCTATCTTATTGCCCAAAAGAAAGTCTAGTTTTGCATCTTCCCTAGTAGTAGCATTCACATATTGGTAAAGAAAATTTTCTTGAGCACTTTTGACAAATTTGTTACCATCCAAACCTTTAACACAATGGTAGCTCCAGTCAATGTTTGGAAAATCAAAACCCGCCCATTATTACAACCTTATGATGCTTACATGTCTCTGAGATCTCCCTACATATTTGTTTCTCAATTTCCCTCACTATTTGGGGAGGCCTGTAGTGCAATCCCTTCAAAGTGATCTTCCATTTCTTATTTGTAATTTCTGCCCGTATATTTTCACTGGACAATTTTTCTGAAATATCTTCCCTAGTTATAGCAGTAATGCATTCCTTAATCAAAAATGCCACCATTCCTCTCCCCCCTCCTCCATTTCATGCCTCCTTTCCTATCCTTCCGATAACATCTAAAACCGGGAACATTGAAATGCTCACCTTGTCTATCCCTCAGCCAAGTTTCCGTAATGGCTATTATTTCCCAATCCCATATTCTTAAACAGTCTAACAACGGCAGGGAAGAAGCTGTTTTGAAACTGCTGGTGCATGTATTCAAGCTTCAGTATTCTTCTGCCTGATGGAAGAGGTTTAGGGGCGCATTACTGGAGTGGGATGGGTCTTTGATGGTAACAAAGTGTGAAGCTGGATGAACACAGCAGGCCAAGCAGCATCTCAGGAGCACAAAAACTGACGTTTCGGGCCTAGACCCTTATCTCTGGGTCTTTGATGATGTTGGCAGCCTTCCTGCAGTGACAAGCCATGTAAATAGAGTCCATGGATGAAGGTTGGCTTCTGTGATAATCTGGGCTGTGCACACCACCATCTAGTTTCTCATGGCCCCGGGGCAGAGCAGTTGCTGCACTAGGCTGTTATGCAGCTGACCTTATGCTTTCTATGGTGCAGCTGTAAAATTTAGTGAGGGTCCTCATGGACATACCAAATTTCCTGAGCTGCATGAGGATGAAGAGGCATTATGCCTTCTTGACATCGCATTTATGTGGGAGGTCCAGGTCAGTTTGTCGGTTATTGTCGCTCCTAGGAACTTGACACTCTCAACCCTCTCACCTTCTGCTCCATTGATGTAGATGTAAGCGTGTTCTTCTCCTTTATTTCTAAAGTCAATGATCAGTTCTCAAGTTCTGCCAACATTGAAAGTGAGGTTTTTATCGTTGTACCACAACACCAAGCCCTGTATCCCTTTTCTGTGTTTTGATTCATGGTTGTTTGTTATTCAGCCTACCAGGGTGGTGTCATCAGCAAACTTGTAAATGGTGTTTGTTTGGAATTTGGCTACAGGGAATACAGTAGGGATCTGAGAATGTATCCTGGGCAGGGGTGGGGGGTGCTGCTCCAGTGTTGAATGTTATTGTGGGGGAGGTGTAGTTACCTATCCTCACTGATTGCAGTCTATGGGTCAGGAAGCTGAGGTTCCAGTTGCAGAGGGTAGAGCTGAGATCTAGGTCTGGGAGTTTTGAAATCAGGCTGGAGGAGGTAATGGTGTTGAAGGCGGAGCTGTAGTCAATGCGCAGGAGTCTGATGTAGGTGTCCTCATTGTCCAGGTGTTCCAGCGATGAGTACAGAGTGAGGTATATGGCATCCTCTGTGGATCTGGTACATTAGTAGGCAAATTGCAGGGGTTCAAGGCAGGCTAGGAGACTCGAGTCGATGTGGGCCATGACCAGCTTCTCAAAGCATTTCATGATTATGAAGGTCAGAGCCACTGAGCGGTAGTCATTAAGGCACACGGCGCGTGCTTTCTTAGGTACTGGGATGATGGGCCTGACCCTCCCAATCACTTGCACTTCCTGCCACTTTCTTCCACGCTGTGAGGAGTGGAAAATTGTGTCCACAATATTCTGGGCTATGCCTTTTTCAGTATTCTGTCAATCTAGTCTTTTAGTGGTTTACTGGAGTTACATTTCAGTTGGAGTCATGAATAGTTTGGGTAACCTCCAGCCCCTTTGAAATGATTGATGTCTTACTTCCATGTGTCAAACAATCTAACCAGAACTAAAACAAAATATCCATTTAAGTTTAGTAGTAAGCAGGCCAGAGATTTGAACTCTTAGCCTTTTGAATGCATATTGCTTCTGTTATCAAACCATTTGGGGAAAGTTGGTCAGCACAAAGTTATTTTACTGGAATTAGGTCAGTGCAGAAACATTCCGTTCGTGAATCTGATCTAACCACTAAACACATATTTAGACTTTTCATTTTCTAACAACATTGACAGACAAGTGTTAAAATAAAACCTTTTCCTGTTCCCCGTCAAACTTTTGCACTGGCATTTTTTGATATGGGCCAGACACCATAAGGCATGTGTGCATTTACTATCTGCATGAATATATTTGTTTAAACATGAAGTGCACTTATATTTCATATGTTTAAATATGGAGAAATCTGATAACATTAAGTTGTAGTTGCGTAAAAACTTAGGCAAATATGTATTCAAGAAATGGAAGATTGGTATAAACCTGATTGGATTGTTTGAATTTCACAAAATAGAATGATGTTGATGCAATGTTGGGTGGCAAGGTGTACAGTGAAGTTTCTCTTGTAGGCTAATGGGTCCTCAACATTCAGAATGCATGCCTGATTTCCCTAAAGCCAGATGATTGCTCACGGCTCAGACTGGTTGTTCTGGGGACACTGGGAATCTGCCAGCAAGCTCTCTGAGTCCTGCAGTTTCTATTGGTATTATTCTCCTGCTAGGATCATTTGTTTGACTGCGGCACATGGGTACTGATGGGTGAGGATTGGAGGGTATTCGCTGATCCATTATTTGTCCATTGTCCTTCTCGGAACAAGAGAAGAAAATAGTAGCAACAGTCGAAGTAGAAACAATCTGCTAACCAATCCTGCTGGATCTACCTGTGACGCCCCTGCTACAACGCTCAAGTCATCAGTGTTTCTCCTCCCACAGTCGGTAACAGAAAACTCTGCATCTGAATGGCAAAGGTCATCACAAACACATCTTGTTGACATGCAGTTGAATGCTATGATGCCCATCATAACTGAAACCCTCTGCTCAATATCCCTATCCTGCCTTCCTGTTCTTACAATCATCTCTCTACCACACATTGCCAACTGGCAACAACCCACAGCAATGTGTAGTAAATCATGGTAAAACTAAAAGGAAAGCAACTGTAGGTTTATTCTGAAATGAAAGGAAAATACTGTGGATGATGTAAATCTTAAATGAAAGTAAAATGCTGAAAGAGGTCAGAAGGTTTAGCAGCATATGTAGAAAGTAAAACAGAGTTAGTGTTTCAAATCCAATAAGGTTTCTTTGGATTGTTGTTCTGCAGAAGAGTCATATTGGACTCAAAATGTTAACTACGTTTCCCTCAATTCATGCATTCTGTTGAACCTGCTGAGTTTCTCCTGAACTTCCTAGTTTTGGTTTGATAATATTGTACCTTCATTGATTACTGTAATTATTTTACATTAGAGCATGAAATACAGTGGCCTGTACTGTCATCAGTAAACTGACTGCCTTAGCCCTTGTTAGTGATATATTTGGTATTTTACTCACTTTAGCTGCTTCCTTTCTTCAGACAATAGAGAAAATATGATCAGAAGTAAAGTCAAAACTGAAAGTTTAGGAAAAACAACAACTACTTTCATTTATTTTCTTGTTTTCACATAGTGGAACGTCCAGGAATACAAAGGGGCACTATCAGTCAAAAATTACACTGAGCTAATAAGAAAAATAATCCATATTTTTATTGTGGTTTTAACATAAAGAAACATCCCAAAGTGTCTCATAGCAGCAGCCTAAAGCCAAGTATGACACTGAGCAACTATGGCGTTGCTTGGTCCAATGACAAAATACTTAGTCACACAGATAGGTTTTAAGAAGGATTTTAAAGGAGTTAAGTGAGGTAGACAGGTTTAGGAAGTGAAGTCTGATTTTTGGGCCAGTGAACTGAAGTTGTGATCATCAACAGGGGACATCTTTTGTTAGGAAGGCTCAAGAACCCAGAGTTAGAAGAGGACCAGTCACGGTTGGACATAGAACAGTTTTTCCGCCGCCTTCACCTCCACGCCTACTTCTTCAACTGGGAACCTAACCCTCCCTCCACTGACCCCTTCTCCCGCTTCCAACACAAGTCCTCCTCCTGGACACCACCCCCCAGGCCTCCTACCTTCCCTCGACCTCTTCATCTCAAACTGCCGTCGAGACATTAGCCGCCTCAACCCCTCCACCCCTTCACCCACTCCAACCTCTCCCCTGCAGAACGGGCAGCCCTCCGCTCCCGCCGCTCCAACCCCAACCTCACCATCAAACCCGCAGACAAGGGCGGCGCAGTGGTAGTATGGCGCACTGACCTCTACATCGCCGAGGACAAACGCCAACTCTCCGACACCACCTCCTACCGCCCCCTCGATCATGACCCCACACCCGAGCACCAAACCATCATCTCCAACACCATTCATGACCTCATCACCTCAGGGGACCTCCCACCCACAGCCTCCAACCTCATTGTTCCCCAACCCCGCACGGCCCGTTTCTATCTCCTTCCCAAAATCCACAAACCTGCCTGCCCTGGTCGACCAATTGTCTCAGCCTGTTCCTGCCCCACCGAACTCATCTCCACCTGTCTGGACTCCATTTTCTCCCCTTTGGTCCAGGAACTCCCTACCTACGTCCGTGACACCACCCACGCCCTCCACCTCATCCAGGACTTCCAATTCCCTGGCTCCCAACACCTCATCTTCACCATGGACGTCCAGTCCCTATACACCTGTATTCCGCATGCAGATGGCCTCAAGGCCCTCCGCTTCTTCCTGTCCCGCAGGCCCGACCAGTCTCCCTCTACCGACACCCTCATCCGCCTAGCCAAACTCGTCCTCACCCTCAACAACTTATCTTGCGATTTCTCCCACTTCCTACAGACTAAGGGGTGGGCATGGGCACCCGCATGGGCCCCAGCTATGCCTGCCTCTTTGTAGGTTACGTGGAACAGTCCCTCTTCCACACCTACACAGGCCCCAAACCCCCCCTCTTCCTCCATTACATTGATGACTGTATCGGTGCTGCCTCTTGCTCCCCAGAGGAGCTCGAACAGTTCATCCACTTCACCAACACCTTCCACCCCCAACCTTCAGTTCACCTGGGCCACCTCCAGCACATCCCTCATGTTCCTGGACCTCTCAGTCTCCATCTCAGGCAACCAGCTTGTAACTGATGTCCATTTCAAGCCCACCGACTCCCACAGCTACCTAGAATACACCTCCTCCCACCCACCCTTCTGCAAAAATTCCATCCCCTATTCCCAAATCCTCCGCCTCCGCCGCATCTGCTCCCACGATGAGGCATTCCACTCCCGCACATCCCAGATGTCCAAGTTCTTCAAGGACCGCAAATTTCCCCCCACAGTGGTCGAGAATGCCTGTGACAGCGTCTCCCGCATTTCCCGCAACACATCCCTCACACCCTGCCCCCGCCACAACCGCCCAAAGAGGATCCCCCTCGTTCTCACACACCACCCCACCAACCTCCGGATACAACGCATCATCCTCCGACCCTTCCGCCATCTACAATCCGACCCCACCACCCAAGACATTTTTCCATCCCCACCCTTGTCTGCTTTCCGGAGAGACCACTCTCTCCGTGACTCCCTTGTTCGCTCCACACTGCCCTCCAACCCCACCACACCCGGCACCTTCCCCTGCAACCGCAGGAAATGCTACACTTGCCCCCACACCTCCTCCATCACCCGTATCCCAGGCCCCAAGATGACTTTCCACATTAAGCAGAGGTTCACCTGCAACATCTGCCAATGTGGTATACTGCATCCATTGTACCCGGTGTGGCTTCCTCTACATTGGGGAAACGAAGCGGAGGCTTGGTGACCGCTTTGCAGAACACCTCTGCTCGGTTCGCAACAAACTACTGCACCTCCCAGTCGCAAACTATTTCTACTCCCCCTCCCATTCTTTAGATGACATGTCCATCATGGGCCTCCTGCAGTGCCACAATGATGCCACCCGAAGGTTGCAGGAACAGCAACTCATATTCCGCTTGGGAACCCTGCAGCCCAATGGTATCAATGTGGACTTCACCAGCTTCAAAATCTCCCCTTTCCCCACCGCATCCCAAAACCAGCCCAGTTCGTCCCCTCCGCCCACTGCACCACACAACCAGCCCAGCTCTTCCCCTCCACCCACTGCATCCCAAAACCAGTCCAACCTGTCCCTGCCTCCCTAACCTGTTCTTCCTCTCACCCATCCCTTCGTCCCACCCCAAGCCGCACCTCCATCTCCTACCTACTAACCTCATCCCACGTCCTTGACCTGTCCGTCTTCCCTGGACTGACCTATCCCCTCCCTACCTCCCCACCTATACTCTCCTCTCCATCTATCTTCTTTTCTCTCCATCTTCGGTCCACCTCCCCCTCTCCCCCTATTTATTCCAGATCCCTCACCCCATTCCCCTCTCTGATGAAGGGTCTAGGCCCGAAACGTCAGCTTTTGTGCTCCTGAGATGCCGCTGGGCCTGCTGCGTTCATCCAGCCTCACATTTTATTATCTTAGAAGAGGTCGGATCACTTGGAGGGTTCTGGTGTTGAAGGAGATTATAGGGATTGGGAGGAAGTAGGCCATGGTAGAATTGGAAAACAAGGATGAGAATTTTTAAATCGAGCCATTGGTTGACTGGGAACCCGTTCAGGTCAGAAAGTACAGATGTAATGAGAGATGGGGGCTTGCTGTAAGGTAAGACACCAGTAACAGATCTTTGGATGACCTCAAGAGTTTAGATGGTGGAATGTGGGAGGCCACCCAGGATTGCATTGAATTAGCCAAGTCTAAAGTTAGCAAAGGCATAGATGAGAGTTGCAGCAGCAGATGTGTTGAGACAGGGTGACATTCATCAATGTCAGATAGGTGGGAAAAGGCAGATTTAGAAATTGTATGGATATGAGATTGAAAACTCAGCTCGGGTTAAGATGTGACACCAACATTGCAATTAGACTGGCTTAATCTCAGACGGTTGTTAGGAACCAATGTATGGCCCAGGACCCAAAACAATAGCTTCAGTTTCCTAATATTTAGATGGGGAAAACTGCAGCTCATCCAGTCTGGAATATCAGACAAGCAAACTGAGAGTTCAGCAATAATGAAGGAGTCAAAAGAAGTGGTGGTGAGGTAGAGCTGGGCGTCATCAGTGTATGTGTGAAAATTACCAATGTGTGTTCAATATGTAATCATATGTATATGAGAAATAGAAGGGACCCAAGGTTGTTCAAATTGAGGACAGTCATAGTGTAATACAGCATGGAAATAGGCCCTTCGACCCAAGCTGATTCGTGCTGACCATGGTGCCTAATCAGCTAGTTCCGTTTGCCCGCGTTTGGTCCATATCGCTCTAAACCTTTCTCGTCCATGTACCTATCCAAATATTTTCTAAATGTTGCTATTGGACCTACCTCAAACACTTTTTCAGGTCGCACATTCCATATATGCTCCTCTGTCTGCGTGACAAAGCTTTCCCTCCGGTCCTTCTTAAATCTTTCCCCTCTCAGATTAAACCTCTATGTCTAGTTTTCAATTCTCCATCCCTGGGAAAAAGACTGGATGCACTCATTCTATCTATGCTCCTCATGATTTTATACACCCCAATAAGGTCGCCCCTCATTTTCCTAAATTCCAAGGAATAAAGTCCTATCCTGGCCAACCTCTCCCTATAACCCAGGCCCACGAGTCCTGCCAACATCTTCGTAAATCTTCTTTGCACACTTTCCAGTTTAACTATGTCTTTCCTACAGCACGGTGACCAAAACTGTGCACAATACTCCAAGTGAGGCCTCAGCAACGACTTATACAACTGTAACATAACATCCTAACTCCTATATGCAGTGCCTTGACTGATGAAGGCCAGCGTGCTAAGTGCCTTCTTCACCACGTGGCTACCTATGAGATCGTTTTCAACTAACCATGTGCTTATACTCCTAGCTCCCTCTGCTCCACAACACTCCTCAGTACCTAGATAACGAAGTGTGGAGATGGAGAAACACAGCAGGCCAGGTAGCATCAGAGGAACAGGAATGTTGACATTTTGGGTTGGGACCACTCCTCAGGAACTTACCATTTACTGTATAAGTCCTACTTTGGTTTGACTTCCCAAAGTGCAACACCTCACACTTATCTGTACTGAATTACATTTGCCAATCTCAGCCCATTTCCCATCTGATCAAGATCCCTCTGTAATTTTTGATAACCTACCTCACTATCAACGATACCCCCTAATTTTGTATCATCCGTGAACTTACTAATCATGCCTTGTACAGTCACATACAGTCACTTATATAAATAACAAATAT
This sequence comes from Stegostoma tigrinum, assembly GCF_030684315.1. Lineage (NCBI taxonomy): Eukaryota > Metazoa > Chordata > Chondrichthyes > Orectolobiformes > Stegostomatidae > Stegostoma > Stegostoma tigrinum. The sequence goes on from NC_081356.1 coordinate 84,816,297, forward strand.
CAAAGGTCCCAGCATCAAGCCTTGAGACATACCACTAGTCACAGGCCTCCAGTCCAAGAAACAAGCTTCAACCATTGCCCTCTGCTTCCTACCATCGAGTCAATTATGAATCCAGTTAGCTAGCTCTCCCTGGATCCCCTGCAACCAAACGTTCATGACTAGCCTACCATGTGGGACCTTGTCTAGGGCCTTACTAAAGTCCAGAGAGACAACATTCAATGCCCTACCCTCATCTATCCTCTTGGTAACCTCTTTGAAAAACTCTGACAGATTTGTCAGACATGACTTCCCGTGTACAAACCCATGCTGATTATCCCTCAACTGTCCAAATGTTGGTTGATCCTGTCCCTCAGTATCCTCTCCAAAACATGCCTACCACTGATGTCAGGCTCACTGGCCTGTGAGGGGTACAATGGAATAAGTGAATTAAAGCTTTGCCAATGAGGCAGGTTTCAAAGAACATTTCAAAGGGACAAGAGAGAGTTAGAGGCAGAGCAGTTTTGGGAGGCAGACCCAGAGCTTAGAACCTAATTAGCAGATAGTAAAGATTCCAAGACTGAGACAAAGGATGTGAAGCTGCACAAGAGATCAGAGTTGAAGTTCCCCAGAAGGGCTGTAGGACCTTGTGAGGTTACAGTATTATGAAGCATGGGACCATGGAGGGAGATGAAGATGAGAATGAGAATTTTAAAACTGGGTTTGGAGCATTGATGGTGAAGTGCCAGTCACCAAACATGGGTAGTTATACAAGTTTGGAAATCGACAGCGGAGTTTTGGAACAGCTGAATTTTAGCAAAATATATTCATAATCTCAAGCCATTCTGATGTTAGGGAATGCAACATCAAATGAAAATTTGCAAGTTTTCAAAGTACTCAGACTTGTGGTTTCAGAAGTCTGATTTATAATTATGACTGGCTGGTGGTAATTAAGCAGTTTTTTAAAAGGGTCCTTACATCTCTTAAATTGAACATTTTTCATGCTCTGACAAAATTCCACATGACTGAGATTTGTGAATAAAAGAGAGCCAAAGAGGGGAACTGAAAATGACAGTAATACCTCTGAGCATTTTCCTTGGATACCTTAATATTCTAAAAATATAATTAGCCCTGTTTGTGTCTTCATAATTTCACTTTGAGATAAGCTATTTGCATAAGAGAATAGATCCAAAGCAGGAAATGCTTCCAAGATGACAAAGTGTGGGGCTGGATGAACACAGCAGGCCAAGCAGCATCTCAGGAGCACAAAAGCTGACGTTTCGGGCCTAGACCCTTCATCAGAGAGGGGGATGGGGAGAGGGTTCTGGAATAAATAGGGAGAGAGGGGGAGGCGGACCGAAGATGGAGAGAAAAGAAGATAGGTGGAGAGGAGAATATAGATGGGGAGGTAGGGTGGGGCTAGGTCAGTCCAGGGAAGACAGACAGGTCAAGGAGGCGGGATGAGGTTAGTAGGTAGGAAATGGAGGTGCGGCTTGAGGTAGGAGGAGGGGATAGGTGAGAGGAAGAACAGGTTAGGGAGGCAGAGACAGGCTGGGCTGGTTTTGGGATGCAGTGGGGGGAGGGGAAGAACTGGGCTGGTTTTGGGATGCAGTGGGGGAGAGGGAGATTTTTAAGCTTGTGAAGTCCACATTGATACCATTGGGCTGCAGGGTTCCCAAGCGGAATATGAGTTGCTGTTCCAGCAACCTTCGGGTGGCATCATTGTGGCACTACAGGAGGCCCATGACGGACATGTCGTCTAAGGAATGGGAGGGGGAGTTAAAATGGTTTGCGACTGGGAGGTGCAGTTGTTTATTGCGAACCGAGCTGACGTGTTCTGCAAAGTGGTCCCCAAGCCTCTGCTTGGTTTCCCCAATGTAGAGGAAGCCACACCGGGTACAGTGGATACAGGATACCACATTGGCAGATGTGCAGGTGAACATCTGCTTAATATGGAAGGTCATCATGCGGCCTGGTATGGGGGTGGGGGAGGAGCTGTGGGGGCAAGTGTAGCACTTCCTGTGGTTGCAGGGGAAGGTGCCGGGTGTGGTGGGGTTGGAGGGGAGTGTGGAGCGGACAAGGGAGTCACGGAGAGAGTGGTCTCTCCGGAAGGCAGACAAGGGTAGGGATGGAAAAATGTCTTGGGTGGTGGGGTCGGATTGTAGATGACGGAAGTGTCGGAGGATGATGCGTTGTTTCCGGAGGTTGGTGGGGTGGTATGTGAGGATGAAGGGGATCCTCTTAGGACAGTTATTGCGGGGGCGGGGTGTGAGGGATATGTTGCAGGAAATGCAGGAGACATGGCCAAGGGCGTTCTCGACCACTGCGGGGGGAAAGTTGCGGTCCTTGAAGAATGTGGACATCTTGGATGTGCGCGAGTGGAATGCCTCATCCTGGGTGCAGATGCGGCGGAGGCGAAGGAATTGGGAATAGGGGATGGAATTTTTCCAGGAGGGTAGCTATGGGAGTCGGTGGGCTTGAAATGGACATCAGTTTCTAGCTGGTTACCTGAGATGGAGACTGAGAGGTCCAGGAAGGTGAGGGATGTGCTGGAGATGGCCCAGGTGAACTGAAGGTTGTGGTGGTAGGTGTTGGTGAAGTGGATGAACTGTTCGAGCTCCTCTTGGGAGCAAGAGGCGGCACCGATACAGTCATCAATGTAACGGAGGAAGAGGTGGGGTTTAGGGCCTGTGCAGGTACGGAAACCTGCCTGCCCTGGACGACCTATTGTCTCAGCCTGTTCCTGCCCCATCAAATTCATCTCCACCTACCTGGACTCCATTTTCTCCCCCTTGGTCCAGGAACTCCCCACCTATGTCCGTGACGCCACCCACGCCCTCCACGTCCTCCAGAACCTCCAATTCCCCGGTCCCCAACACCTCATTTTCACATGGACGTCCAGTCCCTATACACCTGCATTCCCCATGCAGATGGCCTAAAGGCCCTCAGCTTCTTCCTGTCCTGCAGGCCCGACCAGTCACCTCCACCGACACCCTCATCTGCCTAGCCGAACACGTCCTCACCCTCAACAACTTCTCTTTTGCTTCCTCCCACTTCCTGCAGACAAAGGGGGTGGCCATGGGTACCCGCATGGGCCCAAGCTATGCCTGCCTCTTTGTAGGTTATGTGGAACAGTCCCTCTTCCGCACCTACACAGGCCCCAAACCCCACCTCTTTCTCCGTTACATTGATGACTGTATCGGCGCCGCCTCTTGTTCCCCAAAGGAGCTCGAACAGTTCATCCACTTCACCAACACCTTCCACCCCAACCTTCAGTTCACCTGGGCCATCTCCAACACATCCCTCACCTTCCTGGACCTCTCTATCTCAATGGTATCAATGTGGACTTCACAAGCTTCAAAATCTCCCCCTCCCCCACTGCATCCCTAAACCAGCCCAGCTTGTCCCCGCCTCCCTAACCTGTTCTTCCTCTCACCCATCCCTTCCTCCCACCTCAAGCTGCACCTCCATTTCCTACCTACTAACCTCATCCCACCTCCTTGACCTGTCCGTCTTCCCTGGACTGACCTATCCCCTCCCTACCTCCCCACCTATACTCTCCTCTCCACCTATCTTCTTTTCTCTCCATCCTCGGTCCGCCTCTCCCTCTCTCCCTATTTATTCCAGAGCCCTCACCCCATCCCCCTTTTCTGATGAAGGGTCTCGGCCCGAAATGTCAGCTTTTGTGCTCCTAAGATGCTGCTTGGCCTGCTGTGTTCATGCAGCTTCACACTTTGTTATCTCGGATTCTCCAGCATCTGCAGTTCCCGTTATCTCTAGGAAATGCTTCCAGTTGTTATTACTGGAGCGGTGGGATCTTTGGACATGGTCACTGCTGGACTCTCCCTGAATAAGCCACCAGCTGTGGTACCTAGCCAGTCATGGTGGAAAATTAACATGGCAGCTGGTGCTGCATCTGCTTGGAATGATTTGACAAGTTTTAATCTCATCTTGCTTCATTGTTGTTGCTTCAGAAATTGCACACCATTCATGATGAAATGCAATGCAATGAAAGCAACACTGCACTCATCTCAGTTTGTGAATGAGATAAATTTTCTTGCCACATATTGATCATCACTTTGATAAGATGTCACTTTGACTTAGCCATTCTAAATCTGTTACCTGTGGTAGCTGGGAGATAAGAGTGACTTCCTTGTGCTGCAAAAGAAAATTTACCTGTGAACAAAACAAGCAGCAGGGCACCATCTAATCTAGAAAGCGAGAAAACATAGAAAGTGAAGGGTCACGATAAACACTGATGATGTCTCATCTGGTGATGCACTGGTGATTTTTATTTATTCTAGCATTGATGGTATGTTTATGGTACAGCAGTGATTCTTTAGCAATCTTCCCTGTTTGTGGCAAAATTCTTGGCAGTAATATAAATGGAATGGGATTTCACTGTTTTTCACACACACAAGAACAGGTTAATTCTTTCAGGCCTCACTGGCAGTATGTCATACAGGAGATTTGACACATAATGCATATAAATAACTGGCTCTGTTAATATTGGCTGTTGGTGTCTTCGGCCCATGAATAATCAACAATACACTTTATCCAAAACTGGTCAATACGATTCTTTAAAAAGTAAGAGTAGAGTTTTCAACATTATCTCAATTGGAGCAGTCCATGTCCAAATGCAGCAAGACTCAGACAGCTTGCAGACTTTGGCTAATAAGTGGCAAGTAACATTCATGCCACAAAAGTGCCTTGCAATGACCATTTGCAACAAGAGAGAATCTAATCCTTGTCCTTTATATTTGGTGGAATTACTTTTACTGAATACCCCACTGTTGATCAGACACTGGACTGTCCAATTAAGTGTGCCTGCTGGTGTAGGTCAGAAACTGGGAATTCTGCAACAATTAATCACCCCTGGTTCCCCCAAGCTTATCAACTAGCTTCAAAGCGTAAGTTAGGAGTGTGGCCGAATACACTCCACTTGCCTGGATGACTGCAACATCAACAGCCGTCAAGAAATTCAGCACTATCCAGGACAAAGCACCCACTTAACACCCACAACATATATTCTCTTCACAACCAACGCACAGATGCAGGAGTGTACACCATCTTCAAGTTGCATGGCAGTAACTGACTAAGGTCCTTAAACAGCACCTTCTAAACTCACAAACTCTACCATCTCGAAGGACAAGGGCAGCAGGTACATGGGAGCACCACCACATGCAAGTTCCCCTCCAAGCCACTCATCATCCTGACTTGGAAATATATCACCATTCTTTCACTGTAACGGTGTCAAAATCCTGGAACCCCCCCAACAGCACTATGTGTGTATTTACACCCCAAAGACTGCAGCACTTCCAGCAAGTAACTACCCCTGCCCTACCTTCTCAAGGCTAATTGGTGATGGACAACAAATGCTAGCGAAGCCAGCCATGCCCACATCACATGAACAAACTACAAGTCAGGATATTGAGAGTACCACAAGTTGGGCAAGCTGATTTCTCTTCATATAAATCTCTGACCTAAATACCATCCAATGAAACTAATTTCCGGGAATAGATTCTCTGTAAATAAACACCACAGTTTGGAGTGACTTCAATTGCAGGCGATAAGTGCTAATTTACAAGCAACATTCTGGAGTAATGTTCTAGATCACACCTGCCATTATTTTGTTCCTGGGATAAATGATCTGTCAATATAATGTCATGTTGACCCATAAGGCTTAAGGTTAGGCATAAGGTTAAGGCTTCATAACATGTTTAATCTTCTTCTCTGTAACACTGTATTCCTGTAGCTTTCTGTTGTAAAAGAATACAGTTTAGTAATAATTCCAATTGTAAGTTTTAAATGCAATTTAACCTGAGTGAAACTTTAATGACAGTACTCAGGATATCACGTTATCCACAATAAAACTTATAAAATAATTTATAAACAGCAGAGAGAGATTGCAGCCACAGGCAACCAGGAGTTACCAGAGTTGTCATCATTTACATTTTTTGTCTTGATGTTGTAATTTCAAGAATGTTGCTATTGCACAAGTATCAATCAAATTAAATAAATAATTAACTTTAAATAGTAAATGAGTAATGTACTAAGAATGCTCCTGAAAATCTGATGGATTGTCCAATTGATGTTTTATAAGGCTATAGGACATAGAAGCAGAAGTAGGCCACTCAGCCATTGAGCATGCTCCACCTTTCAACGGATGGGTTGATAATTCTCATCTCCACTTTCCTGCCTTCTCCCATTGACCTTCAGTACACTTACTGATGAAAAATCTCCCAATGTCAGCCTTGAGTATACTTAACAACCCAGCCTCGATGGCCCTCTGTGATGAAGAATTCCACAGATTCATTACCCTATAACAGAAGCAAGTCCTCCTCATCTCCATTTTAAGGTTACAACCCTTCATTCTGAGGTTATGTCCTTTGGTCCAAGATTCTCCCATAAAGATAAATAATCCTTTTGCATCTACTTCGTCAAGTCACCTAAGAAACTTGTATGTTTCACTAAGGTTGCCTTTTATTCCACTAAGGCCCAAACTGCTCAACTTCTTCTTGTAAGCTAGTCTCTCCATAGCTGATGTGAACCTCATAAACCTGTTCTAGACTGCCGGTAGCGCCAGTATACCTTTCCTTAGACAAAAAAAAACGGAAAATGTTCCCTGTATTCTGGCTATGCTCTGACCGTTGATGACAACTCCCAAATTCCTCTGTGTTGTAGCTTCCTGCAGTCTTTATTCATTCAAATAACATCCAGCTGCTGTATTCCAACCTGCCAAGTGCATAACCTCACATTTCCCAACATTGTATCCCATCTGCCAAGATTTTTCCCACTCGCTTAATCTGCTTACATCTCTCTGTAGGCTGTTTGTGCTATCCTCATCACTTGTCATCCATCTATTTCTGTGCGATCAATTAATTTTTGCTACTTTTATAAAATGGTGTTGAATTACAAAACACTGTGAGGTTGCAGAGCATTCCTTAAAGCCACCACTTATAAAACTGAAGAGGCCTAATCCTTTCCATCTCAGCGCAAGTTCATGATCAAGAGGGGATATATGCTTTATGTTCTGGCGCCATCTGCTGTTCACACTTTTGCAATGTAATTTAACTGGGTTTGAAGTCATATTTTTCTTCTGCAAAACAAATTCTGATAATATTTTTCATGGACTTTACCAATAATATTTTTCAGCAATTCCACAAGTAACGAAGCAGCTCTTTATGAATCCAGTCTTCACCTGCGTTGTGCTAGCTGCCTGCATGGAGGTTGCGGCTATCAGTGGGTTTGCTGCTTTTCTGGGCAAGTATCTGGAAAGGCAGTTTGGTCTCAGTGCTTCGTACGCCAACCAGTTCATAGGTAAGACAAATACAGTGGCTTGTTTAATCTCTTATCTATATTGCCATTGCCTGGAGGCTGCGATTAGAGATACCTGCTGTCCTTTTGACTCAAGATTTCTGTGTGGTGTCTGCAGAGACATCGTTGTGTGCTTTCCTGAGTAAGGATTAAAATTATAACACACAGTGCATACCACACTTAGGCCCATGCAATGCAAATGATATATTGCACATGAAGTCAAATGTGCTCAGCTGCAGAGTGACATTACATAGATTTTAACTCAATTCCTCACATGGTGAATAACTAAATTTAAACAAAAGAGCACGCACATCTGAACTTGAAGGCTGTGGTTATTTGCATGGATCTACTGCATCTAGATAAACACAACTTATTCAGGTTGACCATTTCATAATGGTTTAAGGTAAAATACTCCTGTGATTAAAAGCACAGACCAGTAACACACAGATTTACTTATTTCATAAGAATTATTTGATGGAAATTATTCTTTGCTGACATTCTAAAGTAATTGCAAATCTGCTCCTAAAATTTGGAGACAATCTGGAACCCAACAAAGCTCATTGAGTTCAGAGATAATGGGAACTGCAGATGCTGGAGATTCCAAGATAATAAAATGTGAGGCTGGATGAACACAGCAGGCCAAGCAGCATCTCAGGAGCACAAAAGCTGACGTTTCGGGCCTAGACCCTTCATCAGAGAGGGGGATGGGGGGAGGGAACTGGAATAAATAGGGAGAGAGGGGGAGGCGGACCGAAGATGGAGAGCAAAGAAGATAGGTGGAGAGGGTGTAGGTGGGGAGGTAGGGAGGGGATAGGTCAGTCCAGGGAAGACGGACAGGTCAAGGAGGTGGGATGAGGTTAGTAGGTAGCTGGGGGTGCGGCTGGGGGTGGGAGGAAGGGATGGGTGAGAGGAAGAACCGGTTAGGGAGGCAGAGACAGGTTGGACTGGTTTTGGGATGCAGTGGGTGGGGGGGAAGAGCTGGGCTGGTTGTGTGGTGCAGTGGGGGGAGGGGATGAACTGGGCTGGTTTAGGGATGCAGTGGGGGAAGGGGAGATTTTGAAACTGGTGAAGTCCACATTGATACCATATGGCTGCAGGGTTCCCAGGCGGAATATGAGTTGCTGTTCCTGCAACCTTCGGGTGGCATCATTGTGGCAGTGCAGGAGGCCCATGATGGACATGTCATCAAGAGAATGGGAGGGGGAGTGGAAATGGTTTGCGACTGGGAGGTGCAGTTGTTTGTTGCGAACTGAGCGGAGGTGTTCTGCAAAGCGGTCCCCAAGCCTCCGCTTGGTTTCCCCAATGTAGAGAAAGCCGCACCGGGTACAGTGGATGCAGTATACCACATTGGCAGATGTGCGGGTGAACCTCTGCTTAATGTGGAATGTCATCTTGGGGCCTGGGATGGGGGTGAGGGAGGAGGTGTGGGGACAAGTGTAGCATTTCCTGCGGTTGCAGGGGAAGGTGCCGGGTGTGGTGGGGTTGGAGGGCAGTGTGGAGCGAACAAGGGAGTCACGGAGAGAGTGGTCTCTCCGGAAAGCAGACAGGGGTGGGGATGGAAAAATGTCTTGGGTGGTGGGGTCGGATTGTAAATGGCGGAAGTGTCGGAGGATAATGCGTTGTATCCGGAGGTTGGTAGGGTGGTGTGTGAGAACGAGGGGGATCCTCTTGGGGCGGTTGTGGCGGGGGCGGGGTGTGAGGGATGTGTCGCGGGAAATGCGGGAGACGCGGTCAAGGGCGTTCTCAATCACCGTGGGGGGGAAGTTGCGGTCCTTAAAGAACTTGGACATCTGGGATGTGCGGGAGTGGAATGTCTTATCGTGGGAGCAGATGCGGCGGAGGCGGAGGAATTGGGAATAGGGGATGGAGTTTTTGCAGGAGGGTGGGTGGGAGGAGGTGTATGCATTGAGTTGGCTGTGTTTCAGACCTCTTTAGATATTATCAAATTAGCCTATTCAGAGCTGTTGCTACACAATTCTGGAACAGGCAGATATGAACCCAGGCCTTCTGGCTCTGAGGTAAGGGCAATAACACTCCACCACAAGACCCCTTCTCATGATTTTGGGTGTATTTTTTATGCATATTTATAAGCAGTTTGTTCTGCTCTGTTATGACACACCTTTGAAACAGATCCGACATGAGCCCAGGCCTTCAGGCCCAGAGTTAGGGACACTACCTCTGTATCTCAAGGGCCCATATCATGAGTATATATGGTGTACCTTCTAATGGACTTCACGTGAGCTCCTGAATCACAGGGAGCATTGCTCACAAATAGGAAGCATTATATTGCACATTTGAGAGTGTGCATAAATTGCACATTTGACCATGTTGATGACAATGTTCTTCATCTGATGAACTTCGCTCTCTAGTTCAAAAGTACAGCTTGGATTTTGCCGTGGTAATGACAACAAATCTGTCAGTATTTTCACTATAAACGCAACACTGAAAATAGTATCAACTTCTTGAGTCCACAAGTTTGCAGAATAGCACAGAAAGCCAGAAGTTACTTTGAGTAACTCTTGTCCCTTTGAAAGAATGTTCTGTCTTTGACCGATGCCTCACTGCCCTAGATTACAGTTAATGAAATTGATGAGAATTTCCATTCGTGTGCTGTTAATCTTACTCCAAAAACATATGAATAAAAGCTGTAGTTTGTTGAATGAGGTGTAACTGGATGTTTAATAATGTACCAACGTTTATAATCACTGTTAAACAACGTCACTAGCGCTGAAAACTTAGGAATAGGATAGTTGGCCCCTTGAGCCTACTCAACCGTTCTATATCATGACTGGCCATCTGCCATTTTCACGTACTCTCCTCATACTCCTTGAAATCAATGCTATTTAGAATCTGTTAGTCTCTATCTTTAGCATGCTCAATGACTAAGCTTGTAAAGCCACTCAGGGTAGAGAATTCCAATGTTTCACTGTCCTCTGAGTGAAGAAATTCCTCTATCCCTGTGTAGGAAATGACTTATTCCCTGTTCTGAGACTGTTTCCCCAAGCGCTGAAGCCCCAGCCAAGGGAATACTTTTTCTGTATCCACCCTAAATACTCTTTGAGACATATACTTAAATAAGATCATCTCTCATCCTTCTAAACTCTACAGGCCCAGTTCTTTGTGTAGTTCTTCAGACAGGACAGTCCCACCGACCCAGGGAAGGCTCATGTTCTGTTTGTGGATTTTTAAAAAGTCATTCATTTATGGGATGAAGGCTTCACTGACTAGGTCAGCATTTATTTCCCATCCCTCGTTGCAATATGGAGGCCAGACCAGGTAAGGATAGCAGTTTCCTTTCCTAAAGGACATTAGTGAACCAGATAGGTTTTTCTCATAATCGACAATGGATTCATGGCTTTCATTAGGCTCTGTTTATTGAATTCAAATTCCACCATTTGCCATGACAGGATTTGAACCCAGGTCCCAGAACATTACCCGAGTGTCTGGTTTAACCAGTCCAACAATAACAACACTAGGCCATAGCCTCCCCAAAATGTCAAACTTTTCAGCACTAATAAAAAAAAGCAATTTTTTAAATATATATTTTAAATTATTATTTGAAATGTTTGTTTAGATTAGATTTGATTCCCTACAGTTTGGGATTCCCTACAGTTTGGAAACAGGCTCTCGGCCCAACAAGTCCGCACCGGTCCTTGGAGCCTCCCACCCACAACCATCCCCCTATAACCCACACACCCCTGAACACTACGGGCAATTTAGCATGGCCAATCCACCTAGCCTGCACATCTTTGGACTGTGGGAGGAAACCGGAGCACCTGGAGGAAACCCACGCAGACACGGGGAGAATGTGGAAACTCCACACAGACAGTTACCCGAGGCTGGAACCGAACCTGGGTCCCTGGTGCTGTGAGGCTGCAGTGCTAACCACTGAGCCACTGTGCCACCCCCTAACTTATTAACTTATTTTAGTTTCTTATTGAAACCATTGATCATTTAGGAATCTAGGAGCATCAGCCTGTCAAGCCTGCTCTGCTATTTAATACCATTGTGGCTGATTGAACAGTTCAATACCTTTTATTCACTCTGTCCCCATAACCTTTTCCACCAGTGGCTTCTAACCCTTTAAGCATAAGATTGTTTTATGAACCTAAGTGCAGCATAGTAAATAACCCTTAGAAAATATAGAATAAACAGTTTCTTTGTAGTGCAATATAAATTTAAAAGTTATAAGTCTTCTGGCCATTGACTCAGCAAGTCTCAGTGTAACTGACAGCTGTAACTATACATTATTTGCCAGGGCCTTGTGTTGAGACTGTTATTCTCACACAGTGCAACAAATGGCTATCTGTGGGGTGGGTGTGATACTTGGACGTGATAATCTTTATTTGCAAGAACACTGTCTCGCAGAAGTATATGGAGCCAAAGTAAGCTTTCTCTTTAAAAGCACAGGGTGATCAGAGGGTGTTTTTTCACTTATTTACAAGTCCCCAAAAGTCATTGTCTGGTGTTCTGCCTTTCAGCCTGATGGAATTTAGTAGCTAACCCACCAATGACTACTGAAGGGAATGGATTTGAGTAAAACGGTATAATTTGTTCCATCAGATCCAATTCCTGAAATTGCCCACTGAATTCCACTGCTAGCCGTCCTCAGATGTTTCTTGAGTGGAACAATTTATCTTTGTTTCTGGTTTTTGCTTCTAGTATGTTCTCTAGACTGGGTAATGTTGCAGTATTTTATTTTTGAATTTGGAGCACAGCAGATACCAGTTTCAGTCTGATTGCATTTGCAACACTGATCATAAGTGCTACATCTCTGTGCTTTCCATGCAGCTCACAGTTCAATATGTTCAGATTTGATGTTGTGTATGTAAGGAACTCAAAGTCCAGCAACCTGACATTGCCTGACAGCTCACTGCACGCTCCATTCCATGATTTAAGGAAAGTGACAACTTCAGGCATCAAATGTAAAAATCTTTGCAGGATTAGTTCACCATTGGCAGTATTGAGTGCTTTGTGTAAGGATTTAAACAAGTGCTGAAGGGCCACTGCTGGCTTTGAGTTTACAGTCTTAACAGCAACTTTCATTACGTGGGAAAAGTCCAAAATCTTACTCACTAATGCTTGTTTGTGAATTATATAGTGATAACTGAGAAACGAAGATCATTTCTACAAAATACAATGAATCCTGAGTTTGTACCAAGCATGGCTGGTGTTTTATCAGGTGGGATGGAAGCTAACTTCTTGATTGGAATGATTTTTTCAAGCACATATTTTTTGAATTCAACGTAGAAACTCTCATTCTTCATTCTCTCTTTAAAGGATGAGAAGGTCCATTCTGGTTGTTATGTCCTTAAAATCCATGCACATAAAATAATCTGCTGGACTGTGTCAATCATGTTACTGGATTAATTGAACTGTGAGAATCATTCACAGCTCTTCAGGCCTTGCTGTAGTTGCCGAAAAAGGTTCTTGCACACAGATTCCATTGGTATTGCTACTTGGAAGTACCAAAGGGACAGACTCTGAATAGCTGTTGTTATTTCTTCATTGTTCTTAAAACCACAGTCAGTGTGTCTTTAATTAAATTGGCATCAATGTTGGATGTTTTGTGTTAAACGTGAAATGATATTTCAACTCAAACCTTACCTTTTGAGACCATAAGACATAGGAGCAGAAACTAGGCCATTCAGCCAATTAGGTCTGCTCTGCCATTCAAACATGGCTGATAAGTTTCTCAGCCACTTTCTCCCACTTTCTCCCCATAACCCTTGATCCCCTTGACAATCAGGAACCTATCTATCTCTGTCTTAAATGTACTCTCTTGCTGAAGAAGTTTCTCCTTAACTCTGTTCTAAAAGGTCTTCCCTTTACTCTAAGTATGTGCCCTCGGTTCCTAGTCTCCTCTACCTGTCAGAACATCTTCTCAACATTCACTCTGTCCAGGCCATACAGTCTTCTGTGAGTTTCAATTAAATCCCTCCCCCCCCCACCCCATCCTTCTAAGCTCCATTAAGTATAGACCCAGAGTCCTCAAGCTTTTCTTATAGGACAAGCTTTCTTTTCACTTCTGGGACCATTCTCAAGAGCATTTCGTTTGCTGCTGGAATGAGAGAAGTTACTGTTGAGCTTCAGGTCATCAACTTTCTTCGTCTGAATCATGCTGTTCAAAGCAAAACTTTCCTTGACTTTCCTGTTCTCATTGTAGTGTTGTTTTAAACTCCCCACTTTTACTTATTGACATACCTTACTGACTTTTAAAGCAGACACTTTCATAGTTGTGAACAGAAATTCATCTTCTCAATTCTGTGTTGAAGATGTATACTTTCGGTTTCTTTTTAGATGGTCCAGGTCCCTCACTCATCATACTGCTTCACCTTGTAGCCTGTGATGTCACTGTGGCAATGGTCACACTGCAGGTTGTCCTCTGGACCCACACCTCTGGGACAACCACAATGTTACTGGCCGCTTTCAGGTGTAGAGGCACAGGAGCTCATTGCTGTGGTTATGATCTGTTCTCAGGGCCCCTGGTTGGCTTGTATTGTTTTCATATTGGATGCCGGGTGCAGCAGTATTTCCCTTAACTGTCCTTCCTTTCTTTATCTTGCATATATCTATTAGATATAATCCTCATATGGTCATATACTGGTGTCATGCATCTGATCCTAATATATATTTTATCCATTTGTTTGAATTGCCCTCATAAAATTTACTTTCCCTGCAATGACAGTTCATCTGGACCACACTCAGACATGATGTAAGAAGAAAAAATAACCTGTTAGGAGCATGCACTTTTCCCTGGGTGGTTTCTGGAAGCAGAGCTCCTGCAGTGACATGGTGACCAACATGCACAAGGCAGGGAATGTGGGTGAGAGGAAAAATTGACTGTCAGAGACTCTGTGATTAACCCAATTTATCAGTGTTTAATGTATTGGTGACCTTGGCTTTACCAGACATGTAGACTAATGAACATTCAGTAGTGTCTTCACCAAAATCGCCAGTTAATTAATTATAATGAGTGGAAGAAATTTGGAAAGAGCTGAAGACAGCCAACATCTCATGCTGTGAAGAAACCATTGGATAAAAGAGTAGGAAGCACTAAGACTGGCTTAATGAGAATGACCACATCATCCAAGACCTCATCGACATCTTCAGGCCTGGCAAAATGTTGTCAGTGAGGCAAAGAGAAGTAAGTGAACAGCAAAGATAGGGCTATAAAGAAAACGGGGGAAATCAAGAGCCAATGTTGGAGTGAGATAGCTCAGGAGCAGCAACGCTGTGCTGACAAGCATGGCACCTGGGGCTTCTTCAGTGCTCCCAAGACAATATATGAACCCAACACCCTTGGCCTCAAACTGGCAGTATAAGTATAGCACCCATTTGTTAGACAGAGAAATCATCAGTCTTTGATAGAAAGAACACTTCAAATAACTTCTAAACAATGATGGAATTGTAGATGAGGATGTGTTTGAGCAAATCCTTCAACTCCTCCTCAAAGATGATCTTTGACCCACACCTTGTGTTGAAGCCACTATTAGATACGAAAAAAATTGGTAAAGCTGCAAGAGTAGATGGGATTCCAGCAGAGATTTTCAAACTTGGAGGAGTATCATCTTTATTAGATTTTCCGGAAAATCTGGGCCAAAGAAGAAATGCCTACCAATCTCAAGGATGCTTCCATAGCTTCCTTCTTAAAGAAAGGAGATAAAGTGGACTGTGAGAACTACCGAGGAATCTCCCTACTCTCTATCGCTGTGAAGAATCCTTACACCTTCTCCCTGAGGAGAAGAAGGAACTTCTTCCTGAAAGTAAGTATAGCTCCTGACCAAGCCATGGAACTATGAACATGATCTTCACTGCTCAGCAACTCCAAGAAAAATGCCAAGAGTGACACGAACCACTCTATATGGCCTTCGTTGATCTAACGAAGGCTTTAACTCAGTTAATTGGGAAGTGCTATGGAAGACACTGTCAACAGCTGGCTGCCCAGTGAAATTTGTCAACATCGTCCATGACAAGATGTTGAAGAAGGTAATATGATAAGATGGTAATATGATAGAATCCTTTGAGGTCAGGCAGGGATATGTTATCACCCCCACCATTTTCTTCACCTTTATTGTCAACATTCTTTATCCCATCAAGATTAGGTTTCCTGGTGATGTCGACATTCCCTACAGGATGATTGGAAAAGTTTCCAACCTCAACCTGTTGAAATCCAAGGAGAAAATGACACTGACCTCACTGATGGAACTTCAGCATGTAGATGACTATGTCATCTCTACTCTCTTCAAATAGAATTTTCAAGCTTCATTTAATGCCAGCGCAGAAGTATACTGAAGAATTGGCCTCAGCCTCAACTTCAAGAAGACTCCAAGCCTTTACCAACCTGTTCCAGGTCAAGAACCATTCTGTCTGTCCATTAAGAACAATGGCGAAATCCTCCCAAACATAGAACATTTCCCTTCTGTGGGAAATTACCTCTCATCTAAGGCTGACATTGATGCACAGATTCAATGATTTGTGAGCACCTCCTTCAGACACCCAAGGATGATAGCCTTCAATAACTATGACATCAGCGTTGATTCCAAGATCTTTGTGTATAAGGCAGTCATCTCTCTGACTCTTCTATGACCCCGGGACTTGGATTACATTTAGACACCGCTTCAAGGCCCTTGAGAAGTACTATCAATGCTGTTTGAGACAGATTCTCTGCATCAGCTCAGAGAAAAGACATATATCAATCATCACAGTTTATCAATGCAAAAATAACTCATTTATTCCTGCTCTCTCTTTTCTGCCTGTTAACTAATCATTAACCTTTGTCAATATATTACTTCATATACCATGTGCTTTAAGTTTGCTAATCAGCCTTCTGTGGAGAGACCTTATCAAAAGCCTTCTGAATGTACAAATATATTACATCCATCAATACCCCTTTATTAATTTTATTAGTAATATCCTGAAAAACTCCCAAATTCACCAACATAAATTTTAATTTCTCATTCTCAAATTCATGTTGATTATTTATATTGAAGTATCTGATTATAACATGTTTTCTGGTAGATTCTAGCATTTTCCCTACCAGTGATGTAAGACTGATACTCTTTAGTTCCATGTTTGTCTTGTAATTTGAGTATGTAAGTTAAAATCAAAGGATATTAAGCAATTATAACTTCCCAATCTATTGTGCATGAATAGGACAATGTGATTAGCTTCTTATTCACTATCACTATTTGTGCTGATCAAGATATTGCATTGACTTGGCACAAGATTTGATTACAGCATGAGACATTAATCTGCGATGGAGGGGCCTTAAGGTCTTTGTGGGATGCTTTTTAATGCCAATTTTAAATGTTCATGCTCCTCTGCTGATTGCACTATTCCAGCCTGTACTTGTCCAGTTACATTTTGTTGGAGAAGTAACTACATTTCCTGATAATCTATTCATAATCCATGGGAAAATACAACTTTACACCAGTGTTATCTGGAAGTAAATTTTTTATTACTTAATGTTCATGTTAATTTTGTTGTGTTTAATTATTGTCTTCCACCCCCACCCCCCCCCAAAACCCAGCTGCTTTGCTTCAAAGTATCCTGGGGATGGCTTTGATGTCATGGTAATGTGAATTCTAGCACTCAGGGACATCAAATGCCTTAGGATCTGCCAAACAATTTGATTGGCCAGTAACTCTATCGTCCCAGCAGCACCACAACATAGTAGTGGCCTCTGCTGGAACTACAGTGAATCCTGAGAAGGATGACTGTTGTCTCTTGGATTTGAGATTTGTCCAAGGATTTTGACGAGGGAAGCCCTTGTGAAGACAGGTGGTGTAGTGGAGCGGTGGCAGGAAACATGT
Organism: Stegostoma tigrinum; assembly: GCF_030684315.1. Taxonomy (NCBI): domain Eukaryota; kingdom Metazoa; phylum Chordata; class Chondrichthyes; order Orectolobiformes; family Stegostomatidae; genus Stegostoma; species Stegostoma tigrinum. The sequence goes on from NC_081356.1 coordinate 84,833,405, forward strand.
TTTTGAGGCCAAGAGGGGTCGCACATTCTGGATGGGGGTGCCCCCAATGTGTACATGGGACCCCATCGGCCTGCCCCTGCCCATTCCCAACAGCGAAATCTGTTGCACTGGTCACTTTTCCAAGATGCATTTATTGTGACACTGGAGGGGGATTGGGTTCCTGAAGTGATCATAACTTCATGAAATGTAGGAGCAGTAGTAGGCCAGCCAACCCATCAAGTCTACTTTGGCATTCAGTGAGATCATGACTGATCATGCTCGGCTGCCTTTTCTCTGCATATGTTGACTCCCTTACTGATTTATAAAACGATACAGCATCTACATCCTTCTGTGTTCCACAGGCTCACTATCCTCTGACAGAAGAAATTCTTCCTCATTTTTGCCTTAAGTGAATGACCCCTTGCTCTGAGATAATGCCCTCTGCACTTAGACTCTCTCACAAGGAAAACTAACCTGTTAGCATTGTTGTGGCCAAATCACCACAAGCTATCTTTAATTCATCTACTTATTAAGTAATCTCACAATCAAATACTGAAACAGCAATTTAAACTTTATTACATTATAGCAACCAAAATAAGATTCCTCAAGTGAGCAAATACAGCCTCACAACTCAGCTTGGCTCTTACTCAATTACTTGTGGAATTTAACTATGATTCCAGCTAATAGTGCCTTTCTCTAATGTCCAGCGTTTAATCCTCGTGCAGCGTTGTTCTTGAAGTTCTGCTGAAGAAGAATTCTGATGTTGAAGTCTTTCAGGTCTATGGCATGACACTATTGATGATCTTTTAGATTCTTTCTTCCAAAATATCGATTGCTTTTCTGGAGTCCTTGGGTCTGCAGCTTCTTGTCAGATGTAGCTTCCTTGTTCCTTATTACGTTTGACATTGACTATCTGAAGAAACAGCTTTCCTCTGATTAACTCCTTAAATTCCCCTGTAGGGCGATCATTTGTCCTTGCGGCATAAGGCAGCCAGTTATCAATCAGTTGTTCAAACAGTTTTGTCATGTAGCCTCCACTTCTTCTTTTCCCAAGCATGACTAATTGCTTTCATTTCCTGTGTAAGTTTGTCCTTGTCCTTTCATAATTTGTTACCGATGGCATTGTTGCTGCGTCTTTCAATTTATGAACGGTTTATAAGGTCCTGAAGTTTATAACGTCACAGCATCTAATTTGTCCAGTCCCCTCAGAATGGTATATATTTCAATAATGTCTGTTCTCATTTGTCTACACTCCAATGAATACAGGGTCTCCTTGTGAAAATATCCCTCCATATACAGGATCAACGTAGTGAACCTTCTTTGGGCTGCCTCCAATGACAGTATGTCTTTGGTTAAATAACGGGTCCAAAGTATTCTAGTATTCTAGGTGTTGTCTGACTTATGACTTTCATCGTTTTAGCCAGGCTTCCCCATTTTTATACTGCATTCCCTTTGTAATAAAGGCCAACATTCTATTTGCCTTCCCTATTACCTTCCGCACTTGGAAACTAGCTTTTTGTGATTCATGCATAATGACCCCCAAATCCCTCCATGCTGCAGCTTTCTGCACTCTTACTCCATTTAAGTAGTATTTAGTTCCTCCATTCTTCCTGCCAAAATGCCAACATCACATTTTCTCACATCTGTCCCATCTGCTAGGTTTTTGCTTTCTCGTTTAACCTGCCTAACACTCTCTGCAGGCATTTTGTGTCATTCTCACCATTTGCCTTCCCATCTATTTTTCTGTCATTTGGTCTATTTTTCACAGCTGCAGAGAACTGCATCTGTTACATCTAATTATATTGCCCGATACCACTATTACATTGCAAATCCTCCTCTGAGCAGAATGACTGTCTATACCATGGTGCTTATAACAGTTTGCGCATCCTGCCAGCAGTCCCTGCTGTAATCCATACAGCATGCAAGAACCTCATAACTGTCAGAGAATTGAGGATTCAAGGACCTTCCTCTGTTATTCCCCTGGATTCCTACATATGCCTCACCTGGTGTCACAGCCTCTTGTCCCTAATTGTGAGGAGGATGTTTTGAGAATGCAGGGTGACTTGGACAGGCTAGGTGAGTGGACGGATGCATGGCAGATGCAGTTTAATGTGGATAAGTATGCAGTTATACACTTTGGTGGCAAAAACAGGAGGCAGATTACTATCTGAATGGAGTCAAGTTAGGTAAAGGGGAAGCAAAACAAGATCTAGGTGTTCTTGTACATCAGTCAATGAAAGCAAGCATGCAGGTACAGCAGGCAGTGAAGAAAGCTAATAGCATGCTGGCCTTCATAACAAGAGGAATTGAATATAGGAGCAAAGAGGTCCTTCTGCAGCTGTACAGGGCCCTGGTGAGACCGCACCTGGAGTATTGTGTGCAGTTTTGGTCTCCCAATTTGAGGAAGGACATTCTTGCTATTGAGGGAGTGCAGCGTAAGTTCACAAGGTCAATTCCCGGAATGGCGGGACTATCATATGTTGAAAGATTGGAGCGACTGGGCTTGTATACACTTGAGTTTAGAAGGATGAGAGGGGATCTGATTGAGGCATATGAGATTATTAAGGGATTGGACACTGTGGAGGCAGAAAGCATGTTTCTGCTGATGGGTGAGTCCAGAACCAGAGGACACAGTTTAAAAATAAGGGGTAGGCCATTTAGAACAGAGTTGAGGAAAAACTTCTTCACCCAGAGAGTGGTGGATATTTGGAATGCTCTGCCCCAGAAGGCAGTGGAGGCCAACTCTCTGGATACTTTCAAGAAAGAGATGGATAGAGCTCTTAAAGATAGAGGAATCAAGGGTTATGGGGATAAGGCAGGAACAGGGTACTGATTGTGGATGATCAGCCATGATCATAATGAATGGTGGTGCTGGCTCAAAGGGCTGAATGGCCTACTCCAGCACCTATTGTCTATTGTCTGTAATCATAGACAAAGCTTGAGTTACATAATCTGAGTGGTGTGACCGCCTGCTGTGGCAAATTGTCCAGCTAACTTCTCCCCCTGTGGTGTGGCACACAGTCTGTGGTTCAGACTCCAGCTCCTTGATTCTGATCTAGATTTCTTTGAGCAATGGACGCTGTGTTCATTGTGGATTACTTTGGTGTCCAGCCGCTCCCATGTGCTGCAGTCGTGACACATCACCAATCCTGCAATTATTATTATTTACTTTGTTAATTAACTACTCCAGAATCACTGCTTTGCACACTTGGAGAATTATCTGCTGTTTACTCTTTAAGTCTTTTTCTAACGTCAGTATTAATCATACACTTAACAAGCAATCTTAAATAGAGAAAAATTACTGGAGACTTTACATTTACTCTGAAGAGCAGAGATACTCACCAGACCTATACAGTAAATCAGCTGTTTTCTCTGCAGTCACATTATGGTTTGTGATGTCACTCCATCACTGGTCTTACTGCAGACTTCTTGCTTGCTGCTTTTTATCCTCTCTTGCTCACCTTTTGCTCAAAATATTGAGTTGCCTTCGGAATAGAATAAACCTTAATTAGTTACCAGATATTCACTGATTAACCAGCTTCTTCTCCTGTATCAGTTTCTGGAGACTGAAAAATGTTTAGGCAAAAGCAACCAAACACTTCTTCCCCTTCCTCCTTTAAACTCTGTATGGCACTCAACTCCTCCATTCTACGTTAAGCCACCCTCAAGTGCTAATTCACAAGCTTGGCTATTCACATATACTTCTAAGGCATAACGGCTATCTGAATAATTTAATGAGGAACTATTTTCAACCAGTTCTTATTTAAGCTGTTTTTTCACTGGAACTATTTGAAACAAAACCAGCTTAAGGCTGGAAAGTCCTGAATATAAACTGTAGCATTGCGCATTATTGCACAACAGTCCTTTTCCTCAATCCTGGTTGCCATTAAATAAGCAGGCTGATGCCTTGTACCCCCTCTGTAATATGGAGGGCAGACGGTCAGGAAGGTGGTGGACTAATCACCTGATTTATTTTGTGTACTCCCTCCCATCTCCAACGACATCAGTGAGACCAAAGATTCTCCCTGCCAGTTAACATCTTGAAAATGTAGATCCTTTCATAAATAATACACTCAATCAATCGGATTCCATAATTTTAATTGTATCAACAGGTTTCGACTATTATTTTTTGTGAGCTATCTCTCCAAATGTTTACAGAAATGGTGCCCTGTCTTTAAACTGGTAAAAAAAAACTGTCATTTAGCTTCAACCACCTTCTCCCCAAGATATATGATACTGGAGCTTGCAAATGCAGGAAAGAGCTGAACCCAAAGCTGTGCTTATGCCTGGCAGTGTTCTAGTATCCCTACTGGTGAGATCAGTCCTGCAAGTCACTGCTACTTGAGTACGCTGCTGATTTTCACCATTTGTGTTTTTTTTTCCTTAAAGCAGGTAAAACATTTAAGTCTGATTTGCCAAAGCTTTGTTGGCAATACTAAACCTTCCTCATAATGATCAAGGGATGGGTTGGAAAGCCCCAGTCAGGGGCCACCTACTCCCTGATTGGCTGTGTGCCCAGTTGGCCCCTGATTGGCTGTGTGTCCAGTTTTTGAATCTGTGTCTTTTGATGTGAAGGTGGTGTCAGTTCATAAAAATGCCTTCTATCAGGAAAGCAACACTGACTCTGATCCTACAGAAATCCGTGGTTCTTGCATGCTGTAGTTGTCCTGAGGGAATAGTGTTCATGTTTTATAAGCTCTGAGAGAGTGGCAGTGCTGAAAGTACAGTACTCAGGCTACCACTCAGATTTCTTTGCTGTGCTGAGGGATTATAGAGCAACAATGCCTCCATATGAATCACTTAGACAAGATCTGTCCAAAATTCCAGCCAACAATCCCACATCCACTGTTGTCTGCTGCATGCCGGGAAATCTCACATGTCAAAGAGATCTGAGTATTTAGCAGAAGAAAGGTCTGTCAGCAAGAGTGGCAGAATAACATTGAGATGACATCGTGGCAGGGAAATTCCTTAAGCACCTTTTTTTCACTGGTTAAATCTGTATTTCTAACAAGCTTCCACATGGTGTCACTCCAATTACATATTCACATGTCCTTTACTCAGGTTGAATTGCAGCATTCAGTCTTTCAAATACATGTACCGTTTTCTGTTAGCACCATTATTGTTTCCTATGTTTGCAAAGTTCCAGTTTCCATAAAAAGTAAAATTATATTGCTGTGTCTCCTCATTTGAAATAGCCAACTCCTGCCTGGTAAGAGACCCTCAATAGGATTTGTTATTAAGAAAAAAAAGGTTTGCTGGCAATTACTGTGCTCACTATAACATAATTTCATGCTCTGCCTAGAAATTAAATAACCATCGAATCAGCTCAAGGATGTTGAATGAGGGAACTGATGTGTGTGGCAGTGTGGAGTTGGTGTTGCAATCAGATGCTGCATTGTTTATTAAATGGCAGAGCAGGCTTGAGGAGCCAAATAGCTCGCTTCTAACTTATATGTTCATATACATCACAGTTCATTGTACAAAACCTATGAAAAATTTTCTCCACGTGAATGATCATATCGACTTAGCATTTCTCCTTGTTAAAGCTGAGTGAATGACTCTGAGTTGTAGTAGTAACCTGTCACTGGCACCCCTTCCTCTTCTGAACCTTGTTGGGCTTAAGTTGAAGATGTCAATACCTGAGATAATGGGAACTGCAGATGCTGGGGAATCCGAGATAACGAAGTGTGGGGCTGGATGAACACAGCAGGCCAAGCAGTGTCTTAGGAGCACAAAAGCTGACGTTTCAGGCCTAAACCCTTCAACAGAAAAGGGGGATGGGGAGAGGGTTCTGAAATAAACAGGGAGAGAGGGGGAGGCGGATTGAAGATGGATAGAGGAGAAGATTATGAGTTATGGAATGGGTTATGAGTTGCTGTTCCTGCAACCTTCAGGTGACATCGTTGTGGCACTGCAGGAGGCCCAGGATGGACATGTCTTCCTGTTCCTTGGATGACATGTCCATCCTGGGCCTCCTGCAGTGCCACAACGATGCCACCCGAAGGTTGCAGGAACAGCAACTCATATTCCGCTTGGGAACCCTGAACCCAATGGTATCAATGTGGACTTCACAAGCTTCAAAATCTGCCCCCCCTCCCCCACTGCATCCCAAAACCAGCCCAGCTCGCCCCCTCCTCCCTAACCTGTTCTTCCTCTCACCTATTCCATCCTCCCACCTCAAGCCCCACCTCCATTTCCCACCTACTAACCTCATCCCGCCCCCTTGACCTGTCCATCCTCCCCGGACTGACCTATCCCCTCCCTACCTCCCCACCTACACTCACCTCTACAGGCTCCATCCCCTCCTTTAACTTGTCTGTCTCCTCTCCACCTATCTTCTCCTCTATCCATCTTCGATCCGCCTCCCCCCTTCCTATTTATTTCAGAACCCTCTCCCCCTCCCCCCTTTCTGATGAAGGGTCTAGTCCCAAAACGTCAGCTTTTGTGCTCCTAAGATGCTGCTTGGCCTGCCGTGTTCACCCAGCTCCACACTTTGTGATGTCAGTACCCATTGAGTAAATTTGGAAGTGACGTGTTGTGACTGTCTCCAGCAGTTTTCTCAGGAAAATCAATAGGCACATGGCTCAGTCATTACTTATCCTAGTGTAGACTCATCGCCTGATTTGCACACCATTTTGGCCTCTGCTGATTTCTACCGTGAGCACTTTCAAATCAAAGCTACTGTGGCTGACTGGTATTTTTTCCCCCTTTTAGAGTCATCGAATCATAAATGAAAGTGAGTGAAATGTTATTTGGGAAGTCGGGGGGTGGGGGGGATCATGAAGTAATTAGATCTGCCATATTGAATTATTGAAACATAGAGCAGACTCAAGGAGCTGAGTGTCATACTCCTCTCTTAATTCATGACTTTTTAAATTCACTCATGAGAGTTTTGGCATCATGGGCTGGCCAGCATTTCTTGCCCATCCCTGGTTGCCCTTGAAAAGATGATTGTGAGCTGCCTTGAACTGCTGCAGTCCCCCTGCTGTTGGTAGACCTACCATGCCATAATGGAGGAAACTCCAGGATTTTGTTCCAGTGATGGTGAAGTAACAGTGATGTAATTCCAAATCAGGATAGTGAGTAGCTTGGATGGGAATTGGTGTTTCTATATATCTGCTGCCTTTGTTCTTTCAGATGGAAGTGATCACGGGTTTGGAAGGTGCTGTCCGAAGATTTTTGGTGGATTTCTGCAGTGCACCTTGTAAATAGTACACACTGCTGCAAATGAGCATCAGTGATAGAGAGAATGGATACTTGTGAATTTGTGCCAGTCAAGCAGGCTGCTTTGTCCTGGATGGTATCAAGCTTCTGGAGTATTATTGGAGCTGCACCTATCCAGGCAGGTAGGGAATATTCCATCACACTCCTGAATTGTGCCTTGTAGGTGGTAGACAAGCTTTGGGGAGTTACTGCAGATTCTGACCTACTGTTGTTGTCACTGTGCTTATGTGGTGAGTCTAGTTAAGTTTCTAGTTAATGGTAACCCCAAGGATGTTGATAGTGTGATATTCAGTGAAGGTCACACCATTGAATGTGGAGGGTCAGTGATTGGATTGTTTCTTATTGTTGATGGCCATAGCCTGGCATTTGTCTGGCATGAATGTTGCTTACCAGTTGCCAGCCAAAGCCTGGATAATATCTAGATCTTGTTGCATTTGGACATGGGCCTCTTCAGTATCGGCGGTATCATGAATGGTACTGAACATTGTCTAATCATTGGTGAACATCCCCACTTCTGACCTTATGGTGAAGGGGATTTCATTGATGCTGAAGATGGTTGGGCATGGGATACGACCCTGAGGAACTCCTGCAGAGATGTCCTGGAGCTGAAATGCCTGAAATGACCTACCACAACCACAATCAACATCTTATGTGTCAGGTATGTCTCCAACCAAAGGAGAGTTTGCCCGCAACTCACCTCTGGAATTCAGCTCTATTGTCCATGTTTGAAGGCTGTAATGAGGTCTGGAGTTGAGTGGCCCTGGCAGAACCCAAACTGGGCATCACTGAGCAGGTTAAAGCTGAGCAGGTGCTGCTTTATAGTGCTGTTGATGACACCTTCCATAACCTTGCTGATGATTGAGAGTAGACTGATAGGGCAGTTATTGGCCATGTTGGATTTGTCCTGCTTTTTGAGTACAGGACATACTGGGCAATGTTCCACTCTGTCAGGTAAATGCCAATGTTATAGCTGTGTTGTAGGAGAGTAGCAAGCTCTGAAGCACAAGTCTTCAGTACTATTGTCAGAATGTTGTTCGGGCCCAGTAGTCTTTGCAGTATCCAATGCTTTCAACTGTTTCTTGATATTGCATAGAGTGAATCGAATTAGCTGAAGATTGGTATCTGTGATGGTGGGGACCTCAGGAGGAGGTCAAGATGGATCATCCACTTGGCATTTCTGGCTGAAGACTGCTGTGAATACTTCACCTATATTTTTTGCACTAATTTGTCAGGCTTTTCCATCATTGAGGATGAGGATAATTCAGGAGCCTCCTCCTGCTCCTCCAGTGAGTTTTTTAATTGCCCACCACCAGACATAACTGGATATGGTTGGACTGCATAGCTTAGATCTGATCTATTGAGTGTGGGATCACTTGGCTCTGTCTATCACTTGCGGTTATACTGTTTGGCTTGCAAGTAGTTCTGTTTGGTAGTTTCACCAGGTTGACACCTCACTTTTCGGTATGCCTGGTGCCACTCCAAATTCTTATGTATGTGCTATATAATGACCAGAATATTGCTGTACACCATATTTATTTTAATGTATATTAAGTGTTTTCAAATATTTTTGATATATATTGCATCAATACCTGAGGTCTGTTTCCTTGAATTGACTGTTCAATCCTCAGAGACTTTGATCTTATGCTGTTCTGGGTGAAAATGTCTCTAAAGCAGATGCTGTTGAGAATTCTCAACGTCTGATCTGTGATTCATTGAACACTGAGGTGCAAAAGAAAAGCTGTAGTCTCTTCTCCCAGAAGATGGGGAAAATCAGTTTGGGAGATGAAAGTAATGAATAATAGTCTACAATGCTCCTTAGCAACCAGCAATAAGGGGTGTTGGCAAGTAGCTGAGAGCACACAGTGGCACAGCCTCCTAGCTTCAGAGTTTTATATGAAGAAGTACAATTGGAGACACGATGATTGAGAACAATCTTTGAAAGTATCTTGAAAGAAAATGGAAAGATAAAGTCCCCTATATTTTTGATTAAATAGTTTGCAATCACTGTATTCATTGGATGCTTCTGACTCAATGTCACAAAAAGTTTGCTCATAAAACTGGATTTAATGATATACTCAAATAATTAAAATACTCCACATGCATCAGAGTATTTCTCTCCTAGCGCCTGGCTGTCTTTTCAGAGAAGTTAGGAGGCCAAGGTCTGGCTCCCCATTGGGGAGACATGATAATTCGGTTTGAAGAAAGAAAGTTTTGCATTTATGTAGAATTTGTTATGACCACATGGTGGGAGTGTTTTTGAAGTGTAGTCACTGTGAAATAACTACACAGAGGCTGGTATCCCATAACCAAGCCACCCTAGCTGTATATATTTTTTAGTACATAGGAGGAGATACGCAGTACAAAGTAAATAATAATATTGAATTGGGAATAAACATTTCCCATGGTTTAAAATAATGGACTTTTCATGAAATTACTGCACAGAGGCTAGTTTCCCATCACCAAGTCACGCTTCATGTACTAGTGCACAGTACTCTGGCTGTGGTCAGTCAGCTCGGATTCAATTTTCAACTGAGGAAGTTCTAATCTCCTGGTTGCTTTTTTTGTTAAACCACTGAGGAGGTTGTAATCTCCTGGTTATAGTTTTTTTTTCCAGAGATTCTACTCTCCTGGTTATATTATTTTCTTCATTTTGTTAACTTGTTTTTGCTGTTCCGGTACACTACTGCTATCCAGCAGAAGTGCTTATCTTCCCAAGCACCCATGTTGTCTGTGTGTGTGTGGGCGTGAGACACAATAAAAAAACACCAGATGTGCAAATAACTTTATTAACATACCATCACCAGAAATTCACCTACGTGACCAAAGCAACGGTATCAAGCAGAGCCCTTGTAGGGAAAATTTGGATGAATGCAAGGTACTACATTTTGGTAAAACAAACAAGGGCCGGACTTATACAACTGAAACTAGGGCCTTGGATAATGTTGTAAAACAGAGAGACCTGGAGTTTCAGGTACATATTTCTTTGAAGTTTGTGTTGCATCTAGACAGCGTGGTTAAGAAGACATTGAGCATGTATTTTTTTCATTGCTCAGACCTTTGAGCATAGGAGTTGGGACATCGTGTTGAGTTTGTACAGGATGTTGGTGAGGCCTCTTCTGGAGAACTGTGTCCAGTTCTGGCCTCCCTGTTTTGGGAAGGATATTGTTAAACTGGAGAGCGTTTAGAAAATATTTACCAGGATGTTGCCAGGAGTGGAGGGTTTGAGTTATAAGGAGAGGCTGGACAGGCTGAGACATTTTCATTAGCGCATAGGAGGTTGAAGGGTGACCAAACAGAAGTTTACAAAATCACGAGGGTTCTAGATAAGGTCATTGACAGGTGTCTTTTCACTAGGTTGGGGAATTTCAAAACTGGGGAGCATATTTTTAAAGTGAGAGGGGAAAGATTTAAAAAGGACATGATGGCCAACCTTTTTACAAAGACAGTGGTTCGTGTGTGGAATGAGCTTCTGGAGGACGTGGTGGGTGCTAGTAAAGTTACAATATTTAAAAGATGAGTACATGAATAATAAATCTCTAGAAGGTTGTGGGCCAAGTGCAGACAGTTGGGCCTAGTTTAGTTTGGGTTGGTGGTCGGCATGGACTGTTTGGTCTGAAGGGTCTGCTTCCATGCTGTATGACTGTGACTATGACAATTTTCACACAGCGAGCTCCTACAAACATCAATATGATAATGACCAAATAATTTGCTTTTGTGGGATAGATATTAGCCAGTGTGTCTGGGAATGACACCCTTGCTTTTCTGCTGCATCCATCTAGGAGAGAAAAGGACTTCAGTTTGACTTATTACCCAAGACAGCACCTCCAATAGAGCTGCACATCTTCAGTACTGCACTTGAGTGTTTCCCTTAATTTTAATGCATAACTTCCAGGAAGGGACTTGAAAGTCAGTATCAAGAACATTGTGATATTAGCCACCATATCTGTCTTTGTCTACGGCTGCATTAAATATCACTTTCTCTGTGTATTTGGGTTCCATGTGCCCATTTACACCATACTTTCCTTCAAGAGGCTGTAATGTGTTACTTCTCTGGGATATTTAGGGAATCAAGACTGACAGTAAATTCAGGGTAGCTCTTCAAAATAAACAGGGAGGACAAGGAATGTTATGCTAAATTAGTATGAGGTTAATTTATAAGTAGGTATTAAGAATATTTCCTTAATAAGTGTTAAGAGTGATTTGTTTGGTTGTGAAAAAATTATAAAGATACATTGGGGTAATTGAAAATGCGGCTGAATACTACACCGCAAGTTAGGACTGCAAGAGTTTCTAATCAGCTATGCTTTGCTGGGCTAGGGAAGGCTTTATTAATTTGTTAAATGTCTTCGTCATTGAGTAAGTCAGTTCTTTACACCATAAGAAATTCCTGCTAATTACAACCATGTAATCGTGTCCATTTCAATCAATGATGATATTTTAACGTTGTGGACAGAGAGATTTGCCGAGAGATAGAAGTCTACTCAGTGACCTGCAAAATCTGACTGTTTCCAATGCAGCTTTTGATGGTGATACACACTAGAAAGAATTCATGGATGATCTACAGAAATAAACACCAACATTAATAAGTCATCATAATGTACAGCAATATCCCAATTTGTCTGCATTTTTGAAAGTTCTGGCTCATCTTGTTGCATGAGTATTGGTATAAGGGATACTTGACTGAATTTGTTGAGTGAAGTTTGTGCTTGTGTAACTTGATCAACCCTCCCTTGTTACTTTCTCAGAAAAAATTAATGAGCAAGGCATGTCTGATTTCGTCAATACGGATGTTGGCAATTTGTGTAATTGGAAGATTCCAAGGTAGTGACAACCCAGGGTGTTCCAAATAAGCCAGCAGGAAATTTCTAAAGCCTTTAACCAATCACTTTTTTGGGTTTCCTGTGGCCAGGATCCTTTTTGACAAATTGGAAAACATCATCTGAATTTTCAGAACAATCTCACACAGAATACCATTCATGCCTTCTTTCTAACTCCATGAGGGAGCTCCTCTTTTCTCATACAATGTTCTGGACAATGCTTTTTCCGAAATACAGAACCATACTTTCACTCTGCCAGGTTCCTCAGAGTGCAGAGTAGTCAGGGGAAGGAAAACCACAACATGTTTCACACAGGACTCAGCTGTTGTATTCTAATATTTAAATGTAAACTTAATTTCTGAATCACAGCTACTTACTGCTACGAAACAGTAAGTTTTCAAGGGATATGTCTTGGGCGTCAGGAGAATAGGGATCCAGGAAATAAGGGGGCTAGGTAAGTGATAGAGTGTTTAGGGTAGATCAGTGTGGGGGGAGCTGTCAGGCCTGGAGACTGTGTGGCGGTGGGTGGTAGGGGTGGGCAGTGAGCAGGCATTGAGTCTAGAACACAAAAACGCTGTGGTGGGGTGGGGAGGTGGGGCTGTGGGATCAGGACTGAGACAGACGAAGAGCTTGCTCCCATGGCAGAATGGAATGTTGGATCCCAAGCAGGGAAAGGGAACATCAGCCATGGCTTGGAGAGTGAGGCATTCAGTCCAGCGCTGGGGGGGATGTGGTTGGGTTGAGTGGCTGGACAAGATGCATTCAGGTACTGGGCATAGATTAGTAATGTCAGGTCCTGAGGAAGAGGGCTTGTTGGGTCATTCTCTGGGGTTTGTAAGGCCGGTAGGGGAGTTGTACATGGTGTGTGAAGGGTAAGTTAGGGGTCAGCTTCATAGTTACTCAGGAGTTAGTCTATGTTTTTATTGTTTACTTTTTCCAAAGTAACTATTTAAGTTCAGCAGAACTCTCCGTACTTTCCATATTCTCCGTATTCTCTGATTTAAATAAGGCTCCAAGCAGTGGGGAGTTGCTTTGTGGAATCTTCAACCATCCAGACAATTCTCTAGGAGTCTGTTACAATCAAGGTTCCATGGATTCCTATTCTCAATTCACATTTACTTTTCAGTAACAATTGTCTGGCCATTCAAAAATCTGAGCCCATGTGCCGTAGATCGGCCCATGGTAATCCTGTCTTCACCATGTCTCCAGTTTTCCCATATAGAAACAAACATTGGAATTTTGTCCCAAATGGCACAAGGCTCCTTTTCACATTTAAATTGAACCAGTAATGCTTTCAGATGGCCATAAGGGATTCCTGAATACATTACCTCTGATAATGGAAGCAGCCACACATTGGATGCTGGAAATTGATGCGTGCTGTGTCCTGAAAATGAGTGATTTGCATATTAGTTTCTAACTCCACAAGTTTTAACTCAGAAAGTAATGTGCTTGTCTCTTAACTTCCCTCTGGTCAATTTGGGATGGGCAATGAATGCTGGCCTAGCCAGCAATACCAATATCCATTAAAAAAAAACCCTACTCAGAGAGATAATAAAATGTGAGGCTGGATGAACACAGCAGGCCAAGCAGCATCTCAGGAGCACAAAAGCTGACGTTTCGGGCCTAGACCAGCACCTCCCCTACTCAGAGAGAAACGGTCAATTACCCAAACACTGAGACTTTGTTAGACGTGGTCATTGTCTAGCACTTGTTAAACGTGAATGTTATTTGCTACTTGACATCCCAAGGTAGGATATTGTCCAGATTTTGCTACATTTGAATATCAACTGCTATAGTAAATTCACAAATAGAAGCAGCTGATTCAGTCAAATCCAGTCAAATGTGGCCATGATTTCAAGGGCAGTCACTTTCCCTTCACACCTGTAATGAGGTTAGGAGCTGAGTGGCCCTGCCTCAACTCAAACTGAGCATCAGCAAGCAACATCTTGCAAAATAGAACTTGAATATTCCTCCCTGATTTCCACGGGCATCAACATTGCTATGGCTCCATGATGCCATGCTCAGTCAAATGCTGCCTTCACATTAAGGGTGGTCATTCTTGCTCATCTCTCAAATTCAGCTCTTTATGCATGCTTTGGATTCATTTGGTAATTATTACAAACTGTGTGTAAAACATGTCCAGTATTTGTAACAGGTCACGGGTCCATTTAAGGCATGAGTGAAAATGCCAATCCATTTCCAAATGATCTCCCTATAAATTATACCCAATTCAGTTTAAGAAAAAGTCTTTAGAATCTGCCAGTTTAGGAACCTAGAACCTAGGCATCCAAGAATGTGATGTTAGACATTTACTTTCCGTATCTCATTTTCACTCTGATTAGTCTTTATTACAGCAAATCATATATTTGCATCTTTTTAAATTAGGAAACCCTTTTGCACTGCCATCCAAAACTAATTAGAATCCATTGCACATTAACTACCCTTTGGCTAGAAATGTCAAATGCAGTAGTTTAATTTTTGCAGGTAAGTCTGGAACGAGCAGCTATAATTTATTACAATGTCAAACGAAATGATTAGTGCCCGACTCTATCCCCTGAATGTTGAGTACCACACTATTTTAGCCAAAAGCTGCAACTGATATTGCAGTATTGTCATTCATTTGATTTCCTGCAGCAAGACTTCAGCGTCTTAAGCATACACTTCAGCATCTTAAGAGTGTGGGTTAAATTAGTTTAGATTTGTAGAGGAGCATTTTTTGAAAAGGTGATGTGCACCACTGGTGTGATTTTCCACCAGGCATATTTTCTGGAACAAATATTTTCAGCCAAAATGTTATCAAGGGGAGGGAAATATTGTCCTCCTCATCTCCATCTTAAGTGGGATTCTCTTATTCTCAAACTGTATTCCCTCATTCTTGATTATTCCAGAAGAGTGAAGCAGCCTTCCATCAGCCTGTACCTTGTCTAGTGTTATCAGATTCTTATATTTTTCATAACAATCACCTCTCATCTAAACATGTTTGATGATAGGCCCAATCTACTTAATTCTATAGATTTGTAAAATAGGAGTTCCCTTTCATAAAACAATGGTAAATTAATTAATTGTACTATGATGTTCTAAACGTCCTGCAACATTTTCCTTAATAATGGCTGTAGAATTATCTCAATGGCTGATCTTAGACTAACTATCCTATAGTTTCCTTTTCCCTCATTGTCTGAATGTAGTTATGACATCTTTCTGGAAATTTTGCAAAATTACCATTGCATCTTATGCAGCCATTTTTAAACACCTATCAAGTCTATGGGACTCATCAGCTCTGAGTCTCATGAGATTGTCTAGCACTTCTCTTGAATTATAGGGATTGTTTTAAGCTCCTCTTTCCTCTCCAATACTTGATTTCCTCCATTTAGACGGGTGCTTTTGCTTTTTTCTAATGTTAAAACAGGTTGAAAACAGATGAAAAATACTTGTTCAAAATCTCTTCTAGTTCATTGTTTCCCATCATTAAACCCTTGGGCTCGTCACATAGGATCCAATATTTACTTTTGATATTCGTAATAAAGACTTGTAGAAGCTCTTGCTCTGTGTGTTTTTTAAAAAAATTCTTACACGATTAATCTCATTTTAACTTCTGTCTCAGAATTACGAAGTTTCTCTTTGGGTTGAACAGTAATTGTTGTAGCATTGTACTCCTTTATTTTCATAAGATCTTCCCTAGATAGCCGTGAATAATGCACCCTTCTTGCAGAATGTTTCTTTTTGAATAGAATATATCTTGGAAGTTTTAAATACCTTCTTAAATGTCTGACACTGCTTTTCGATGGTCATCCATTTTATGCTATTTTCTCAGTCCATTATAATCAACTTTTCTTCTGTAATTTGTTAAGACCAATGTTGGAGGAGTGCACTCTTTGCCTTAGCCCAATTCTTCACTGGTCATTCCACATATTTAAATGTTTTACCAATTTACCAATATGTCCTGCATTCTCCTCTGTCTACATCAATCATTGATACGGCTGCACACTCTGCTTTGACCATACAGATCCCCATTAAATACTGTGAGCCCTTGTTAGGTCTCTTCATTGTTCTGGACCTGAATATGAAAGTATGACATCTAATTTCCCTACTGGGTAACCATGGGTAGAATTTTAATTTGTGAGTTGTTCAGGCCTTCTTCTGCCTTAACCTTATTACCCCTTTCATCCACCACTGTTCTAATTGCCTGACATTCTTCTGCTTGGTTATCCTCTTCCTGACCATAGTATTGTGTTGATGAGACGGTCAATTCTCTTTCTGCTTCTCTGGGGTGTCAGTCAAATTGATACCCAACCTTTTTGACTGCTCTCTATGGACAGTGCCTTCTGTGGTAATGGCAGTAATACTAAACACATTAACCCCAAGAGAAATACTTCTGCCTTGGCATGTATCCCTTAGCATTCTGGGATAGATTCCATCTTCTTCTGGGGACTTAAGGGTTTACCTTACTGCTTTTTACAACACCCAACACCACCTGCTTTTTCATATTGATATGCCCTAGACTATCCACAAACTCCTTCCAGGACTTACCATCAACCATGTCCTCCTTTGTGAAAACCAATGCAAAGGATTTGTGAGGACCACACCCACTTCCTCTAGCTCCACGCATAAATTCCCTCCTTGTATTTAGTGGACCTTACCCCTTTCCTAGCTACTCTCTTTCTCCTTATGTACATATGAAATGTTTTGGGATTTTCCTTAATCCTGGTTGCCAAAGATATTTCATGGCCCCTTCTAGCCCTTCTAATTCCTGTTTGAATGTTTCCCTGCTGTCTTTGCATTCTTCAAGGGCCCTGCCTATCTTCAGTTTCCTAAACCTTACATCTACCTCCTTTATCATTTTAACTAAGCTCTTAATTTTACTTGTCTTCCAAGGTTTCTGAATCTTACTATCCTTATCCTTCATTTTCACACAAACATGCTGGCCCTGAACTCTAATCAACTGGTCTTTAAAAAAAACCCCACATGCCGACGTGGATTTACCCTCAAACAACTTCCCACAACCTGTATTCCCCAGTTCCTGCCAAATATTGTTGTAATCAGATACCCCAAAATTTATTACTTTCACCCAAGGACTACTGTTATCATTTTTCATAAGTAACTTAAAACTTGCAGGATTATCGTCACTGCTCCTGAAATGCTCCCCCACTGAAAGAAACTTTGATCATCTGGCCAGTTTCCCAATACCAGCTCTAGTTTGGTCCCCCAAGTTGGATCAATTACATATTGTTTCAAAAAACCTTCCTGGACACATGTAACAAATTCTCCCACATCCTAGTCAGTGATAATAAGCAACTCCCAGTAAATGTAGGGAAAGTTAAAATCACCCAGCACAACAATCCTGTTCTAAAAACTTCTCTTTGATTAGTTTCTGAGGTCCTCTTAGCTCATGGTCATAAACTAAATCAAAAAGTTTAAAACCAGAAGACTCATTCGGTTAATCTTGGGTGGCAAAGAATCTTGGGGATACTCATGACAATAGTCTGCAATCAATAATCTGCATATAGACTGGACAAATGAGGTGGGCAAATGTAACATGAAAGACAAATTTATAGAATACATCAAAGATTGTTTCTTAGAGCAATATAATGCAAATCTACCTGGAAACAAGCTACTTTAGACATAGTAATATGCAATGATGTAGGATTAATAAGAGATCCCATAGTTAAGGATCCAGTAGTGTGTAGCAATCACAACATGGCAATATTCCAAATTAGTTTGAGGGAGATCAAGTTGCGTTTCACACCAATATTCTTAAATCAGGATGGTTACTGAAGCCTAAGAAGAACCATTGTAAGCTCCACCCTTTTTCTCTCTGATACCTCAGTCTATCACCCACCGAGGCTCATGCTGTATCACTGTCATTGTTGCTTACAACATATTCCCCATTTGCTCTCACCCACCGCCCCCCACACCGACCTCCTGTCACCACTAACCTCTGCGCTGCCTACTCATTCACTTGGGATACCTTCCCACCTTCACCAAAAGTATTGACTATGCCACCCATTTTCATATCCCATAATACCTGCCTGTCTCTCACATTCTGTGAGGAAAACAGCCCACAGAAAGGCAGCAAGAGTCAAGATGGGTGGTATGCTGTCCGTCATTGAGCCCCTCACTCCTTATGAGGAGAGATCCTGATTCTGACCATCCTGGAAAGACCTGGTATCAGAAGCTGTTCCTTTACTTTTTGTGCTGGGAGTTGTTGTGTGAATGCTGTCCCTTGACTGCTGACAACTATGACAAGTGCTCTGTGCTGGAGGGCACAGCAAGACATATGAAAAACCAAAAGAAATGTGGATGCTGGAATATCAGAAACAAAAACAGAAATTGCTGAAAAAACTCAGCAGATCTGGCAGCACCTGTGGACAGAAAGAAGAGTTAACATTTTGGGTCCAGTGATCCTTCCTTAGAACTGATGATTGCGAGGAAAAGGTTGGCATTTATACAGAAGATAGGGTCATTAAAGGGTGAAGTAAATGATTGGTGGAGATGGAGCCCAAAAAAAGAGAAAAGCAGTTGGATAGACAAAGGACTGGGTAAAGATCAGTTTGGGAGAATGAATAGCTGCGGACTATTAGCAGCTGACAATGGGTGGTGTGCAGTAGCAGCCCATGTGATTGTAAGGCCAGATATTTGGGGGCTGGGAATAAGGATATGGGAAAGGGTGCTCAAGCTCTAGAATTATTGAACTTGATATTGAGTCTCAAAGACTGCAGAATCCCCAAGTGGAAAATGAGGTGCTGTGCTTCCAGCTTGCCCTTTACTGGAGGACTGTAGCAAGCCTGAGACAGAGATGTTAGCCAGGGAACACAGTTTTGCATTGACGTGGCAGGCAACTACAAATTCAGGGTCATTTTTGTGGAAAGAATGTAGGTGTTCTGCAAAGCAGTTTCCCAGTTAGCGCTTCATCTCCCAAATGTAGAGGAGACCACACTGTGAATGGTGAATACAGTGTTGTCTTCCTTTGGGCTCTATCTCCAGTTTTTGCTTATTCCTCTCCCTCCCCCACTACATCTTCTACATAAATACTGACTTTCCTTGCTACCATCAGTTTGGAGGAAGGATCACAGGACCAGAAACATTAACTCTGATTAACATTAACCACAGATGCAGCCAGACCTGCTGAGTTTCTGTTTTTGCTTCTGAAGTGATATGGACCTGATATCTCTTGTTAAGGGCCCAAATGCAAAAAGACAAAGAAAAACAATGCAATGCAGGGATGTTGTGAGTATTCAAGTGGGCTCAGTGTGGGTGTGGGAGTCTCCCTTGACATGACTGAGCACCACACTCCACCACTTTTGAGTCATTGGTTAATGCACATACAGTGTGCCTGTTATGTCGGTTACAGGCACCTGATCCATGTGTAACCCTGACAAAGCATGGTGGCATGTAACAGCAGTCCAACCCCTGGACTCATTACTGCTAACAACCATGAAATGCTGCCTGGCTTTGTGTCTGCGCCAAAAGGCAAGACAGGGCCAGGCAAAGATGCTGAGAACATCTGGGTTGGTGCAGGGCGAGTGAGCGCTCAGATAACAAGTGAGCAGCCCTGAGATAAAATCTGGCCTAATCAATGCCCAAGCATACAAAATGCCCTCGCAGCATTGTTGCGATGAGAACTGCCAATGCACCCCAACATGCAGCGCTAAAGTGCAGCACCTTACTGTAAACAAATGGAGATGCGGCATGGAACGGTAGGCATATGTCTGCCAAGGTCTGTGGATGGAGGAGGGGGTACATGTGGCAGCCGCCCAAGGAGCCTTCCCTGAGACATTGGTGTGCAAGATGGTAGACCTGAGGGTCAAGAGGCGAGCTGGAGTTGTCAGATACCCACTCTGACTTTCATGTTGGAAATTCTTGCTGTCTAGTTTCAATCCAGGACATGGTAGAACGAGAAGCTGCCTGTTCGTGAGGTGACATTCAGTAAAAAGGAACAATAGTCTCCATTTATCGGCATATCACTGCTCCATAGTGACAATCTTATGTCAACACCTGGAACTCTGTTGGAAAATGCGACTTTTTCTCCTGACATCAAATACAGCCTGACTCAGGGCCTTATAAGTTTACCCCATAATTTTACCACATGACTGCATCTCACAATGAAAGAAATAGTGAGAATAAAAACATAGCCCCACCAAAATCAAAAAGTAGTCCTCAAGAATTCTCAAAAAAAGCCTTCAAAGAAAAAGAGATTGCTCTGTTGGAGTTGAGATATAATTGCTGTATAAATTCAGCATCAATGAACTGTAAATTGATCAGCAACTGGGGAAGGAAACAGTCATGAGTAAAACAAAATATAGGAGCGGAGTCTGTGATTAGAATGTCCAAGATATCAGAGCAGGTCATCTGTCAAGTGTTGATTTGCAGCTGGTGTGGTATAATGAGATTCATGCAAATCATGATGATTTTACTGATCACATGATCGCATCAGTAAGAGAGGATTAACCAATCTTGAATAAGCATGAGAAGAGAGCATTCTTAGACACTACAAGTGCTGAACCTTCCATATGCAGATGTAAGTAGAGGAGTTGCAGCACATAAGGAGTTACAGAGCCTTTACCAAAGATAAAGAACAAGCAGCCTCAGAGACAGCATATGAGCAGACATCCACTACTCGTAATACTTCTGACCAGTATCTCAATGTGCAGCTGGCTGTATTGGCTTAAAGCACAGGAAGAAAATCCATCAAAATAAATTAATGTGCTTGCAGTCGGCCTGTGATTTCCAAGCTTGCTTTCCCTGCAGTCACTCCTCCTTGTTTAGGTATTCCCATTGTTGAATGTCCAAGTACGCCAGATTAATTCATCACACATGTTCAGCTTTTTTTAAATCTCCTCCAGGGATGTAATCGTCACTGGGAAGGTAAGCATTTATTGCCCATCATAATTGCCAATGAGAAGGTTGTGGGCAGACTGCAGCCCATGTGATGTAAGTATATTCAAAGTGGAACAGACTTGTACAACTGAGTGCCTACAATCCGATCCCACAACCAAAGATATATTTCCCATCACACCCCTATCTGCTTTTTGCAGGGACTGTTCTCTCCGCGATTCCCTCATCGGCTCCACACTCCCCACTAGCCCCAGCACCCCCAGCATCTTTCCTTGCAACTGCAGGAAGTCCTACACCCACCCTTACACCTCCCCCTCCCCTCCATTCCAGTGGTTTTCCAGTCAACATTTGGGGCAAGTAATATATTCCAGATTGATCAATTGAATTAAAACTTCTTCCAACTGCCATGTTAGAATTTGAACTCATTTCTCCAAAGTATGAGCTTAGGTCTGTAGATTACTGGTCCAGTATGACTGTCAGTGTCCTTCCTAGATACTTTTTGCATATTTCAGTCAGTCACTGAATTGTTACTGTGCAGAAGGAGGCCATTAAGCCATTGTGTTTGTCTTGCCTCCCCAAATGCATCATTCATAGTGCCATTCTCTAACCTTCTCACTGTCACCCTGTGAACTTTCTCTTTTCAAAGTAGTGTCTAATGCTCTCTTGAAAGCCTGGATTGAACTTCCTTCCACATTTTCAGGCATCGCATCACTGACCATTACCATTTCCTCCTGGAAAAGAATATTTTGTAATTTTTTGCTTCTTCTGTCAATTCTAACAATTTTGTTAAATTTCTCTCATTCTAATTGCCTTCATAAGTGGGAACAATTTCTGCCTATCAACTTGTCAAGACCTGTTATGATTTTAAATACCTCAGTGAGCTGTCCTGTCAGCTTCCTCCAAGAAGAACAGTCTGAACTTCTCTAATTTATCTTTGCAACTGAAGATTCTCAGCCCTGGAAACATTCTTGTGAAACTTTCCTGCAGTCTTTCCAATACCTTCAAAGCCCTCTTAAAGAGCAGCACCCAGAACTGGACCCAGTACTTCAGCTGAGGCTAATCTAGTGTTTAATACATGTTTAACATAATCTCCTTGCTCTTGTACTCCATCCTTATTTTAATGAAACCGAGGAAACCGTATGTTTTATTAACTGCTCTTTGAGCCTATCCTGCCACTTCAAATGACTCATGCACATATATTCTCCAGCATCTGCAGTTCCCATTATCTCTGCACTCAGATCCCTCTTCTCCTGCACCCCATTTAGACTAGTACCCTTCATATTGTTTGTCTTCCCATGTTCTTTCAGCCCAAAATAAATCAATTCACATCTCCACGTTAAACTTCATCTACCACTTGTCCACTCATTCCACAAAATTCTCTATGTCCTTTTGATGTTCTTCATTATCCTTCTCACAGTTTTATCTTCAAGGATTCTATCATTTGCAGATTTTGAAATTGTACTTTGTACACCAGGGTCCCGGTCATTAATCATATTATTAGGAATAGCAAGGGTCCCAACACTGACCACTGGGAAACTCCAATTAAATCCTTTGTCCAGTTCAAGAAACATACATTAGCCATCCCTATTATTCAATCAATTTCATATCTATGTTGCTATTGACCCATTTACTCCATGAGTGATAGCTTTGTTCACATGTCTGTTTTTGGGCACGGTTTTTGTATCCAGGGCTTTTTTGGATCTTCATGTACACCACATCAACAGTATTACCCTCAACAATCAACAATATCGGGTGTCTATTTAAAAGATTCCAGCAAGTTACTTAAATATTTAGATCATCGGCTTACAGTTGGGAGAAAATTATTTACAACTTTGCGTCTGCACATTATGGTGCCTGTTGCTGATTACTTGTGCCTGAGATACAATATAAGGTCATATTTTATATAAATTTCAATTAAAATGTTATCACAGTTTTCTCTCTGTTAATGAGAGATTATGGGAACTGCAGATGCTGGAGAATTCCAAGATAATAAAATGTGAGGCTGGATGAACACAGCAGGCCAAGCAGCATCTCAGGAGCACAAAAGCTCGCAGAGAGGTTAAAATAGTATCAGAGATAATGGGAACTGCAGATGCTGGAGAATTCCAAGATAATAAAATGTGAGGCTGGATGAACACAGCAGGCCAAGCAGCATCTCAGGAGCACAAAAGCTCGCAGTGAGGTTAAAATAGTATCAGAGATAATGGGAACTGCAGATGCTGGAGAATTCCAAGATAATAAAATGTGAGGCTGGATGAACACAGCAGGCCAAGCAGCATCTCAGGAGCACAAAAGCTCGCAGTGAGGTTAAAATAGTATCAGAGATAATGGGAACTGCAGATGCTGGAGAATTCCAAGATAATAAAATGTGAGGCTGGATGAACACAGCAGGCCAAGCAGCATCTCAGGAGCACAAAAGCTCGCAGTGAGGTTAAAATAGATTCTGCATTGCCTAGAGGATGCTAGATTATTGAGGATATGTAGAGTTAGTATCAGATTTGCCATAATCTTAATAGGACTGCGTGATCTACTCTTGTTACATTTTCATGTCTTTCACTAGTGTTTGAAGGCAGTTGTAATAGATGGAAAATCTGCCCTTTGAAACATCCCTTTCCTGTTTAAATGGTATTATTAGAAGTATTTCAAAGCTGAGATGATAAATGTTTGATGTATTTTGCCCTTTCTAAGTTGGTTCAAGCCTGGAGTTTGCCTTTGGTCGAAAAGAAGTTGAAAACCAACCAATTCCATTTGAGAGATTATTTTGTTCTTTGCCTCCTCCTTTAGTCATTGAATTATTTCTGAAACTCTTCACATTGAATCTTGCTTTATAACTTCATACAAAGGGGTCTCTTTAATGATGACTGTGGTCTTTTTTTCTGTAAAGGTCAAGGGACAATGTCTGTCCATATCCTCAGCTTGAATATACACTTCTGTGTTGTCTTCTTGGTTAATGAATTTCAGAAATTTGTTCCAGAAAATGCCCTCAGCCACCAGCAACTGTGATTCTCTTTACCAGCATAAACAACAAATGATGCTGTGCTTCACTTTGTGTTATAATTAATACAGCATTTGCTTGAGGCTTTTGGACTTATAAATAATAAAAACATGTTTAATAAAAGTACAGACCAGAGTTTACTAAAATATTCATGTTCCCAGTTGTTTCTGCCTTGGCTCTCGATATTTGATGATCCAATCTGGGCATTGTGAGATTTGCATATCTGTCTTGAGTAGAAATGACAATTTGGCCCCAGCTCAGCCCTTGTAAATGGCTAGGCTGAGAAGATCCAACTCCCTCATTTCCACTTGCACCTGCATTTTCACTAAAACTAGTCAAAGGAGGGAAATATAGCTCCTCATCTCAATATAGCACGGTATCTTTCTCCTGGTTACCCTTCCAGTTTCCTGAAAATCAACTCATGAGGAGCAAACAGGGAGCAGCACAGCCTTCAATTTTAAGTGGGGCATAAACTGATGAATATTTGATTAACTTCAAAGGAAAGTGCCAGAAGATTGGAGAGAGGTAAACGTCATTCCCTTGTTCAAAAAAGGCAATAGGAATAACCCTGGAAATTTCAGGCCAGTTAGTCCTACGTCAGTGGTGGCCAATTATTGGAAGGGGTTTTGAGAGATAAGATTTATGATCACTCGGATAGGCATAGTTTGATTCGTGATAGTCAGCTTGTATTTGTGCGGGCTAGATCATGCCTCAGAAACCATAGTGAATTCTTTGAAGAGGTGACCAAACACATGGATGAAGGTAGAGCAGTGGATGCGATATACATGGATTTAAGTAAGGCGTTTGATAAGGTTCCCCATGGTAGGCTCATGCAAAAAGTAAGGAGACATGGTAGAGGGGGAAGTGTGGCAGACTGGATTCAGAATTGGCTGACCCTTGGAAGACAAAGGATGGTAGTGGACGGAAAATATTCAACATGGTGCTCAGTTAGGAGTGGTATACCACAGGGATCTGTTCTGGATCCTCTTCTATTTGTGATTTCTGTAAATGATTTGGATGAAGGAGTGGAAGGGTGGATTAGTAAGTTCGCAGACGATGCAAAGATGGGTTGAGTTGTGGACAATGCGGAGGGCTGTTCTAGGTTACAAAGGGACATTGTTAGGATGCAGCGCTGGGCTGAGAAGTGGCAGATGGAGTTTAACTCTGAAAAATATGAGCTGGTTCAGTTCGGAAGGGTAAATTTGAAGGCAGAACACAGGGTTAACGGCAATGTTCTTGGCAGTGTGGAGGAGCAGAGGGATCTTGGGATTCATGTTCGCAGTTCTCTAAAAGCTGCCACCCAGCTATTAAGAAGGCATATAGTGTGTTAGCTTTCATTAATAGAGGGATTGTGTTCAAACTATACAAAAGCCTGGTTTGGCCACATCTGGTATATTGTGCCCAGTTCTGGTCGCCTCATTATCAGAAAGATGTGGAGGCGTTGGAAAAGGTGCAAAGGAGATTTACCAGGATTTTGCCTGGAATGGAGGGATGGTCTTAGGGGAAAAAGTTGAGAGAGCTAGGGCGTTTCTCTTTAGAATGATGAAGGATAAGAGGTGACTTGATAGAGGTGTACAAAGTGATCAGAAGTATAGATAGAGTGGACAGCAAGAGACTTTTTTCCTAGGGTGGATGGAGCTATTACGAGGGGACATAGTTTTAAAGTGAGCGGAATTAGATATAGGGGAGATGTCAGAGGTAGGTTCTTTACTCAGAGTGGTCAGGGTGTGGAATACATTGCCAGAGAAGGCAGCGGAGCTGGTCTCACTCGGGGCATTTAACCGGCTATTAGATAAGCATATGGATAATAATACAAGGTAGGAGTGGAAGTTGGATAGACCTTAGGATTTGGGTAAAATTTCGGCACAACATCGTGGGCCGAAGGGCCTGTACTGTGCTGTACTGCTCCATGTTCTATCTCCTATGAAAGAAAAAATGGTCACGTATAAGTAGCAGCTGAAATTGGGCTGGAGATGACATAACTCTACAATGTGTTTAGGTTTCTCATCAGGTGTCTAGCTCAGCAATTTCCAATCCATCCCCAAACTCACCCAATATTACAGAGAATGGGCTATTGCCAAAATCTGTCCATCATATCTAGATTAATCAGTAAGGTACAAATGAGCTCTTAACAAGAACATTATGCTGCTCACGCAAGAAAGTGGTTAGGGTGAGCTGCCAGGAGGGGATGGACAGGCCACTTGTTTCTAAGCAGTGCATAAAGCAACAGGATGAAGGGGTGAGTAGGATGCTGTCATTGGAGGGTGCTCCATGCCCAATAATAACCTCTCAATCAATGTCAGCAAAACAGAAGAAGTTACCCTCCTCCCTCCGGACAAACCTCAGGGGATCTCTCTCCCACTGCAACTCGCTTGTAATAACTTGTCTGTCTCCTCTCTACCTATCTTCTCCTCTATCCATCTTCGATCTGCCTCCCCCTCTCTCCCTATTTATTTCAGAACCCTCTCCCCATCCCCTTTTTCTGATGAAGGATCTAAGCCCAAAATGAACAAGCTTTTGTGCTCCTGAGATGCTGCTTGGCCTGCTGTGTTCATCAAGTTTCACACTTTGTTACCTTGGATTCTCCAGCATTTGCAGTTCCCATTATCTCTGATATCAGAAGAACTGATCATTGACTTCAGAAAGAAGGAAGGAGGACATGCCCATATATACATCAATGGAGCTGAGGTGGAGAGGGTCGAGAGTGTCAAATTCCTAGGAGTGACGATAGCCAACAATCTGTCCTGGACTTCCCACTTAGATGTGATGGCCAAGAAGGCACAGCAACGTCCCTTCTTCCTCAGGCAGCTCAGGAAATTTGTCATGTCCATAAGGTCCCTCACCAACTTTTACTAATGCACCATTGAAAGCATTCTATCTAGTTGCATAATAGCTTGTATGCCTACCGTTCTACCCCAGGACAGCAAGAAAGTACAGAAAGTTTTGTGCACAGCTCAGATTATCACAGATGTCAACTTGCCATCCAAGGACTCCATTTACACTTCTCACTACCTTGGAAAAGCTGTCAACATCATCAAAGACCCCTCCCACCCCAATAATGCCCTCTCCCAACATCTTCCATAAAGCAGAAGATACAGAAATTTGACCACGCAAACCAACAGGTTCAAGAACAACTTCTTCCCTGCCGTTACTAGACTGATGAATGGGCCTCTCCAACATCAAATAATGTTGATCTTGTTAATGTTGATCTTGCTTTGTGCAGCTCCTGTGTAGCCGTAACCCTGTATGCCTTGCTTTGCCTAAGCACCCCATGATCTGTTGTCCTTGTTTGCTATAATCTGCCTGTACTGCTTGCAAAACTTTTCACTGTACTTAGCTACATGTGACTACAGGAAATCAAATCAAATCAATCAGATCACTTTATCTAAATGATGACAAGTTGCAGAGAGACATGCAAAGAGATCAGGGTGGCCTCATACATAACTCACAGATTGTTAGTATGTAGGTGCGGTAAATAAATAGAATAGCTAATAGAATGTTTTATTTCACCGTGAGCTCAATCAGCCTGCTACAGCAGATGACTGGGAGAAGTGGGCTTGTTCTGGGTCTGTCTGGGGGCTGATAGCTTGTATTCTTGTGTGGAGCCGGGAAAGCTATCCCTTCTCTGCAAAGTGAGAAGTTGCAGCTATTGTTCCTGGGGAGGAACTAAGAAAGTTAGCTAAAATGAAAGGGGGTAGAACCCTCAGAAGTGAACATATCTCTGTAGGTAAGTGATAGGGAACCTCCATTCTTGTCACTTCATTTTATGATTCTTGAAATGGAACTGCTGCTACATGAAATGTTTGTGAAGAGATTGATCCCTCCTATACCCTCAAAGGTCTGATATGCCTACAATGAATAGAAACCAGACTTAAGCCTGCATCTGACCATTACTCTCCCGGGATGTGCCAGCTCTGTGCAGCTGATGTCCCAACAGTAATCATGTGGCTGCACGTGTGCCTGTCTTTGGATCCAGACTCTATAATCTCCCCAAGATCATTCTCAGTTAAATGCCTGCTGATATGGTTGCTGCCAACTTGCTAGATGCAGTCAATTGGAATATGCTACTTATTGATTGTTCTAGGATATTGTCTTTCAAGCAGCACCATTGCAATTGTGCATTGTGAAGAGGCAACTCCCACCAAAGCATTCAACACCATGATTAGTCATTTATTCACAAAAATTTAGTGGTAGCTTTTGGTAACTTCCCAGATGTAGATGTAAGTCCTGCAGATGGCTTGGCCTGCTTGGTATGTCTGTGTAAGATCGCTGCTTTTTCCAAAGAGCTCAGATAGGGAAATTTGCATTGCAAAGCTGAATGGTGCTAGTAATGTTACTTGTTCAGAAAACAAAATTGTGCTAAAGTTCATGAAAGCTACTGCATTTTGATAAGACCATCCAGGTCAGGACTTACACAAGTAATGTTAGAGCCCTGGCCAGTGTTGATGAGCAGAGAGATCTCGGGGTGCAGGTACATAGTTCCTTGAAAGTGACATGACTGGTAGACAAGGTGGTGAAGAAGGCATTTGGCACACTTGCCATCATTGCTCAGACCACTGAGTCCAGGAGTTGGGACATGGTGTTACAGCTGTACAAGATATTGACAACGTGACATTTGCAGTTCTGCATACAATTCTGGTCACCCTGCTTATAAGAAGGATGTTATTAAGCTGGAAAGGGTTCAAAAAGGACTTACAAGGAAGTAACCAAAAATATTAGGTAAGGCTCAATAGGCCAGGGCCTTTTTCCCTGGAGTGCATGACTCTGTCGTGACCTTATAGAGGTTTATAAAATCATGAGGGGCCTAGATAATTTGAATAGTCAAGGTCTTTTCCCCAGAGTAGGGGAATCCAAAACTAGGTTTAAGATGAGAGGGGAAAGATTTAAAAGGGACCTAAGGGGCAACCTTTTCACACAGAGGGTGGTGCACGTATGGAATGAGCTGCCAGGAGAAGTTGTAGAGGCGAGTACGATTACAATATTTAAAACACATTTGGACAGGTACATGGATAGGAAGGGTTTAGAGGGATATTGGCCATCTGCAGGCAAATGCGATTGGTTCAGTTTAGGAAACCTGTTCGGCATGGACAAGTTGGGCCGACTGGTCTATTTCTGTGGTGAATAACCCTATGACTCTAAACTTTTCTAATCACAGTCAATTCTCTAGCCATGCTGAATCCCTAGTTCTATTTTGAAAAAAAAATGCATTATTTTCTATAATCACCTTTCACAACCTCACAATATCTCTACTTTTGCATTGTTATTAGGTAAACAAATCTGTCAGCTGCTTTGTGTACGGCAAAGTTTCACAAATGACAAATTAGACTAATTAATCTTTTTTTCAATTGTGTTGGGCAAAGTATGAATGTTGACCTGGGCAATTTGCCTGTTCTTCTTTAAATTATTTGATGGAATCTCTGTATCCATCGGAGCAGGTAAGGCTGAGTTGTAGCTTGTCACTACATCCAAAAGACAATGCATTTGACTATGTGACACTAGCTCAGTTTTGAAATGTCTGTCCAGATTATATGCCCACATCCATAGTGGAAACTGAAACATATGTTCTTTTGACTTAGAGAAAAAGTATTACTATTGATTCAAGTTAACGTTATAACCTCGTCCTTTGTTCTTTTGATGACGATCTAAATGTTGTCATTTAGTGACTGCCTCTCTGGCCAATTGAAATATTTTCCTCCTTGTCAACGTAGTAAAACCTTTAGTAACTTTGAGCAGTTCTGTCAGACCTCCTCATGATAGGAGCTTAGATTCTCTCACCACTCTTAATAACTAAAACCCATCAACCTTATAATGAATGCGTCTGAACTAATTGTTCCCCAAGTATTTATAATGATTATAGAGTCTCAGCAAGATTAAGATCTGTAAACTCAAAGCAGCCTGTGAGTGCAACTTAATACTTCTGTGGTCTCAAAAAGCAAAATGCTGCAGATGTTGGAAATCTGAAATAAAAAAGAGAAAATATTGAAATATTCAATAGGCTAGACAGTCTCTATGGCTAACGTGGTGCCATTCAATATCACACATTGGTTTTACCATTTAACATTAAAGCAAGTTGTTTTTTTAAAGAGTGGACAGTTTGAGATCAGGGAAGTGTCTCTGGAAGGCTTCCAAGCAGCAATCACCTCTGCATTATTTCCAGCGTTGTGAGTTTATGACCAGATGAGTACAGCCAATAAATGTTTCCTTGTTAGTTTGCTCGACTCACTCGTAATAATTGCCAATTGGTGCATCTTGGTGCTTGCATTAGAGGTTTAGGCATCATCACATCTTCAAGTTATCCAGTCTCTAAGCCAATCTAACAAACATGTTTCAGCATTGTTACTTAGATTAATGTGTAGTTTAGATCATTCACATGAGTTATTAATTGTCTTCACCATGTTTCTCTTATTAGGAGTAACTGCAGTTCCTTGTGTGTGCCTTGGAATTTTCCTGGGTGGCTTTGTGCTGAAGAAAATGAGCCTAACTCCACTGGGAGCAATTAAAATGACAATGACTGTAAACATGCTATCAACAGCTACATACGTTATGCTGCTGTTTCTGGGTTGCGAAACAGGACCGGTCGCTGGAGCAACAGTCAGCTACATGAATGGGTAAATAACACATGGTGATTTTCTTATTATAGACACATCAAGTCATACAGCATGGAAACAAACCCCTTCAGTCCATCTTGTCCATGCCGACCAGGTTTCCCAAACTAAACTAGTCCCACTTGCCTGCATTTGGCCCATGTTTATCTAACTGTTTCTTTATCGTGTGCCCATCCAAACACCCTTTAAGAGTTGTAACTGAACCTACATCTACTGCTTCCTGTGGCAGTTCATTCCACATTTGAACCACCATCTGTGTGAAAAAGCTGCCCCTCGGATCCCTTTAAAATTTTTCTCCTTTTACCTTAAAAATATGCTGTTTTATTTTAAATTCTTCTACAGGGCAAAAGACCCTTGCTATTCACCTTATATATGCCCCTCATGATTTTATAAACCCAAACAATATTACCCCTCAACCTCCTGTGCCTGTCCAGTTTCTGTCAATATCTCAAACCTGCCAGTCCCGGTAACATCCTTGTAAATCTTTCCTGAGCCCTGTCCGATTTAATAAAATCCTTCCTGCAGCAGGGTGACCCACAACTATACACAGTACTCCAAAAGTGGTTTCACTAACATTCTGTATGACCGCAACATGACGCCACAACTCCTACACTCAATGGTCTGAGCAATGAAAGCAAGCTTGCTAAATGCCTTATTAACCACCCTGTCTAACTGTGACACAAATTTCAAAGAAATATGTACCTGAACCCCCAGATCTTTCAGTTCAACAACACTACTCAGGAACCTACTGTTATCTATAGTCTTGCCCCTGTATGTCTCGTCAAAATGTAGAACTTTGCATTTATCAAAATTAAACCCCATCAGCCACTCCTCACAGCAAGAAAGCAGCAGAAACAATGACTTTTGTCGAATGAACAATGAGTTCATCTTAGAGTTTCTCTGGATGCCTAACTAACTGAGATCAATTAAGAGGAAAACAGTTCATAGTGTATGGAGTGTTCCACAAATATTTGTTTATAGCTGAAAATTGACCTTTTATTAAAGATTTTTGTCTTGCACTCATCATGACATTTCACAAAATACCAATTCAAGAAGAAAACCAACATTTCATGTGTATGTGTGGAGAGTGCTGATTGGTTGGCAAGTGGACTCTGAAGGATAGAAGCATTATCCCTCTCCTTTGATTTGGTGTCCTTGCAAATTATCCTGATGGGTGTAAGGTGAAAAGCTTCAACAAAATGCATCTTTTTTCAGCTATATTCAAGTTCTGCACTGCTAATCAACTATAAATATTTGTTACTAGCACTGATTTAGTTTTCAGATTTGCTTTAGCGAGAATGTTGAATCTCAAACTGGAAATTTCAATTTACCGGTACTACTTGATAATCAGTGGAAAGTAGCTTTCATCAAATCGACATTGCTCGTCTCTCATCAAGCTCAATTTTTAGGGATTGAAGTTCCTCAGGTTGCTGATATCACAATTGAATAGCAAAGGAAAATTAATGGGAAGTTGGATAGGAAATACAACTGACTGTCATCTCCTTGCACCTGTCAATCCAGGTCTTCATTTCTGAAGAAGGGTCACAGTCCAAAACGTCAACTTTCCTGTACCTCTGATACTGTCTGGCCTGCTGTGCTCCTCCAGCTCTGCACTGTGTTATCTCTGACTCCAGCATCTGCAGTTATTACTATCTCTTCATTTTGCAACCTGCCCCCACTCCTCTGGCCCAGCAAGGAAGATTTATAGCTGATCCTTCACCAGAGACAACCTGTACAATTTCTCTTCCTTGCACATAATGCACAGTAGAAAAAACTAATGCAACCTAAAAGACTGATTACTCAGAACAGCTTTGAAATGTGAACTCAGGCAGCTCCATTGGTTTTTCAGCTTAAGCAGAACCATTACTTCAGTTGTATTGCAGGAAAAATAAGTACAGTAAGACCTTCAAGGGAATTCCAAAAGTTAAATGACAGCAAAATACTATGGATACTGGAAATCTGAAACAAGCATGGAGAATGCTGAGGAATTCAGTAACTCTGGCAGCATCTGTGGAGAGAGAAAAACAGAGTTAACATTTTGAGTCCAATATAACACTTACAAACTCTGAAATGAACATGATTCACACATTTACAGAAATGTGGAAGAATATACTTGGAAATTTTGCATGAAGAATAATGCGTTTTAGTTCATTTCATTCCTCACGGTCAATTACCTTTTATGCTAAAAACAGGAAAATTGACGTCCCATGCACACTTTACACATCAGTTATTCGTTATCTGAAAGTTTATTCAACAATAACTCTCTTATATCTAACGTTACATCTCACGTCTAATGAAGCTCTACCATCTACAGATTCAGTTCAGATACTGTCACACAGCAAACTTTCTTCCTGTTTTCAGAAACTCCCCTGAATTTGTTACCATCCAAAACCAAAATAGCACACTGACATGGAGAATGCCAAGGATCAATCTAGATTTGCTCTCAGGCTTCAACAGAATAACTCAGGGAAGTGTCATCATTATACGTCTTATTGTTGTTTTCCCTTTGCAGGGCGGACAGACAAGTTTAGGGGATGGGAGTGACCAGAACGGGAGGGCTGGGTTGGATTACAAGATGGAGAGGGGAGACGAGAGTCGACTGGCAGCAGTAGATCATTGTTCTGTGAAGTTCAGAAATGTACGCCTGTTGACTGAGCACAACTATAGATCAAATCATGGATTCCTCCTCATCGGTATGGCTCAGGAGAAAAGCTGGGCTATTTTTTGGAAGACAGCTATAGCTTTGATTTGTGAGGTTGTGTAAGGGAGTAAAATAATAATCTTTGAGAAATATTGTGCTAAACATCCTTCTCTATTTTGGAGTTGCTTGAGGGCTGCTACAATTTATATTGCCTAGGCATTTTGATTTATTGCTGGAACAACCTATAATTCTCCTTGATGCAAATATTAAGGTCTCGACTACAATTGGACTATCAATCTACAGGTAGTTTCATGAAATTAAACAACACAATTTCTGAGTGCTGTGCTGAGAATTTGGGAATATAGGAAAGAGTTGTGCTGGAGAACCTTGCAAAAATAACAAACATACAAAATCAAAAACAAATCAGAACAGTGTCTAATTCAATTTTTGCTATCTTCCCTAAGTTAGGTTAGATTCAATTGCTCATTTGCCTTCTTATGGTATTAGAAGCAGCCTATGTTTTACATTGATACTGGGAGGCACTTTTGCCAGATGGTTTGCAACCGTGTCCATTCTTGTCACAAATATAGTTTATGTGGCTCTGACCTGGCAGTCTGGTATAGCTATTTAGCTTTGATTAAAAGGAAAGATAAAACAGCAAGTGTGGATTATTTTGCTGTATGTTGTAATTGTGTCACATCAGAGTCTCTTATGGCATAGTGGTAGTGTCCCGACCTCTGAACCAGGTAGGCCCAGGCTCATATCTCATCTGCTCCAGTAAAATCAGATCACTGTCTATACAGTTTGATTAGAAAAGATTTGCCCTAATTATATGACATTCCCACCAGGAAAAATGTGCTAGCACAGCATTGTTGCAGTATTGCCAATGCACATCTCATGAGTGCAAATGAAAGGCATTGTATTGAAGCATACCTCACATCCATTTCATAGAAACTTAGAGAAGTAGTGCAAAGAAATCCAAAATAGGACTAGCGTTCCACACATGAACAATATCCGAAAGACAGGCAATGCCATATTTATTCTGGCACTGCAGAGGTATCCTTGGAGACCTTCATGAAGCAGACATGTGGACCTGCGATGCATAATCATGTTGTAGAACATAAATCAGATTTTTTTTTACTGAATTTAGCAGACATGCTTTTGTATTTAAATACAGTTAAATGTGAGCCAAAAACGATAACTGAGTGTAATGTAAGTAGCTGACATATACATCTGTATCAATGCATTTTACTAGCAGGTATTGTGAAGTTATATCATTTGAAAACATACAGGTCTACTTGCTTCATTGTGAACTGATTGACGGTTAAACAGCAAAACAAAAACAGTGCTTATTTAAACCTTAACTCATCCCACTCATGGTGACTGAGAATAACTGAATTCTTGTCCTTCCCATCCATTTGCTGTAGCCTGAATAGAAAACAATAGGATTGTGGACTCATCCATAACACTTGTATGGTTAAGAGGGAGATTGAGTACTTTGTGGATGATAGATGGAGTGTAATACGCAAATATTACCTCCTGAACAAGTCTTGTTTAAGTTCATCAGCCAAGGAGAGTAAACAATGAATCCATGGCAATACCACTCTAAATCAAAATGTTCTGTGTACCGTAAGACTAGCAACTTAATAGTAAAGTGAAGATTTGGTGCAGTCTCCACTTTCTTCATTCTTGGGTGATATGTTTAAAGAAACTAGCTCCTTTCAATGTGTCCATTTCCAGATAGTTTATATAGCAGGCCTGATCTTGTTTTTGTCCCCCATTATTTACATGGGTATCAAGCTTCCTGCTAAAAATTGGACCTGTGTTAGACATCAGCCTTTCTTTTACAAGGCCATTTACAGATAATTGCTCACTTTAACAAATGAATTGCAGTTAGTGAAATCAGTGTAGATCAAGCGCACTGCCTCTGAATGTGACAGCTGTTATTAAATACAAAATGCAGTGAAGCTGAATACATGCAGTGAAGCTGAAATTGTATTAACCTCTAAGACTTCTGAGTACAACATCAACTTCATCACCCTGTTTAGTACACATCACCATTTTGCATAGAACATGTGGAAGCTGCGTGTTTGCAGCATCTCGCCTTGGACCTAGAATAACACATAAATAAATTGGCAGTCTTATGAAAGTTCTAAGGTTTCTGGATATGTTCTCACTGCAATTGACAGTGTTTTGTTTTTTATTTAGCTCTTTCAATGGGTTCCAAAGGAATCTTACTGTACCTTGTAATGAAGTTTGTGGCTGTACAAAAGAGACTTTCAACCCAGTCTGTGGGTCTGATGGCATCACCTACCTGTCCCCATGTTTTGCAGGATGCACTAACAAGGTGAGAATTTTTCTCTTTCATACTTCTATATAGCTATGTTTTAAAAATGGAATTAAAAATATCTGGTTGATAGTGCCAGCTATTAAGAGTGGAAGAAAGGGCAGATTCTATCAGTTAGACTGTAGAATGGATGTTTTGGCTTTTCTAGCACATAATTGTTGTGATTTGCGGTATAAGTCTGGGTGAGATCATGACTGCTTCCAGGATCTGCCTGAAAGACAGCAGGACAGAAATTGGCGTTGAAATGATTTAAATGAATTGAGTAATGTCAAGTCAGTAGGATGTCTTACATCACTCCTGATTTTTGTCTTCGACATCGTTTCACCCAATCCTACCAGCCATGCCTTGTTTAAACAAATGGACCTGAGCCTTTGAGATTGTTGCAAGTAGAGGAATTGGTGGCAGCTAAGGCCACAATCTGTTCATTCTGACCAAGGTAATGCTGAAACTGCTTAGCTACAATCTGCATTTCCAGGGTCTGTGACTGGGAAATGGGAAGGCATGTGGCTGGTCTGCTGAAAGACCAGTACTAGGAAGATTGTATGTGTCCCTGGAGTGTTGGGATGTGCATGAACTTGACCAAACGTTCATGCTTAAAAGCTACACCCAGATTTAAAATAAACAATCTTCACTGTCTCCAAAATAAGTAGAAAAAAAACGAAAAAAGTAAAATATTTCCAGTTTGAATAAAGAATAAAAAATTCTGTAATGAGTTTTCCAAAACAATAAGTTATTAAAAAAAAATAAAAATTCTCCCATTAGAAAATAAGAGGATGGATTGAGGATGTAGCAAAGTAAGTTGAGTTAAAATATTCCAATTATTAATTAAAATTGTATTTTACATTTTTATTGCTTGAGGTTAACATTACTGTATAAAATTGCTGTGAACATTTTAATTGCTTTTTCTTCTCCCCCTGTCATATTAATGTTGCTTTTAGCATCACTAAAAACTGTCAGACCTTAGAATGCAGTCATCTTCCTAGGTCTAACGGGGAAAAGAAATCTTCTTGTATCCCTTACTTTTGACTTCATACAGGGCCTTTAGATGTTGATGTTTCTCTCCCACTACCAACTTCATGTTCATGAGCAAGTTCATAGTTTTCTGGACCATAGCCTACATCTAAATTCTCTCAGACACAATGGAATTACGTTGGACTGATCATTGTTATATTTATTAGCTTGACCTCTCTGGGACCACAAGGATTATGTGAGTGGAAAACTGTAATTGTTTGTATACTTTAGTGAGCAAGTCCTTAAACAGAAAAAGAATGCCTGAAAGAGAATGTAGAAATAAAATTACCAAAAGTTCAGAGGGTGTAGCTATGCTCGCTGAGACAATGCGTTTGGTTGCAAACGTATCATCACCCTGCAAGGTAACATCATCAGTGTGTGTCCAGTGAAGCATTGGTGTTCTGTTCTGCTTGTTATGTATATGCCTCAGTTTGTTGTATTGTTTGGCGCCACTTCCAGTTCTGTTTCTCAGTAGTTTCTACACAGAGTCTATTTGAATGTGTTTGTTGATGGAGTTCTGGTTAGAATACTAGGCCTCCAGGAGTTCCCTGGCATATTTCTGTTTGGTTTGTGCTTTTGTGGATCTGTTGTCCCAGTCAAATTCATGACCTTCGTTGTCCGTGTGTAGTGAGACAAGTAAGAATCGGTTGTGTCTCTTGGTGGCTAGTTAGTGTTCGTGTATCCGGATTGTTACTTTTCTTCTGGTTTGGCCTATGTAGTGTTTATCACAGTACTTGTGCGGTATTTTGTATATTACTTCTGTTTTGCTGGTTTTAGAAATGGAATCCTTTATGCTCATCAGTAACTGTTGTAGGGTGATTGTTGGTTTAGTCTTGTGGTCATCTCTGAAATGTCCTTGATGTACAGTAGGGTGTTTGGTGAGTCTGGTTGTGTTGTGTCGTCCTGTTGTGGTCTGTCTTGGAGGTAACAGTGGATTGGGCTTTTCGGGTATCCATTCCTTTTGAAAACTCCATATAGGTGCCCCGATCTGCTTTGCCCAGTTCTGGGTTGGTTCACTTGTTGTGGCTGATTTAAGTAGTGTCCTGATGCAGCTCCGTTTGCGGGCATTGGGATGTTTGCTAGCGTAATTGAGTATTTGGTCCATACGTGTGGTCTTTCTATATGTGCTAGTCTGGAGTTTCCCGTTGTTTTTGAGTTCTACCATAATGGTACAGGAAGAGTAGTTTGTTGTCGTTCTCTTCTTCTTTCGTGTATTTAATCCCCGTGAGAATGTTGTTTATGTGTCTGTAGATTTCTTCTAGTTTTATGCATTTGATAATCACATAGGTGTATTCTACCCAAAGTTTGTGTTGTATAGTGGGGAATGCTGTCTGTTCTAACCTTTGCATTACTGTTTCTGCAATCAGTCCTGATATCTGGGATCCGATTGGCGTTTCATTGATTTTTTTGTATATGCTGTCTTTGAAGGTGAAATGGGTTGTGAGGCACAGAACCAGCAGTCTCAGGGTGGTGTCTTCATTTATGTTGGTGTCCTGGGTTGCCTGTCCACTTGATTCATGCAGCAGTATGGCAAATGTCTCTTTGGCTAGGTCAATGTTTACGGATGTAAATAGTGCTGTTACATTGAAGGATATCATCATCTCAACCTCTTCTATCCGGGTTTTTTTGATGATGTTGAGGAATTCTTGGGATGAGTGGATGGAGTGGGTAGTGTACAATCTCTGTTGTAGTTCTTTGGCACGTCTATATGTTGGTGTGCCAGGTACTGAGACAGTGGGTCTGAGTTTCTCCTGTATTTTCTATATCGGTTTCCACCCTACATGGGAACACAGGGGCAGAACCAGGAGGGAAGTCTGAGTTTGTGAGTGAAATGGGACAATGAGGTCTCAGAGAGGAACTGCAGATGCTGGAGAATCTGCGATAACAAGGTGTAGCGCTGGATGAACACAGCAGGCCAAGCAGCATCAGAGGAGCAGGAAAGCTGACGTTTCAGGCCTAGACCCTGAAGATGGATCTAGGCCCAAAATGTTTCCTGCTCCTCTGATGCTGGTTGGCTTGCCGTGTTGTTCCAACTCTACACCTTGTTATCTTAGACCTAATGGCCTGAATGGTTTCTTTCCATATTTTAAAATACTATGAGAACAAAAGAAAAGAAGGGGGCAATGGTGGTCCCTTGAATCGGTACCGGTATCCGATAAAATCAGGGCCAATATTCAATTTTACTTCTATTTCCTGCTTGCACTCTCCCCAATACCTTGATTAACGTAGTGCATAAAAAATCAATCTCAGTTACAGTGCACTCAATGTATAAGCAGCTATATCTTTCTGGGCTTAAAAAGCCCAAAGATTCACAATTTTATCAACAAAGAAATTTATTCCTATCTCAGTCCTAAATGCTTAAATCATATTCTGAAATTATGACCCTTAGTTCTGGACTCAACAGCCAGGAAACCAGCTTTTCAGTATTTGCCTTGTCAAGTACTCTTCAAATCTTGTATATTTCAGTGAGGTCACTTCTTCTCTTAAACACCAGAGAATGCAAACCTATTTTACTCAATCTTTCCGTCACCCTAGCATCCAAGAAAACAATCTAGTAGGCCTTTTTTGCATATGTTCTAAATTAAGTTAATCCTTCCTAGGGTAATGTGATCAAAAGAGTACAGGGTACACCAGATGTCATCTCTCCAACATGCCCTTACTCTATGCTGTAATATTGTTGGATAAATACTTTGTTTTGTTGAATGGAATGTAAGTATCACGAGAAAAATCAGTGTTTGTTGCTAATCCCTAATTGCTTTTGAGAAGGTTGTAATGAGCTGAATTCTTCAACTGCCACGGTTCATGTGACATACACCCATAGTCCACTTCGAAAGGCAGTTCCAAGATTTTGACTCAAAAGTAGTGAAAGGATGGTAATATAGTTCTAAGTCAGTGACTTGAAGGGAACTTGCAGGTGTTGCTAAAGGAATAAAATATAAAAGTGTTGTTGCGACTGCACGGCATTAGTGAGACTGTACAAAAACAAAGTTGCCGGAAAAGTTCAGCAGGTCTAGCAGCATCTATGAAGGATAAAACAGAGTTAATGTTTCGGGTCCAGTGACCCTTCCTCAGAACAGAGGAATTAGTGAGTTTATTAGTGAGACTGTACCTGGAGTACTGTGTACAATTTTGGTTCCCATT
This sequence comes from Stegostoma tigrinum, assembly GCF_030684315.1. NCBI lineage: Eukaryota > Metazoa > Chordata > Chondrichthyes > Orectolobiformes > Stegostomatidae > Stegostoma > Stegostoma tigrinum. The sequence continues at coordinate 84,872,997 of NC_081356.1, forward strand.
CCTGCAGAGGGATGTAATTGTATTGGAGGCAGTTCAGAAGAAGGTTCACTAGATTGATTCAGAGATGAAATGTTTGTCTTCTGAAGTCATATTATGATGATGTGGAGATATCAAACAGTCCATACTCTCTGGAATTTAGAAGAATGAGAGGAGATCTAATTGAGGTATATAAACTGCTGAAGGGGATTCATAAAGTAGATGTAGAAAGGATGTGGAGCTATCTAGAATGAGAGGTCACAGCTTTAGGATAAGGAACAGCAGATTTGAAACAGATCAAGAGAAATTACTTCCCTCAAAGGGTCGTGAATTTGTGGAATTCACTACCCCATACTATGGTGGATGCGCGGACATTGAGTAAATTTAAGGAGAAGATAGAACAGAGTTGAAGATTTATGGGGAGTGGGCAGGGAAGTGGTGTTGAGGCTGAGATGCTCAAAGAGCTGAATTGCCTACTCCTGCTCCTAGTTCTTATGATCGTGTTTCCATAGTACTCCTTCTTAACATTGTTTACTTTAGATTCGTTCAGGGGATGTTGGCATTACATTTATTGGCATCCTGAATTTTCTCAGAGAGCAGTTAAAATTCAACTACATTAGTGAGAGTCTGGAGTCACATACAGACCAGAACAAATAAGAATGGCAGATCTCCTTCCCTTAAGGCCGCTAGTGAATTGGATGGGTTTTTACAACAGTGGTTTTATGGCTATCATTGGACTTTTCTTTATTCCAGTTTTGTTTTTAATTGAATACACATTTCACCATCTGCCATTCCAGAAGGAGAAATCAGTAAAGTTTGTGAACGACACATACGTGGCTTAGAAGGGGTGGACGCTAGGAAGTTGTTTCCGTTAGGCAGGGAGACTAGGGCCCGTGGGCACAGCCTTAAAATTAGAGGGGGTAAATTTAAAATGGAAATGAGACGACATTTCTTCAACCAGAGAGTGGTGGGCTTGTCGAATTCATTGCCACGGAGTGCAGTGGAGGCCAGGACGTTAGATGCCTTCAAGGCAGAGATGGACAAATTCTTGATCTCACAAGGAATCAAGGGCTACGGGGAGAGTGCAGGGAAGTGAAGTTGAAATGCCCATCAGCCATGATTTAAATGGCGGAGTGGACTTGATGGGCCGAATGGCCTTGCTTCCACTCCTATGTCTTATGGTCTTATGGTCTTATACTGGTCCGATTTGTTTTCCATACTTTATAGCAGTATTCCAGTATGCCCATTTTCAAGTTTTGCTGCATTTTTTTAACCACTTAAGTGGTGGGATTTAAATCTTATTAGTCTGGTGTCTGAATTACTAGTCAAACAACACTACCGTTAGACTGCTGCCTCCCTGTTGCTAACCTGCATGTTAACTTTCTATACACGTACAAAGATAATCAAAACAAGCATTTGATAATTTCACATTTCATTAAAAAAACCACTTATTTTCCATCAAAGTGGATAATTTCACACAGTCAAGTTATATCATCTAGTAATTTCCAGCCCAGTCTCTGAATCAATTTTCATCACTTTGCAACTCTTATATGAAAAACACTTCTCAAATTTTATTTGCCAACCTCACTTTGTATTGTTGGCAGTCTTGGATATAATGCATTTGTTTCTGTCATTTTAGCCATCCATATAGATTGTAAATAGCTGGCCTCAAGCACTGATCCTTGATGTATCCTGAAAGTTAATTCTGCAATCCCAAAAATGAACATTTTGGTTTCCTTTGTTTTAACTGGCTGTTAATTTTTTACTGACCTAAGTTGGATTTCTGATCCTCAACGATAACATTAAATTTTCTTGTTTTTGTCTTAAATCTTCCCACAACATTGTCCTCACCCGATCTCTGAAGTCTGTTCCAACCTTCTCTTTCCCTCTATGATCCTTTTCCTTGACTTTGGCCTTTTGTGAATCTCTCTGTCCTTGTAGCCCTCTATTAAAAGCAGAATCTTCCATGATGTACATCCTAAGTTCTCAAGATCACTGACCAAGGCTTTGGCTCCTTGCTGTAAGGAAGGCCTCTCTCATAGGCTGGCAATTCTTCTTGTGCCAGTTTGTGAAAAATGCTGAGATATGCTATTAGATTCATGGCACAATATTGAAGCAAATTGATCATTTCTTCTCAAACTATGATTTCTGTCTGGGAAAAAGAATGTTATCACTCTTACATTTGTTTGTAACTCTTGTAACTCCCATTGGAACATGTGCACACATGGAGGCTGAGCAAGAATGGGATTGAGCTGCTTGTAGGATATACCCATGCAACTGGAGGGCACTAAGTGAGCAAAAGTAACTTTGTAATTCTAGATTAAATCGCCAAAACATCATGTAGAACAACAATCTACTTAGAAACCACTCAGGATTGTGTTTCTGAAAATCAATAAGTTATATCTTAAGGGAGTATTGTTGTGTTTCTTTATTCAAAAATCTTTTCAGTGTGATTTTCTGCCCAGATATTCAGTAAAATTAAAAGCATCCCTCATATTGATTTGCTTTTATCAGGCTTTATAATTAATTCATGTACTGAGAATGGATTGTTTGGTTTGTAATTTGTTAATTCTCTTGACAGTTTTCCTTTTCAAAATTGAATGAATAAATTTTGAGGTTAAAAACTCCAAAATGTGCTTGAGGGCACTGCCACATTTCTGGAATAAAAACATAAATAACTGGCACTGAACAGGCTGAAACATTTGTGAAGAGAGTGTTAATGATTTTGATTATCATTCCTACACGGACAGAGTTGAGGGTGGATTCTGAGGGTGGATGTAGGACAGGTCTGTGTTAGAGTTAGGTTCCTGGGAACAGTTTGGAAGCAGCCACAGCAGATGCTTATCGCCAAAGTAGGCTTGTAAAAGACCTCTTCCTGCTAGTGTTTGTATATTGGGCTATCTAGCCATAGCCTGTCATAGCTGCTCAGACACACACACCCCAAGCTCCATCCAGTCTAACCATACCCCTGTACTCACTCTAATGTCTATTCACGCCCTCCGTGGTAGCATATGCTCCGACACTCTATCCCATGGCCCCCAAATACTCAAAGTGAACATAATGTGAACGTGCCAACCCATGTCACCCAACTACCACCCTTCGTCCCTAAACCTCCATGTCAACTCAGCCAGTATCCACCTTAGGCAGATTTCAAGAGCCATATTAAGATCAAAGGTCAGATTGTCATTGACTCAGGAGTTATTTGAAAACAGTAGCCAGAACCCAACTCCAGCATCTCCGACTCCCATACCCAAACTCCCAATTTTTACTCGGGCCTTTTAAGTGTGCGGGCCATCAGCTGCTGAGGTAGGCATAATTTACATACCCACAGTTTTTATGATGCTGGGCAAGCTTTTTAAAGGGTTGTGGCTCGTGGCACATCAGAGATATGAGAGTGAAACTTTTTGATAAGTTCAAAACATCCTCCTTATGTCTCCATGCCAAGGTATATTCCATAAACATCCTCTTGGTCCATTATGCCTCCTATGCTAATATATGCCCGTGTCCCCAGCCCATAGCCCATCATGCTTGCTCAGCCAATATATGGCACTTACATGCCCATTCACCCATTGTACTCTCTGTAGAAGCAATGAACCCCATAGTGATCACGGATGGTGTAAAAAGTGAATGAATAAGTCATATCTTTTCAATTAAGAAATGGTAGTTACTGGTTCCAGATAAAAGTGTATCATTATAATTTCAGTATCTGAAACTGCAAGGCACTTCATACCATTTAAGTTTGTATGTGCAAATATTGTGAAATTGTGAAAGATAGCAGAGAGACAAGTTTATTTAGCATTGCTGTTGTAACAATTAGTTTGACCTGAAGGAAGATTGTTATAACCAGGCGGTGAGGGCTCGTGGCTTTCCTCTTCCTTTAACTTCCTCTCAATTAATCATAACAGATGTATTCTTTATTTTGACCTTTTTAAAGCAAGTAGCTATCATGGTTCAACTAAACCTAATTAACCAGATCAAACAATGAAGGAGAGCCAATTCAAAAGTTTCTTGAGTGAAAAAGAGGAGAGTTTTATTACCTTGAAAAGATAAATAAAATGTGACATCAAACCTAAACACAGCTTAACAACGAAAGTGGGAGGGATACCCAATGCAGACAAGAGGACAAAGGCAAATGTAGTACAGATCTTAGGAATCCCCTGTCCTGTGCGAGCAAGAAGATGCAAGTCCAACCATTAAGCTGTAATTCTGTTTCTTTAGCAGTGATGAACAGTGAATATCTTGCATTACCAGTGAATGGTGATTTTCCTAAGTCGCTTTTTAACCAGCACTGGTTTCTGTGATTGACAGTGACAGAGAAGAGTTTCCAATCTCCTCACATTCAGCCATCATTTCATCGCTCAAAAAATAAGGTCTATTTGTGAGTGGCAAAATTGTTTAGATGATCAAATGTTTCATGATGCAATAAGAATGGGAGAGGTAATGAATGCAGTAAAGAAACAGATGATTTCTCCACAGTAGGAATGGTTGGCAAAGAAACGAACAATTGTGGCTAAAAGCAAAAATATGAAAAACAAAAATAAGACTAGTGCATGTTATCAAAAATGGAATTGAGGGACACTGTTTATGATCTTAAATTATTAAACTCAATGTTGAATTAAAATGGCTTTTCAAAATATCCATGGTAAATGATGCACTGCTTCTTGAGTTTGCGTTGAGCTTCATTGCAACACAGTTACAGGCTGAGGATACAGATGTGAAAGAGTATTAAAATGGGAGGTTGTTGGAAGCCCAAGATAATGTTTATGCACCAAGCAAAGCGGGTATTCAATCCACATTTTGTTGCCCCAGTGTGGAGGAGGCTGCATTGTAACCAGCAAATATAATATATCTAGTTGAAAGAATCACATTTCTGCTTCAACTAGGAAAAATGTTCAAAGCTTCAGATGGTGAGAAGAAAAGAAATAAAATGGCAGGTGCTACATCTTGTCCATTTGCATCGAAGGGCATTGTGGGATGTGAACAAGATGTTGGGGGTGACTGAGGAGTGGGACTCCCCAGGGAGTGGTTTAGAACACTGACCAGGAAGGGGTAGAAGACCTGTTTGGTGGCACCCTTTTTCGGATGGCAGGAATTGTGAAAGGTGATCTGTTTGATACAGAATGGAAAGTGAGGAAAGGGAAAACCTAGCCACAGCGCTGAGAGGGTGGAGACAGGGTGGCAGTGTGAGAGGTAGGTTGGATAGCGATGAGGGCCCCGCCTTCGGCAGTTCTATCTTGGGGCCCTATGTCTCAGCAAAATAGTTAACTTGCCAGCCAAACGTTTTGACTCAAAATGTTTTGACTCTGGAATCTTCTTTGAAACAATTCAGTTTTGAAGAAAACTCATACTAGACTTGAAGCATTGACTCAGTTTCTCTCTCCACATATTGCCAGATGTGCTGAGTTCTTGTAACACTTCTTGCTTTTCTTCCAGATCTGCAGAATCCATCTTACTTTGTATTTATTTGGCAGTACACATGACATTAAGTAAAGGAAAAGCAACAGTGATACTGGTTGAAGACAAATAGACTGAAAATGTAGGATATCAAAAATGTTTTCTTCATACGAAAGAACAATACTTGCACAGAACAGAAATAGGATTTTTTAGAAGCAGTTAGAGACTGCTTCACAGGTGCTTAAAAGATTTTTGAGGATAGATTTACGTACTAAGATGGGCCACTCTACATGAATAAAGTCAATTACCTCATGTTTGTAAATACTTCAGAGAAAATATTTACAGTTCAACAAATTGATAAGAGTTTGGGAGATCTGCATGTACAGAAAAAATGGTAATCACAGAAGTTATTTTGAAAAATCTTCTAACATATTGTATCTTTGGCAATGATGGGGGTCTAGGCCCGAAACATCAGCTTTTGTGCTCCTGAGATGCTGCTGGGCCTGCTGTGTTCATCCAGCCTCACATTTCAGTATCTTTGGCAATGTTTGTTATGGTATTTAAAATGTCTTTGTAATGTTTTCTGCTTTCTTAGAATCTTACCAACTGTGCCTGTATCAATACTGAATTTGCCCAGAATGCTACAGCCATGTCTGGAGGATGTCCCAGGACAAATTGTGGAAATGCATTCCCGGCATTTTTTGCTGTTGTTTGTGTAGGAAGTCTAATAGGTGCAATGGCACAGACTCCCTCAGTTGTGATTCTGATCAGGTGAGTGACTCCTTCTCAGCAGTCCAATGTCAGTGTTGCTGGAAGAAATTCTGGGATTGTTCTATCTGCTTTAGTTAAGGTATAGAAAACATTTACATTTTCATTTAACAAATATGTGAAAAGATCACTTGGGAACAATAGTATTGGGGCTTTCAAATGCTGTAAGGTGCAATAGTCAATCTCCGATCCTTGCAGCTTCTTTGAGTTTCATTGTTTATGCCTGAGTCATGTCGGTGAAAAAGTGTGTGTGTGTGTGTGTGAGTGAGTGTGTCTGTGTGTATGTGAGAGAGCGAGAGAGAGATTGAGTAAGTGTGAGTATGTGTGCGTGTAAAGGAGTGTGTGTTAGTGAGGGAAAATGAGTGTGCATGTGCATGTGTGCATATGAGGGAGAGAGAATGCATGCGTGTGTGTGCGCGCACATGCGTGTATGGGTGTTTGTGTGTGTGACAGTGCACACCTGCACACACTGGTATGTGTGTGTGTGTGTGTGACAGGGAGAGTGAGTATGTATCAGGGAGAGTGAGTATGTATCAGGGAGTGTGAGTGTCTGTGTATATATAAGGGAGAGAGAGAGTGCATGTTTGATGAGGATGAGAAAGAGTGTGTTGTGTGTGTGTGTGTGTGTGTGTGTGTGTGTGTGTGTGTGTGTGTGTGTGTGTGTGTGTGTGTGTGTGTTGGACATAGGTCTATCCTTGGTGCTGTAGCATTTTATTATATCTGTGGAAACAAGAATTTTAAAATGCCTGCACTCTTAAGCCCTCTCATGCCCCTCACTGCCACACATGCTTCCCCATGCCCCATCAATGTGACTTCAAGATCCCATCAGGTCCCATGGAAAATCGATGAGACTTCATGTCACCATAGACCATCATACCCTCCATTTAAACCTATGCCCTTTGCCCGACTCTCACTGCCAAGTTAATAGCTCCCATTTCAATTCATATAAATTGATGCCCCCATCCCACCCATCAACCTTTCCCTTGCTTCACTGTAGCAACTCATCCAGGCTCCTTTGATAGCTGCTTTCAAATGCATGATTTCAGCCTCTGAGAAGGGCAAAGGCTGTATTGGATGGATATTTCACCGTTTGCAACATTCACTCCAAGCCTCACATCAGCCATATTTGGAACTATATTACTGTTCTTTGACTGTCTGTGGGTAAAAGCCCTGGAACTCTCTTCCTAACAGCACGCTGGCTCTGTAACAGAGGGCAGGGCAGGCAGCAGTTCAAGAAGGTGGCTCACCACCCAGTTCTCCAGCACAGTTAAGGATTGGTAATAAATGTTGCCAAGCCAGTTCACGAGAATAAAGAGAAACACTGCTTCTGTTCCCCACTGTCCTATGAAATGGCAGGGACTAGTTTCGAGGGTGGGACTTCTGAACTGTGCACCGAGCAATATTTTTTCTAAGGTGGAGAGCATCTCTGCACAAAAATAGTGGCTTCGGAGTTCACTCTCTAGTCTTAGTTATTCATTTTTAATAAGAGTAATCAACGCTTATTAGATCTTTCTGTGAATCTCACTGATCAACTTGGCCCCTGAAGTGAACTGATTAACACAACTCCTGAAAAAAACAACTCAAACAGAGTAATTGCAAATTTCTTTCATTGAATTAATCTGCAGCACGATGTTTCCATTGCTGCTGGTGTTGTGTGGTGCGTACTATGCAAGTTCCACTCCAGGGCAGTGTAAGTGTCTCAAAAATGTAACAGAAAAACATGTTCTTTTCCCTGGCAGCCAAATGAAATTGACTGAAAGTAAATTGTTTCTTTTTGTTGTTATTTTAATAGATGCTGCTAGCAATATACTACCAATTGTCTGAAAGCTCAGGATGTGTAAGGTTAATTAGATAGGTAGAGGTATGAGAATACTGCAATACAGGAGGCTCCAGATTGCTTAACCTAAGTGCGGATTGTACATGAAGACAAGGTTATCACTAGAATTACATCTGGTGTCCAGTCAGTGATGCCTGGTGAATAATAATTAGTTTTGTTTCTTCATCCCCACAGGTCTGTGAATCCTGAATATAAATCGTATGCTCTTGGTGTCCAGTTTCTCATGCTAAGACTACTTGGTGGGTATTACAATTCAGTTATTTACTCAGCTAGCGTTATATTTCAGTTTGCCCATACCTACAGAGGTGTTCTTAGAATTCTGGAGAATGTTCATCATGACTATTGAAAATTCAAGAAGGAGGCATTTCATGGCCATTTCTGTTGCAATTTGCCACTTTTGTTGCCATGAAACTCCATGCACTGAGTGTATCACAACGACATGCGACAGAAGATAAAGTTGCTACAGAGGGCCATGGGGCTGCTCTCTCATTGGATGTGGTGGTGGTGGGGGAGTGGGGGTTGTGGGGTGGGAATGGGGCCTGGGGGTGGGAGAGAAGACTGCTGGTGGTTTAACCTGAGGTTCCCCACACCTCAGGCAAAGGCCGAGGTTGAGAAAGTGGAACCTTCATGATGACCTTAACTGCACTTCATGATGAACTGCACTGTTGGTGTTGCTCTGCTTCACAAAACAGTAACTTACGTTGCTGCCCAATGGCTATAACCATATTAGTCATATTATTGGTACCCTATCCTGTTTAAAAAAAAGTAAATGCCTTGGTAGAACAGAAGCTAAATACTGCAGATTATGGAAAGCTTAAATAAAAACAGAAAATGCTAGAAAAGCTTGCCAACCTGACAACGTCTCTGGGGAGAGAAATTTAGTTCATGAATGGAATCTTAGAGGATTCTGAGCAACATGAGCTAAAGTGAGAATTGTGGCAGAATTGAGTGAAAACTCTGAGGCCTATCTTGATTCCAGATCAATTTCCTGCATTTTCTTATACCCCTGATAGTGAGGATCTTGCTAGGCAGAGGCAAGTTGCTAATCAAGAAGGATGAGATCTTGATGGACACCTTATTAATGCCAGCTTCCTGCCTTACCAAATGTGCCAAACAACATCGACGTTGAGAGTTCTCAAAGTTGGAGTCAAAATATGTATCTGGTGACTTCAGCTCACTGCTGGCTTCGAGAAGCCTCCAAAATACTCAGCACCAAACGGTATTTCAGGGCAGTGAACCATGGCCACCAGCCATATTCACCCTGCATTCACAGACGTTGGCGTCGAACATTTGACAACCCCTCACAATCTTCATGGCCTCTCTCTGATCCACTTGCAAGCCATTTAGAACGCAGGGGCTTACAATGAAAGGTTGCTGCAAGGTCACTTTGCATGCAAGGACAGGAACCCAGCACACAGATTGGACCAGGCTGCAGCTTGGGGCTTTTTGCTTGCTGTCTTAGCACTTGGCCCATTAGTGCCTACCTGAATCCTTGTTGCATCCATGCCTTGCCATTGCCACTGCCGTGCCATGCTGTTAGTGTGTTGACACAGCAGCCAGAACCTAGCAGTATTCCCATATTTGACAAACTCTTATGCGCATGCGACACAGACAGGCTACTTATCCAGATGTTGGTGTCGACTTTCTGAACCACATGGTGAGATGTTAATCTAACACCTTGGCATGCGCCAGCCGCCTGTGCACCAAACACACTTCCACATTTATTCAACCAAATGACTGTATGGAAACTTAATTTATTTGAAAAATAATTATGAGCAATGTAACAAATACTGAGTTTGAAAAGGAATGAAACAGATAAAAGAGAATATGAAACGAGGTAAGAAGATAATACAAAGGGAAATAATTAAGATTTCTATAACAACATAAAACTCAAAAGGCAAGAAAAGAAGGAGTTTACGTTAAGGCATATATATATTACATTTTTTTCTTTACAATTGATGAAAGTCCAAGAAATGTATGCCAAGAACAGCCTCAGTCAACTGGACAGCGAAGTTGATGGGCCCTGTACGCATTTCTGAAAAAGCATTGAAGATTTCTGCACCTAACCTATCTGTCATCCTTTCTGAGATCTTCCAATGCAAACATTGCCTGGCATCTACCTGACATGCATAAAATTCACCAGCTATCACTTGCCCACAGATAACAGCACAAACCTAACCCAAACAAAGCAGCCTCCTGTCAGTCACAGGCAACGCGGTGGGAGAAGAATTGTGAATTCAAGTAACATCTCCTCACTAATAACCTGCTTATCAGGTGGAGAGATGGCCATATAGAGGTCCAGTCTAATGTACTAGAGACATGAGTTCAAATCCCACCACAACTGGTGGAATTTAAGTTCAATTAATGAAATATAAAGCTTATCACATTAATGGTAACCATGACAACTATCTTCAATTGTTGTGACACCTGTTTGGTTCACTAATTTTTTTTAATGAAGAAACTTGATCTTACCTATCTGGCTACTTGTGACTCTGTATTCACTACAATGTGATTGACTCTTATTTGCTCTCTGCAAGCCACCTCAGTTCAAGGTCAATTCAGAATGGGCAACAAGTGCTGGCCTTACTAACAATGGTCACATCCCATGAAGAGATAAACAAAAATTAATATTTATTTTAGATCACCATTAACTGACTCCAGTCTTGAAAACTCCTAGCGTCCACAGCTTTTTAGATGAGAGTTCCAGATTTCTGTTACCCATGGATGTGAGTTTGCTCGCTGAGCTGGAAGGTTAGTTTTCAGACGTTTCGTCACCATTCTAGGTAACATCATCAGTGAGCCTCCGACGAAGCGCTGGTGTTATGTCCCGCTTTCTATTTATCTGGTTAGGGTTCTCTTACCCATTCTTGGAGGAAACATCCCAATTTCACTCTTAGATGGCCTATGTCTAAATTTATGGCTCCTATTTCTGGATTCGTCACCACAGCAAATAATTCTTCTGTAATTCGTTGATTAGGTCAAATTCAACCTAAAAGAAAATCACAATCTAAGTTTATCATAGAATCCCTACAGTATGGAAGCAGGCCATTCAGCCTATTCAGGCCTCCAAAAGGCACCCTACCCATGTGGCTAACCCACATAGCCATCACACCTATGGATGATTTAGCATGGCCAATCCACTTAATATACACATTTTTTGAACTGTGGGAGGGAACAACACAGACATAAGGAGAACGTGCAATGTCTGCACAGATAGTCAGCCGAGGGTGGAATTGAACTCAGGTCCCTAGTGCTGTGGGGCAGCAGTGCTAATCACTGAGCCACCATGTCACCCATTATGTACCCCATCCTCATAATATAAATTTAATCTACACTGCAACATCTTCCCAGCCAATCAATATATCTTACCAATGATTCCCTGAAATGAGAAATTAGAAGTATTATTAAATATTTATTCTGTTGTTAATTTATTCCACAATACTAATTTGTACTTGACTCTTCTGCAAATTCTCCTTTTCAACCAGGGTAACCAAACTGAACTCAATAAGGTTTTCCTTTCCCCGAAGGAATAAAACATTACACAAACTATTGATGAAATTCAACATTTCAGAAAGAGCCAGACATCTATTGTTTAATACTTTCGAGCTTCAGTGGGTTTGTAAAATTGAAAAGCTTGCAATACTGATACCCGTCAGTTTTGGATGTATCCACACTGTATTATGTTTTACACCCTTTACAGCTGTGGTGATCCTAGCCTGAGGTAAAGGTGTCAATTTAATGCGGACAAAAATCAAGCCAAGTTTTAGTCATACACCATTAAAATATTGGTGGTGACATTGTCTGTTGTAAACAAAGCAAAACAGATTAGACATCAGATTTCATTATTAATAGAAGCAATATGCAGCTGTGTGCTTTGAATGTGCAATGAAACTCTGGAAGTCTACTATTCAGAATAGGATAGAATTGGATTTTAACACAACGTAATCTTATTAATTCTTTGCCAGAGCAGAGGGACTACTGAGTTTTAACATAACTGAGCATCATAGACTTGCCACATGTAATTGCTGGGTGGTATGTGTTGAACAGGAAAATGAAGGCATCTTCTATGTTACTTTGGAGAAACAGCACTATGTTCATATGCTTACTTCACCTTGAAACAGAAAGCCCTTGTCTGTAATTCTGGTAGTCACCCTATGTTCAAAGCCTCCAGTGTTGAACTTGACATACTGATACTGCAGGACAGGTGGATGCAAGCACCAATTCAACACCAATGTCAGCCACTCCTGTTGGCTGAAAAATTTTAAGGGAATTGTTAGTATTTGATTTGATGTGATATCATGATATCATATCACTTCCTGACTTTTACTTACACACACAATAGCTATTTGTTATAACACGGTGTGAAGCTGGATGAACACAGCAGGCCAAGCAGCATCAGAGGAGCAGGAAAGTTTGACATTTCGGGTTGAGACCTGCAGCATCGGCGGTTCCTACTATCTCGATAGCTATTTGGTTTTATTTTCATGAATTGTTTCATTTTTGTTTTGTGTTACTTGAATGGAAACTTTCCAGAGACACACTGACTTCCAACATTGTAAGTCCTTGTTGTATGCTTTCTGTAAGAGTGATTTCTCATTTAAACCATATCACTCCTATTGTTTTAAATCTGAAAAGTAGATCAAAATCATCAACTTTTAATTAATTTGATGCCAAAGAAAATTAGGTGTTTATCTGTTTGACATTAGTTTATTGGATTGAGATTAACAGCAATTTCCTCCCTTTCCAGTGTTTTATATACCTTTCCATCTATTTGGCAAATCCTGATTTCTAGCTATAATGAATAAATATTTTTATTAAAGTATTAAGATTTTCACTATTATTCTACAGCTACATGCTAGATTATTATCTGTGTATCATGGAGAAAATAGCCTCACTAGGCTTCAGGAGTCTAAGGTGGCACGGTGGCTCAGCGGTTAGCACTGCTGCCTCACAGCACCAGGGACTTGGGTTCAATTCCACCCTCAGGCAATCATCTGTGTATTGTTTGCACATTCCCCCAGCATCGGTGTGGGTTTCCTCCCACAGTTTGAAGATGTGCAGGCTTGTTGGATTGGCCATACTAAATTGCCTGTAGTGTTTTGGGATGCCTAGATCAAGTGGGTCATGGTGGGATGCTCTGAGGGTCAGTGTGAACTTGTTGGGCTGAAAGGGCCTGTTTCGACACTGTAGGGATTCTACGGTCCTTCTATTGCTAATAATGTTGAAGCCATCTTTTCATTTGCTTTTTAAACGGCTCTGCATGTATTTTTACTGTCAGATATTTCCTACACTTACAACATACAAACCGATTGGTGTAAGAACCTTTTAGGACTTTAATGGAATTTCTGGCTTTGTATTTCTATGGAGCTATGAAAGGTAGATGTGACTCCACCTGAGTTGTTTGGTGTGAAGTTGTCGTCATCTTAAGAGCAGTGTGGCACACTACCTAAGTGTGAGAGAAGAGATCTTTTGTCGCCATGTATTCCTAAGGGAAGGGATTAGCAAATTACATGGCATTCTTAATACAGCAAGATCTATGTGTATCCTTGTCTTTATTTGTTTCTTAGACACGAGCATTGCTGGCAAGATTGGTATTTGTTGCCTATGCCTAACTGTACTTGAGAAGTCTGTTTGAGAACAGGGCAAAAAGTGCAATGTGTCCTGGAGTTTCGGAAAATTTGACAAGAATCATTATTATCTTTGGTACGAATCTAACAGATTGTGCAGATTAAATTCTCATAGTATTGGTGCCATTAAATATTTGCGCTGTGTGCAGTTTTTAAGAAAAGAGCTTTACTATAATTAAATATAAGAATATATAAATATAATATTCCCTTTAGAATTGCTACTTAGTGGAGGCAGTTAGATCATTCAAGAACTGAATTAATAAATGACTCTTTTTAAGATGCTACATGTTTCCAAATTTCATTGTGATCAAATTTATTGTCAGTTTCCTCAAGATGGCCTTAGAACTCAAAGAATATGCTCTTCTGCCATCTTTAATCATAGATTTATTACTAACGTGTAATACAAAGGACATTACATGAACATTTGGGTTGAAATCAAAAGTGTGTTTGAACTTCATAAATAAGCCTGAAGAACATACTAAATATTGACAGGTCTGGAAGCTTCTAGAAAAAAAAACAGGCTATTCTGTTGGTCAGGCCCTTTCATCAAGCTGCAAACAAAATCTACTTTCTCTCTTTTGGACCTGCCATGTAATTGCAGTATTTTTTTGTTGAAAATAAGATGTTAGCTTTGGATAATTGATTTTTTTTGTGTACTGCATCAGAATGTGAAGAAAATCATTTTCTGAATGTGTTCATTGCCTCACTGGCAGTAATTTTAAACATCTCATGATATTTGGGAGAGATGTGAAATGAGTTGTTGATTTGTTGTCACCTGTTTTACATTATTGCAACAGTAAAAATGACCCCAACTTTGTCTCCATTTGGCAGTCACTCGGAACTGAGAGTGATTTGCTTCCATTTCTGTTTGGTGGGTCTTGTGATGGCTGATTAGTCCAATATGCAGTCTGCAGACTCTTCCACATGTGGGGCAGGTGTTGTGTGAAGGGTCAGTGGTTGAGGTGTTTGGAGGTTTGTGCACTTTCTCTGACACCTCCACTTTGTCTTTGCATGTGCCTTAAGAAATTTGTGCTCAGTACATTTCTGAATGAACCTTTTCTATTTTGGTCAGTCACAAACCTGAAACTACCATGACTCTCACTTTGTTCCCCCCTTGGCAATTCCTCTGGAATGTGTGTCCTTCTGAGGGATGCTTTCAAGGGCATTCCTAAAGCCTTTCTGTGTTTATCCTAGAGCAATTGATTTGAGAGTCTGGTGTCTTCTTTATTTGGAATAAGAGCCATGGCAGAAGACTCTCCACTATGATTGCACTCGTACATTTGCAACATCGCCTGTTTTAAAGATCTAGTAACAAGTGCGTCTAGAAGCTCAAATTTTCATTGAGATGGAATGTCATTATACTTCTTCCTCTATAGTTAAGGATTACAGTGAACTCACTGGATCCAATATCATAATGTTCTTGAATAAATGTACAATTAAGGATTATTCACTCCAGTGCCCTTCAGATAAACTTAGATGTATTGAGCTTTCAATGTTGTAGTCTTGTTTTTGATTTTCAAGCTATATTTCCTGCTCAATTCCTAGATTTTGTTAATTTATTCTTATATTTAATATTGTACATATACATATATTAGAAATCAACCAAGTGATTGTTACACAAGTGATATACGTTTTTATGCTGAGCCGTTTTATTCATTCTGCTTATTTTCTGCTCTTGTCTAGGTTTTATCCCACCACCACTGATCTTTGGGGCTGCAATTGACTCTACTTGTCTCATCTGGTCAGAAACCTGCAGTAAAAGTGGAGCGTGCGCTTTATATAATAACGATTCCTACAGATATCTCTATGTCAGCATTGCCATAGGCTTGAAAACGATTGCCTTTATATTATACACAACTACATGGCATTATATAAAGAGTCATTCCAAGGAGTATATTCAGGGAGATGAAGACTCAGTTGGTCGAATGACCACTTCAGATTTGTTTGCTTCAACGTTAACATTAGATGCAGCTGCAGCGGATTCAAACAAATCATCTGGAAGGACAACCTTGATCTATCATTTGGGAGAGAATGAAATGTGTGAAAACATTGAGTCTGTTCTTTAGCATTTGTAAAGAGTGGCTGCACCATTTTGGAGATATACTTTTACGGGAAAAACATTTTTAAACAACTATTTTGAGGTTCTTAGGCATTACAAGGACACATTGAAAGGTGCTGGCCTTATGAAAAGATTTTTGTTATTATCTTTATAGTTTAAATTACAGCAATAGAAAAGGTTTTTCATGATACAGTATAGTTCACAACAAGTTAACAGTACAGATATAGAAATAGTGCCAAGATCTGGCAGATACCAGGTTAGAATAAACAGTAGGCCCAAGTGGTCAGTTTTTTTAAAAAAAAGATCATATTTGAATAACTTTTATGCTTTTATAAGTACTTCAGTTTACATTTTCTGAGGTGATATAATATAAGCTACACATTTTAATAATATATGCCATCCAGTATCATGTATACTATTTGAAAGGCATGCACAAGATTGAGATTGTGTTGCGATTATCCTATTCAGCCAAGTGCTTGCTTCAAAATTTGGATGAAAGAATGTCTCATTATCCACGATGCCCACATTAGCAAATAGCATAATGCTTCTGATTATATTTTCGCCTCTGATTTCCAAAGCTTATCAGATATTTTATTTGGTTTCATATTATAGCCATCTTGCATATTCACAATACCTGTGTTTCATATTGTCTGTCATGTGACAGAAACTGGAATATTTCTTCTTTCAGGTCTGTAGAGCTGATGCTCTCTATAGCATTATCATTGAAACAATTTGAGTTAGTTCACAAATAGAGACTTTGCCTGTCCCTAATGCATTTAGTACTGTCAAAAACCTTGGTGCTGCTAAGAAGCCAGAGTCAATGCCAAATGGTGCCTCAGGTCATAAAAACCAATCATGAAAGAAAGCAGGACATACCAATTATTTATTTAACTGATACTCATTTTACAGTGTGAAAATTAGTAAAAAATATACTGAAGTAAACAATGATGAATGCAATCAGCTTGGTTTCCTTAAAATGTAAGGGCAGGTTTGTGTTATGAGCAACACCAATTAGACACTGTTGGCATTTAAAACAACTTTGGTTATTTCAGACACTTCATTCTATTACTGAACCCCTGCCAGAGTGATATTATGCTTTTAAAACACAAGATATTTGCTTTGCAACAGCTTAAGGTTGTTGACTCACATCACTGTTACATCAAGCAATGTTACTTTTATCAGCTCTGTTGTGTATCAACAACAAGAACAAAGACAGCTTTGACAAGGACATTTTAATTGGGCTATGGTTGCACATTGGAGCCCACCAGGCTATCTTTCCTTCTCTTGTAGAATTCATATTCACACCACATGGTTGTCCAGTTTCAGGTGTTACTGAGTTAACTGCAGCTGATTTTACACAGTTTGCACCTACTTAAAAAAAAATACATTTAACATGGCCCAGTGATGCCGGTTAATTTTGTAATAGTTGTGAAAAGAAAAAAAAAGCCATGTGTATTATTCATGCCATTCTTTATCTTAGTAATTGTAAATTTTAATATTCCATTTTTCCTACAACTGGGACATTAAGAATACTGATGGATGTTATGTTGCATTCAATTGGTTTGTATTATTTATATTATGCTTTTTAACACAGAATTTTAAAAGAACAATTGCATTAGAACTTTGTAAAGTTGATAATTGATTCCAGTGTTGTTTCCTTTGCAGAATGTGTATTTTGTAGTCTGAAGTAGTATGGCAGAAAAGGACATATATATTGTGTATTATAAGTGTTAATGTCAAGAAGCCCATTCAAATGTAAATTTAATATCAAATGATAACTTATATTTAATATACACAATTTAATGATCATATATGCAATAATTATTGGTCAAATATCTTGTTTGTAGTTCACAAAGTACAATATTTAGCACTGCTGGCAAATATGTTTAACATTAAACTCAGCGAGTAATTGAGGGACCTGGTGTCAGTATGGGGGGAGGAATGTCAGCCAAGAGCTATCTCCCTCTCTTGTTATCAATCCACTCCCCGTTTCATACTGGCGCTGCAAATGGCGACATTGTAAACTTTTCACTGTACTCCTGTACCCCTATAATTCAGTACAATTCTAATTCTTTCCTTCTGTCACCACCCTTCCAACAGTGGTCACTTCCTCCTCTCCCCCACAATCATAGAATCCCTACAGTGTGGAAACAGGCCCTTTGGCCCAACAAGTCCGCACTAACCCTTGCAGCATCCCACCCAGACCCATCCCCCTATAACCCACACACCCCTGAACACTACAGGCAATTTAGTATAGCCAATCCACCCAGCCTACACATCTTTGGACTGTGGGAGGAAACCAACGCAGACATGGGGAGAATGTGCAAACTCCACACAGACAGTCACCTGAGACTGGAATGAAACCTGGGTCGCTTTGTGCTGTGAGGGTGCAGTGCTAACCACTGAGCCACCGTGCCGCCCAACTTAGGGTCTGACAGGACAATGACCTGTGTGCGATAAAATACAACCCTCCCTGCAGCTTTCGCTGAAACACTGTTCTTTCTGTCTCCCCACCTCTTCTGCTCCTTTTCACACACAGACAGAGGCAGGATTTTTTTTTGAGGGGAATGGAAGTGTGGCGAGCAGAATGGCATGTTGGAAATGAGTGCTCCCTTGGCCCTGTCCCTGACATTTCAGCTCCACAACTGAAGCATCAAACAGCCAATTAGAAGCTGCCTGGTGACAAACCTTGTAATCAATCAGGATTCTAGGCTGGGAAATGTGTAGCACAGGAGTTATTGAATCATTAGAATGTTGTTCATTGTTTAAAAAATTTAAAAGGCTCCTCATTCTCTCAGTCTTTATTTTTTAAAGTAGAAACAAAATGAGTTAAATGTATACAGGCACTGTCACCTTCCGGCAGATTCTGCTACATCATTTAGTCAAGGCCCTGGTGATGGGCCTTGAAATCTTGTGCTGCTTTGTCTGACATGCAAAAATGCAGCCGATAATAGAAAATTGTAAGCGACTGAGTCAAAGACAAGTTCAACAGCTTGCTAATTGGTCAATTCAAAATGGCAGGCAGGCTTCTGATTTTAGTACATCTTTCCATTCCAATTTCAGGAAACTGCTGTGTTGAAGTTGAATTGCTGACCCGATGCCATTATGCCTTGTTTTATGTTCACTATGGGTAGGGTGCCTTTTGGCCCATCTGATTTACAACAACTAAAATCAGCCCATTGCGATTTTTCCTCAGGAGGCCAATTAATGGTAAAAGGTGAACTTGTCATCCAAGCAATGTTTATATGTTGACTCTCAAAAGTGATGGGCTTATTCAAGATCTTCAAACTTGAAAAGAGCAGCAGCTTACAATGGAAGGTAAATGACCCCCAAGCAACTTCTATATCCAATTTCCCACTTTCCACTACATACCAAGCCAATAAGTCATTGGTAATCTGGCACGGGTCCTTGAAATGCTTCTAAAAGTGACATGGTAAGCAATGAAGCTTGAAAATCATCTTTGAAAATCAATTGCTCATCTTACAACCTTGTAGAAGTGAGAATCACAGCCACTCATATGATGAGTAAACCTTAAAATCATCTGAATAACTCTGAGAATGTCCATAGGGACAAAGCTACGAAAGAAAAAAATAATTTTGAACAGAATCCCTGTGTTGTCAAAAGCTTACAAGGAAGGCAAATGCTTTTCAGCTTTCACAGGAAAAGAAACCTGAATTGCAGAGTATTATTTAAATGGAAATCTCTGTTTTTATGATTCACTGGTTGACTTGTATCATCTATTCACATGATACCATAATTATGAATGCTTGTCCTGTTGATTAGGGAATAGCCTTGGTTGTGGAACAAGAGACCACGCAGACCGCAGAGTTGGAGCTGGTCCCCATATATGCTGGAAAGCCTTCTTTCATACGTTTGTTACATCTAGGCTTGATTTTTCCAGTAGTCTCACCTTTGACTTCCCAATGAACAGTGGGAGTTCAATCATTACTCTGTTGCCAACGTCTTAACTTGCCTGTAAGTCCCATTGAACCATGATGCCTATAACCACATACAGCCCTCCAGAATACCTTTGCTCTTTCAATTTTGTTCTATGTAAGTCTTTGATTTTAAATGTTTCTTCATTGGGAGCTATGCCTTCAGCTGCTTGGGTCCTCAGCTTAGGATTTCCTTCCCTCAGGCTCCTTGCCTCGATCTTACTCCCCTTCTTGAGATATTGTTTAAAACCTATTAAGGCAGATGACCGTGGTCAAACTCATATCACTGTCAAACATTGCTTTGTAACCCTCCTGTGAAGCACTTTGGGGCAACTTATTGCTTTAAAGGTGCTATGTTAATATAAGTTTTGTTAGACAGGGGCGCAAAGTAAGGTTATACTGCAGTTGAATGCAATCTCTGCTAGCAGAAAAACATGGTCATAAATTACCAAGCCAAGAAACACATTCAAAGTAACTGAGCTAACTGTCATTACAGCCTAGCTATTATAGCCTATAAATTTCATTGTCTTCGGTCCTTGCAGCACCTTCACAATGTGAATTTTCAAAGAACTGAATTGGTATCTCTGACATTGAGCACCTTGGAAGCAGGACAAGAAACACTCAGCAATTTTTCTTGAAGTCGCTCGAAACACATCAGCTTTTTCATGTATTTATATGCTGGGTTATTCCATTGATGAAAGATGAGAGCGTAACCCCATCATCTTTGCTGCATGGTTATACAATACCATTCTCAACTGAATGCAGAAGAGTTACAAAAATGTTCTCAGACCCATTGATGTTGAGGTGGCCTAGTTATTGCTTTTGGTATTGAACAAAAAGAACATGCTGTATCATCACTGAGTTTTGTAATTCATAGGTACATCCGCTATCGCTCCTTGGGGATATTTCTGTACTCCCCAATGAATCAAGTTTGACCTCCCAGCTTTCTCGAGATGGTGGAGTAACAATTATGCTGGCTAAAAGATTAAATATTGTGACCATTAGTATTGGGACCATTTTTGTTTCAAACTTTCATTAATCACTTAGATTCTGAAAGTCAATAGAATTCTTGATGGCAGTAAACTAGAAAGCACACTGGAATAGCAAGGAGCAGCCCAGAAAGTATCCGATGATCAAACTAAAACATATGTTTGGATCATACAATGTCAAATGAAAATTAATGCAGACAAATTGCGCTGGAGAAAGACCATAAGGTTCTGCTGACAAGGTAGAGAAGAGTCACATTGGTGAAACCCAGGGCTAAATTATTCATGCCCCACGATGGTGGGCTTGGAGCTAGTGATGCCAAGAAAATAGGAAGAAGCAAAGTTGGAATATTTCGCCAACACATTCCTGCTGTCAGGACCAGACTAGGAAACAGATTTGCTACCTGCTCCACAGAGGTGGGCATCCAATTAGAATAGTTAAGGAGCCCCTCTGTGATAGAGGGACTGGTGCACTGCCGGTCATTAAATATGGTGCAAGCGATGTGAATCCTGGAAGGCCTTGGCAGTGGTAAGCTTTTCACTGCCACTGATTGCAAGTTAGCAAAAACATGATGCCATTGAGGCATGGTGCATAAAAAAATGAGGTGAGCAGCATGCGATCACTTACACGAGCTCATGAAGAGAACATTTCTATCAAATTGCCTGCAATTTAGACTTGGCTGATTTTTAGTAAAATTCAGCCCATAGTTTTATATTTGAATTGGCTTATTGTTTAACTGAATTAGTTTACAACAGAAATAGTCATTTTTTAGTAAAATATTTAAAAGGCTTATATAAATACACTATTTAAGTCTTAAGTTGCAGCTCAATGCAGTGATCATTGGATGATTCTTGGTAATGTGATCCCTATTTCTCTGGAGAACAAAGAAAGTGACTTTTTAATTGTATTGTTATCAGCACTAGTAATCACTGTGAAGTCAACATTTAAAATCTAATTCTTAGAAATAAAATATATTGATAGGCTCTGAAACTCTCCAGAGTTCTAAGGTATAAAGAACAACGCTTTGAAACTCAGTTCATATGTGTGATTAACTTAAGTCTTACAACTAAAGTTAAATTGAATACTCCAGATCTCATACCAGTGCACAAATGTTGCTGATTTCTTGTTTGCATATCCAACCTTTGTTATATTCTTTTACTGTTTAATTTACAGTAATATATCATCTACCATCTGTCAGATGATTTTTCTTTCAAGTTGAAGCTAAGTGCTAAATTAAGAAAGAGAACCTCAAATATCATGAAGTCACCAGAGAACATAGAACATTACAGCACAGTTCAGGCTCTACAGCCCACAATGTTGTGCTGAACTTTTACCCTAATCCTAAGGCCTATCTAAACTCCACCGCTATCTTATACTATCATCCATATGCCTATCTAATAGATGCTTAAATGCCCCTAATGAGGCCGACTCCACTACCCTCCCCGGCAATGCATTCGACGTCCCGACATTATTAATTGAGCGACATGCAACTGTCGTAGGATAAATCAGATTAGAAAATGTGGCTGAAGGATTGGTACGAGAGAAGTGGCTTTGGTTCATGAGGCAGTGGCACAAGTACTGGGGAAGTGACATCTGTACCAATGGGATGGTACCACCTGAACCATACAGCAGACAGTGTTCTTAACAATTACATACCTAGGGAAGTAGAGAGAATTTTAAACTGAATGGTGGGGCAAGGGATAAAATCTGGTAAATTGTGTAAACGAAAGAGTACAGACCAAAAGACCCTAAGACAAAGGAGCAGAAGTAGGTCATTCGACCCATTGAGTCTGCTCCACCATTCAATGAGATCATGGCTGATTTAATAATCCTCAGCTCTACTTTCCTGCTTTTTCGCTAAAACCCTTACTAATTAAAATCTGTATATTACAACCTTGAACATACTTAACAACCCAGCCTCAACAGTCTTCTGTAGTAAAGAATTCCACGGATTCAATACCTCTGAGATTATGCCCTGTGATTTTAGGCTCTACAAGGGGAAATCAGCCTCTCAGCATTTACTTTGTCAAGCTCACTAAGAATTGGAAATGTTTCAATAAGATTTCCTCTCATGCTTCTAAACTCCTGTCAGCACATGCACAGCCTATTCAACTTCTCCTCATAAGAAAGTTGTCCAATACCTGGAGTTAACGTGGTGAACGTTCACTGAACAGCCTGAAATGCCAATATATTACTCCTTAGATAAAGGGCTCAAGGCTTCACAGCATTCAATGTGTGAGCTAACTATTGCTTCGTGTAATTTTAGCAAGACATCTCTATTTTTATACTCCACTTCCTTTGAAATAAAAGTGAATAGTCCATTTTCCTCTGTTATCCCTCAACCAGGATGCTAACTTTTTGAAATTCATGCGTGAGGCTCTTCAAAGCCCCCTGTGCAGTGGTTTTCTGGTTTGCTTTTATCTACCCAATACGTTACCAGTACTACATCACCAGCCTTATCATGGGGAAATGAGATGATGAGATGGTGTTTCAAATTGCAGCGATGACAAACTTAATACATTTGTAGGATGAGGATTGAAACATCCCACATAGGCTCCCATTGGCTCCTTGGAAACATCCAGTTGCACAAAACATTAGTGCAGCTGTCATATTAGTGGCCACTTGAATGGGGTGGCCACACACTCCATTAGATCATAGATCCCATTGCAGCCAATGGCACAGTTCTATCATGGTATCCCGGGACATCCTCAGTCTGTGATGGCATTGTGTCTTGCTCATCTGGAGGAAATAGTATTGAGGATGTTAAACTCTGGCCCTCCTGTTCCATCACTGCACATCAAGGGGAGATTTACTCATGAGTTTTTCAAGAGTTGGCTGTTCAGCTGCCACTGGAGCCACTGTTTGTGCTGTGCTTGCTAGTACGTCTGCTCCTCCTCCATTTCTCTACCTTTTGTTGTACAGTGGTCAGGAGCAGCAATAAGCGTTGCTGTGGCTAGATTCATTGGTCATCACTTCATTTCAGCCTTGTCTTCATATTAAAGTCAATTCAAGCCTACACTGCAGATTTTTCTTCATGCAGAGAGTAATCAACAACTGGAATGATTTTCTGGGAAGAGTGACAAAGGGAAAAGTTTGAACATATTTAAGAATCAATCAAACACACTACCTCATCATTGATAGTAGCTGGCCACAAAGTATGAACTTGACTGTTTGGTGGGTGAGAGCTCTTTAAGGGTTAATGTACAAAGCTCAACTTTCTGAAACTCTTATCTAGGTGGTGTCATTTAGTATTTAACTATAGTTTACTGTTAAAGTTAAAGTTTTGTTTGGTCTTAACCAGGGATAAATAAGTTTCACGTTGGAGAGGCAACTGAAGTTAGCTCATTCAGTGATAATGGGAACTGCCGATGCTGGAGAATCCAAGATAATAAAATGTGAAGCTGGATGAACACAGCAGGCCCAGCAGCATCTCAGGAGCACAAAAGCTGACGTTTCGGGCCTAGACCCTTCATCAGAGAGGGGGATGGGGAGAGGGTTCTGGAATAAATAGGGAGAGAGGGGGAGGCGGACCGAAGATGGAGAGAAAAGAAGATAGGTGGAGAGGAGAATATAGATGGAGAGGTAGGGTGGGGCTAGGTCAGTCCAGGGAAGACAGACAGGTCAAGGAGGCGGGATGAGGTTAGTAGGTAGGAAATGGAGGTGCGGCTTGAGGTAGGAGGAGGGGATAGGTGAGAGGGTGATGAAGGGTCTAGGCCCGAAACGTCAGCTTTTGTGCTCCTGAGATGCTGCTGGGCCTGCTGTGTTCATCCAGCCTCACATTTTATTATCTTAGTTCATTTTTTAGCTAGTTTGAAAAGTTTTTCTAGCCAGCGGTGCTGAATTATTTTTGCAGATCTTCAGCCTGTATTGGACTTCCTATGTGCACAAAGTAAGCAAGCAAGCAAGAAAGAAGCTTTGTTGAATGCAACTTAAAACAGTGTAAGCCTGGATATCTGTAATTGGAGGATTACTTAAATATTCAGAGTCAAGGGGAAATGGCAGGAAATTGGCTCTCTTCTATGTTGTAACTGCTTTGTGATTCTGTAACTAGTAGAGAGCCTCAAGGCTCAGTTCTGTGCTTCAACTATTTAAAATCTACGTTATGACTTGGGTGAAAAAACAGAGAGTAGTGAATCTTGGTTTGCTGATGATACAAAGCTAGCTGAAAAGATAAGCTGTGGGTGGGCACTGAAGCTGTATAGAAATATAAACAAGAGATAACGAACCCGAAACGTCAGCTTTTGTGCTCCCGGGATGCTGCTTGGCCTGCTGTGTTCATCCAGCTTCACACTTTATTATCTTGGATTCGCCAGCATCTGCAGTTCCCATTATGTCTAACAAAGTGTGGAGCTGGATGAACACAGCGGGCCAAGCAGCATCTTAAGAGTACAGATGCTGCTTGGCCTATTGTGTTCATCCAGCTCCACACTTTGCTATCTAGGATTTTCCAGCATCTGCAGTTCCATTATCTCTAGAGATGTAAACAAGTTAACTGAGTGGCACGAAATGCTCTATAATGTAGGGAAATGGGAAATTATGCATTTTGGTTCTAAGAAGAGAAAAATCCCTCTGGCTGTTGTGCTGTCTGTCTTTGATTGACTGACAGATTGTTTGTGGCTGGTGTGGACTGAGATGAAATTCTCTAAC
This sequence comes from Stegostoma tigrinum, assembly GCF_030684315.1. NCBI lineage: Eukaryota > Metazoa > Chordata > Chondrichthyes > Orectolobiformes > Stegostomatidae > Stegostoma > Stegostoma tigrinum. The sequence goes on from NC_081356.1 coordinate 84,898,227, forward strand.
CCATAGGGTTGTGAATGCACAGATTTTTTGGAATAATAACATAGTTATATGTGATCTTCTGCTGATCCTATTTCGCATGTTTCCTGCATTTGTAGACACAGCAATATTAGGATATTTTTGCCAAGTTTGTTCTTTGACTGAGGTCGGTAAATAGTTTCAAGTCTGGTATGACTTCTTCAAAACGCTAATAAAATGCATTCTGAAGAAGTCATATCAAACCTGAAACATTAACTTTTTTCCTCTCTCCACCAAGGTTGCTCAACTTGTTGAATTTGTCCAGCACTGCTTTTTTTTTTAATTTCAGATTTCCAGCATTCACAGATTATTGCTTTTACTTGAATTTTGGTCTCTAGGAATCAAGGATATGGAAACAGGGAGGACAATAGAGTTGGAGCCCAGATCAGCCGTGATCAGCTTTGATCACATTAAGCGTCTGAATAGGCTCAATGTGCTGTGCTGCATATTCTACATCTGCTCCTTATTTCTCGTATTTCTTGCGTATACAGCAGTCTGGCTATGACAGTATATTTTTCTTATGTTTGTTTTTTGATAGAAAAAGCACCACCTGGAAGGATAGTTGCACCAGGAAACCCCTCAAACTTTAAAAAATGCATGAATAAGCACTTGAAATATCATAACATTCAAGGCTATGTGAAAAACACTGGAAAGAAGGTTTAGTGTTGTTTGTGTCCATGCTGAACTATGTGCTGAAAGGCATTTTCTGTGCTGTATGACAATGACTCTGAAGTAAACAGTCAAAAGCTTTGTGCTATCCCATTTATAATCATGGTTGGAGCATGTATTGTAATAGTATAGAGTTATAGAGGTCTATGCCAGTCAAAAGCAACCATCTAACTTCTTAATTCCATTTTCTGGCACCTAATCTGTAGCCTTGTTTGCCATGCATCGGAAGTGTTCATCTAAATATTATTTAAATATTATGAGTATTTCCGCCTCTACCATTGTTACAGGCAGTGAGTTCTAGATTGTCACCATTCTTTGGGTGGAAAAAAAATTCATACCCCCTCTAATCCTCCTGCTGCTTACCTTAAATTTATGGCCCGTGGTCATTGATCCCTCTATCAAGGGGAAAAGCTTCTTCCTGTCTATCCTATCTATGCTCCTCATACTTTTGTACATGTCAGTCGTGACCCCTTCAGTCTCCTCTGCTCCAGGGTGACATTCTGGTAAATCTCCTCTGCACCGTCCCCATTGGAATCATATCCCTCCTATAATATGGATTCCAGAATAGCTCAGAATGTTTTCACATAACTTCTGGCAAATCATACTTTTGCACACAAACAAAAATGATTGCCCAACCGTTTCTTCAACATGATTTTGAACCTTTTGACACTTTCTCTCTGTCTATTATATTACCTTTATCTGATTGACAAACAGTATTATATAATCTTTGTTTCATGTAGATGGTACTATAGTTATGGGTTAGACTGTATCAGATCACTCATCACTGTAGGGAACATACCTTGCCTATGGCAAAACGGACAGCAGAGGGCCTTGTTTGATAGGATACTGAGATTTGCTATTATCCCAGCATTTCATTATTAACTGAGGTACACGTAGCTTGATGTAAATTGAATATTTAGAATAATTAGTGAATTATCAAAACAGCAAAATTTCTCAGAACTGAGTTGAAAAATACTGATTAAACTGTCCCTAGGTGAGAGACACATACACATAATTTACAGTGGATTTCTTAAGTTCATTTTGTTGACTGTATCAAATTATCCACTGATCTGTACATTCTTGCATATTTTATCTGCTTTGACAACATTTGCAAGTGCCTTTTTACTTTTAAAATAAAATCTATTTTTGAAATTTGGTTTAATTGCAAAATTTCAAAAAACACCTAGTAAAAACATCATGACTGAAATCCCAAATGTCTAATTACTCAAAATTATTCAATCTACATCTCAGGATAAAAGTTTCAGTAGATGATTTGACTTATATTAAAACCTTGCACAGGCATTTTGTCAGGTTTTTCCATTGTTGAATTCTTCCCCCACCAAAGTAGGCCCTTCTAAGATAGGGATACTGCGCTCTCCAGTTTAATAACTTAAGTGTGTAATGACTTGTGACATGTATTCTGTTATCACCCCTGTATATATTAAAACACTTTATTTTCTGGTGGCTTCCTTATGACCACTTGTCTTGTAATTTAAAAAAGAGCCTCTGATTTTATTGGGGCAGTTGGAAATGGTGCATGTAACACCACAAAGAAAGTGGAACACTTCAAAAATAAAGTCAGCAATTTTACCGTATCCTTATCGCCAGATTCATGATCAGAATAATTTACATGAGGTAAGGCAATTACATATGATTAACAGGAATATTTAGAGGAGACCCATGATTTCACCCTGGGGTTATTTTTGCCTCTTTAGCTGCTCAAAGAAAACTCAAACTGTTCAGGAAAATTTACGGATCAACGTTCCCTCAGGATCCTGATTATAATCCCACAGATATGAAACATTCTTGTTAACAAGTGGGCTAAATACTGGTATGGTGGTAACATGACTGGGCTATTAATCCAGAGCTCAATCTATTGTTCTGGGAACAGGAGTTCAAAACCCCACCACTACAGTTGGGGTTTAACTTAAATTCAATCAAGAATTATGGAATTGAAAGTGAAGCGTCAGGCATCATAAAAGTGTCAGGCACTTTTTTTGGTGGAAACAAAACCCCATCTTGTTTGCTTGTTTTTTTGAGAAAAAAATCCACCATCCTCACTTGGTCTGGACCATATGTGACTCCAAACCCAGAGCAACATAGCTAAATCTTAATGGCTGCCTCAAATAATCTAACAAGCCACTCAATTCAAAGACAGTTATGGGCTGGCAACAATGGCAAGCCGGGAGAAATGGTGTGTGATGGCAGGTAGCATGAGCATAAGAATCATAGATTCTCTACAGTATGGAAGCAGGCCTTTCAGCCCATTGAGTCCACACAGACCCACCCCCCTTCCCTTACCCTATCCATGTAACCCTGCATTTCTAACCAACCTAGCCTGCACATCACTGGACGCAAAGTTAGTGACAGAAGAGTTAGCAAGAGGATTTTAGAGGAGACTATAGCCTAAGTGGTACAATCACTCGACTGTTAATCCAGAGACCGGGGTAATGTTTGGGGGGGCTGAGTTTGATTGCACCTTAGCAGATAGTGGTATTTGAATTCAGTTAAAAAGCTGGAATTAAGAGTCTAATGATGACCATGAAATCATTGTCAATTGCTGGAAAATGTCATCTGGTTCACTAATGTCCTTTAGAGAAGGAAACTGCCATCCACAGCAGAGGCTGATTATTTTATAGCGAGAACTACAGATGCTGGAGTCAGACTCAGTATAGTATGGAGCTGGATGAATACAGCACGTCAGGCAGCATGAAAGGAGAGGAGAGGTTGACTCCTAACTGCCTTCTTGGATGGGCAATAAATACTGGCCCTAGCCAGTGATGCCCTTATCCTGTAAATTCATTTAAAAAAAGCATTTTTTGGGCCAAATATATCAGGAACATAACTCTCCATCAAAACATAAAAATTTCTTTTCATTTAACATAGAAGAATTTAGGAGCACATTAGGAATTCCAGACGATGCATAGCTGCACTTGATGCAAAACACCATTGGGCATCTCCTTTCTTATCTTTTTCTTTTTTTTCCCCTTTTCATGTTTTGACTTTGTAGGGGTAGCTGGAGTGGTGCTTAGCTGGTCAGCGATGGCTCAGCCTGGAGCGAGGAATCTGGGCCTCGAAAGGCCAGTAGCATGGATTCAGTGGACCATCAGCTGCAGCAATGGTGGTCCCCAGAGAGGGGTATCCTGACTGCTGTAGGCCTGATGCAAGGGGACAGCTTGAGGTCCAGGACACCTTGCAGAGACCTTGCAGAAATTCTGGAGCAGTGTTTGAAGACCCCTTCTATAGAGGATGAACAGTCTTTATGTAATTTTTTATTTATAACTCAAAATGGCACCAAATTCTGGTGACAAAACATGTTTCTCTGGATCTTCCTAGATATATTTCACAATAAATAATACAATCTTAATCATTTGAAGGTTTTATAAATATTGTTTCTGTAAGTGTTAACATTATATGCTGCAGCAAATTGTCAATTACTATATTGAAGCTAATTAGTAAATTTTGAATTCAATTCTTTTGAATGTGTTTCAATGAACAATGCAGAAGACCTAAATATGAGATGTCAACCTGGAGAAGCAACCAACAGGACTACTTGCACACCAAGAAGCATAATCAGCAAGCGACAGCCCAGAGTTAAGCCACCCCACAAACAACAGATCAGATCAAAGCTATGAAATGTTATCATATCCAGAAAGAAATGGTGTTCAATTAAGTAAGACACTGCATGAGGAGGTCCACAAATCTTCAATGATGGGAGAGTCCAGTCTTTAGCCAATTCGATTAATTCCACATGACATCAAGAAAAAGTTGGAGGCACTGGACACTACAAAATGTGATGGGCCCTGGCAACATTACAGCAACAGTACTGAAGATTTGTGTCCCTGAACTAACCATGCCTCTAGCCAAACTGTTCCACCACAGTTACAAAACTGGCATCTACTGACAATGTGGAAAATTGCCCATGAATGTCCTGCACACAAAAAAACAGGACAAGTCTAACCCAGCTAATTACTGCCCATCAGTCTCTTTTCAATCATCAATAAAGAGATGGAAGGTGTTATTAATAGTGCTATCCAGGAGCATCTGCTCAGCAGTAACCTGCTCACTGACGCCCAGTTTAGGTTCTCCCAGCGCCACCAACTCCTTACAGCCTTGATTCAAACATGGATGAAAGAACCAAAGTCCAGAGGTAAGATCAAAGTGACAGCCCTTGACATCAAGGCTGCATTTGACTAAGTGTGGCATCAAAAAGCCGTAGCAAAACTGGAGTCAATGGGAATCAGGGGGAAAGGTCTCCACTGGTTACAGTAATACCTGGTACATAGGAAGATGATTACAGGTGTTGGAGTCAGTCATTTCAGCTCCAGGATATCTCTGCAGGAATTCCTTAGGGTAGTGACCTCGACCAACTACCTCCCGCTGCTACACCATTGACTCTCCCTCCTCTCGGTCAGAAAGTGGATATTTGCCAATGATTGCACAAAGTACAGCACCATTCACAACTTCTTTAGACACTGCATTCAGTACCAGACTGCAGCAATAAGATAATATTCAGTGTTTGGCTGAAAAGCGTAAAGTAACATTTGCACTGCATAAATGCCAGAGACAATCTGTCCATCACCCATTCGCATTCAATGACATTACCATCACTGAATCCTCACTATCAACATTCTGGGAGTTACCATTGACCAGTGACTGAACTGAACTTTCCATATAAATAATGTTGCTACATGCACATGTCAGAGGCTCGGAACACTGCCACAAATAACTCATACCTGGCTCCCCAAAGCCTGTCAATCATCCACAAAGCACAAATCAGGAGTGTAATAGAATATTCCCTGCTTGCCTGGATGTGTGCAGCTCCAACATCACTCAAGAAGCTTGACGCCATTCTAGTCAAGGCAGCCTTGTCCAAATAAGTAAGACACTGCATGAGGAGGTCCACAAATCCTCAATGATGGGAGAGTCCAGTCTTTATCCAATTCGATTAATTCCACATGACATCAAGAAATTTGCCAATCAAGTGATTGGCAAATTTCTGCAGTGGATGTGGTGCAAAGGATCTTTATACAGCACCTTTCAAACCCACTACCATTTCCACCTAGAACAGCAAGGTCAACAGAGAGTTGGTACCACCACAGAACAAGTTCCCTCCAAGCTACTCACCATCTTGACTTGGAAAGATATCACTTCATGAAAAAAAATGTAATTAAATGAAAATGTTTGGTTTAAAAGTGAAAAATCCACCTTATCTTCCATTTTTCTACAAACTTGTCTTGCTTAATTTATATCTAAGAGGCTGTGTAGAAGTTACAACTACGGTGAATCTTGCAAAAGTACTGACTTTATTATTCTGCTTTGACCCCCCCCCCCCCCCCCCCCCCCCAACCCCGGGCAAATAATTCTAAACAAGAGACTTGAATTCCCAGTGGCCAAGTTAAAAGACTTGACTGCAAAGATTTTAAGATTTTTACTGTAACAAACAGCCTAAAATAAACATCGACGAACCGTTATCTATTATGTCAACACTATGGCTTTAAGACATTATTTTGCTAAGTTTCTTTTTTAAAAAAGAACTTTTAAGACAGAGGTGTCAAGCAATCTATTTGGAAAACCAATAAAGCAAGCAGCTTGTGAGGCCTTGGGTCTTTTTTAAAGTTGGAACAATAGAAGCAGCCTGAATGAGTATGTTCAAGCTCCCAGAGAACCGGGACTTTTAGTTTCTTAGTATTTCAGTAGCAGTTATTGCTGGGTCTGTTGCTGTAGTATATCTTACCCTGCTACACTTACTGAGTTCTCTTGATGTTTCTCTTCCTGTGCTACTGGAGTTGCATGTGAGACAATTTGTTTTCTGAATTTGTCTTCTGCCTACAGTATGTTTATGGAATGTTACCATATTGGAATAGTTAATTAATAATAGTTACTGTATCTATTATTTTGTTAAGCAGATCAACAGAGTTACAGCTAAGCCAATTCTGTTCTTTTTTCCATTTGTTGTAATTTACCTGTAGTGTATGAATAAATTGTGTTTTGCTTTACATCGAGTAGTTTGGCCAATTGAATTGCATGTGGAATACAATACCTTACACTTAACATTTTCTTATTTTAAAGGGTAACATCTAGGCTACTTTCTTTTTTTTGGAGTTTGGTCAGGTTCATAACACTAGCAACTCCAAGATATTCAAAACTACAGAAAAAAAAGCATTAACATGATCAATAATGCTGTTTTGCATATATTTACAGCATGCTCTCCAGAAGATTACAGTCCTTATGGGAACAGTGTACAATCACTCCCAGCTTCTACAGGTTCATTTTGCTGGATTGTAATATTCAATAAGAATCAAAAGGTGCTTCTGTCTTGATCTGGATCCATTTGTGTGAGAATCTCTGGAAGGGGCTAGCAGCAAGCTGTGAAGGCTTACAGGCTCTGTTAGAAGTTTGAGGAAACTTTTGGAGTATTGTGTGCAATTCTGGTGTCCCTCCCAAAGGAAGGATGTTGTGAAACTGGAAAGGGTTGTTTCAAGGATGTTGGATGGTTTGAGCTATAGGGAGAGGCTGAATAGGCTGGGGATATTTTCTCTGGAGTGTCAGGGGCTGAAGGGCAACCTGGGACTTCAATGTTGTGGCCATTTCAGAGACATGGATAGACCAGGGACAGGAATGGTTGTCGCAGGATTTAGATGTTTCAGTAAGAGCAGAGAAGACGGTAAAAGAGGGGGAGGTGTGGCATTGTTGGTCAAGGACAGTATTACAGTTGCAGAAAAGATGTATGGGGACTTGTCAACTGAGGTAGTATGGGCTGAGGTTAGAAACAGGGAAGGAGAGGTCACCCTGTTGGTAGTTTTCTATAGGCCTCCGAATAGTCCCAGATATGTAGAGGAAAGGATAGCAAAGATGATTCTCGATAGGAGTGAGAGAGACAGGGTAGTTGTCATGGGGGACTTCAACTTTCCAAATATTGACTGGGAACACGATAGTTCGAATACTATAGATGGGTCAGTTTTGTCCAATGTGTGCAGGAGGGCTTCCTGACACAGTATGTAGATAGGCCAACAAGGGGCGAAGCCACATTAGATTTGGCACTAGGTAATGAGCCCGGTCAGATGTTAGATTTGGAAGTAGGTGAGCACTTTGGTGATAGCGATCACAATTCTGTTAAGTTTACTTAGTGATGGAAAGGGATAGGTGTATACCACTGGGCAAGAGTTATAGCTGGGGGAAAGGCAATTATGATGAGATTAGGCAAGATTTAGGGAGCATAGGATGGGCACATTAGAAATGTGGAGCTTATTCAAGGAAAATCTCCTGTGTGTCTTAGATAAGTATGTACCTGTCAGGCAGGGAGGAAGCTGTAGAGTGCGGGAGCCGTGGCTTACAAAGGAAGTGGAATCTCTGGTCAAGAGGAAGAAGAAGGCTTATTTTGGATGAGATGTGAAGGCTCAGTTAGGGCGGTTGAGGGTTACAAGGCAGCCAGGAAAAACCTAAAGAGAGAGCTCAGAAGAGCCAGGAGGAGACATGAGAAGTTGTTGGCGGATAGGATCAGGGTAAACCCTAAGGCTTTCTATAGGTATTTAAGGAATAAAAGAATGACGAGAGTAAGATTAGGGCCAATCAAGGATAGTAGTGGGAAGCTGTGTGTGGAGTCAGACGAGATAGGGGAAGCACTAAATGAATATTTTTCAACAGTATTCACTCTAGAAAATGACAATGTTGTCGAGGAGAATACTGAGGTACTGGCTACTAGACTAGGTGGGATTGAGGTTCACAAGGAAGAGGTATTAGAAATCCTACAGTGTGAAGATAGATAAGTCCCTGGGCCAGATAGGATTTATCCTAGGACCGTCAGGGATCCAGGGAGGAGATTGCTGAGCCTTTGGCATTGATCTTTAACTCGTCATTGTCTACAGGAATAGTGCCAGATGACTGGAGGATAGCAAATGTGGTTCCCCTGTTCAAGAACAGGAGTAGAGACAACCCTGGTAATTATAGACCAGTGAGCCTTACTTCAGTTGTTGGTAAAGTGTTGGAAAAGGTTATAAGAGATAGGATTTATAATCATCTTGAAAAGAATAATTTGATGAGGGATAGTCTGCACAGTTTTGTGAAGGGTAGGTCGTGCCTTGCAAACCTTATTGAGTTCTTTGAGAAGGTGACCAAACAGGTAGATGAGAGTAAACTTGTTGATGTGGTGTATATGGATTTCAGCAAGGCGTTCAATAAGCTTCCCCACAAGAGGCTATTGTACAAAATGCGGAGGAATGGAATTGTGGGAGATATAGCAGTTTGGATCGGAAATTGGCTTGCTGAAAGAAGACAGAGGGTGGTAGTTGATGGGAAATGTTCATCCTGGAGACCAGTTACTAGTGGTGTACCGCAAGGTTCGGTGTAGGGTCCACTGCTGTTTGTCATTTTTATAAATGACCTGGATGAGTGCGTAGAAGGATGGGTTAGTAAATTTGCAGACGACACCAAGGTCGGTGGAGTTGTGGATAGTGACGAAGGATGCTGTAGGTTGCAGAGAGACATAGATAAGCTGCAGAGCTGGGCTGAGAGGTGGCAAATGGAGTTTAATACGGACAAGTGTGAGGTGATGCACTTTGGTAGGAGTAACCGGAATGCAAAGTACACGGCTAATGGTAAGATTCTTAGTAGTGTAGATGAGCAGAGAGATCTCGGTGTCCATGCACACAGACCCTTGAAAGTTGCCACCCAGGTTGACAGGGTTGTTAAGAAGGCATACAGTGTTTTAGGTTTTATTAATAGAGGGATCGAGTTCTGGAACCAAGAGGTTATGCTGCAGCTGTACAAAACTCTGGTGCGGCCGCACTTGGAGTATTGTGTGCAGTTCTGGTCACCACATTATAAGAAGGATGTGGAAGCTTTGGAAAGGGTGCAGAGGAGATTTACTAGGATGTTGCCTGGTATGGAGGGAAGGTCTTACGAGGAAAGGCTGAGGGACTTGAGGCTGTTTTCATTAGCGAGAAGGCTAAGAGGTGACTTAATTGAGACATATAAAATAATCAGAAGGTTAGATAGGGTGGATAGGGAGAGCCTTTTTCCTAGGATGGTGATGGCGAGCATGAGGGGGCATAGCTTTAAATTGAGGGGTGAAAGAAATAGGACAGATGTCAGAAGTAGTTTCTTTACTCAGAGAGTAGTAAGGGAATGGAACGCTTTGCCTACAACGGTAGTAGATTCGCCAACTTTAAGTACATTTAAGTTGTCATTGAATAAACATATGGATGTACATGGAATAGTGTTGGTTAGATGGGCTTCAGATTGGTATGACAGCTCGGCAGAACATCGAAGGCCGAAGGGCCTGTACTGTGCTGTAATGTTCTATGTGTTATGTTCTTATAGAGGTTATGAGATCATGAAGGACATGGATAGGGTAAATAGGCAAGGTCTTTTGCCCAGGATTGGGCATTCCAAAACCAGACGGCACAGGTTTAAAGTGAGAGGATAAACATATGAAAGGGACCTAAGGGGCAACCTTTTCACACAGAGGGTGGTGGAATGAATTGCCAGAGGAAATGACGGAGGCTAGTACAATTACAATTTACACGGCATCTGGATGGGTACATGAATAGGAAGAGTTTAGAGGGATGTCGGCCAAATACTCGCAAATGGGACTAGATTTGTATAGCTATCTTGTTGACATGGACAAGTTGAATTGAGGGGTTTGTTTTGTGCTGTATATCAATATGACTCTGTGAATATCTCCAGTGGAGATGAAGTCAGTGATGATTTTGGAAACAATGACTTGATGCTTGAGATTATGATCTAGATGTGGTAAGAGGGCACGCCAGAGTGTCGACATTTAGCATCTGCAAGCCTGAGGTGAGCTGTTTAAAAAAACAACAGCAACATCCTTGTCAATAGGTTTCTTGAAAAATCTTGGAGTAGATTATTGGACAACAGTGGGAGAAGAGGCTAGCATTTATGTAACACCTTTCATGAATTTGGGACAATGCGGAATATTTAACAGATTTTTAGTGAAATTTCTAAGTTACATGAATCATAGTGGCAAGTGTGTAAGATGATGAAGATGAGGTGGGAAAAAGCAAGAAAGGTAGAAAACATGGCAAAGGATGAGTTGTTGTTCAGGAGTCAAAGTAACGTGGGAGGAGAGAGCCATCTAGAAAAGTATTGGCATCGGAGAGCTGCGATTTTATCTTTGACAGTAGAAGTGTAAACAAAATTACTCGTGTTAAAATTCCAAGAGAGCTGGAAAGTGAAGTGTGGACATCTTTGAGATAGGATCAGTCAGTTCTGTTGAAGAGAGAGAAGTAGATCAAGCATGTCATTGCATGTGACATGAAGCATGGATCTCAAGATGCATGGATAGCAATGGTTCAACAAACGCTAAAATTCTTGAGGTTTTCTGAAGAAGTGTCCCAACCCAAAACGTCAACTTTCCTGCTCCTCTGATGCAGCCTGGCCTGCTGTGTTCCTCCAGCTCCACACTGCGTTATCTCTGACTCCAACATCAGCAGTTCTTACCACCTAAAAATCTTGAAGATTTTTTAAACAAAGTGACAGTGATTTAAACCATGTATTTGGATTAAATTTAATTTTTGGATTAAATCTTTAGGTTAACTCCAGCAAATGCAGAAAATTGGAAGTTGTAAAACAGGAAATGCTGGTTATACTCCCCAGGCCAAGAAACACTAGCGGGGAAAGAAACAAAATGTTAATATTTCAGGTCCATAACCTGTTTAGCTGTATTTGTGATTACATGTTTACAACATCAGCCATATCGCAAACCCTTCCTTTTGCTTCCTCCTCTCTTTCCTCCCTTTCACTGTTTCTGTGGTTGCTTAAACATATGACATTTCTTACCTTCTTTGGGTTCCAATGATGGATCATCAATCTGAAACATTAAGATGAAACAAGTAACTGCATGTGCTGAAAATCTGAAACAATATTCCTGAGAGATCGTCCAGTGAAGTTATATAGATGGAATTGAGAAATAGGAAAGGAATAATCACCTTATTGGGATTATGTTATAGTCTGCCCAATAGTCAGAGGGAAATTGAGAAGCAAATTTGTAAGGAGATCTCAGGTAGCTATAAGAACACTAGGGTTGCAATAGTAGAGGATTTTAACTTTCCACATATAGACTGGGACTGTCAAAGTGTTAAGGGGTTTGATGGGAACGAATTTGTTATGTGTGTACAAGAACACTTTCTTATTCAGCATGTGGATGTGCTTACTGGAGAAGGAGCACTGCTTGACCTTCTTATGGGAAATAAGGCAGGGCAAATTCCGAAGGTGTTAGTGGGGGCGCACTTGTGATCATAATTCTACTAATTTTAAAATAGTTATGGAAGAAGATAGGACTGACCAAAAGTTGAAATTCTAAACTGGAGTAGGGCCGATTATGACAGTAACATCAGAAACTTTCAAAAGTTGATTGGCAGAGGGTATTCACAGGTAAAAGGGACGGTTGGGATGTGGAAGCCTTTAAAAAAAAGATAATGAGAATTCAGAGAAGATATGTTCCTGTTAGTGTGAAGGGCAAAGCTGGTAGGTACAGGGAGTGCTGGATGACTCAAGATATTGAGGCTCTGGTCAAGAAAAATAAGAAGGCATATGTTGGGTATTATAGGCAGCTGGGATTAAATGCATCCCTAGAGGAATATTAGGGCAAAATGGGGCATGAGATGGCTTTGGCATATAGAGATAAGGAGCATCCAAAAAGATTCTACAAGTACATTAAGGGCAAAAGAGTAAGTAGGGACAGAACAGCACCCCTTAAAGATCAATGTGATTGTTCATTTGGAACCACAGGAGATGGGTGAGACTCAATATAAATTAATATTTCATGTCAGTAGTGGAGAAGGACATGGAAGCTAGGCAACACGGGGAAATAAATAGTGATGTCTTGAGAGGAGTTCATATTACAGAAGAGGAGGTGCTGGAGGACTTAAAAAAATGTATAAAGGTAGATAAATCTGATCAGGTGTTTCCCAGAACTTTGTGGGAATCTAGGGAAGTGGTTGCTGGGCCCTATGTTGAGATATTTGTGTCATCAACAGCAATGGGTGAGATGATGGAAGACTGGAGGTTGTCTAATATGGTGCTATTATTCAAGAAAGATAGTAAGGAAAAGCCAGGGAACAACAGATCGGTGAGCCTGATGTCAGTGGTGGGTAAGTTATCGGAAGGAATTCTGAGGGACAGGATGTGGAATCATTTGGAAAGGAAAGAACTGATTAGGGATGGTCAACGTGGCTTTGTGTGTGGGAAGTCATGTCTCACTAACTTGATCAAGTTTTTCAAAGTGATGACAAAGTAAATTGAAGGCAGATCAGCAGTCGTTGTCTATATAGACTTCAGCAAAGCATTTGACAAGGTCCTGCATGGTGGATCATGTGGGGTCCCAGAGGAGCTAGCCAATTGGATACAACGTTGACTTGATGTTAGGGGACAGAGGGTGAAAGTAGAGGGTTGCTTTTTGGACTGGAGACCTTGGACCAGCAGTGCACTACAAGGATCGATGCCAGATCCACCGATTTTCATCATTTATATAAATGATTTGGATGTGAATAGGAGGCGTGGTTGGTAAGTTTGTACATGACACCAAAATAGATGGTATAGTGGGCAGTGAAGAAGATTATCTCAGGGTACAATGGGGCATTCATCAGATGGACTAAAGGGTCAGGGAGCGGCAGATCAAGTTTTGTTTAATTAAGTGTGAGGTCTTGCATTTTGATAAGGCAAACCAGGATAGGGCTTATAGAGTTAATGGTGGGACCTTGAGGAGTATTGCAGAACAAAGAGACCTAGAGGTGCAGTTGCATAATTCCTTGAGTTGCAGGAGGACAGGGTGGTGGAGAAGGCATTTGGCACACTTGTCTTCATTGGTCAGCACATTGAGTATAACTGTTGAGATGTAATGTTGCGGCTGTATGGGACATTGGTGAGGCCACTTTTGGAATACTGTGCACAATTCTGGTTGCCCTTCTATTTGGAAAGATTTTGTGAAACTTGAGGGAATGCAGAAAAGATTTACAAGGACGTTGCTGGGACTGCAGGATTTGAAGTATAGGGAGACGCTGAATAGATTTTCTTTTCCCTGGAGTGTCAGAGGCTGAGGGATGACCTTTATAGAGGTTTATTAAATCATGTGGGGCATAGGTAGAATGAATAGCCAAGGATTTTTTCCCAGGGTGGGGGAGTCCAAACCAGAGAACATAGGATTAAGGTATGAGGGGAAAGATGACAAAGGAGCTGAGGGGTAACTTTTTCATGCAGTGCATGTGTGGAACAAGCTGTCAGAGGAAGGTGAGCAAAATTACAGCATTTAAAAAGCATCTAGATGAATATATGAATAGGAAGGGTTGAGAGTGATTTGGGCTAAATGCTGGCAAATGTGACTGGGTCAGATTGAGATGTCCGGTCAATGTTGGACCAGAGGGTTTGTTTCCATGCTGTATGACTCGATGACTGTATGTGTTTAGAGTCAGAAATTACTGGAGAATCTCAGTCAGTCTGGCAGGATATGTGGAAAGAAACAAAGAGAGATAATATTTTAAGTCCAGCACCCTTCTTTGCAAGGGTCACTGGAAGTAAAATGTTAACTCTGTTTCTCTCTCCACAGATTCTGCCAGATCTACAGAGTTCCTCCAGTAATTTCTGATTTTGAACCGGAAACATTAACTCTTTTTTGCTATCATTCCTAACATTCTTTTAGCTATGTTTCTTTAATAGTAATAATATTTCTTCAAAAGTTCAATCAATATTCTCATTCACTATACTTTTTGACTGAAATGTATACCACTAAATACTGCCAAAATCCTTTGTCTATTTTCTTTGTTCTTTGACTGCTGCAGCGGATTTACAAATATTCTGGCTTCCATTTCCAGCTTTGGCTCTCTCTATTTTTGAATTTATACTAAAGTTCACATTCATGTGCTAAACTAGTTGAAAGCCTGATAATATGAATAATATCCTATTCCAGGATAATCAATATCATATTGGTCACTATTTTTGTGATAATTTTCTAAATGGAAGTTAGTTGACCAAATTGATGCATACTCCCTCCTATGTCTAAAATGAACACATTGTGTAAAAATTAACAATCATGGTAACTATTCATTGCTATTATCATTGAAAATCAGTGCAACATGTTAGGAGTTTATAGGGAGTGCAGAAGATGAAAATGATTAGAGAGTTGATCTAGATATAGAAGCTCTTTTTTCTTCAGATTTCTTGTCCAATCTGACATTAGGAAGAGATTTTGGAGGTGAGACTGGAGTTTCTGCTCCACTTACCATCCCACTGATTCTACGTGTTTGCTGCAGCTTGCTGCATACTACATAGTATGGAGAATGAATGAATGAGTCTAAAAATAGATGGTGAAAATGAGCAGCAGGGACTGGAGCATGACGAAGCCCTTCTAGAGGAAGACCACATACACAACAACAGATTTTAATCAGCTGCCGGTCAGATAAGGGACAATGCAGATAAAAGAAAACCCTGCCTACCCAATCATTAGTTATATCTTCAGAGGAACACATCATTACTGTCTCCTCTGATCAAAATAAGCATGAGGCACTTCTACAAACATCCAGATAGCAAACTTCAAGATAAGCATGACAGCGCAATCCCACGCAGTGAAACAAACTTGGATACTATATCCTGTTATCATTGTGTTTAACATGAATTGTGCCGTTATTTCTTTCACTGTGCCCTGTCCTTGTGACTGCTTGTGATGTGCTTCTCACGTAGCTCATTGCAATAGAAGTAACCATAGCCCCAGAAAGTGCTTTCTCATGAGAGAGAGAGGGGGAACACTAGTGGTGGGTTTAACCTGAGAATTACTACACCTCAGGTGAGGGGCATGATCAAGAGGGTGACACCTTCATGGTGGCCTTAGCTCTTTTGGGAATTGAATCTATGCTGTTGGTGTCACTCTGCATTGCAAGTTAGCCATCCAACCAACTGAGCTAATTGACTGTCCTGTGCCCCTGTCCACACACAAAATGCAGATCATATAGCCCACTCAGCCTGCTCCACCATTTAATATCATGGCAAATCGTCAGTTGAACTTTATTTTCCTGCCTGCTCCATATCCCTCTTTATTCCCTCAACCACTTCGCTTTTAACTCCACTCTTTTCCTTCAGGTAAGAGGGGTGGCCATGGGTACCCGTATGGGCCCTAGTTATGCCTGTTTCTTCATGGGGTACATTGAACATTCCTTGTTCCAGTCTTATTCCGGCCCCCACTCACAACTCTTTCTCTGATACATCGATGATATCATCGGTGCAGCTTCCCTCTCTTGTCTAGAATTGGAAAACTTCATCAATTCAGCCTCCAATTTCTATTTTGCCCTCACTTTCTATCTCTGACACTTCTTTCCCTTCCTTGACATTTCTGTTTCCATTTCCGGGGATAGACTGGCCATGAGTATCCACTACAAACCCACTGACTCCCACTGCTACCTGGACTATACATCCTTACATCCCACATCCTGTAAAGACTCCATCCCATTCTCTCAGTTCCTCCGTCTCCATCGTATATGTCCAGATGAGGCCAACTTTGACAAGGGAGCCTCCGAAATGTCCACCTTCTTCCTCAACTGAGAGTTCTCCAGCTCCGTTGTCAATGGGGCCCTCAACCCGGTCCGATCCATCTCTTGCACTTCTGCCTCACCTCTTCTCTTCCCTACCGCAAAAAGGATAGGGTTCCCCTTGTCCCTACCTACCATCCCACCAGCTTCCACATCCAGAAGATCTATTTCTCCCACCTCCAGCAAGATGCCACCACCAGACACATATTCCCCTCCCCTCCCTTGTCCGCTTTCCACTGGGACCATTCCCTCCGGGACACCCTGGTCCACACCTCCATCACCTCAACACCTCCCCAAAACCCCTACGGCACCTTCCCCTGTAACTGGTGAAGGTGCAACATGTGCCCATTTACCTCCTCCCTCCCCAGTATCCAAGGTCCCAAACATACCTTCCAGGTGAAGCAACACTTCACCTGCACTTCCAAGAATCTAGTCTACTGCATTCGCTGCTCACAATGTGGTCTCCTCTATACTGGGGAAATGAAGTGTAGGCCGGGTGACTGCTTTGCAGAACATCTATCTTCTGCTCACAAAAAAGGCCCTGAATGACCTGTTGCCTGCCACTATAATGTACCACTCTGTTCTCTGGCTAATATCGTTGTCTCTGGCTTGCTGCAGTGTTCCAGCAAACCTCAGCACAAGTTGGAAGAGCAACACCTTATTTACTGCTTGGGGACCCTGCAGCCCTTTGGATTCAATATTGCGTTCAACAATTTTAGGGCCTAAACTCTCCCATGTCCCAGCCCCCCACCCCACACACCAGATCTTGTTACCACACAGCCTGCCATCACATCTCATCTGTTGTTAGTCACTAACAGTCCCCATTAACAACTATTCACCCTCCCAGCCTGATCATTAGCAACTCCTTTGTCTGTCCAACTGTCTTTCTCTCTCTTCAGGCTCTATCCCATTGTTTACTCCCTACCCCATCCCCTCCCTTTTTTCTGCATATAAACTGATGTTTTCCCAACCACCATCAGTTCTGAGGAAGAGTCACTGGAGCCAAAGCATTAACTCTGCTTTTTTCCTTCACAGATGCTGCCAGACCTGCTGAGCTTTTCCAGCAACTTTGTTTTTGTTCCAGATTCATGGTACCCACATATCCCTCTCGTTTATTATTTCATGGGACATGGGCTTTGCTGGCTGGACAATTGAGGTCCTGTGGCTCAAGACTGTGGTACTCCATCAGTTACATTTCTCCCAACATGAAAATGATGCATTAATCTTTACTCTGGCTTCTGAGTGTCAACCAATCCTCATTCCATGCTAAAACATTATCCCCAATACCATAAGCTCCTATCTTGTGCAATAACCTGTTATGTGGCACCTTATCAAATGCCTTATGGAAATACATTTAATCTTCTGTTACTCCTTTACCAACTCTGCTTGCTATATCCTCAAGGATCCTAGCAAATTTTTCAAACATGATTTCTCTTTCACTATGATTAATGATGGCACAGACATCCGGCGACTCCTTGTGAGCCCCCTACTGCAGGTCTAACTCTTATATTTCTTAAAACATTCAATACTTTTAACAAATAATGCTGATCTTGTTAATCTTGATCTCGTCTAGCGCACATCCTGTACAGTGTAACCTGTATACTTTACTCTGTCCAAGTTTCTTTTCACCCTGTGACCTTGTTATGTCTGCCTGTACTGCTTGCAAACAAAGGTTTTCACTGTACTTAGGTACCATGTGACAATAAATGAATAGATCAAATCAAAAATTATATAGGCTCTATTTGATTGCATTAACCTTTTCATAATGCCTTGCCTTTTCATACTTAATCATAGACTCTAACATTTTTTCAACATTAGATGTAATGCTACAGTTTCCTGCTTTCTTTTTCTCCCCTTTCTTGAATGGGGGCATCACATTAGCAGTATTTCAATCCACTAGAAACCTCTTGAAATCCAATAAATTTTTTGAAAGTATTGCCAACTACTTTCTGTAAAGCATTTTGATGTAAACTGGTGACTTATTTGCCTTTAGTCCCATTCGGTTGTCAAAAATGTTGTCTCTTGTGATAGAGACTTTTACAAGTTCTTGCTTCCCATTAGTACTTTTCTTATCTGATATCTTTGGAATGGTTATTCTGTCCTCCACCATGGAGACTAATGCAAGATATTTGTTTGAATTACCTGCTTTCTCCCTGTTTCCTGTTATTAATTCACCAGTCTTATCCTGCGTACTACACAAGCTACTCCTTCTTTTTTGCACATGACTGTAGAAGATCTACCTATCTTCACTATCAATTTACTTTCATAATTAATTTTCTCCCTTTGTTATCTTTTTATTAGCTAGTTGCTAACAAAATACCCAATCCACTGGCCTATTGCTAGTTGTTGCTGGGCTATTGGCTTAGGTTTTGACTGGGCAGCCTCCTTTTAAAGGCTTTCCTTAACCATAGATGGGTCATACTTCCCAATGAGTCCTTCTTTTTGATCAGAATAATATTTTGCTGACCATCATGAAATATCTGCTGAAATGATGCTACTGCTCATACACTGACCTTTCCCTTAGTATATTTTCCGAGCTCCTTTTAGACCATTCTTTCTTCATACAACTGAAATAGCCCTTATTAAGTTAAGAACACTGGTTTGAGACCCAAGCTGTTCTCTCAAATTGAACTTGAAATTTTATCATGTTACCTCATAGAGGCACCTTAATTTATCCTACTTATCGATAAGATATTCTACCCCATTAATCCTAACTCATTACACCTCACAAAATCTAAAAGAGCCAGTTCTAGAGTAGGTTCTGCAATATACTCCCGAGAGGAACAATCCCTGACATAATCTAGAAATTTGTCTTCCGTGTTACCCTTGCCAATTTGATTGAAATCGTCCACGATGATTATAGTTAGTATATCACCCCAACTCCATGAGCCCCTTACACTGTTTATCATCCTCTTTAGATGGAATGTTATTGAATGTCTTTTTGGAAATCCCGGCATTCTGTATCTCCTGATTTCCTTTACCCATGCAATTACATCTTCAAAAACATACATAGGTTTGTCGGATAGGATTTCCCTTTTGTTACATCATGTTAACTGGTCTTAATCACATAAGTACAACTTCAAAACATCATTAAAATAGATTCCAATATTTTCCTGATGACTGATGTCAGATTAACTGTCCTACAGTTCCCTACTTCCTCTATCGTCCCTTGCTGGAATAACCGCGTAATATTTGCTAATTTCCAATCTGCTGGCTCCATGCCAGAGCTAAGCAAATTTTGGAATATCAGAGCATCCATTATTTAGAACAAAGTACAGTGCAGCATAGGAACAGGCCCTTTGGCTCAGCATGTCTGCATGACACTTGGCACCTTTCTAAACTAAAAATCTTTACCTCTATGTATTCCACATACCTCTATTCCCTGCTTATTTACGTAGCTGTCAAGATACCTCTTATACTTTGCTATTGTATCTGTTTTTACCAGCTCAAGACACTTACCATCCTTTGTGTGAAAAAAATTGCCTCTCAGATCTCATTTAAACTTACCACCTTCTACCTTAAACCTATGTCCCGTAGCAATTGACATTTCCATCCTGAGAAAAAGACCGACCTTCCTTTCTTTACATGCCTCTCGTAATTTTGTAAACTTCGATCAGCTCACCCCCTCAGCTTCTGACATTCAAGTTTGTCCAATCTCTCCCCAAAGCTAATACAATCCAAATCAGGTGATTTCCTGGTAAAACTTTTTTCTAAATACTCCACATCCTTCTGGTCATGTGGTGACCAAAACTGTACACAATATTCCAAGTCTAGGCCTTACTAAAGTTCTATAAAGCTGCAAAATGATTTGCCATTTTTTATGGTCTATGCCACCACTGATGAGTGCAAGCATGCAAGTATGTCTTATGACTTCTTGACCATCTTATCCACTCGTGTTGCCACTTTCAGGCAACTGTGGACCTGTACATCTAGATCCCTCAGTATGTTAATGCTCCAGTGTTATACCATTTACTTCAACTTCCTTCCTGCAATAGATCTTCCAAAAAGAATCACTTTGCATATCCCCCATTAAACTCCATCTGCCATCTCTTTGCCCAAGTCTCCAGCCTTTCTAAATCCTGCTGTATCCTCTGGCAATCCTCCTCGCCATCTGCAGCTCTGCTTATCTTTGTATCAGCTATGTACTTTCTGATCAGAACACCTACTCTCCTCCAAGTCATTTATATATGTTGCAAACAATAGTGGGGGGAGGTTCCAGCTCTGATTCCTGTGGAAAATCACGGGTCACATATCTCCAATCAGAAAAATACCCTCCCACTACTGCACTGTCCTCTATGACTAAGCCAGTTCTATATCCGTCTTGCCAGCTCACCAAGGATCCCATGTAATTTCACCTTCTGTATCAACCTGCCATGAGGGTGCTCACGTCAAAAGTCTTGCTAAAGTCCATATAGACAACATCTACTGCCCTGCCCTACTCAATCACCTTGGTCACTTCCACAAAAAAACTCTGTCAAGTTTGTGAGACACAACCTTCCCCACTCAAAACCATACTGCCTGTTGTTAATAAATTGAGATCTTTCCAAATGTCAGTAAATCCTGTTCCTAAAAAACTTCTCCAATAATTTCTCTACCACTGACATAAGGCTCACCAGCCTGTTAATTTCCTGTATTATCCCTGTTGAACTTCTTAAACAAAAGAACAATGTTGACTGTTCTCCGGCCCTCTGAGACCTCTGCTGTGACAAAAGGATACAAAGATATTGTACAAGACTCTAGCAATTTCCTCACTTGCCCCTGTCAGCAAACCGGAATAGATCACATCAGGTCCTGGGGACTTGTATATAGTAATGCTTTTCAAAATACTGCAACACCACCTCCTTTTTTAAATTGACATGGCCTAGATTACCAACATACCCCTCTCCAGGCTCACCATTCACCGTGTCTTTCTCCTTTGTGAATACCGATGCAAAATATTCATCAAAGACCTCACCCATTTCCTTAGGCTCCACCCATAAATTCCCTCCTTTGTCCTTGAATGTAACTACCTTTTCCTGAGTTATCCTGTTGCTCCTTTATGTGCATATAAAATGCCTGAGGGTTTTCCTCATGCTGCTTGCCAAGTACATTTCATGGCCCCTTTCAGGCCTTCTAATCCTTGTTTAAGTGCTTTTCTGCTTTCTTTATATATCTTCACTTTCCTAAACCTTATGTATGTTCCCTTGGAGATAACAAGAACTGCAGATGCTGGAAGTCAGAGTCAATAAATTGTGCAGCTTGAGGAATGCAGCAGGACAGACAGTATCAGAGGGGCAGAAAAGTTGACCTTTTGGGTCAGGACCCTTTATCAGGACTGGGGAGAGGGAAGGGAGCTCAGAAATAAATAGAGGGAGGGGCATGGGGCTGGGGGAAGGTAGTTGGGATGGTGATAGGTGGATGCAGGTAGGGTATTGTAGTGATTGGTCAATGGGAACAAAGGGGTGGATAGGTGAGAAGGAAGATGGACAGGTTGTGTTGGGTAAAGGAGGCAGGGATGAGAGAGAGGGCTGGACATGGGATGAGACTGGGCATGCGGAGACTGTGAAGCTGATTTCCCCAGTCTTGACGAAGGGTCCCAACCTGAAAGGTCAACTTTCCTGCTCTTCTGATGCTGCCTGACCTGCTGTGTTCCTCCAGCTTCACATTGTACCAACTCTGTTTGCAACCTTTTTCTTTTTGACTAAGCTCTCAAATTATCTTGCCATCTAAGGTTTCCAAATCTTGCCATCCTTATCCTTCATTTTCACAGGAACATGATTGTCCTGAACTCTAATTAACTGGCTTTTGGAAGATTCCCACATATCAAATATAGATTTACCCTCAAACAATTTACATTCCCCAGTTCTTGTCTGATACTTTGTTAGTTAGCCTTTCCCCAGCTAAGTACTATCACCTAAGAACTACACTTTTCCTTATCCATACGTAACGTAAAACCTATAGAATTATTGTCATTACTTTCCCCTACTGACCTGTCAATCCCCTGCCCGGACTCATTTCCCAATACCAGCTCTAGAATGGGCCCTTCCCTAGTTGGGCTATTTACATATTGTTTCAAAATGCCCTCCTGGATGCACCTAATGAATCCCCCAAGCCCATCCAAGCTCCCGGCCATATGGGAGTTCCAGTCTATATGGGAGAGGTTAAAATTACCCACCACAACAACCTGCTGTTTTTCCATTTTCCATAATCTATCCACATACCTGTTCTGCTATCACATGCTTACTGTTGGGAAGTCTGCAATACAATCCTATCAAATTGATTGCATTCTTTCTATTTGTGAGCTGTACCATATGGCCTTGCTGGATAAGCCCCCCAAGGTGTCCTCCTGCTGTACAGCTGGGATATTCTCCATAGTAATGCAACTCTGCCACCTCTAACATCCCTCTGTATCTCACCTGAAACATCTAAATCCTGGAATGTTAAGCTTCCAGTCTTGTCCCTCGCTCAACCAAGTCACTGTAGTTGCTACAACATCATAGCTACATGTACTAATCCAAACTCTAAATTCATCTGCTTTAACTGTCATGCTCCTTGCATCAAAAAAATTACACTTGAGACCATTAGTCCCACATATCAGTTACCTCTTCCTGTCTGTTTTTCCCTTAGCCTTACTGGATTTAATTTCAAACTCCTCAGTCATTTCACTTGCTGACCTTTCACTCTGGTTCTCACCCCCGTGCCAACTTTCTCTGCAACTTTCTCTGTTAAAACCTTAAATGTAGGCTGGTACCGACAGTTCAGAAGTCAGTGACTTGTATGCTATGGGCCTGAGGGGTGCTCCCTCTTGTAACAACAAATGCCGAAAAGTTCCATGTCCCATGCTGTTGAAGGATTATCCTTTTCCTGTACTTACAATAGTATGTGGGGGTGAAAGAAGGTTGTTTGACAGATTTACATAACAACTGCATTCTTGTCCTAGGCCTTTACACCCTGATATTTCAATTGAATTTTTGATGCGGACAATTGTACTAAGGCCTCAGTTAATACCTAATATTTTGTTGCCTGATAGGGAAGGGATCTCTAAAGAATATTGGTTTTATCAATTATTGGCAGAGGACATAAATTCAGTTGGGATTAAATTTCTAATAATATCAATTTTAAATTAAGTAGTGGTAGCCTGCAAATTGTGCTCATTACTTTCATATCCAGCATGGAGGCACTTTCCTCAAATCTACAATGTTTATTGAAAGTGTTTTTGTAAAAAAAAACAGAACAGGAAGAACATAAAAGGATTAGGGTGAAATGCCAGAAAATAGAATGAGATAAAATAGTTCTATCTGAAAAGCTACTGCAAACAAGATTGACCGAATGGCTTTAGTTTGTTCAGTGAATTTTATGGGATGGAAATTTGTATGCCTCCAGACTGATTATATAAATGCAGCAAGAAGGATCTTATGGCCTCTGTGATAAAGGTGTGTAATTTATGTAGATTAATATAATTTTTGGAAACTGCATTTCAAAATTGATGCAGGTACATGTTTCTTATTCATGTGGACAAGAATGAGACTTTTCTCAAAAAACGTCAGTCCTTCTGATACAAATATTAAATCCAACATTTGACAGAGATCAGGTAACTACAGATGTCTATGATGTTAATGGAAACGTGTTTATACTGTTAAGTTTATGACAGGTAGAGTAAGTATGTCATTCTCAACATTCTTTTCAGTTCATAAGAATTTAGGGCTAGTACGCTTTTGTTTTAATAATCAGTTCAAAAGTAAGATTTTTAATTTTGTCCTCATATTCCAGCTCTAAGAAACTGCCAGAAGCCAGTTAAATAGAGCTTTAAAGTTAAGACATAGGGTGTTATTTCTTTTGACTTGAATCTCAGTAATGGATAGCGTTGGAAAATAAGGTTAAACTTTGATCTGTTTTAGATCATGTTTACTTTCTTCAATATTTAGATGAGTCAGTTTGCTCATTTCTAAATCTTCTTTGGTGTAATAAATTCTGTTTGGTTGTTAAAGAAAGTTTGTAGCCTCATGTGAAGGTGTCTCAGTGGCTAAACAATGCATTCGGTGACTGAAAAAAAAAGATCTATTAAAACAGGATTCATTTTTGGTTCTGACTTGCCCAATAGTACCGTCAACTCGGACCATAACATCTGGGATAGGAAGACCCTGACCCCCATACTTCATAAATTCAGCGTCAGTTAATTTAAATAATCCGAAGGGCATGAGTCCCTTTAGTGTGGGATGCATAACATTGGGTGCACGGGGATTGAAGGGGAGGGAGCTGGGGGAGACATGTTTGGCAAGATTTTCAGATAGATACAAAAATTATTTCTTTTTCTTGCATTTAAGGTCTCCATGTGATTACAGGGCTAAGCGGCCTTTAGAAAATGGTTGCATAATTGAAGGGAAAAGATGAAATCCTCATCTCTGACTTTGATGAGCAAGTTCTTCTGTTCCTCTTGAGAAAAATTTGGGGCTGCAATACTTGGGATACCAGGAATGAAAGTAACACATCTACTGTAATGGCACTATCCAGGTGAGCTGATTCCAGCTATAAAAGTTGGGTAACCTTAATACCACTTTACAGTCTTATAAGAAATAAATTTCCTAATTTTTCCTACCATGTGGAAATAATGTCAGTGAACGATATTAACAGCTTTTTAAAATCTCTTTTTAATATCCACTTCTCCAGAAAGCATTAAAATGGACAATTCAATCATCAATCACTTCACAGATGGAAAAACGAGATGGCAAATAAAATCAAAGATGTAGCAACACAAAACAAATGAATTGAATTAATTATATTGATTTTAACAATGCTAATTTTATGTCCAACCTTAACAAAATACAGATCAGGGTTAGTCACCTGACACCCATGTAAATTATTTATTGAGAAATTGAAAAACAAGTTGAAAATTCTGTTCATTTTATTTTATGTCTAAAAATACAATGTCTGAAAAATGAGGAAACAACTTGTGGAGATATAATTCATCTACTTCAGGATAATAATTAAGGTAACTGTCATGGGTACGTGCTTTTAATTTATTCCTTGTCTTCTGGGTTGATCCCTTTCTCCTCCTCATTAGCCAAATCACAAATACGAAGAACCTGTTAGTGTATGATATTAACAAATCATTAACATTACACCAGCCACTGAACCAATGTACCAGAATTCATGATGGAACCTGACCTTTAAGCAATTTTATTTAATTTGTTTTGTGTAGGCTTATTGGTGAAGAAGTGAATGGAACATGATTCTGTTCTGCATCTAGTGAAAGAAACACATGGTGTTTTCTCTGTTTGATTTGACTTGGGCCAGAGGAAATGCAAGTTCCTTCTAAATTGTCTCAAAAATACATCTTAATAAATCCTTAAAGAATACCTCTTATTGTGTCACTTTACCATATTGACAAGCCCTGGTGTTGGAATAAAAGTATTGAATTAGTACGAATACTAATTAATTCTGATTTTCTGACACAAGCTACTGTGAGACAGGAAAGGTTGAGGGCCATAACAACTAGTTCCTTGTGCCATTTCATTCTGAATGAATTATTTTTAAACAAACATTTTAATCCTTTAGGCAGTTTTCCATGAAATACAAATTTGGCTCATATATTCAGGACCAAGCTGAAGATTTGTTTTCCTGATTCAAACTACTGTGACTGCTTTGTAAATAAACTTGATCGACCATTTACTGATTTTATTGATGACATAAAGCAATAGATTTTCTTCTCCAATGCCCCCGACAGGGAGCTTTATAAACCACAGAGGATTAAGCCGTTCATTTTAATGGTTTGAAAACGATGGTGGCATTTAGCCAAAATACTGACCTGGCACATGAAGGATAGCAACAGAAAATATTCAGCAGGTCAGACAGTATTTTGACAGTGAGTCAAATAGGAGTTGGCATTGCATTTGGTCGGTCAAACCAGGCAGGACTTACGTAGTCAATGGTAAGTTCCTGGGGAGTATTATAGAACAAAGTGATCTAGAGGTAAAGGTTCTTAGTTCCTTGAAATTGGAGCCACAGGTAGACAGGGTGGTGAAGCAGGCTTTCAGCATGCTTGCTTTCATCAGTCATCAGTCAGAGCACTGAAATTAGGAGTTGAGATGTCTTGTAGTTGTACAAGATGTTGGGAATGCGTGCAGTTCTAGTTGGCTGCTATAGAAATGATATTAATAAATTGGGAAGGTAGTAGAAAAGATTTACTAGGACGCTACCTGAACTGAAGATTTGAGCTATAAGGAGAGGTTGGATAGCCTGGGAGTTTTTTTCCCTGAAATGTACACGATCGAGGAGTGACATTATAGAAGCCTACAATATCATGAGATGAGTTAGGTAGCCATAAGCTTTTCCTCATGATAAGGGAGTCTAAAGCTAGAGGGCATTGGCAAGTTGGGCTGAAGGTCATGTTTCTGTGCTGCAAATCTCTATGACTCTAGGAGATAGAATTGTGTATATATCACAGGGATCCCATCACTATGACCTAAATGGGGAGAAAGGGGGCAAAGCGATGGGAAATACAGCTACCACTTACTGTCAACAGAGTTATGTTTGCTAGAAATACTGACCCCATTGAGGGATAGCTGCTCACGCCAGCATTTAGTGGTGGCCGCTGCTGGGACGGCACTTGGATGATGAAGAAGCATCAAATGACATGCACTGCTGGAGAAAGGCAAGAAGCCTAGCATGTCAAGGACAGGAGGTCAGACCCAAGGTATGGGTTATGGATACATGGAACAGTCCATAGTTCTGAACAGTATTCTGAAAGGAAGCTGATGACCTATTTGCTGCTGCCTTAAAAATATTCAACGATTCTGCTTCCACCTCCTTAGACAAAGAGAGTTTCCAATGTTCATGACTTTAAAAGCTGTCTATTCCAGATGTTGGTGTAATAAGCCCTCTCTGAGCTACTTCTAATGCGTTGCATTCTTTCCTTAAAGAAGGAAACTGATATTGTACACTTTATTCCAATTGCAGTCTCACCAATGCTCTGTGGAACTGAAAGAAGCCTTCATGGCTTTATACTTATTTGTCTTGCAAGAAATCACAACATTCTATTAGATTTCCTAATAACTTGAAGTATCTGCATGCTTGTTCTTTGGTGATTCATACGCAATGACACCCAGATCCTTCTGCATCTCACAGCTTTGCAATCTTTCACCATTAAAATAATATGCTTTATTATTGTTAATAAAATGTGAGGCTGGATGAACACAGCAGGCCAAGCAGCATCTCAGGAGCACAAAAGCTGATGTTTTGGGCCTAGACCCTTCATCAGAGAGGGGGATGGGGGGAGGGAACTGGAATAAATAGGGAGAGAGGGGGAGGCAGACCGAAGATGGAGAATAAAGAAGATAGGTGGAGAGAGTATAGGTGGGGAGGTAGGGAGGGGATAGGTCAGTCCAGGGAAGACGGACAGGTCAAGGAGTTGGGATGAGGTTAGTAGGTAGATGGGGGTGCGGCTTGGGGTGGGAGGAAGGGATGGGTGAGAGGAAGAACCGGTTAGGGAGGCAGAGACAGGTTGGACTGGTTTTGGGATGCAGTGGGTGGGGGGGAAGAGCTGGGCTGGTTGTGTGGTGCAGTGGGGGGAGGGGACGAACTGGGCTGGCTTAGGGATGCAGTAGGGGAAGGGGAGATTTTGAAACTGGTGAAGTCCACATTGATACCATTAGGCTGCAGGGTTCCCTGGCGCAATATGAGTTGCTGTTCCTGCAACCTTCGGGTGGCATCATTGTGGCAGTGCAGGAGGCCCATGATGGACATGTCATCAAGAGAATGGGAGAGGGAGTGGAAATGGTTTGCGACTGGGAGGTGCAGTTGTTTGTTGCGAACTGAGCGGAGGTGTTCTGCAAAGCGGTCTCCAAGCCTCCGCTTGGTTTCCCCAATGTAGAGGAAGCCGCACCGGGTACAATGGATGCAGTATACCACATTGGCAGATGTGCAGGTGAACCTCTGCTTAATGTGGAATGTCATCTTGGGGCCTGGGATAGGGGTGAGGGAGTTGGTGTGGGGGCAAGTGTAGCATTTCCTGCGGTTGCAGGGGAAGGTGCCGGGTGTGGTGGGGTTGGAGGGCAGTGTGGAGCGAACAAGGGAGTCACGGAGAGAGTGGTCTCTCCTCGGAAAGCAGACAGGGGTGGGGATGGAAAAATGTCTTGGGTGGTGGGGTTGGATTGTAAATGGCGAAAGTGTCGGAGGATGATGCGTTGTATCTGGAGTTTGGTAGGGTGGTGTGTGAGAACGAGGGGGATCCTCTTAGGGCGGTTGTGGCGGGGGCGGGGTGTGAGGGATGTGTTGCCGGAAATACGGGAGACGCGGTCAAGGGCGTTCTTGATCACTGTGGGGGGAAAGTTGCGGTCCTTAAAGAACTTGGACACCTGGGATGTGCGGGAGTGGAATGTCTTATCGTGGGAGCAGATGCGGCGGAGGCGGAAGCGGAGGAATTGGGAATAGGGGATGGAATTTTTGCAGGAGGGTGGGTGGGAGGAGGTGTATTCTAGGTAGCTGTGGGAGTTGGTGGGCTTGAAATGGACATCAGTTACAAGCTGGTTGCCTGAGGTGGAGACTGAGAGGTCCGGGAAGATGAGGGATGTGCTGGAGATGGCCCAGGTGAACTGAAGGTTGGGGTGGAAGGTGCTGGTGAAGTGGATGAACTGTTCGAGCTCCTCTGGGGAGCAAGAGGCGGCGCCGATACAGTCATCAATGTACCGGAGGAAGAGGTGGGGTTTGGGGCCTGTGTAGGTGCGGAAGAGGGACGTCCCTTCCTCATACCTAAAGGCAGAGCAGACCTATAACCCTTTGTAGGTTCATCCTGTGCTCTTCACAACTTAATTTCCTTCCTATCATTGTGTCATCAGCAGATTTACGAACCATAACTTCAGTCTTTTCATCTCAGTCATTTGTATAAATTGTTGGATTTTGCCAGATGAGTAATTCATTTTCTTGATTTCTGCTTGATTGTCAAACTTAGTCGTCACCTCAGTTTTGCCGGAGGATTTGGAATATCGGTCGGTTTGTTGTTATCTTGGATTTTGTCAGATTTAGTTTCTTCTTGGCGTGATTAGTTGCACTGTCTCTTGAGGTTCTCTGTCTTTCCTTTCTCCATAGTCTCTCCAAAACCCTTGGATATAAGATCGGAGCTTATTATTATAACAGTTGCAAGGGATCACAGATCTTCATGCCAATCTCTAGGCCCACCGTCTTGTTGATCTTTCCTTGTGGGCTTGATTATTTTAACTGAACTTCTGATGATTAGAAGAGGTGTTAACAGTTTTGGATGGTTGTGAATACTGGGTGAATGATACTGCAGTTGCGTTGGCTGCACTGTCTCTCTGTGAGTCAGGATCTTCGATAGGTTGTGTAACCAGAGATGTGAAACAGGCTTGGAGCTTGATTCCTTTTGATGTTGGCTTAATTGTCTCAGATGCAAAGTTTTAATTGCAGTCATTTTCCTGTAACTGCTTTCAGAATACCTAAACTCTGGTGTGCAGGTTCATCCCACCATTTGCTTGGGGTCTATTTCTTGTGCATACACTGCACAGTTTTATAGATTTTAAAAATCCAAACCTCCGTCCACATATTCTCAACACTGAAGATTTTTGAGAAATATTACACCAGAATCATAATAAAACTACAAGATTTTAAAATGTATTCAACAATTCTCCAATTTGTTTTCTAGACCCAAGTTTCCAGAAAGCGTGAACCATGTTTCTGGACTTAAGAATTACAATTTATTGCAAGTGATTACATTTTAGCTACAGATAAATAGTTATGAACTATTGATTTATAAACTTCACTAATTTAAACATCCATCTCTTATAAAGTCCCCTGTACACACACAGGTGGATAGACAGATTTAGACAGGGAGATAAAATAAAAGACTGTTACGGAAAGAGGGAATACTGGGAAAGTTGTTCAGTGGTCATTGTCCAAAGGATTGATGAGATGATTCTTATGAGCCTTGTGCTGGTCAGGACACTACTTCTCGGTAGTGCCCATCCATTGGTTTGGAAGGAACGTTGGGTGGTTGTTCACTGATTAAAGTTTTCTGATTTATCAACTAATTGCCACAGCATATAGCAACTGCTGAAGGAAGATGATCTGGGTTTCTTCAGGCTTAAAATGGTTTAGTACAGAGAACAGAAAGGGAGAGGCCCTAAGCTGGTGGTCGTCCAAATATTCTCTGTCTCTTATTTTCAGCCCAAGATGTTTTACTACCTGCGAACTAATCATTTAGTTGATGGCATGGAGTAAGTCTTTGTCATCAATAGCTGGTCACGAATTCACAAATCAGCTACTTGTTGCCAACCAAAGTTCCATTTGTATATAACCCAGTCTCCAGTTTGTCTGCAAACTACACTTCAATTATTGCTCAATCAAGCAATTGTATAAACCATGCTCACAATATTACTTAAGTTCAAAACATGTAGCAACCCTAAATATTTAAAACAGTTCTTTTCTCATTTCAATCCACAATTAGAAATATAGGAAAGTATTTAAAAAAAAACATAACTGGGTTAACAAGTTAGTCCTATCTGTAAACATTGGGAAGGAGGTAGAGTAGGGGTCTGCAGGATTAGAAGACTTTTGAGTGGTAGGTTATGGAAAGATGATCAGAGGAAATCTTGGAAATTGTGGGTTAATGGTTAATCGTGGCATCTTGGTTCAGACAAGATGAAAGTCGGATTTCAGAATTCAAGAGTAAAGGTTGTGTTGCCAAAGCACAACGGCAATACCCTGCTGACAGGGTAAATGACAATGCTTGGGGTATACCTGAGAAAATGAACGATTTCAAATTCAGAGGGAGGTAGGTTAAAATGAATTAAAGGAACAGAAATTAAGACAGCTGTCCTAATAGCTGTTCCTAACAAAAAGTTCTGGAGAGGGTAAAAGCAGGGTAAAGGGTAAAGAGGGAATAATTCAGGTAGAACATGTAGCTCTGAGAATGCTGGATGTGAAAGTTTACCTAACTTACAGAAATGGGAAATGGCTTAATTATTCAAATGTACTTGTTACATTTGATCACCCAGAAATTAACGGAGTGAGATATTCAGAAAATGGAACCTAATGAGAGCAGGCTGAAAATGATTCTTTACAGAAAATAGATTGACTTTTGTGATCCGTGATAAGTTAATTCTTTAAAAGATATAAGTTGCTGTTAGTGATGTTGGCAGATGATTGCTTAATGCATGCATATCACATTCCACCCTACATTAGTGGAGGTAGACACCCATTTAAAATAAATCAATTATCCTCTTTATTAAAATTTCACATGCATACTTTAAATGCCATTTAGTACTATTGCCAACACTCATTTCTAGGCATAATGTACCTCTATATTCACCTGCACTAAAATAAAGAGGATGAATTTAATGTTGCTGTGAGAGTGTGGTAGTAGTAGGGTCATTTGATAAGAAAACATAAGGAGGTGCTAAATAGTTTGGACAAGTACAAATTCATTGAGTCTCTTGATTCAGATTCAAGGAGCTAGGATGGAGAGAACAGAAGCTTTGTTTATAATCTTCTAATTTTTCATTGGTATGGAAGCAGGACCCAAGGGCTTGAAATCTGCATTGTGTAAGCCCCTGTTTCAGAAGTGGAGAGAGATCAATCTGGTAACTATAGCTCAGTAAGTCTCGCATCAGTGGTGCTAAAACTGCTAAGGGTTATTATCAAGCATAAAATTAATTTCTAAAATTCTTGAGGAGATTTGTAGCTTGGGTTGTGGATGCTATGGTGGGTTCATTCGCTGAGCTGGTTCGTTAGTTCAGAGACGTTTCATTACCCTGCAGGGTAACATCATCAGTGCAGCCTCCAGTGAAGAGCTGCTATATTTTCCCCACCAGATATTTAAACTCTAGAGGCCGTTGGAATTGGTTACCTCGTTTCTGGTTTTTCTTTGCTGTGGTCTATATATTGGGTCTAATTCCATGTGTTTATTGATGGCTTTCTTGGTGGAGAACCAAGCCTCTAGGAATTCCCGTGCTTGTCTCTGTTTGGCCTGTCCTAGGATCCTGATGTTGGTCCATTTGAACTGGTGGTTCTCCTTATCAGTATGAATGAAGATGAGTGAGTATTGGTCATGGCTTTTTGTTGCTAGTTGGTGTTCATGTATTCCTATGGCCAGCTTCCTTCCTTTCTGTCTAATGTCATGTTAGTCGGAGTTTTTGTATGGGATCTTATATCCTAGATGTCATGGTAGAATGCAGGACCAATGGGGAATCAAAGGCACACAGAAAGGCCACACGTGGATCAAGTCCTGAATTTCAACAGTAGCCACCCCAACACCCACAAACAAAATTGTGTGAAAACACTATTTAAATGACTCACAACACACTGCAGCAACCCGGAACTGCACCAAAATGAAGCAGAATATCTCCACCAAGTATTTAAGGACAATGGATACACAAACAGCTAGATCCAATGATGCCTGGATCACACAAAAAACAGTAGGAAGGTACCGTACACCCTGACACACTCGTCATGTTACTATACATCAAGAACATATCCAAACTAACCACAAGACTCCTATGACCATTGGGCATTAGAGTGGCACACAAACCTATGTTAACCTACGCCAACTGCTAACTTGAACCCAAGACCCCTTACCAACTATGGGCAGAACCAATGTGCTATACAAGATCCCATACAAAGACTGGGACAAGCATTACATTGGACAGACAGGAAGAAAACTGGCTACAAGAATGCATGACCACCAGCTAGCAATAAAAAAAAACACAACCTATACTCACTCATCTTCATTCAGACGGATTGGGAGAACCACCAATTCAATTGGGACAATATCAGGGTCCTAGGCTGGGCCTAACAAGAGACAAACACGGGAATTCCTAGAGGCTTCGTTCTCCATCAAGAAGGCCATCAATACACATGTATAATAAGACCCAATATACACACCACGGTGAAGTAAAACCAGAAATGAGGAAACTAATTCCAATGGACCCCAGAGTTTAAAGACCAGGCAGGAAAACACAACAGCACTTCATTGGAGGCTGCACTGATGATGTTACCTATCAAGGTAATCAAACATCGGCGATCTAATGAATCAGCTCGGTGAGCGAACCAACTACAGTAAAATTAATTTCTAAAAGGCAAAACGTAGGTTGTTATCAAAACTTTGGATTTGTTAATTTGACTGGCTTCTTTGATACAGTAACCGGGTTGATGAGGGTTCTGCAGTAAATATATGTATATATTTTGAATTGGAACTTGATCACAAAGCCTTGTGTAAAATAGAAGTTTTATAATAAAGAAATAAAGGATTACTTTCAGAAGGACAGAGGCACCAGATACAAAGGAACACCACCCCCTCTACATTCCCCTCTAAGCTACTCACCATCCTGACTTGGAAATATATTGCTGTTCCTTCACTGTCACTGAGTTAAAATCCTGGAATTCCTTCCCAAAAAGCACTATCTAACCTTGATCCCAACAAAATCCACATCTGATGAGTGAAATAATTCAAAATATTTTCCATACATGATCCTTTAATATAGTAACCTAGTGACATGGCTGGTGGAGAGATGCTGATTTTCAGTGAAGCAGACTACAGGTGACCATTAAGAATGACCCCTGGCATCACTGGGTTGAGAGAACCTGGCCTCTGACTACGTCATTTGCAGAATGGAAGGCAGTAGGCATGTCAGCAGCACCAGTTTTTACTGTGCTCTAAGCTATCTGATTTGATAGGAGACAGCTAAATCAGGTGTTAATCCCCTTTGTGCATGAAAGAGATTTAAAACTAGTTTTAGGTGGCTTCCATGAACACCAGTGAAAATAATATGGACTGGAATTCTAAAATAATCTTTGAGGTTTCTTCAATGTTCCTTTTTATTGTTGAAAATGATGCAAAAATAATTCAAAATATTATTCTATACATTATGCAGTCTCTACTGCATCATATTTAAATATTATGATAATTGATGGCCCAAATCTCAATAGTGCTGGTATCTTTGCTGAAACGGCAGAAATGCCTTTTATCATAAGCTAGCTAATGCAATTATCTAACGAGTTTCCTTCTCATTCCCTTTCCCTCACATGTGCAAGTCAAATCAGTCCCTTTTGGAGTCAGTGGAATCATTTCCCATAACTGGCAAATAACATTTGAAACTAATTCTATTTCCAGGTGATATCTGATGCCACTTTTGTATAGATGTAAAAGCAATTAAGAAGGTGTACTTTTCCATCCCCAATCAGATTCTCTCATCCGCAGCATTTCGAATTATGTACCATTAGGAACTGAACTTACAGAAAGAAAAAAGAACAAAGTGCTTAACTAGATCTTTTATTGCACTGGGCTATTAATCGCGAAGCACAAGAAGTTGCAAAATATGCGGTTCTGAAGAGAAGCAATGCAGGGAAATCGAGTTCAACTGTGTACATGGCAGTGTTATTTAAACAGTCTTGTCTAACATATTTCACCAACAAGCAAAGTAATACATCTTCAAATCCCCTTTGTGAGCTTAATGTTTAATTTACTGTTGTTCTTAAACAATAAAAACTGCCCCAAGTTCAGTCAAGAAACCCTATGTGAATTGCTAATCTTAGCACAACCGTAACAGTCATGCATCACCAGCATAACAAACTATTGCACAATATGCAGTAAAGCAAGAATGATGAAGTTCATTAAGCTCATAATGAGATAAATTAGATGTATCACGTGAATCTGCAGGAACATCAGCAGATATGCAAGAAAGTTGTCTTCTTCATTATTTTATGAAGTGCACAAATTTAGACATTATTTCCTTCCTTATTAATCACCCAAATGCTTTAATGTCATATATTTAACCATTTCCTGTAAAGATCTGAT
This sequence comes from Stegostoma tigrinum, assembly GCF_030684315.1. Lineage (NCBI taxonomy): Eukaryota > Metazoa > Chordata > Chondrichthyes > Orectolobiformes > Stegostomatidae > Stegostoma > Stegostoma tigrinum. The sequence goes on from NC_081356.1 coordinate 84,933,231, forward strand.
GCCACGATTCAAAAAATATTTTGATTGATTATATTTGGTAACTTCCAAAAGGCTTGATAATGAACCTGCTCGGTTTGAGACAGCACAGACCAGTTTGTTCTAATAAATGGTCATCAACCTGAAATGTTAACAAAGTGGAGAAAGTTGTGACAGGGAGTTGTGGCCTTCAAACCTGTGAGCAGGCTATATTAGAGCAGAGGGCAACTTGCTCTCCATTGAGGATTTGTAGTTTCACCTTTTCCTGCAGTGACACAGCTCAATACTGAGTTCTGCAAGCTGGTCTACAAATCTCTAAGTATCCCAGGGTCATTGGTGAGGAGGTCTTGCCACCTACGCAAAGAGCGAGGGTGGAGGAAGGTGGCACACAATATTCTCATAGGGGTAACTCCAATGGGAAAACATGCTTCAAAGATTGTACTCCCCTCATTTCTGCCATTTGTGTTTAGAAATGGGTTGTCAATTCCTGCATGCCTGCACATTCCAATCATCTTTTGGCATTGGGCAGGGTACTTGTTGTGTCAGATGCTCAATCAATTCTTAATGATGTATCTAAATACACTGGGAAGATTGCTAATGTTGGTGGCTGGCCACCATTATACTATGGGGATGAGCTTGGGTTGGGCATTAGGGTTTGGGAATGCAATAAGATAGACACCTCCCTACTTACATAATACTTCACCAAAGAAATGCCTGGCAGGACATGTAGTATCCAACCCTATGTTCTTTCTACTGATCCTGCCCACTACTTCATGAATTTACTCGTTTAATTTCAGGTTTTCAAAATCTGCGGTATTTTGATTTTGTAAAATAGAATTTACAGTTGGGTTTCTGACTAATCTGCTTAAACTGGAGTTCAAAGAATGACATGGGAATATTAATAACAAGATTAAGACAAATATGGACATCACTAATTGATGTTTAGCTAAAGAAAATTGAAGGAAATGGCCTGGGACACGATAGTTACAAAGTAATTTCAAATACCTGACTCCTTTATCTATCAGTGTTGGAGGAAATAATACAGAAATAGAAAAGATTAACAGTGTCCTAAGACCACACTACGAAGAGAATGTACAGTTTCTGATAATTTAAAATCAAGTGCTTTGCATTTCAAGTAATTTCAAGTAAAATACTTGATCAATCAGTGCAAGGCTTTCAACAGTCCTTTTCTCATTTAAAATTATTAAAACTTGATGAGGTGATATTCTGATATATTTGTTTTGAAACTGTTTAAACAATGTTCTCCTTTAAATAGCTTTACCTGGTATCCAAAAGAACTTACGGTAATTGAAAACCCACATCTGAATTTACTGCTTCCAATTAAAATTTAATAGGGCAAGAAACAAAACTGATTGAAGGTCAAAAGCACATTACCTTTAGAATCACAGAAGGGTTATGGTGCATGTGGAAACTGGCTCTCCAATTGAGCATTGTGGCTTATTGTTATTCTTCTGCTTTCTTCCTGTAATCCTGCCCCTTGTTGTGATTGAAAGAATCATTTATGCCCTCTTGAAAACCCTAATTGGACCTGCCTTCACTACACTGTCAGGCAGTACATTCTAGATCCAAACTATTTCCACCACATTTATTTCTTTTGCAAATTAGTCTGCTCGTTCTAGATCCAATTCAACTACATAAGTCCAATTACACTACATAAATGACATTAACTCTTATCACTCCAGGGATATCTATCAGTACGGGAAAACAATCCAATTGATTTAAAACCTTTACATCTGATTGGGTTTATGGATTGGTAGATTGGCAATCGATTATTAAGGTCCATTCAAAATGATCATAGCTGTCCTCTGCATCTACTTTGTTTTCCCATCTATCGAGGTGCTTTCATTCTATCAACTAGCCTTGACTATGTAGGATGAATGAACATACATAGTACTGTGGGATAGTGAATTCCGTGAGCTTGTCAATTAGGAACTTTCTCCACTTAATCCTAAATGGTTGAACCTTTACCTTGATATTCTTTACACAGTTACTAGATTTAACAGTCACAGGAAACCACCTCGTGTTACCCCTTTCTGATTCACTGGGCAGTATTTTATGCTCTCCCCAATGACAAATTTAATTAGGCAAGATAGTAGTAGGTGCGTCCTGCTTCCGCAATAATTACTTAGGCCTTAAGTCCATAGGATTAGGAGCAGAAATTAGGTCATTCAGCCCATTGAGTCTGCTCTGCTGTTCAATCATGGCTGACAAGTTTCTTAACTCCATTCTTCCTCTTTCTCCCCATAACCGTTGCTCTCCTGGCAATCAAGAACCTAACTTTCTCTGCTTTAAATATACTTAGTGACCTGGCCTCCACAGCGTTCTTTGGCAATGAAATCCAAAGATTCATCACTCTGTGGCTAAAGAGGTTTCTCCATATCTCCATTCTAAAACGTCTTCCCTTTACTCTAAGGCTCCACCCTTGGATCCTAGTGTCTCCTACCAATGGACACATCTTCCCAACATCTACTCTGTCCAGGCCATTCAGTATTCTGTAAGTTTCAATTAAATCCCCTTCATCCATCTAAACTCCATTGACTATAGACCCAGAGTCCTCAAATGTTCCTTATGTGTTAAGCTTTTCATTCCTGAGACCATTGTTGTGAACCTCCTCTTAATATGCTGCAGGGCCAATACATGTTTCCTGAGATTTGGCTCCAAAACTGCTCTCAATACTCCAAATGTGGCCTGACCAGAGCCTTACAGAGACTCAGAAGTACACCCCTGCTTCTATATTTGAGTTGTCTCAAAATAAATGCCAAAGTTGCTTTTACCTTCCGAACTGGTGACTCAACTCCATATGAGAAGGCATGGGACTATTAATTGAGTTTCTTAAGTGGTAATAAATATCTGATAAGCACTCTTTCACATCTGTGGGTGGGCCTGTTACCACTTGAGGAGCACAACTGTGAGCATTATTTGTGGACTCCTGGTGTGCAGTCTTTCCTTCAAAGGCAAGGAAGCCAGCATGAGATGGAGAAAACTGCTGGGGGAAAGACCTACTTTTGTTGCTGATTGATTCTCCTTTGCCCCCTCCCTCTGACCTTTCATCTCACAAAACTGCACCATTTCAGCTCTGGCCCAAGTTGACCTGCAATCCTGGACCTCTTTTGCATGTTGTTCCTGAAGTAGCCACCACCAACCAATTGGCACTGCTGAGCAAGAGCTGCTGGCCGATGCTCTGAGTGGGAACGGGAGTAGATTCCCCATTCCAGGGTCTGACATCACAGAACGCCTGCCCGTCGACCTCTTAAATGTTTGATTATCTTGCAATTGAGTTGGGCCTCCTCCAAAAAACGAAATGAAATAACTCTAGCCGCTCACTGCAACACACACTGCCTTTACCAGGTACAGTAAATGTTTTAGAAATAGTAGGAACTGCAGATGCTGGAGAATCTGAGATAACAAGGTGTAGAGCTGGATAAACACAGCAGGCCGAGCAGGAAAGCTGATGTTTCGGGCCTAGACCCTTCTTCAGAAATGGGGGAGGAGAAGGGGAATCTGAAATAAATAGGGAGAAAGGTGGATAAAGGAGAAGATAGGTGGAGAGGAGACAGACAGGTCAAGGAGGTGGGGCTGGAGCTAGTAAATGTGTGTTAGGGATGGGATAGGCTGGTCCAAGGAGGATGGACAGATAAAGGGGGCGGGGTGAGGTTAGTGGTTAGGAGATGGGGGCAGGGCTTGGGGTGGGATAAGGGGATAGGTCGGAGGAAGGACAGTTTAGGGAGGTAGGGACAAACTGGGTTGGTTTTGGGATGCAGTAGGGGGAGTGGAAATTTTGAAGCTTGTGAAATCCACATTGATACAATTGGGCTGCAGGGTTCCCAAGCAGAATATGAGTTGCTGTTCCTGCAACCTTTGGGTGGCATTGTTGTGGCAGTGCAGGAGGCCCAGGATGGACAGGTTGTCTGCGGAAAGGGGGGGATAAGTTGAAATGGTTCACGACTGGGAGGTGCAGTTATTTAGTGCGAACCGAGTGTAGGTGTTGTGCAAAGTGGTCCCCAAGCGTCTGCTTGGTTTCCCTGATGCAGAGGAGGGCACAACGGGAACAGCGGATGCAGTATACCACATCAGGAGAAGTGCAGGGAAACATCTGCTTGATGTGGAAAGCCTTCTTGGGGCCTGGGGTGGGGGTGAGGAAGGAGATGTAGGAGCACTTCCTGCGGATGCAGGGAAAAGTGCCGGGTGTTGTGGGGCTGGAGTGGAGTGTGGAGCGGACAAGGGAGTCATGGAGAGAGTGGTCCCTCTGGAAAGCAGACAAGGGTAGGGAGGGAAAATTTTCTTTGGTAGTGGGGTCGGATTGCAGATGGCAGAAGTGTCGGAGGATGGTGCATTGGATCCGGAGGTTGGTGGGGTGGTATGTGAGGAGGAGGGGGATTCTGTCTTGGTTGTTATTGTGAGGGCGGGGTGTGAGGGGTGAGTTGCAGGAAATGTGGGAGATACGTTCGAGGACATTTTCGACCACTGACGGGGAGGATTTGTGGCCCTTGAAAAACAAGGACGTCTGAGCTGTATGGGAATGGAATGTCTCATCCTGGGAGCAGATGTTGCGGAGGCGAAGCAATTGGGAACAGGGGATGGCATTTTTGCAGAAAGGTGGGTGGGAGTGGGGGTCTTGAAATGGATATCAGTTTCTAGGTGGTTGCCCGAAATGGAGACAGGGAAGTCCAGGAAGGAGAGAAAGGCATTAGAGATGGTCCAGGTGAACTTAAAGTTGGGGTGGAAGATATTGGTGAAGTGGATGAACTGTTCAAGCTCCTCGTGGGAGCACGAGGCTGCGCCAATACAGCATCAATGTAACAGAGGAAAAAGTGAGGTTTAGGGCCAGTCTAGCTATGGAAGAGGGACTGTTCCACGTAACCTACAAAGTGGCAGGAATAGCTTGGGCCCATGTGGGTACCCATGGCCAGCCCCTTTGTCTGTAGGAAGTGGGAAGAATCAAAAGAGAAGTGAGGAAGACTTCGTCTAAGGGGATGAGGATGTCAGTGGAGGGGACTGGTCGGGTCTGTGGGACAGGAAGTAGAGGAGGCCTTTAGGCCATCTGCATGGTGAATGCAGGTGTATCGGGACTAGACGTCCATAGTGAAAATGAGGCGTTGGGAACTGGTGAATTGGAATTTCTGGAGGAGGTGGAGGGCGTGGGTGGTGTCAGGATGCAGGTTATAGTTCCTGGACCAGGGAGGAGAAAATGGAGCCTAGATAGGTAGAGGTAAGTTCGGTGGGGCAGGAGCAGGTGGAGACAATGGGTCGACCAGGGCAGGCAGGTTTGTGGATTTTGGGAAGGAGGTAGAAGCGGGCAGTGTGGGGTTGGGGAACGATGAGGTTGGAGGCTGTGGGTGGGAGGTCACCTGAGGTGATGAGGTTGTGGATGGTTTGGGAGATGATGCTTTGGTGGTCGGGGTGGGGTCATGATCAAGGGGGCAATGGTGAAGTAGAGGTCAGTGCGCCATACTAAAACTGTGCCTCCCTTGCAAGTTTTATGGTGAGGTTGGAATTGGAGTGGAGGAAGCAGAGGGCTGCACGTTCTGTGGTGGTGAGGTTGGAGTGGGTGAGGGGGTGGAGAGGTTGAGGTGATTGATGTCTCAATGGCAGTTGGAGATGAAGAGGTCGAGGGAGGGAAGGAGGCCTTGGGTTGGTGTCCAGGAGGAGGGTTTGTGTTGGAGGCAGGAGAAGGGTTCAGTAGCGGGAGGGCTCGGCTCACTTAAAGAAGTAAGCGCGGATGCGGAGGCGGCAGAAAAACTATTCAACGTCCAACTGTGGTCGATATTTTGTTGATGAGTGGGTGGAGGGGGATAAATGTGAGCCCCTTACTGAGGACTGACTATTCGTCCTCTGTAAGGGGGAGGTCAGGGGGAGATGGTGAAGACTTGGCAGGACTGGGTGCTACTGTCTCCTCTGGAGGTGCTGCTTGTGGAGGTGATAGGTGGCGCGACGTCGGCATCGGTGGTAGGCCATACGGCGTTGGCTATGGGCGGAGTTACGTCGGTGTCAGTGGTGGGCAGAATGGCGTCAGTGGTGGGCAGCTTGGGGTAGGCAGTAGGAGCAGCAGTGATGGTAGGTGCATTTTCAGTGTCTGTGGGTGTTGGCATCGGAAATGGAGGCGGTGGAATCAGCAGCGGTGTTGATGGTATTTGCTATCCTGGAAGTGGTGTACCCAGCGGCAGATGGTGTGATACATGGCACACGGCCAATGATGGCGGGCACGTTGTGGGGAAGATCCTGGGTAGGATTCGGGATTTCGGAGGTGGAGGAAGCCCGTTTTGGGTGGTGGGCACCAGTAAGTTTACTGTACTTACGGTTTTTAGTACCTACGCTCAGTTCGCAATAAACAACTGCACCTCCCAGTCACGAACCATTTCAACTCCCCCTCCCATTCCTTAGACGACATGTCCATCCTGGGCCTCCTGCAGTGCCACAACGATGCCACCCGAAGGTTACAGGAAGAGCGACTCATATTCTGCTTGGGTACCCTGTCGCCCAATGGTCTCAATATGGACTTCACAAGCTTCAAAATCTCCCATTCCCCCTACCACATCACAAAACCAGCCCAGTTCGTCCCTGCCTCCCTAACCTGTCCTTCCTCCCACCTATCCCCTCCTCCCACCTCAAGCCCCACTCCCATCTCCTACCTACTAACCTCATCCCGCCCCCTTGATCTGCCCGTCCTCCCTGGGCTGACCTACCCCCTCTCTAAACTCTACACTCACCTTTACTGGCTCTATCCCCGCCTCTTTGACCTGTCTGTCTCCCCTCCACCTATCTTCTCCTCTATCCATCTTCTATCCACCTCCCCCTCTCTCCCTATTTATTTTCAGAACCCCCTACCCGTCCCCTATTTCAGAAGAAGGGTCTAGGCCTGAAACGTCAGCCTTCCTGCTCCTCTGATGCTGCTTGGACTGCTGTGTTCATCCAGCTCTACACTTAGTTATCACAGTAAATGTTTTATTACCTGGCAATAATGGGTAACGGGATGTGCAGGTTGATCAAATATTCTGGATAATCAAGAGATTCACAGAATCAGTATAAAAGCATGCACTAAGTAATAGAATCGTAATGTTGATCACTATTACATTTTACTTACAGTATAAAACACTTAAATAATAAAGCAACTTTGCCTTAAATAAAACTTATCAGCAGAGAGCTTTCTCACACGTACCCTCAATTGACTACTTGGACATCACAGTAGATCAAGGTATTTGAGGAGAAATTGAACATAGAACATAGAACAGTACAGCACAGAACAGGCTCTGCAGCCCACGATGTTGTGCCGACCATTGATCTTCATGTATGCACCCCCAAATTTCTGTGACCATATGCATGTCCAGCAGTCTCTTAAATGTCCCCAATGACCTTCCTTCCACAACTGCTGCTGGCAACACATTCCACGCTCTCACAACTCTCTATGTAAAGAACCCGCCTCTGACATCCCCTCTATACTTTCCTCCAACCAGCTTAAAACTATGACCCCTCGTGTTAGCCTTTTCTGCCCTGGGAAATAGTCTCTGGCTATCAACTCTATCTATGCCTCTCATTATCTTGTATATCTCAATTAGGTCCCCTCTCCTCCTCCTTTTCTCCAATGAAAAAAGTCCGAGCTCAGTCAACCTCCCTTCATAAGATAAGCCCCCCAGTCTAGGCAGCATCCTGGTAAACCTCCTCTGAACCCTCTCCAAAGCATCCACATCTTTCCTATAATAGGGCGCCCAGAAGTGGACACAGTATTCCAAGTGCGGTCTAACCAAAGCTTTATAGAGCTGCAACAAGATCGCACGACTCTTAAACTCAATCCCCCTGTTAATGAAAGCCAAAACACCATATGCTTTCTTAACAACCCTGGCCACTTGGGTGGCCATTTTAAGGGATCTATGTATCTGCACACCAAGATCCCTCTGTTCCTCCACACTGCCAAGAATCCTATCCTTATTCCTGTACTCAGCTTTCAAATTCGACCTTCCAAAATGCATCACCTCGCATTTATCCAGGTTGAACTCCATCTGCCACCTCTCAGCCCATCTCTGCATCCTGTCAATATCCCACTGCAGCCTACAACAGCCCTCTATACTGTCAACGACACCTCCAACCTTCATGTCGTCTGCAAACTTGCTGACCCATCCTTCCATCCCCTCGTCCAAGTCATTAATAAAAATTACAAACAGTAGAGGCCCAAGGACAGAGCCCTGTGGAACCCCACTCACCACTGACTTCCAGGCAGAATATTTTCCTTCTACTACCACTCGCTGTCTTCTGTTGACCAGCCAATTCTGTATCCAGACAGCTAAGTTCCCCTGTATCCCATTCCTCCTGACTTTCTGAATGAGCCTACCATGGGGAACCTTATCAAATGCCTTGCTGAAGTCCATATACACCACATCCACAGCTCGACCCTCATCAATTTTTCTAGTCACATCTTCAAAGAACTCGATAAGGTTTGTGAGGCATGCCCTGCCCCTCACAAAGCCGTGTTGACTGCATTTAATCAAACCATGCTCTTCCAGATGGTCATAAGTCCTGTCCCTCAGAATCCTTTCTAACACCTTGCAGACGACAGACGTGAGACTTACTGGTCTGTAATTGCTGGGGATTTCCCTATTTCCTTTCTTGAAGAGAGGAATTACATTTGCCTCTCTCTAGTCCTCAGGTACGATTCCAGTGGAGGGCGAGTATGCAAAGGTCTTCGCGAGTGGCGAAGCAATTGCATTTCTTGTTACCCAAAGCAGCCGAGGACAAATCTGGTCCGGGCCTGGCGACTTGTCAATCTTAATGTTTGACAAAATTTTCAGCACATCAGCTTCCTCTATGTCTATCCATTCAAGCATGCACACCTGCTCTTCAAAGGTTTCATTCACTACAAAGTTCATTTCTTTCGTAAAGACAGAAGCAAAAAACTCATTTAGGGCTTCCCCTACCTCCTCAGACTCCACACACAAGTTCCCTATGCTATCCCTGATCGGCCCTACTCTTTCTTTGACCATTCTCTTATCCCTCACATAAGTGTAAAATGCCTTTGTGTTCTCCCTAATCCATTCTGCCAAGCCTTTCTCGTGCCCCCTCCTGGCTCTCCTCAGACCATTTTTGAGCTCTTTCCTCGCCTGCCTGTAATCCTCTCTAGCTGAACTTGATCCTAGCTTCCTCCACCTTATGTAAGCTACCTTCTTCCTTTTGACGAGAAGCTCCACCGCTCTCGTCATCCAAGGTTCCTTTATCTTACCCCTTCTTGCCTGTCTCAGAGGGACATATTTATTCATCAGTCACAACAACTGTTCCTTAAACAGTCTCCACATGTCTATAGTGCCATTACCATGGAACAATTGCTCCCAGTCCATGCTTCCTAATTCATGTCTAATCGCGTCATAGTTTCCTCTACCCCAATTAAATATCCTCCCATTTTGCCTAATCCTCTCCTTCTCCATAGCTATGTAGAATGTGAGGCAGTTATGGTCACTATCACCAAAATGCTCTCCCACCACAAGATCTGATACCTGCCCTGGCTCGTTTCCGAGCACCAAGTCTAGAATGGCCTCTCCCCTCGTCGGCCTGTCAATATACTGAGTTAGGAAACCCTCCTGAACACACCTTACAAAAACAGCTCCATACAAATCTTCTGCTCGAAGGAGGTTCCAATCAATATTGGGAAAGTTAAAGTCACCCATTACAACAACCCTACTGCGACCACACTTTTCCAAAATCTGCCGACCTATGCTTTCTTCAATCTCCCTGCTGCTATTGGGGGGCCTGTAGTAAACCCCTAACGAGGTGACTACTCCCTTGCTGTTCCTAATTTCCACCCACACTGACTCAGTAGGCAGATCTTCCTCGACAATGGAAGCTTCTGTAGCTGTGATACCCTCTCTGATTAGTAGTGCTACACCCCCTCCTCTTTTTCCCCCCTCCCTATTCTTTTTAAATGCTGTAAACCCTGGAAGATCCAGCAACCATTCCTGCCCCTGAGAAACCCATGTCTCTGTTATGGCCACAACATCATAGCACCAGGTACTGATCCATGCTCTAAGTTCATCACTTTTATTCCTGATACTCCTTGCATTAAAGCAAACACACTTTAACTGATCCCTTGGTTCCTTCCCAGGAAAATCCTTCCCACTAGCTGGTCTACCTCTTACTATTGCCTCACCTGCATCAACTCTCACCTCCGGTATACAGCTCAGGTTCCCACGCCCCCTGCCATACTAGTTTAAACCCTCTCGAACTACTCGAGCAAACCTTCCACCCAGGACATTGGTCCCCTTCCAGTTCAGATGCAACCCGTCCTTCTTGTACAGGTCCCACCTTCCCCAGAAGGCATCCCAATTATCGACATATCTGAAGCCCTCCCTCCTACACCAGCTGCGCAGCCACGTGTTAAGCTGCGCCCGCTCCCTGTTCCTCACCTCGCTATCTCGTGGCTCCGGTAGTAAACCAGAGAACACTACTCTGTTCGTCCTGCTTTGCAGCTTCCATCCTAACTTCCTGAAATCACTTTTTATATCCTCAATCCTTTTTCTGGCTATATCATTAGTGCCAAAATGTAACACGATTTCTGGCTGTTCGCCCTCCCCTTTTAGAACCTTATACACCCGATTGGAGACGTCCCGGACCCTGGCACCAGGGAGGCAACATACCTTCCAGGAATCCCGATCCTGACCACAAAATCTCCTGTCGATTCCCCTAACTATCGAGTCCCCTACAACGGGTACTTTTCTATTCTGCCCCCTTCCCTTCTTTGCCACAGTATCAGGCTCAGTGCCAGAGAACTGACTACTATGGCTTTCCTCTGGTAAGTCATCCCCCCCCCCCCAGCAGTGTCCAAAACGGTATACTTATTGACTCGAAATTGAATCAACTTGTGATGTTTATGGGACCATTCAATAGAATGACAAACATATTTACACTTAGTTAAATAAATTTTAAAAGCTATAATAGTTAGACAGAATAATACTTGCAGTGTTTGAGGTATATAATTTTTGTCTATTTATCGGGAATGATGGTTCATAAAGCCCTGGTCAAAACAAAGTTTGCTGTACACCCTATATTTCTCAGTAACATCTCCTCTCATTCTGCTATACTTCAGAAAGTATACAAGCAGTTACTCAGCCTCTCACTGTAGGGCAGCCCTCTTATCTCAAGGACTCTTCTAATGAACTTTCACTGTAACCCCCCCCCCCCCGCCTCAAATGTAAGTGTACCTTTCCTGAAATCAGAGATCAAAACTGCATACAGTTTCAATGTTAACTCATCAAAGCTCTAAATAAAGGCACTAAGATATCTATATTTTTGTACTCCAATTCACTTGTAATAAAGCAACTTGTTTACCTAATTACTTGTCGGACCTGCACACTAATGCTTTGTGTTCCTTACAAGAATATACCCGATTCTGTGTGTAAATCAGCATTTACAAGTTTCATCCCTTTCAAGTGCTGTTATGTTTTTCTGCTCGTGCTATCAAATGGAAAAATTTATAATTTTCCCTCATTATGTGCTATCTGCCACTTTGTTTTCTGCTTATTTAACCTGTTCATATTCCTTTGCAGTCTGTTTTTGCCCTCACATTTTGTATCTCCACCTAGCTTTGCATCATCAGCAAAGTTGGATAAGTTAATCTTGGTCTCTACATCTGAGCTATTAATATTGATTGTAAAAATCTGAGACAACAGCATTGATCCTTGCAGCACTCCATGAAATACAGCCTGCCAACTTGAAAGTTTAAAAATCCCATTTATTGTCCTTGCTGCTCCCTGCCTGTTAACAAATTCTGTGTTCATACTTAAATATTGCCCCCAAATCTGAGCCCAAATAACATGTTAACTTTTTCATTTGACTTCTTTTTGGAAATTAAATTAAACTCCACATGTTAACTCTATTTATCTGCCCTACCAGTTACATCCTCAAAATTTCTAGTAAATTTCTCAAACACTATTTGTGTTTTGCTAGTTCCCATACTCCCTCCATTAATTTTATGAGAAAACCAATGTGGCTCTCCAAAATAAGTAAATTTCTCATATATAAATAAATATTGGGGCCTGATGAAGAAACCAATAGCACAAGACTTAAGTGCATTAAGTTACAGACATGCCAGCAAAACCGAAATGGAGGTGAAAAAATGGAGGTCCTAAGAAATGGAGATAGAAGGATGGTAATCTTCAAGAATTGCTGTTCCAATTGACATGGTGGTTCCTAGTGATTATGGAGATGGCTGGCATCATGGTAGCTAATGGTTTCGGAAAGCATGATGAAATTTGGGAGAGTCTTTTTAAAGGCACACTGTGTTTAGAAGCAACTTCCATGCAGTTTTTATTTGCTGATAAATTTTCTATGCCCTGTGTATGCCATTAATGCATTGAAAATGGTAAGGAAATTCACTCTATTTGTCTGCTTTGCCCCTCCTTTCACTAAGTTCCCAGATGTCCAGTTGCCCTCACTGTGCCATTATCAGTTCACACATTCAGAAAATTATGACTTTCCAGCTGAAGGTGCAGTCAGAAGTTCAGGGTGATCTGACTAAATTGAATTAATAATTATTATGACCGTTGTATCTTGTTGTGGTGTTAAAAGAAATTTTACTTGCATGCAGTCACAAGGTCCAAAGTCAGGCCCACTGTATGTTGCACCTGTGTAATGGCATCAAGGGGGTGACACTGTGGCTCAGTGGTTAGCACTGCTGCCTCACAGCATCAGGGATGCAGGTTCGATTCCATTCTTGGGTGACTACCTGTGTGGAATTTGCATGTTGTCCCTATGTGTCTGTAGGTTTCCTCTATATGCTCCAGTTTCCTCCCACAGTCCAAAAAGGTACTGATTAGTTGGATCAGTTACCCATAGTGACCAAGGATGTGTAGGCTAGGTGGGTTAGCCATGGTGAATGAGGGATTACAGGGATAGGGTGGAAGGCTGGATCTGGATGGGATACTCTTCAGAGGGTCAGTTGGACTTGATGGACTTCCTTCCACTCAGTAGGGTTTCTATGAATATGGAGAACATGTGAAAGTGCCACTGAGCTAAATGATCAGCCATGGTCTAACTGAATGGCTGAGCAGACTCAATGATCAGAATGGTCTAATCCTGCTTTTTTTTTTATGTTCGTGCCTCAGTTGAGGGGGCAATGAACTATCTTATCCAGCTGCAGAATTAGTGTAGGAGAATTATTGCTGCAAAAGCAAATTTCAGGTTGGGTCAGTATAATTCTTATTCAACGCCAGCAAGACAGTATATCATGGGCATTAAAAGTGTGCATGTGTGTCTGTGTATGATTGAATATATTGATATCTATTATATAATAATATGTATGGCTGAGACAATCATTTTCATATATTGTCCCAAAAATGGCTTATTCAAGTAAACAAATACCAGCACTCGGGATTCTTTTTGAGAACAGCGATGCAAGACCATTTCACGCCTCTCAAAGCCCCTGGGCAGTAATATATTTGCACTGATTCAACAAATCTTTGTATGAAACTATATCAACATGTTTCTTTTTCACTTATTTCATCAGACTTGAGGCTATAGTCATTCTTGCTGTTGTTCAACAGTCACTGGCATAGATCTTGTTTACAGTTAAATAAAGTTAACACTGCAAACCAATAGCAAAATGTACTATTTTGATTTAATTCAGCAATATTACATGAACCACGGCAGTAGAACATTGATTATTTTCATACATCAGTTGTGGTTGTACAACTGATTTCTGATACATAGTTGAAATGCAGAGTGCGTACATTTTTGTACAACATATAAAGGAACAATGCTGCATTAAGCTAAAATATATACAATTATACCTTCTCTGTCCCAAGTATACGGAGGCCAATTGCACTGACAACCAATTTAAGATTGCCAGTTCAGTTAGCAAACCATTGCATTTCTGCATTCTGGAAATTATATATATTAATACACAAGAGCTTTGTTCTCAGGAGACAGACAGAGCATGTACAAATCCTATGCCTTTTTATTAGAAAAAAAATGATACCCATTCTCGGTTTCATTTCTCAGGGCAATACCCCGACCAGTGAGCATCCACCTAGCCAGTTTAATGTTTAAACAAATTTTGACAGTTAAACGTCATTAATCATAAAACTATACTTTTGCTTTCTATGTACACGGTTTTCTTGCAAATTGCCATGATGAGTATAAGCTTTCACAGGCTGTGTCATTTCCTAGCCATATTTAATGATGGACATTCGTAAGACCATAAGACCAAAAGACATTAGACAGAAGTAGGGCATTCAGCCCAGTAAGTCTGGTTCACCATTCAGTGAGATCATGGCTGACCTGATAATCCTCAACTCAACTTTCCTACATTTTCCCCATAATGCTCAATTCCAATACTGATTAAAAATGCATCCATCTCAGCTTTGAATATTCTTACTACACAGACAGCCAAGACTGGGCTATTAAATAATTCCACAGATATACCACCCTCTGAGTGATGAGGTTCCTCCTCAACTCTGTCTTAGTTGAATGACCTGAGGAAGGGTCACCAGACCCCGAAAAGTTAACTCTGATTTTTTTTCTTCACAAATGCTACCAGACCGTTTGAGCTTTTCCAACAACTTCTGCTTTTGCTCTCAATTTTTATACTCCATTTCCTTTGAAATAAAGGCCAACATTCCATTTGTTTTCCCCAGTATCTGTTGACCGTGGATGCTAGCTTTTTGTGATTCATTCTTCACTCTGTTCTGTAGCTTTCTGCAGGTCTTCTCCATTGAAATAATATTCAGCTCCTCTATTCTTCCTGCAAAAGTATATAGACTCATATTTTCCCATGTTACATTCCATCTATCAAGGCTTGCCCACTCACTTAACCTGCCTATATTCCCTGCAGATTCTATGTCATACTTACCATTTATCTTGCACCTAGTTTTGTGCCTCCTGCAAAATTAATTCTAGTTCATTCACTTGCCTCATCTGAATCATTAAAATATGTTATAAAAGATGATGTCCCTGACACTGATTTATGTGCCACTCCACTAGTAACAGGTTTCCATCCTAAAAATGCTTTCCTATCTGAACTCTCTGTCAACAGTTAGTTAGCCAATCCTCCATCCATGCTCAAATGCTGCCAACAACGCAATGGTCTGTCCTCTTATTAAGTAGCCCAATGTATGGCACCTTATCATGCATCTTCTGTAAATTGAAATGCATTACATCCACCGGTCCTCTTTTATATATCCTGCTTGTTACCTCCTCAAAGAATTCTTATAAATTTGTCAGGCATCATTCACTATTCATGAAGATTTTAAAACTATAATTAGATGCACCAATGAAAGCAATAAATTACTTTCTCTGTGCAATGTAGTGAAATTGTAACATGTCAAAATTAGATGAGATGTAAACCGATTTGTATTAAAGACATAAACCACTCCAAGTGATGGAATAGCCATTACTAATGAATGATGTTGTCACAAGCAAATATTCCACATTATTGATCTTGGATTAGTTAAGGTTGTCCAAACTTGTTATGTGACCATCCCGACCAATCAGAGTGGAGTTGGACATGATATAAATGCACAAAATCATGGATTGCTGGACAAGCCATTAGTTGACATTGAGATGTCCCTGTGAATGCACATTCAAAACCTGTGAGTGTGGCACTTTTAGCTTTTATAGCATTGTCAATTGAAGACAAGGTTAAATTGATAAAGCAGCTCAAAAACCCTGGCATCATGCACAATTGCTAACCATTTCCACTAATGTTGAATTCAAACAGGACTACGAGACTGAGGTGGAACAGTGTGAGGCCAACAGACCCTATGAGAAAGCAATTTTTGCTTTGTTACAGGAGGCTGGCATGGAAATTCCAGCAGAGAAATCATGGCAAATTATGCCCTGATGGCCAATACTCTGCGATATACAATGGAGCTGACAGATGACGCCATCATAAACAAAATATGTTCTTCAAATGAGGAACCAGAGGAGACTGATGACTCTGAAAGGTTTGATGAATATTATTTCTTGCCTTCCTGCTTCTCTGGTCAATGCTTTAAAGACTGTAGAAATGAACCAAGATTTCACCAGTTACTTGATAACACTGAAAACATATTTGACTACAATATCAATTTGATGGGTGTTATGGTGCACGTCCAAAAACAGCACACAAAGCGGGAAAAAGTTTTACAACTTTTCTTGGGCCAACTCCCAGCCTTATCAATGCATTGTCCCAACTTTTGACAAGGTCAGATCATTGCAAAGTGTGAACAAATTGATTAAAGCCTTTCTCATGCATCTACTGCGTAATATAAATTGAATGCTGTTCCCTGGGCATTCGAAGTCATAAATCACGCCAGGTTATATTCCAACAGGGTTTATTTGGAATCACAGAAGCTTTCGGAGTGCAGCCCCTTTGTCAGGTGCAGTGAGGTCCAGTCCAACATCGGTAGCTCCACCTCCAACTCCTGGTATTCAATTCATCAAGGTTTTACTGTAATTTCAAAATCATCAGGATACTTTATCACTTAAATTTCAGTTAGCACACAATTTTCAAAAATTAAGAAAAATGATGATTCAAAATACACAACTGCTGTCTCAATGTGAGAGATAATGGGAACTGCAGATGCTGGAGAATTCCAAGATAATAAAATGTGAGGCTGGATGAACACAGCAGGCCAAGCAGCATCTCAGGAGCACAATGTGATTGTGTACAACCTCCTAATTATCTTTTATTGTCTAACTGATACTGGAAGAAATGCACCAATTCAGATGTACTTCCCAAGATATTTGAAAGGAACAGTCATATTATAGAACATGCAGCAGTACAGTACAGGCCCTTTGACCCGCGATGTTGCGCCGAACTTTCACACTAAACCTCCAACCCCACCATATACTATCATCTATTTGCCTATCTAATAGCCACTTAAATGCTCCTAATGAGGTCGACTCCACTACCCTCTCCGGCAATGCATTCCGCACCCCTACCACACTCTGAATAAAGAACCTCCCTCTGACGTCTCCCCTCTATCTACCTCCACTCACCTTAAAACTTTGCCCCCTCATAATAGCTACGTCCACTGTAGGAAAAAGTCTCTGGCTGTCCACTCTGTCTATACTTCTGGTCATTTAGTACATCTCTATCAAGTCACCTCTCATCCTTTATCATTCTGAAGAGAAAAGCCCTCGCTCTCTCAACCTTTCCTTGTAAGACCTTCCCTCCATTCCAGGCAACATCGTGGTAAACCTCCTCTGCACCTTTTCAAATGCTTCCATACCTTTCCTGTAATGAGGTGACCTGAGCTGGCCAAAATACTTCAGATGTGGCTAAACCAGGCTTTTGTATAGCTGGAGCATAACTTCACGGCCCTTGAATTAATCCTTCTATTAATGAAAGCTAACACATCATATACCTTCTTAACAACTCTCTCCATCTGAGTGGCAGCTTTCAGGGAACTGTGGACATGAATCCCAAGATCCCTCTGTTCCTCCACACTGCCAAGAATCTTTCCGTTAACCCTATATTCTGCTTTCAAGTTTGTCCTTCCAAAATGAATCACCTTACACTTTTCAGGGTTAAACTCCATCTGCCACTTCTCAGCCCAGCACTGCATCCTATCAATGTTCCTTTGTAACCTAGAACAGCCCTCTGCACTATCCACAACTTGACCCACCTTCGTATCTTCCTCGGACTTACTA
Organism: Stegostoma tigrinum; assembly: GCF_030684315.1. Taxonomy (NCBI): domain Eukaryota; kingdom Metazoa; phylum Chordata; class Chondrichthyes; order Orectolobiformes; family Stegostomatidae; genus Stegostoma; species Stegostoma tigrinum. Next base: position 84,950,838 of record NC_081356.1, read on the forward strand.
ATCCATGCTTCCATTCCAATATCCAAATCAGATTTTAAAAAATCACAAACAGAAGAGCATCCAGAAGAGATCCTTGTGGTACTTTGCTTGTAACTGAGCACCATGTTGAATATTTTCCAAACACTACCACCCTTTGTCTTCAAAGGGTCAGCCAATTCTGAATTCAATCTGCCACATTTCCCCCTATCCCAAGCCTCCTTACCTTCTGCATGAGCCTACCATGGGGAACCTTATCAAATGCCTTACTTAAGTCCATGTTTACTACATCCACTGCTCTACCTTCATCCACCATATATTGAATAACTTGAGGGGAAGAAGGTCCAATAATAATTTTAGCACCCTTCTAACATTTGTAGGATCTTACAAAATGAAGACATTAAAAGAACACTGAATGACAGAACTGATATAGTGCACAAGGAGGCCATTTTGCATGTTGGCCTGCATCAATTCTTTCATTTTAACTTAATGTGAATTTCCTGCCTTTTCTCTGTAATGCCGCATATTGGTCTGAACCTTACTTTCTTTTGCTAAATATCATTTTCATTGAGCTTCTTAGAGGGTTGCTTGTTGTGAGGCTGAGTGGGATCTCTCACCATATCTCACTAAACTCTCCTCATTAACCACAAGCCTTGACACTATACTGTTGCTCTTGCCCGATTCTAGCTCTATGGTACTATTTGCTGTATCAGGAAGAACTCACCATTCACCAGACATCCACTGAAAGACCAGCACCCATGCTCCTCTCACCAAACTTAAAAGGTATTAGGCATTCCAAAATTGCTCTGCTTGATGGCAGACAGTTATACAGAACATGTCAGAGAAAGGGTAAAAGGCACTACGATTCTTTGACAAGGAGCTGGAGGTGCTTTTTCATAGAATTTCATAGAATCCCTACAGTGTGGAAACAGGCCCTTCAGCCCAACTAGTCCACACCAACCCTCAAATATCCCACCCAGACACATCCCCCAAAACCCTACTAATCTACACATCCCTGAACCCTACAGGAAATTTAGCACTGCCAATCCACTTAACCTGCGCATCTTTGAACTATGGGTGGAAATTGGAAAGAGGAGACCCACACAGACAAGGGGAGAATGTGCAAACCCCTCACAGCTAGTTGCCTGAGAGTGGAATTGAACCTGGGACCCTGGTGCTGTGAGGCAGCAGTGCTAACCACTGAGCCACCATGCAGGGGAGAGGAGTCCTTTCCTAGGAGGACCAGCAGACATACCAGTACACCCTACAGCCTGATTGGAGCTGTCACTAGAATGAGGGCAGTCTCCCAGGACTGGAGGAATAGCCAGCAGTGCCACAAGAAGGTCAATGACCTTTTCTGCTCTCCAGAGTAAGTGCCACAATCTGCTTTCTGCTTCTACACTCACTCTATCTCTACTACTGCATCACCTCTTACTCATATTTAACTCCACCATTTTCCTTATTACCTGTCACACCGCACTGACTCTTGTCACCCCACAAACTCCCACAACACTAACCTTATAAGGCATCTGCATTGCAGACTTACTCTCTCTGAACACCTCACCACTTTTTGACAACTTGTGCCTTTCATCTCACTCAATTGCTCCCTTTCTCTCATTTCAGGAGAAGACGCTTTACAAAAGGGCAGAAATGGCTCAGATGGATGGAAGGTTGACTGACATCTATGTCCTCACTCACCAAGATGAGAAAATGCTGGCACTTGCAGGAGAAGATGGGGTCGGCTCCTGTGGGTAATGAACAACCATATTCTACTAACCAAGTAAATCCCGTTCTTCATTCCAGCGTAACTCTCATATTAACTCCAGCGTCAGTATCATTCATTGCACACAACGTTTAACCAATGGGTCCGACTCCTTCTCTCCTCTGTGTCTTGCAGATGCAAGTGGAATGTCCACCTCCTTGGAGCAGACACAGGCTGTTCTATCAGAAGCTGCCTCCTCAAGCAAGTGAATTCTGAGGCTCAGATGAGGTATCAGCAAGGCTGCCTCTGCACATTACATCAGTTCAGGTATTGACACTCAATGGAAACTTCACACTAAAAGGTTTGGGATCACAATCTGGTGAGTGCCTCATTGGAACAGCTCCACAGCTGGCTGAGACAGATATTCCTCAGGGCCTGGCACTCAGGAGACAGTCAGGAATCTGGCACCTGCTCAGGTCTGGGCAGGAGAAGACCCTGTGTTGTCAGCAATCAGAGATTTAGTCCAGATGCACAAGATGGAGCAAGAGTGGCTGACAAGTACATGGGAGGCAATGGCCCTCATCTTCCAGAAGGGGACATAGCGGCCTCAAGTGCTGATTTCCTGGCTGCCTCTGTGAATAGGTTGGTGGCTGTCATGCAAAGTCATTTCTAAGACCCTCAGTGTCTGCTGGGAAAATGCATACACCAGCATGCCAAGCCCCAAGCCATTGTTTCTCATAACCACTGGCATGACAGCAGGAGACCTGGCAAGCACTTCTAGACACCTTCACAAGATTGCAGAGTAGTGCTAGGAGACAGCAGCCACAGAAGGAACTGCACATAGGCCCCTCAGAAGTCTCCTCTCTGAACCCTCCAGAGGTGGCCGGGTCCTCCAACTTCACCGCACTTAGCCACGCCCCCAATCGTTGAAAGTTCAAGCCAAGAAGGGAATGTTTGCCTTTGACAAGAAAACCCTCAGCACGTCCAGACCATCTAAGCTAAACAGCCTTGTGTTTGCCTAAACAAATCTCCAAGGCCACTGGGCTCCCCTGCCCTGCAGGCTCCCTCCATCTCAGCTGCAGAATCCTGGACAACATCAAGACTTTGTAGGAGAGAAGGAATGAATAAAATAGCTTCAGAGGGCACATTGGCAGCACGGATGTCAATGCACTGTATGAAAATGTATTGCGTATTCATAAATATTCTTGATTTTGCAACACACTTGTTTCTTTGAGTGTTTAGCATGCTGGCTCTGTGTTTTGAATTACTGAATCACAGCATCAGGCTCAATTCTAGCTGTGGGTGATCATCTGTGTGGAGTTTTCATGGGTTTTCTTTGGGTGGTCCAGTTTCCTACAATAGATCTGCAGATTGGAGCAATTTAGCATGGTCAATCCACATATAGTGTCCAGGAATATGTAGGCTAGGTGGATTAACCATGGGAAATGTGGGGTTATGGAGGTATGGTAGGGGGCTGGGTTTGGATGGGATTCTCTTTGGAAGGTCAATGCAGAATTTACCCTTGTAGCCCTGAAATTAAATGTGCCAGCATGATGCCTGATTTCGCCCCATACAGGAGGTACCATGAATTAAGCTTCACATTAACAGCCTGCTATGGCATGTAGTGGCATGATGAACAACACGTATATAGGATAATGGGATCTCCTTGCACCATTGACAATTATGGTCAAACACTATTAGTCTTAACCTGGTTTCAGTGTGCAACCATGACAGTGTGAATGACATAGTCAATGATGTACAGGGCAGGGGTGTATACAGCACACAGGGAAGTGTAGAGCACACAGGGAGCCAATGCATTTGAATCACCAAGGATTAAAGGGCCTGCAAGTCTGTGCCATGCACAGAAAATGGATCTGAGTGTCATGTTCTTGCCCCTAAATGCTCTCACATTGGCGGATATAGCAACCGCCTCCCTCACAAGTCAATGCACTTACACTTCCCTCTTCCCATTGTATCATTTTGATTTTCAGTATTATGGAAGATAGTAGCAAATGTAGTTTGTGCAGTGATTTCCAGCAACCTCTCTACTTATTGATGATGCCCCAAGATTTCCTTCTTGATAAGCCCTTCCCGTGAGACCCATTGGCTTCACACCTCCTCAGATCGCCACCCAACCCATCTACATGAGCCTTCAACTTCCCACCTTTTCAGTCCCAGCCCCTGTCATAGGTGACCATACCAGGTGTATTCAATACAGTTCTCCCCTTGAAGCCAGGGTACTACTGATGGTGGAAGAATGCATTCCCATATCACCCCATTCGCATCCATACTTTACCATACCCCCTTACAGATACAGTTGCCTCCCTTCAGAATCATCATCACCTAAACTGCAGCTACAAATCCCTACAGATAGGTACGCCCCTGCCACCACCCACCTCCTCCCATCACCTTACCCCTGGTTTCTCTGGACTATCCCAATGTACCCTATGAGTGACCCAAACAAAGTTGCTGGAAAAGCTCAGCAGGTCTGGCAGCATCTGTGAAGGAGAAAACAGAGTTAATGGTGACCCTTCCTCAGAACTGACAATTGTGAAGGGAGGCATCTGTATCTGTAAGGGGGTATGGTAAAGTATGGATGTTAATGGGGTAATATGGGAATGCGTTCTTCCATGATCAATAGCACCCTGGCTTCAAGGGGAGAACTGTATTGCATACCCTATGAGTGACCTGACAGGACTGCTCTGGATGAGAAGTGCCCAGGGCCCTGACTGGTGGCTATACAGCTCCCTGACTGCAGTAGCTCTACCCCTGAACTGGCAGCTATGGATCCCCTTGACTGACCGTGACCCATTATGTGGACAGCAGAGGTAAAACCACCTGGTTGAGAACACCATGACTGGGCATCTGATCATGGTCAATCCTCTGGGCTGGTATTAAAGGCTAACCTTGACTTACTGTGCCTCCACTGACAACTCCCCAATGACCTCGAGACATGGCTGCTGGCTTGCTACACATGCAGTGAGTTCGCTGTACTGCATGCAGGTATGGGATTGATACAGCATACTGCAAAATATATGCACTCTTGATGAGGGCTGATGACCAGCAAGGCAAAGCTGCCTAGTTGTGTGCCTGCACTAATAGGCTTGACATGTCAATGCAAGGTAGGATTTGGTGAGGAAAGGCAAGGCAGGAATGCAGTCAGCAGCCAGGTGGTTGCTAAGTCTTAATAGAGCAAGCAGCAAAGAGCTCTGAGATGGTGCCATTTCCAATGTATAGCTTGGGTCCCTGTCGCTGCATGCAAGGTGTTCTTGTGACAGTTGTTTCGATACTAATTGTAGCATGGCATTTGTCTTTGAGCTGGATTACTTTTCATGCTTTCAGATGTGGATTTCTCCATTCGAGGATTGCCTTGTACATTTAGATGGATTTGCTTGATCTCTTTCTGATCGCTTAGCTCATTGCTGTGTTATATTTCCTAATTCTTTAGGAAGTGGCTGAGTCCTTCACTTGTGAATTGAGGGTCAGTACATTGTCTTGCATGCTGTAATTAATGAGGTGTGATTTCAACATACCTACATTGTCATTAACGGTCATTGACGTCAGTTTGTAAAACTCCCTGATGTTAGAATTATAGCAGACAGTGACACGATAGTCACCTCTTGTGAGAATGAATAGATCGATTTCAACCTTCATCCATGGCCTATTTAGGATGCCATGCAACATAATCAATTCTTTAGCTTGCTGTGCTTGGTGTTTTTTACAAGCTGTCCTCTGGCTAATGTGGTCCTTAATCTCATTGCTCACTTTTGACCAGTGGAGCACTTCTTTTGCCTTTCTCAACCTAGACTCAAGTCAGCTTTGGTTTGCATGGATGCACTTCAGTTTTTCTTTTCACATCCTCTTGAGAATAATGAATCTATTTTCTTCACACGATGCTCATCTATTACTTCATTTCTGTACGTTGAAAACTCTCATAGAGTGACCGTTTGTGTTCCTGATATTTTCAGGGAATCCTTTCATCACTACAGCACTTGGAGAGTTGTATCTTGTTGTTGAGTAGTTTATTTGATTTGAGCAATATCCTAATTTTTTACATTCAATGCCTCTGGTGTATTGATGACTTCGAAAGCATGTTGAGCTCTTATTCCTCATTGAATCTGGAAGAGTTTGCACTTTTAGTGTCCTTCACTTTCTTTATGTTCTGCCTCAACAGCAGTTTGACTAAGTACATCTGTTTCCTTTGCTTGTAATTCGCATGCAGATGATAGGTTTGCAAATGAAGTGACATTTTTGGAGAAGATAATGCTTTGAGGATGGTGCTTTAAAGTGGCTTTCAAGTTGCCACATTCCATCACCATTTTGTCTCTCAAAAACAAGTATTGATTAAATTTTCACAAGGAAAAACTATAACAAGACAGCCTTTCACTTAAGATTATAAAATGTGAGGCTGGATGAACACAGCAGGCCCAGCAGCATCTCAGGAGCACAAAAGCTGACGTTTCGGGCCTGGACCCTTCATCAGAGAGGGGGGGATAGGAAAACTTTAGCAAATGATCACAAAGTTTCTTCATGGGATAGTGAAATCTCTTCAAAATGTTGCTGAGAACCTTTGGGTACTCACAGTGCATACTGTCAGTTTTCAAGCAGGCCAAGCAAGACGCTGCTTGGCCTGGTGTGTTTATCCAGCTCCACACTTTGTTATCTCGGATTTTCCAGCATCTGCAGTTCCCATTATCTCTGATTCAGTTTTCCAGGTTTTGTCACTGCTACCAAGCTACTTCACCCAGTCTGCAGGAACTGTCATTTGATCACTCCCTGCTTTTCCAGCTCTTCTATTTTGTCTTTCAGGCTGAACTTGAGGGTAGCCTGAACTAATCTTGGCAGATGCTGAGATGGTTTCTCATTTTCATTCACTTCACCAGCAAGACATCTAACAGGTATCAAGACATCTTTGTAACCTTCCAGGATATGTATGGCAGTCATAGCCTGTGAAATTCTTTAGATTAACTTCAGCTGTGATGAGTGTACTTTACTTAACAGCTACTTTCTGGATCTCCAGATCTTCACTCTTCCTATTGCACTTGTCTCTCCATTTGTTTGTCTGCTTGGCATGAATACCATTCCATCGTACAGCCTCATCCTACCTTTTGCAAGTTTATGACCCACCACTTTTAAAAATTTACTCATAGGATGTGGGCGTCCCTGGCTAGGCCAGCATTTATTGCCCAGAGGGAAGTTAACAGTCAACAACATTGCTGTCATATGGAGGTCCAACCAGGTAGGGATTGCAGATTTCCTTTCCTAAATGGTCTGAGTACAGGAACAAGGATGTCTTACTGCAGCTGGAACTACATTGAAACTATGCTAGAAGCATTGTGTGCCATTTTGGTCTCCTTACCAAAGAAAAGATTTACTTGCTACGGAGAGAGGTCAGCAAATATTCACCGATAATAAAATGTGAGGCTGGATGAACACAGCAGGCCAAGCAGCATCTCAGGAGCACAAAAGCTGACGTTTCGGGCCTAGACCCTTCATCAGAGAGGGGGATGGGGGGAGGGAACTGGAATAAATAGGGAGAGAGGGGGAGGCGGACCGAAGATGGAGAGTAAAGAAGATAGGTGGAGATTACAAGAGAGTTGCAATGGGAGAGAGATTCCCTGAGGTTGGTCCGGAGGAAGTTACCCTCCTCCCTCCGGACCAACCTCAGGGAATCTCTCTCCCATTGCAACTCTCTTGTAATCTCCACCTATCTTCTTTACTCTCCATCTTCGGTCCGCCTCCCCCTCTCTCCCTATTTATTCCAGTTCCCTCCCCCCATCTCCCACTCTGATGAAGGGTCTAGGCCCGAAACGTCAGCTTTTGTGCTCCTGAGATGCTGCTTGGCCTGCTGTGTTCATCCAGCCTCACATTTTATTATCTTGGAATCTCCAGCATCTGCAGTTCCCATTATCGCAAATATTCACCAGCTGGTTCCTTGGGGTGGCAAACTTAAAGTATGAGGTGCCATATGGTACACTGGGCCTGAATTCTCTGGAGTTCAGAAAGGAGTGAGGGGATTTCCTGAGAAGTATAAACTTCTGACAGAGCTGAATAGATTGGATGCAGAGATGATGCTTCTCCAGCCAGGACCTATAGAACAAGGCATCACCATTGCAAGATAATTGGTGGGCCATTTTGGATTGAGGTGTGGAGAAATGCCTTCACTCTGAGGATGGTGAAAATGTGTGATTCTGTCTGTTAGAACACTGTGGAGGCGAAATCATTGAATATAGCTAAGACAGAAATGAATTTCTAGAGGCTACAGGTGTGAACTCAGACAGAAGATGAGAAATGACTATTAAATTTCCATTACGGCTATCACCCTTCCAACGTTTGGTTCTGACTAGCTGCCACTAACTAGATTTTAGTGCCTGCTTGGTATCACCCTAATGTAGCCTCTTGGGTGAAACACCAATGCCAGTATAATATGGTTTGAATGCTGTTCTGTGTGTTAGCTCATGTAACACATGTGAAATTGGTTTCTTGTTGGAACAAGATGCCTAGATGTTTATTAACAACTACTTACATTTCTAACAGTACCACAGTGTGAACTATTGTCTCACAAGGCTGATGGTTGCCAATTACAAAGAGCTTGAAGGTAATAGATAGCATTTTTCCAGAAGTTAATTGAATGAATATTGCTTTGACTTTACTGAGGATTTCATGGAAGGAAAAGCTACTTTGTAATTTTTTAAAATGTCTGGAATTCTGCAGTGAAAGTTTGTATGCCTGGTGTAATCTTGAAAATTTCTAGAATTGGTTCTGCGGCTAAATTAGGCCTTGCTTCATGAATTTCATGCTATATGGTTGAGCTTTACAAGTATTGCAGTGGACATTACTTTTGCAAATCATTTTAGTCACTGAGCCTTTTCAGACTACCTTTGGTTATTTAACCGAGTTCTGGACTTTCATTACTAATTTATGTTCTTATCGCTATTCCCCATCTGTCTCATGTTGGTGTCAATTTAGGCTAAGAATGCAAGTTTCCTTCTGGATTTAATTTTGTGGCATTGTCATCATCAGCTCACTATGGTAATTTTATTTATCTATAATATAAACATGAGAAGGATGACTGAGACAGTAGTTATGAATAATGGCAGCCAGCTTTTGACTATTTTCTTAACATATTATTTCTGGAAACTTTATGCATGTGGTTGTATGAATTGCTGCCTTCATGCTTGAGAAATGGCAATGACTGCTACCACCAGCTCCCGAAAAACATAAATGCCTCTAATTTGAATTATTATCCCTAAAAGGCCTTGCAATATTAAAATTTTCTGTGTTCATCAATTCCATTACATGAAATCAAAAGATAAAATACATTGCTAGCTCCAAGACTATCCAGTGGGGTTTCTTGAAGAAATGAACTTCTCTTTTTTTATATTCTAATTGGTGCACAATGTATAACTTAGAATATTCTTTATTACAGAACAGCTTGCCAATGATTGTGTCCTGCTAATTATTTGCTCAAGAAAGCTTTTGATCATCCTATTTTCAAAACAGTCTGCAGAATTACTACAGATATATTTATTCCGTCTGACGAAATGTAGACTAATACTAAATCATCTCCTCTGGCTGCAAATATCCATGGTATTTATTTAAATATCGGTAAAAGAGAAAGTGAGTTTCTTCAGAAGTGTGCGTTAAAATTAGAGCTTAGTCTGGACTCAGGTAAATGTTGAATTACATTCATCTGAAAATGATACTGAAATGCATCACTACTTTAATACAAATTCAATTTGATACCATTCCTGAGTTATTATTTACAATTTCAATCTGACTTACTTCTTCCAGAGAGAATAAAGAATAAGCACCCGGTTTCTGTGGAAGGTAATTCCATGGGAACAAAATTAAATGAAGCAAATTGTCTGCTTTCCGATTACAGCAAATGAACTCAGACAGCAATTAGAAATATATTCTCTTAAAAAAAAGTTATGAAATCTTTCAATCTGGATGTAGTTTCTTTAAAGGTTTATTGTAATAACCTTAATTGATTAGCCTCCCATGCTTTGGAGTGTGCATTGGTAATGACAGGGAGAGCTTGACAGTAAACTGTAAATGCGCAGCCTTTGACTTCTTTTGTGAAGCTGTGTGCAAGAATGCCCTGTCCAATGCTCTCTGCAACCACTGATGTCACCTGAGAGCACAGAATTGGCCATTACGTTTTCATCTAAATTGAATGTCTCAATCAGTAAACTGGTACGCAAGGCTAGTAAAAAGTGACAATAGGCCTCTTACCCACCACTACTGGGAGACAATTCCATAAAAATGAAAGCAAATGTGGGTAAATGGAATGGATGTAGAGATTGATGATGATCTAACTGAAAGAAAAAAACATTCTTGAATTCTGAATATGCTACTTGTTTATATGTTTCCATGTGCAAAATATGCTATTCAGTTCACAAAGCACGATAGACACAGGCAACCATTCACATTTTACTGACTATAGTAATGTTGTTTGTCACTTATCTCACTTTTTATATCAGTGGTATCCTTGAGATAACACAGTGAACATCTCAGAATTCACAAGAACCCAAGGGATAGGAGGAGCAGGAGTAGATCATATGGTTCTTCGAATGAACTCCAGCAGTTTGATGCCATTTGATCTGCAGCAAGTAAATTAAGGAAAACCTATTTTTCAGGGGTACCTACAGATTTACATTTCTGAAGTAACTAGCATCGACTGAAACAGAGGCAACAAAGACTTATCAAACCTCATGGTTTCTCCAACATATAAGCATTAGAGTTTATAAAATCATGAGGGGTGTGGAGTGGGTGAGTAGTCAAAGCTCTTTTCCTCAGGGTAGTGGTGTCCAAAATTAGAGGGCATTGGTTTAAGGAGAGAGGGGAAAGGTTTAAAAGGGACCTAGAGGACAACTTTTTCATTCAGAGGGTGTTGTGTGTGTGCAATAAGCTGCTAAAGGAAGTGTTGGAGGCTGCTACAATTGCAACATATAAAAAACATCTGTACAGGTATATGAATAGGAAAGGTTTAGAGGGATATGGGCCAAATGCTGGAAAATGGGACTAGATTAATGTGGAATATCTGATCGTCATGAATGAGTTGGACAAAAGGGTCTGTTTCCGTGCTGTACATCTCTATGACTCTATGACTGTATGACTTAGTAGCCTGCATCCAACTAATTTATGATGATTGAATGACAGGGTAAAGGAATGTTAATTGAGGAGATTGGATCAACTTGAAAACAAACAGAAGTAAATTAGATGAACGCTCTTTCCCAGCTGTATCTACGACAGCTGTTGGGCTTCTCAACATCTGCTTTGCAAAACAATCATAAATAATAAAGAAGCCATTGCTAACTTAGCATAAAGCACCAAAGCTGTATCAAATTTGACTTATTATGCAGATTTTGTAGTTACATACAGTCTATCATGACCAGAATGTTGGGATATTGTACAACAAATCCCTTGCATTGTTTCTGGTTTATGTTGGATTGTTTGGATAAACTGGATGAATATCAAAAGGTACAAATGTTAAAGGTCGCAAAATTCAATAAAGTAGCACCTGTAGTTTCAACACTATAGACGCTGTTTCAGGTTCAAAATGGCAGCCCATGTGTACACACAGTATTGGAGCTTGGCCTTCTGGATATTATTTTAGGAAAGGTGGTGGCCATAAAATGATAAGGCATGGGAGCAGATGGAAGCCAGTTGGCCCATTGAGTTCTCTCAGTCATTCAATCATGAATGCTCTGATAATCCACAATTCAACTTTCCTGCCTTATCTCCATAAGCCCCAATTGTTTGATTAAAAAATTGTCCATCTCAGCCTTGAATATATGTAATGACTGTAGCTTCTAGAACCGTCTGCAGTATTCTACAGATTCACTACACTCTGAGAGAAAAAAAAATCCTGCACATTTCTATCTGAAGTGGGTGAACCCATACTGTGAGGCCATGCTCTCTGGCCTTTCACAATGTGAAAGAATCTCCAGGAATTAATCCGTGATGGTATGGTTGCTAAGTGTTTTGTTCAATCTATGCCATTAAAAGTCACTCATGATTACTCTGTCATCTTCATTCCATGCATCTCCAATCTCCTATTTAATGCTATCCCTTATCTCTAGATTGGAGCCTGTAGACAATTCCTACTGATGTTTTCCACCCTTTAGTGCTCTTGAGCTCTACTCAGACTAACTTTACATCCAGATTCCCTACACTGATATCCTTTCTCCTAATTCACTGGTTTCATCTTTGATGAACAATGCCAACACACCTCCTTTTCTGTGTTGCCTGTCCTTCTGAAATACTCTTGTATGTTCAGTTCCCAGCTTGAGTCACCGCCAGCCATAGTTCCTATATCGCAATCATATTGTACAACTGTTTGCAATGATAATTCACCTACCTGATTGCAAATGCTCCGAGTTTAAACTTACCCTATAATATAAATGGGCAAGTTATTGTATGTCAACTTTATCTAATAATTGCCAACATTTTCTTTACTTTATTACTTCCAGCTATCATTCTGTAATAAACAAACCTTTGGTTTGATAAAACCTAAAAATTTGCTGCTGTTTGTTTTTAAATCAGATACTTAAACAATTTAAAAGATGCCTAGATTAGCCATATTCACAAAACAGATGTGCTAATGACAAATGTTATATTCTGTGAGAGGTGTAGCCTAAAAGATAAGAAGCTAGAAATTCCTTCAACAATGAAGATGACACCCAACACCAGAAAATGTAGGGATAGCAAGAACTGCAGATGTTGGAATCAGAGATAACAAGGCGTAGAGCTGGATGAACACAACAGGTCAGGCAGCATCAGAAGAGCAGGAGAGTTAATGCTTTGGGTCGGGAGCATTCTTCAGAAAATGTGTTGCTTTGCATGAGGGTCCTTCTACTGCAAAATTACTCCAAAATGTGCCTGTTTTTGATTCAAAGCACACCCCAGTGACTTGAGCAGAAAATATCTGAAATAGAGGTTTTGATTTTGATGGCCAATATTTATCAGCTTTTAGTCCTTGCAAGAGATCTGAAATTAGAATATGGGTATTTGAGTTTAATGAAAGTATGGAAACTACTGAAGATACATGGGTTACTCAATCTTCTCAGAATGTATAATTGTGGCTGTGTTTGGGATTTGGACTGCATTTCACATCCATCATGCAGTTACTGAGTTGCCATTGGACCCTCTATCTCTTTAGGAGATGTAAACATGTCTCAAAGAACTGCTGGCTAATCGGACAAACAGTGGCTCTTCAGACCAAGTGCAGCCAAAGATCACAGCTGGAATTGCACCTTTGCAGCATGCTGCGTGGGGTCAGAGATTGCTGTGTATCATAAAAGACAGGAAGGGATTTTTTTTTGGTTTGAGAGGATGGGAAGGTGGTGTATTGCTGCAGGAGAGATATTTGTGTTCTTGATCAGGAAAGTTCCCTTTCCAATCCCACCTGGTTACTCCGGTTACCTGATTGTCTTGCCATGCAGTGGAAGGTGACGCCCTTGTAAAATGTCTGTAACAGCAGCATGTTGCCCTTAGTTGGCTTTTACGTAGCACAATTAACTTCTGGCCTGCAGCAACAACTACCACCTTTCTTGCTGCTGGTAAAATGTCACAAGGGTGAGAAAGTGACAGGCAGTCCCTCCTTCCACTATTTTCTCTGCCTTCTCTCCCCAGTGTGCTAGCTGCATAAAAATTAACTCTTAGGTCCCATCGCATCTCAATAGTATTGCTGTAACAGGCACATCACATGCTTTTCTAAAACCTAAGCATGATTAGCACCTGCGAAGGCTCTTTAACTGCAGATGACATATGTTAGAGGCTTGGAGCCTCTTCAGAAAGACTGGTACAACCTCATGAATTCTTTATGATTAGGTAGAAAGATGTAGAAAGCGTGAAAGTATAGTATCAAGTTGAAAGATAAAATAAAAGAAAGAAAAAGAACAGAAAGTGCAAGAGAGACTAAGCAGATCTGGCAACTTCAATCAAGGCAGAAACAGAGTTTTGAGTCTGATCTGAATCTTTTTCAGAACTTTTCTCGTTGAAGCTTCATATTAGTGTGGAAGCAGGTCATTTGGCTCATCGCGTTCAAGCCAACCTTCTAAAGAGCATCCTACCAAGAGCCACTCCCCTCCCTATAGCCCTGCATTTCCTATGGCTAATCCACATAGTCTGTACATTCTTGGACACAATAGAGCAATTTACCATGGCCCATCCACCTAACCCGTTCTTCTATGGACTCTTAGGAAACCAGAACACCCAGAGGAATGCAACACATGGAGAACATATAAATCCAACATTGACAGACACCTGAGGCTGGAATTGAACTCAGGTCCCTGGCACTGTGAACAGCAGTGCTAACTATTGAGCTTCTGTGCTGCCATGCTGCCCCTTAAGAAGATAACAAATGAGTTGGAATGGGGAACCAGAAATTGTGTGAGGCAGAATAAGGTGGTGCTAATGGAGAGAGAAGTTGAGAGCATACATGACACTGAGTGTGGGTCTCAGAATGCAACGGGAATAGTTGTCTCAGAGACTCCTGTGAACCCGGTTGGGTTTGAAGAGTGGAACATTATTTGGGGTAAGGTGGAGCCAGAGACAGTCACTGTGGAAGGAGATATGGCTGTGAAAGCAGGTTTTAGCAAACGCTTTATCAGAAAACCAGGAAGGAGACAGAAAATACTGAATGTGAGAAAATTGAAAGATTAAAGCCGAAATTCTGTCAGAGAGAACATAGAAGAGTACAGCACAGTACAGGCCCTTCGGCCCAGGATGTTGAATCGATAAATTATCCTACTCTAAGATCAAACTACCCTGCATACTTTACACTTTACTATCATGCCTATCCAAGAGTCACTTAAATGTTCCAAATGTATCTGACTCCATTACTACTGCCAGCAAGCATTCCATACACCTACCACTCTCTGTGTAAAGAACCTACCACTGGCATCTCCCCTATACCTTCATCCAATCCCGCTGCATAACAGTCATTTCCTCCTAGGGAGAAAATCTCTGGCTGTCCACTCTATCTATGCCTTTCATTATCTTGTACACCTCTATCAAGTCACCTCTCATCCTTATTTCAGAGATAATAGGAACTGCAGATGCTGGAGAATCCGAGATAACAAGGTGTAGAGCTGAATGAACACAGCAGGCCACCTCCTAAGATGCTGCTTGGCCTGCTGTGTTCAACCAGCTCTTCACCTTGTTATCTCACCTCTCATCCTTCTTTGCTCCAATGAGAAAAGCCCTAGCTCCCTCAACCTTTCCTCATAAGACCTGCCCTCCATTCCAGGCAGCTTCCTGGTAAATCTCCTCTGCATCCTCTCTAAAACTTCCACATCCTTCCTATAATGAGGTAACCAGAACTGAACACAATATTCCAAGTGTGATCTAGCCAGGGTTTTGCAGAGCTGCAGCAAAACCTCGTGGCTCTTGAACTCAATTCCCCTGCCAATGAAAGCCAGCTGACAATATGCCTTCTTAATAGCCCGATCAATTGGATAGCAACTTTGAGGCATCTATGGACGTTCACGCCAAGATCCCTCTGTTCCTCCACACTGCCAAGAATCCTGCCATTAACCCTGTATTCTGCATTCAAATTCGATCTTCCAAAATGAATCACTTCACACTCTTCTGGCTTGAACTCCATCTGCCACTTCTTTGCCCAGCTCTGCAGCCTGTCAATGTCCCTTTGCAACCTACAACAGCCCTCTACACTATCTACACTCCACGAACTTTCACATCATTGGCAAAGTTACTAAACCAGCCTTCTACTTCCTCATCCAAGTCATTTATAAAGATCACAAACAGCAGATGTCCCAGAACAGATCCCTGCGGAACACCACTGGTCGCTGAGTTCCAGGCTGAAAACTTTCTATCCACTACCACTCTCTGTCTTGTATTGAACAGCCAATTCTGTATCCAGACACCCGAACTTCCCTTAATCCTATGCCTCCTTACTTTCTGAATGACCCTACCATGGGGAACCTTATCAAATGCCTTGCTAAAATCCATACACACCACACCCACTGCTCTACCTTCATCAAAGCATTTTGTCACATCCTCAAACAATTCAATAAGGCTTGTGAGGCATGACCTGCCCCTCACAAAGCCATGCTGACTATTTCTAACCAAACTGTCCTTTTCCAAATAAACCTAAATACTATCTCCCAGAATCCTCTCCAATAATTTGCTCACCACACATGTAAGACTGACTGGTCAATAAGTCCCAGGATTATCCCTATTCCTTTTCTTGAACAATGGAATAACATTTGCCACCCTCCTATCATCTGGCACTACTCCAGTGGACAGTGAGGATGCAAAGATTATTGCCAAAGGGGCAGCAATCTCTTCCCTCGCTTCCCGTTGTAACCTTGGGTATATGCGGTCAGGCCCAGGGGACTTATCTATCCTCAGGTTTCACAAAACTTCTCACACATCCTCCTTCCGAACACAACCTGTTTGAGCATATCAGCCTGTTTCACACTGTCCTCACAAATGTCAAGGTCCCTCTCACTGGTGAATACCGAAGCAAAGTATTCATTAAGGACCTCCCCTACCTCTTCCGATTTCACTCATAAGTTCCCTCCACTATCCCTGATTGGCCCTACCCTCACTCTGGCCATCCACTTTTTCCTAGCATAAACATAGAACGCCTTGAGGTTTTCCTTAATTCTACCTGCCAAGGCTTTTCCATATCCCCTTCTAGCTCACCTAAATCCATTATTCAGTTCCTTCCAGTCTACCTTGTAACCCTCCAGAGCCATATCCGATTCTTGCTTCCTCAATCTTAAGTAAGCTTCCTTCTTCCTCTTGGCTAGATGTTCCACATGACTTGTCATCCAAGGTTCCTTCACTTTACCATCCACTCCTTGCCTCAGTGGGACAAACCTCTCCAGCAGTTGTAGCAAGTGCTCCCAAAACAAAGCAGGCCAAGCAGCATCTTAGGAGCACAAAAGCTGACATTTCGGGCCTAGACCCTACATCAGAAAAGGGGGATGGGTAGAAGGCTCTGAAATAAATAGGGAGAGAGGGGGAGGCGGACTGAAGATCGATAGAGGAGAAGATAGGTGGAGAGGAGAGTATGGGTGGGGAGGTAGGGAGGGTTAGTGTAAGTGCGGAAGAGGGACTGTTCCACCCCACCACCAAGCACCAAACCATCATCTCCCAAACCATTCACAACCTCATCACCTCAGGTGACCTCCCATCCACAGCCTCCAACCTCATTTTTCCCCAACACCGCACTGCCCGCTTCTATCTCCTTCCCAAAATCCACAAACCCGCCTGCCCTGGTCAACCCATTGTTCCCGCCTGGTCCTGCCCCACCGAACTCATCTTCACCTATCCGGACTCCAGTTTCTCCTCCTTGGTCCAGGAATTCCCCACCTACATCCGTGACACCACCCACGCCCTCCATCTCCTCCAGAACTTCCAATTATCCGGTCCCCAACACCTCATTTTCACCATGGACGTCCAGTCCCTACACACTTGCATTTGCCATGCAGATGGCCTAAAGGCCCTCTGCTTCTTTCTGTCCCACAGGCCTGACCAGTCCCCATCCACCAACACCCTCATCCGCATGGCCGAACTCGTCCTCACCCTCAACAACTTCTCTTTCAATTCCTCCCACTTCCTACAGACAAAGGGGGTGACCATGGTAACCCACATGGGCCCAAGCTATGCCTGCCTCTTTGTAGGTTACGTGGAACAGTCCCTCTTCCGCACCGACGCTAGCCCTTAACCCCACTCCATTACATTGATGACTGTATCAACGCTGCCTCGTGCTCCCAAGAGGAGCTTGAACAGTTTATCCACTTCAGCAAACCTTCCACCCCAACCTCAAGTTCACCTGGACCATCTCCAACACATCCCTCACCTTCCTGGACCTCTCTGTCTCCATCTCAGGCAACCCCATAGAAACAGATATCTATTTCAAGCCCACCGACTCGGACAGCTACCTAGAATACACCTCCTCCCACCCACCTTCCTGCAAATATTCCATCCCCTATTCCCAATTCCTTGGTGTCCGCCGCATCTGCTCCCAGGATGAGGCATTCCACTCCCGTACATCCCAGATGTCCTCGTTCTTCAAGGACCGCAATACCCCGCCGTGGTTTTCGAGAACGCCCTCGACCGTGTCTCCCGCATTTCCCGCAACTCATCCCTCACACCCCGCCCCTGCAATAACCGCTAAAAGAGAATCCCCCTAGCCCTCACATACCACCCCACCAACCTCCGGATACAACGCATCATCCTCCGACACTTCCACCTTCTACAATCCGACTCCACCACTAAAGACATTTTTCCATCCGTACCCTTGTCTGCCTTCCAGAGAGACCACTCTCTCTGCCACTCCCTTGTCCGCTCCACACTCCCCTCCAACCCCACCACATCCGGCACTTTCCCTGCAACCGCAGGAAGTGCTATGCTTGCCCACACACCTCCTCCCTCACCCCCATCCCAGGCCCCAAGATGACTTTCCACATCAAGCAGATGTTCACCTGCTCATCTGCCAATGTGGTATACTATATCCGCCGTACACGGTGTGGCTTCCTCTACATTGGGGAAACCAAGCAGAGGCTTGGAGACTGCTTTGCAGAACACGCCAGCTCGGTTCGCAATAAACAACGGCACCTCGCAGTCACGAACAATTTTAACTCCCCCTCCCATTCCTTAGACGACATGTCCATCCTGGGCCTCCTGCAATGCCATAGCGATGCCACCTGTAGATTGCAGGAACAGCAACTCATATTCTGCTTGGGAACCCTGCAGCCCAATGGTATCAATGTGGATTTCACAAGCTTCAAAATCTCCCCTCCCCTCACTGCATCCCAAAACCACCCAGTTCGTCCCCGCATCCCTAACCTGTTCTTCCTCTCAGCTATCCCCTCCTCCCACATCAAGCTGCACCTCCATTTCCTACCTACTAACCTCATCCACCTCCTTGACCGGTCCGTCCTCTCCGGACTGACCTATCCCCTCCCTACTTCCCCACCTATACTCTCCTCTCCACCTATCTCCTCCTCTATCCATCTTCGGTCCGCCTTCCCCTCTCTCCCTATTTATTTCAGAACCCTCTCCCCATCCACCTTTTCTGATGAAGGGTCTAGGCCCGAAACATCAGCTTTTGTGCTCCTGAGATGCTGCTTGGCCTGCTGTGTTCATCCAGCTCCACATTTTGTTATCTTGGATTCTCCAGCATCTGCAGTTCCCATTATCTCTGATCTCCCTAAACAAACCCAACATTTCAGTTGTGCATTTTCTGTGAATATCTGTTCCCAGTTTATGCTCCACCATTCCTGCCTAATAGCATTGTAATTCCCCATTCCCCAATTAAATACTTTCCCATACTGTCTGCTCCCATCCCTATCCATGACTATAGTAAAGGTCAGGAAGTTGTGATCACTATCACTGAAATGGTCTCCCACCAAGAGATCAGACACCTGGCCTGGTTCGTTGCCAAGCACCAAATCCAATGTGGCCTCCCCTCTATTCAGCGTATCTACATATTGAATCAGAAATCCTTCCTGGACACACCTGGAAAAACCTGCTCCATCCAAACTGCTTGCACTGGGGTGTTCCAGTCGATATTAGGGAAGTTGAAGTCACCCATGACAATAACCCTATTACTTCTGCACCTTTCCAAAATCTGCTCCCAATCTGTTTTTCAGCGTCTCTGTCACTATTGGGGTTGGTCTATAGAAAGCTCCCAATAAAGTGACTGCTCCTTTCCTGTTTCTGACTTCCACCCAGACTGACTCAGCAGATAAACCATCCTTGAGGACGTCCCTTTCTGCAGCTGTGATACTATGCCTGATTAGCAATGCCACTCCCCCACCTCCTTTACCTCCTTTTCTATTTCTTTTGAAACTTCTATACCCCGGAACATCCAACAACCATGACCTGCCCATGAGGTAACTTCCGTAATGGCTACAACATTGTTGCTCCAAGTGCTGAACCATGCTCGAAGTTCATCACGCTTATTCCTGACACTCCTTGCGTTAAATTAGACACGCATCAACCCATCACACTGACTCCAACTTTGTCCTATCGTTGTCTATCATTCCTCACAGGCTCTCTGCATGCTGTATCTGCCTGTATACCAACTACCCCATCCTTTGATCCATAGCTCTGGTTCCCATCCCCTGTCAAACTAGTTTCAACCCACCCAAACAGCTCTAGCAAACCTCCCACCCAGGATATTGGTGCCCCTCCAGTACAGGTGCAATCCATCCTTCTTGTACAGATCCCAAGAAGGTTTCCTAATGATCCACATATCTGAAGCCCTCCCTCCTACACCAGCTCTGTAGCCACATATTCAGCTGCACTCACTCTCTATGCCTAGCCTCACTAGCCTGTAGCACCAGTAGTAATCCTGAGTTGACTACTCCGCTCGTCCAGCCTTTTAGCTTCCAACCTAACTCCCTCTGTTCACTTTTCAGGTCCTCATTCCTTTCCCTAGTTATGTCATTGGTATTGATGTGTACCAAAACTTCTGGCTGCTCACCGTCCCTCTTAAGAATCCTGTGGACTTGATCTGAAGAAGGGCCTCTACCTGAAATGTCAACTTTCTTGCTCCTCTGATGCTGCCTAACCTGTTGTGTTCCTCCAGCTCCGTACTGTGCTACCTGTGTTCTGCAGTGCTAGTTCTAAGAATGGAACAAAAACAAAGTTGCTGGAAAAGCTCAGCAGGTCTGGCAGCATCTGTGGAGGAGAAAACAGAGTTAATGTTTTGGGTCCAGTGACCCTTCCTCAGAACTGATGGTGGCTGGGAAAACGTCAGTTTACTTGCAGAAATTGGGGAGGTGGGTGGAGTGGGGAGTAAATGATTGGATAGAGACCAAAGAGAGAGAGAGAAAGACAGTTGGACAGACAAAGGAGTTGCTGCTAATGATCAGGCTGGGAGGGTGAATAGTTGTTAATGGGGACTGTTAGTGACTAACAACAGAGGGTGCGTAATGGCAGACTATGTGGTAACAAGGCTTGGTGTGAGGGGTGGGGGTGCTGGGACATGGGGGAGATTAGCCCCTAAAATTATTGAACTCAGTATTGAGTCCAGAGGGCTGTAGGGTCCCCAAGTGGAAAATGAGGCATTTTTCCTCCAGCTTGCGTTGGGATTCACTGGAACACTGTAGCAAGCAAGAGACAGAGCTATTGGCCAGGGAGCAAGGCGGTGCATTGAAGTGGCAGGCAACAGGTAGTTCAGGCTCTTTTCTGCGAGCAGAGCATAGATGTTCTGCAAAGCGGTCATCAAGTCTGCGCTTTGTTTCCCCGATGTAGAGTAGACCACATTGTGAGCAGCGAATGCAATAGACTAGATTCTTGGAAGTGCAGGTGAACTGTTGCTCATCTGGAAGGTATGTCTGGGCCCTTGGATACTGTGTGGGAGGAGGTAAATGGGCAGGTGTTGCACCTTCACCGGTTACAGGGGAAGGTGCAGTAGGGCTGTGGGGAGGTGTTGGGGGTGAAGGAAGTGTGGAGCAGGGTGTCCTGGAAGGAACAGTCTCTGCGGAAGGTGGACAAGGGAGAGGAGAGGAATATGTGTCTGGTGGTGGCATCTTGCTGGAGGTGGTGGAAATGGCATCTGATGATCTTCTGGATGTGGATGCTGGTGGGATGGCAGGTGAGGATAAGAGGAACCCTTTGGCTGTTGTTGGGGGGAAGAGAAGGGGTGAGGGGAGAAGTGCAGGGGATGGGTCGGACCCAATTGAGGGCCCTGTCGACAACGGAGCTGGAGTAACCTCGGTTGAGAAAGAATGTGGACATTTTGGAGTCTCCCTTGTCAAATTTGGCCTCATCTGAACATATGTGATGGAGACAGAGGAAATGACAGAATGGGATGGAGTCTTTACAGGACGTGGAGTGTGAGGATGTATAGTCCAGGTAGCAGTGGGAGTTAATGGGTTTGTAATGGATATTAGTGGCCAGTCCATCCCCAGAAATGGAAACAGAAATATCAAGGAAGGGAAGGGAAAAGTCAGAGATAGGCCAGGTGAAAGTGAGGGCAGGGTGGAAATTGGAGGTGAAATTGATTAAGTTTTCCAATTCTAGACGAGAGAGGGAAGCAGCACCGATGATATCATTGATGTATCGGAGAAAGAGTTGTGGGTGGGGGCCGGAAGAGGACTGGTACAAGTAATGTTCCACATACCCCACAAAGAGACGGACATAACTAGGCTGCATGCGGGTACCCATGGCAACCCCTCTTACCTGAAGAAAATGAGAGGAGTTGAAAGAGAAGTTGTTGAGGGTGAGGACAAGCTCGGCCAAGTGGAGGAGGGTGGTGGTGGGTGTGGATGGCTCAGGTCTTTGCTCCAGGAAGAAGCGGAGAGCCCTAAGACCCTCCTGGTGGGGAATGAATGCGTAAAGGGATTGCACACACATAGTAAAGAGGAGGTGGCTGGAAGCTTTGAAACTGTCATAAGGTGTCAGATGAATCATGGATGTTATGTGGGTAGGGATTGAACTGGGGGGGAGAAGACCTAGTCAAGGTAGGAAGAGATGAGTTCTGTGGGACATGAGCAGCTGAAACAATGGGTGTACCTGGACAAGATTTTTGGCAGGAGGTAGAAACGAGCTGTGCAGGGTTGGGGGGGCTATTAGCTTGGAAGCAGATGGGGGGGCGATCACCAGATGAAATGAGATCTCTAACCATAGTGGATACAATAGCCTGATGTGCTATGGTGTGGTCATGGTCCAGGGGAAGGTAGAAGGAGATATCTGAGAGCTGGCACTCAGCCTCTGCAAGGTAGAGGTCAGTACGCCAGACAATAACAGCACCCCCCTTATAGGCAAGCTTGATGACAAAGTTAGGGTTAGATCTGAGTGCACGGAGTGCAGTCAGTTTGGAGGGGGATAGGTTGGATTGGTTGAGAGGGCAGTGAAAATGAGGCGATTGATGTCACCTCAACAGTTCTCAATGAAAAGATCGAGTGCAGGTAAAAGGCATATAAACTGATGTTTTCCCAGCCACCATCAGTTCTGAGGAAGGGTCACCAGACCCAAAACGTTAACTCTTTTTTCTCCGCCACAGATGCTGCCAGTCCTGCTGAGCTTTTCCAGCAACTTTGTTTTTGTTCCTGATTTACAACATTTACAGTTCTTTTTCTTCTTATTTAGTATTTAACTCACTGCCACATCACTTCCAGGCATGCCCACCTTGAAGAAGTTCTGCTCCTCTCTCTGATGGGATTCCTGTTCCAATCTCTCTTCTTGCCCACCAAGTTGTAAGAATATTCACTTAACTCTTAATGAATATTTCAGTGTTTATATCCCATATCGGGAAGCTATTGCTGGAATCCAAACAGGGATCTATCCCTATAGCTACCTTGAGGAAAGTAGTTAAGAGTATTTTGTGTAATTTCATTTGATATTCCATTCTTCAAGGAGATGGCATTAATAATGATGTAGAATTGCAGCATTTGAAATTAACTGCTAATAATTTCTTGACTGCACTTAATGTGCTTATGTATTATATTGTAATCTCAGCACAAACACTTGAGATTTAATACTGTACTTTAATCTAATGGAGCGAATGGTATGACGTTTGCAAATGTAATGCTAATATGACTTTGGGCATAAGCAGATGCTGAAACAGATGCTGAGCATGGTGCCAGGAAGGGCTAAGTGTGGATAATAATTAGTACTTACATAGGCATTAACCTTTTTAACATGTCTAAGTAAAAATCACAGTTGAAAATAATACTTTGTTAAGATGTGGTTTTGAAGTTTTCATCTTCATACAGGGGAGCTGGAGGTGTGTTATCACTGGGGAGAGGAGAGCTGTCATCTTTCCTAAGAGTGAAAGAGTAAGAGACCTTATCATGCAACAGGGGTACCTCTGTGTTCAGAGTCATTTCCCCTGGACTCTAATTCCTCCCCCCTTACATTCTGCACCAACCAAATGAGCCATCTTCTCAGGTCTCACCATTCTCAAAGAAAGAGTCCAAACAGTTGCTGAGTCATACTTTTAACATATTCTTCCAAATTTAATTTTATTGACCTCAGGTCCTCATTTTGCCAGGTCACCTGCCTCTGTTCCTGCCCAAACCAGGCCATAAAAATCCAGTGTCATGCATATGGGCAACGTTTCCTTGCCTCAAAGTGGTTGCTCTCAAATTATTACAGAATGGCAGTGACCAATTGAAAGCATCTAGAAAATTTAATAGCTCCTTCATGAATTCATATGTGCCCACTTTGCATAATCTGTGCGCACATGTGTGTGACAGATGCAGGAGGGATACACATTGGCCATATGAATGGCAATGGCTCCGAAATTCAGTTGCACTTGGCCAATTTTTCAGGCACAATGTAGACAGCTAAAAGCATATGGTGGAGGGAATGTGTGTTGCCTGACATGTTTGCAAAGGAAGGAAACTCTGGGTCTGGTTATGTATTTGAAATAGGCATTAGGTTTTTTGCAAACACAAATAGAAGGCCCAGTGCCTGCTTAGATCTGAGATAATGGGAACTGCAGATGCTGGAGAATCCAAGATAATAAAATGTGAGGCTGGATGAACACAGCAGGCCGAGCAGCATCTCAGGAGCACAAAAACTTACATTTTGGGCCTAGACCCTTCATCAGAGAGGGGGATGGGGTGAGGGTTCTGGAATAAATAGGGAGAAAGGGGGAGGCGGACCGAAGATGGAGAGAAGAAAAGATAGGTGGAGAGCGTATAGGTGGGGAGGTAGGGAGGGGATAGGTCAGTCCAGGGAAGACGGACAGGTCAAGGAGGTGGGATGAGGTTAGTAGGTAAATGGGGGTGCGGCTTGGGGTGGGAGGAAGGGATGGGTGAGAGGAAGAACAGGTTAGGGAGGCAGAGACAGGTTGGACTGGTTTTGGGATGCAGTGGTGGAGGGGAAGAGCTGGGCTGGTTGTGTGGTGGAGTGGGGGGAGGGGACGAACTGGGCTGATTTAGGGATGCAGTTGGGGAAAGGGAGATTTTGAAACTGGTGAAGTCCACATTGATACCATTAGGCTGCAGGGTTCCCAGGCGGAATATGAGTTGCTGTTCCTGCAACCTACGGGTGGCATCATTGTGGCACTGCAGGAGGCCCATGATGGACATGTCATCTAAAGAATGGGAGGTGGAGTGGAAATGGTTTGCGACTGGGAGATGCAGTTGTTTGTTGCGAACTGAGCGGAGGTGTTCTGCAAAGCGGTCTCCAACCCTCCGCTTGGTTTCCCCAATGTAGAGAAAGCCACACCGGGTACAGTGGATGCAGTATACCACATTGACAGATGTGCAGGTGAAACTCTGCTTAATGTGGAATGTCATCTTGGGGCCTGGGATAGGGGTGAGGGAGGAGGTGTGGGGGCAAGTGTAGCACTTCCTGCGGTTGCAGGGGAAGGTGCCGGGTGTGGTGGGGTTGGAGGGCAGTGTGGAGTGAACAAGGGAGTCACGGAGAGAGTGGTCTCTCCGGAAAGCACCCCTATCCCAGAACCTAAGATGACTTTCCATATTAAGCAGAGGTTCACCTGCACATCTGCCAATGTGGTATACTGTATCCATTGTACCCGGTGTGGCTTCCTCTACATTGGGGGAACCCAGCGGAGGCTTGGAGACCGCTTTGCAGAACACCTCCGCTCAGTTCGCAACAAACAACTGCATCTCCCAGTCGCAAACCATTTCCACTCCCCCTCCCATTCTTTAGATGACATGTCCATCATGGGCCTCCTGCAGTGCCACAATGATGCCACCCGTAGGTTGCAGGAACAGCAACTCATATTCCACCTGGGAACCCTGCAGCCTAATGGTATCAATGTGGACTTCACCAGTTTCAAAATCTCCCCTTCCCCAACTGCATCCCTAAACCAGCCCAGTTCGTCCCCTCCCCCCACGGCACCACACAACCAGCCCAGCTCTTCCCCTCCACCCACTGCATCCCAAAACCAGTCCAACCTGTCTCTGCCTCCTTAACCTGTTCTTCCTCTCACCCATCCCTTCCTCCCACCCCAAGCCGCACCCCCATCTACCTACTAACCTCATCCCACCTCCTTGACCTGTCCGTCTTCCCTGGACTGACCTATCCCCTCCCTACCTCCCCACCTATACGCTCTCCACCTATCTTTTCTTCTCTCCATCTTCGGTCCGCCTCCCCCTTTCTCCCTATTTATTCCAGAACCCTCACCCCATCCCCCTCTCTGATGAAGGGTCTAGGCCCGAAATGTAAGTTTTTGTGCTCCTGAGATGCTGCTTGGCCTGCTGTGTTCATCCAGCCTCACATTTTATTAGCCTGCTTAGATCTTTTTTTGCAAAATTAGCCTGCCCTGAATGCAGCTATATTCAGGAAAATATCATATAGGTCAATGCTAATTACCTCTCTTAGAATAAACTGTTACAGGCTCTTGGTGTGCCATGGTAATGTTCCTACTTCTGGGTCAGAACATCTGGCTTCCCAAGTCCCACCTTTCATAGCAGTGTGTCATAACATTTCCAGAAGACTGGATTAAAATTGCTCAAAAACCATTGGAGACTGCCACCAAACACTTTTCAACATTGGTACGAGGCAGATTGTGGAGCTCAGAGAAGTGGGAGGGTATCTCCTGAGTCTACTACAGGCTCAAAGCCAATTGCCAGCCACCCTTTAGTGACTTCCTGATCACCTTTCCTGCTACCCATACTTTTCCACTAATTGTGTGTAATAGATTTAATGTCCCTTATGTTCAGCAAATTGCTGTGTGCTTCATGGATTTTTCCTTCTAGAGAAAACAATTCTGAACGCACACCTGAAGGGAGAAACCAGTGATATTTCCCAGGGCAGCCAATTAATGGCCAGAAGGCTGGCTCTTTTTCCAACATGGAAGGTGGCTAGCCTCTTGAAGTTGGAAGACAAATCAGAAGCTTTAAAATACGAGAACTGCAGACAACTTCAATGGAAGGTAATGAAGAGAAAAGGTGCCCCAAATCCAAATACTTTGAAACTTTAATTTAACATAGATTCAGTAGTTAGGTTAAAGCAGTCCGTTTATTCCTTCCAATTTAGTTCACGATCCAAAGCAAAGAAAACATAAAATGAAGTAGCCTTTATGAAAGGGATTTGATGTTTGCTTATAGTTCAGCACCTTATAAACATTAGTGCATCCCCAAAGAGATGGAACATAAATATGCAGACAACACTGATTTTTTTTTCCCTCTTTCCCTTCTAATAATAACATTTTTTGCAATAACACGATCATTGATTATACATCATCCTGACAATGTGAAATCTGTGGATTTTGCAGATTAGACATTGAGCAAAAAGCTCAGTGTCATTTAATTTTTGCAACGCCTAATCCCTCATTAATCACATCTCTCCTGATTGCACTCTGCCTCTCAATCACTCCTCCATTTCCACTGATCATTCCCTTCCCTCTCAAATCATTTTACCTCTTCTCAAGATTCTTGACCACTGCACACCTGCTCAATTTCCCCATCTCCTCTGAGCACCTGCCTGAGGGCTGTTGCATTGAAATTCTAATCGTCTTCCTCAGCAAGCTACCTTGGGATGCCTAATAGGCTTCTGCCGTGCTTGGACTCATATAAATGAAGCTAGGGGCTAAGTATCAAGTGCCTCAAGCCTAACTGTTCTATTTCACTGATAGTGCCATGCTGGCTAATGTGAGTTTGCTTTCAGCTTACTATATACATCCGATATCTTCCAAAATCCCAACATTTCTTTACAGATTTCAGAACGAAGTGAATATGACAAAATAAAGCAAAGGCTGGAGTCTTCCCACAGCTTAGGGCTAGCACCATCTGTTCTTTTGTTATTTATTTCTGTACTCACTCAGTCAACCCACTACTGACATTTAAACAAGGGATGTTGAACACAGTTTGCATTCTAATGTATGTTCTATTTTATTTCTGCAGACCTGAAGAAACCACTGAAAATCACACAGCATATGATTCGGCTGTCCATTGCAAACACAAGTCTGTAAACTTCTATCCTACAGATATAAATGCTATAAGTGACACACAGATACCGAGCGAATGTGCTGCTCATAATAAATTAAACCAAACATGTTGGCTACAATAACTATTTATCCATGTTCTCAGCTCAGAATTCTCATCTTGTAACACCTTCATATAAAATAAAGCTAACTTCTGTTTAATTCAGAGATAATAGGAACTGCAGATGCTGGAGAATCCGAGATCACAAAGTTTGGAGCTGGATGAACACAGCAGGCTAAGCAGCATCTTAGGAGCAGAAAAGTTGATGTTTCAGGGCCTGGGCCCGAAACGTCAGCTTTTCTGCTCCTAAGATGCTGCTTGGCCTTCTGTTTAATTCAATTAGTTCAGTATGTGCAATACACTCTGATGGTCAATTGGTAAATGTGCATGATATGCAACTTCTGTCTGTGCAGGTGCAAACAAAAGTTTATTGGAATTGCATTCCAAGCTCAAAATCTTTTGCCATGAAGTTCCTTATGATAGATATCCTGCAAACTAAGTGGGATAATATATAATGAGATGGATACCGTGGGGATATTTTCAATTTTGAACACCATTATAAAATAGGATATGATGAAACAGCTAGGCATTTCATATTCTGACATTGGGAGTGGTGTATAACTTCTCACAGTCAGGCTGTCAGGATACCTTCAAGAGACATGCTCATGATATGATCATGAATATTCATTAGCACCCCAACTCCCTGGAAGTATGTTCACAGACAGAATTTTATTAGACTAAAACTATGTTCACAAACATTACTGTATATCGTTAAGAGGGACTATCCATATTTACCTGAACAGGGTAGGTTTCTTCCTCCAAACTCAAGTGAGCACAAGTTCCATCTCAAACCTGCTTATTCAGAACCAAACCTTTTCTTTGAGCTGACTCTTACAAATGTAAGAGATATAGTCTGACAGTCAACCAGCTCATAAGAAGTCTTTGTCATTTGCAGTCTTGCTTGTAGTTCTGAAACATTTGCAGTTACATAGCCTCACCTGGTCAATTAGTCTGCCAATGCAAGGCAACCATAATTGCTGATGTTAGACAACTTAATCAGAACTGGCAAGCAAAAGGGGCTTCAAATCAAAAGATTGAGAAAAAACTGGGCTTGATGCAAAAGAACAGTAGGGAATGGAATTTTAAAGAGTGTGTGCACTGGGGACACTTGGAGGATCCTTGGCAATGGAGGGCTGAAACTGAGATACAAAGGGAAGAATCACAACAAAAAGGGCAAGGAGGCAAGGAAGGGCAGGAGCTGCACATTTAAGGTGATCAACACAATGGGGTGATTAGATTTGCTGAGGAAGTGGTGGAGAATTGAAAAAGGAAGGGGATGTCTAAAGATCAGGCTGGGCATGGAGATGTAGATGGGAATGGGATCGGGGGAAGAGCAGGAACATCAAGGGAGATAATTAAACAGCTGATTGTCATGGGAAGATTGAAGAAAGACAGAGGAAATGTCAAAGGAACTTAGAAAGCCATTGACAGTGATGGGGGAAAGATATAGAGGAGGAGGGCAGAGAATGAATAACTCAAATAAAAAATGTACAACCAGCAACTCTTTCCCAAATTGTTTCCCAAAAGAATGCTTCACAGAGAATGTGCAGTACAAATACAGACAGCCTAAAATCTGTAGATATTTTTGCATAGCACAAACACACCCAACAGAGGGAACTGAAGCAGAATCAGAAAAATGTTATTGCATAAGCACACAATAAAAGGCTTAGTATGGACGAGGCACACTCACTGCAGAACAAAACGACAATGGTCTCCGTCAACTCCTACTGTCTCTTGTCGTTAACGTAGCAGGAAGAAGTGCACCAAAGACTTACCATGGGTTATTTGTAGTTGGTTAATGCACATGCTGCCACGCACACACATTCACAGGCACATGTATCTTAATGTTAAGGACAAGGGAATGCAGGCTGTTGATTACGGGTGGTGCTTCTATATGGTCGGGGATAATGAAGACCATCAAGAATCATTGAACCATTTTCGGCATGCAAAGAAAGGGATGAAAACAATCAAGGCTGCAAATATCTTGCAGTTGGCATAATGAGGAATATGAGGAAGAAAATAAAACAGTTACAACGATTGAGAATTTACCTCATCACGCAGAAGTGGCAGGAGGGCAGGCTTTCACCCATTACAGGAGCCGCCTGCTAATCACTAAATGATAACGACAATGTCAAGATTTCAAGTAGACAAAAAAAACTCATTCAGATCTCCAACCGGGGAGCTTGGGAGGCAGCACTATGTTTGTGCTGCTGAAAATCCCAGAGACATTGAACTTTCTAGCCATTGGTTCCTTGGTGATATATAGTCTCAAAATGGCAGCCTACAAGTACATTCAGAGTTCACTGATGGCCCAGGCAGTGTAGCTGTCAAATTGCAGCCATCACTGAGTTCCCTTAGCTACAAGGGGCCATTGAATGCATGCATTAGTGCTCAAAGCTTCATTGCATCATCCAGCTAGATTCCTGAATAGAAAAGTATTTGACTCCTTCACGAGTGTCCAGCTCATTTGTGTCCTTTAGCAATAATTCCTGCAGATATATACCTGTTAACCAAGGCGCAATCAAAACATTTACATTCCACATAATGCTTAGGCCCTCAAATGTTCTCACTCATCATCACCAGGGCTGGCTCATGGGTGACAAGGGAATGTCACAAGAAGGCATAGCTAACGATCCTAGTATGCAAACCTTAGACTGTTACTGAACAGTGCTACAATGCTGCTCTTGCATCTACAAGAGCCACCAAAAAGCATACAGGCGGTCTTCTGAAGACTGAGTTCTGAGGAAGGGTCACCGGTCCCGAAACGTTAACTGCTTTTTCCTTCACAGATGCTGCCAGACCTGCTGAGCTTTTTCAGCAATTTTATTTTTGTTCCTGATTTACAGCATTTGCAGTTCTTTCAGTTTTTATTTGGTCTTCTGAAGATGTGCATCTAATGTCTGGACTCAGGAGGAATGCTCCAGTAATCACTATACAGGGCCCTCAAAGTGGTGATTGCTTACTGTGGCCTACATCTCTCGCTGTGTGACAGGGTGATTTCCATAGCCACCAGGTGTCCTTTATACTGTCTTGGTGCTGTTGATAAGGAAAAGAATTTGTTTTATCTTCTGGATAGCCATCTGAAGAGGTGTCATTAAAGAGTGGCACCACTTTTTGCTTTGTCTGCGAGATCTCAGGGGTGGGTGGGAGCAGAGGTTTAATGATACTTGTGAACTGTAGACTGTGAAGTACCATCCAGATGCCTTTTAAATATTACACCCAGAGGTATCCCGGAAGGTCCTGGCCGGGTTCAGAAACACCTACTCGTGAAATTTACCATTTTAACATGCGTGCACACACAATGATCAAGGGAGACTCTAACTGCATACGAAACTCGGTCCTGGTCTGATGCCACACTTAGACTAAAAAAAAATCGAGAATTATACTCCTACAACATCACTCACCAATTCTTAATACATTTTAGGATTTCTGTGATACTGCTAACTTAAGGGTATTGCATTTATTTGAAATAACGTTGCAACTTTTTCTTAACTGTATTTTAAAGAAGATTATTCTAACTTACAATTACCAGAGCAGCTTCAGACTTAATGGCCTAATATTGACAAATTGTGTGGGTTAAGCAATTGTATTCTTTTAAGTAAACTGTGTGCAGATCAGGGTTTTTTTGTCAGCTTTAAGGGAATAAGGAAAATATTTTAATGTAGCTTTTGGAGCTGAATACGACCTGTATTTTTAAACAAGAATCACATATTTTATAAAAGTTCTTGTTTGCTAATTGTTTTGATCAACTAATTAAGAATACCAGACAAAGCAGCTATATTTTTGAAGGACATCCTGACAACTTGTTGAAAATATTTATTCTTAATTGTTTTAGTACCACTGGGCTTGTCAAGTGAATGATTTATGTTAGCTGAACTTATTAAGAAGGTGTAGCTTTGTATGTACAACATCTCTTTCTCTCTCTCTACAAACATAAGTATTTTGTTTGCTCGTAAAAAGTTAGCTCCTCAGGCCTAAGGAATAATAGATGGACATTTATTTATCGTATAGAACTATTTTTATAGAATTGAGATGACATCAGATGATCCTCATCTGGAAAGGATTTATTTGAACCTTATTCTGATAAGGAACACAATTCCCTTGGTCTTCTAGAGCCGAGATTTGAAACTAAGGGAATTTTTGTGGTGCAGTATCAACATGCCTTCTGTGGCATAATTATACTGAGATACAATTTAAAACAAAATTGCCTCAGGGACAGGAGAAGAAAGGCATTGCTTTCCTAACACTGTCAAGGAATCTTTAGTCTTGCAGGATAAGCTTTCATTGTTTGTCTGTTAAGATATAAAATCTCACTTAACAAACTCCACTTAATTCATGAATACTATTTATTTGCACCTTGGGCAACAAGGTCTCCATTGTTACAACTAAAGAATTTGGAACTTAGAGTTTGAAATGAAAGGGTTCCATACCTCGAAACTGTCAAAACTTACAATAACATAGAAAAAGATGATGTTCTCAGTTGATCATTTCTTAATTATTTTGGGAGCCGCTCAGTACACTTACAGCTCTATGAGATGTTTCTCATTTCTGTTAATTTATCAGTTTAATGGCTCAGAATTACTGTAGCAGTGATATTGGTGCCAAATGTTTTGTTAGGCCAATATGCTAAATTTACAGCAAGATTTGCTGAAGAAATCATTGCTTTAAGCTGCAGAACCATCATATTGGATCAGCAGTAACACAGCTAATGTCCAAAGATGCCTGAGATTGTGTTCGCTTTCAAAAATAATTTGGTTAAGAAAACAAGCAGGCAGATGTAGTATTTTAGGAGTAGTAGATAAGAATGCATGTGTTAATGACTTGAGGAAACAAAACTGACATCAGCAACTACATGCTATTGAGATTTGGAGAAATGAGATGGAAAAATCTGTACTGGAAACTTTGAGTGCAATTAAAAGAGTATGATACATCTATGAAAAGTCAGACAATAGTTAGTTGAGGTAAGATCACTAAGAAAGTGAAGTCAGTACAGACTCAGGGAGCAGTCTTTCAGGAATGCAATATAGAAACCTGGGTCCCAAACCTCATACCAGCATGGCCAGATTACCTAGGGAACTTCATCAGTAAAGACAGAACAAACAGTGGTTGCAGCAATGGGAGCTCAAATTTAGTCACAGGTTGGAGCTATCCAATGAAACATAAATAATCAACACAGACTTCAGTGGAAAACAAAAACTCAGAGGACATACCTCATTCAGAGTATGCTGAAACTGGGTCACTGCTTCGGTTGCAGCAGTTCAAAAATGCAGAAGACCCTCGGAAAGGTTAACATTAAGTGTCATGGAAGAAACAATTCCAGTCATATCAAACTGCATCTGTTTTGCAAGCCAATGAGCAAGGGTACCAGGTTAGGACATTCCTGTATGTAGTCAGACCTGATGTTAACAACATCTTTGTGAAACACTGGTCAGAAGAGATCACAGCAGATTTTGATTCTATCCTCAAGACATTTGATGCACTCTCAGTTCAAAATCAAAATTGATCAAGCACAATTTAATCAAAGATCCCATAGACAAGGGAAATCTATTGAATCATTTCTTACTATGCTTTCCCAATGAGGTATTTATATTGGATGTGAGATATTATGAATAAAGTGATTCATGAATGATGCATCGCAGGTACGTGCAATGAGAAGTTGTTAGTGTCTTTTTACAGACAACAGAGGATTCGATCATGAAACAGGCAATTCACAGTGTGACACAGACTGAGGCCAGAACTCAGAATCAGGTAATTTGCTAGGCCACAAAATGTTAGCTTCACCTTCTCAAAAGTTTAAAAATATGGGGAAACTACAGGAAATTAGTACAGCAGCCATATTAAGGTGTACATGTAGTCAAGCAAACCCACACAACTGACACCAAGAATATCTAATGGCGGGAGTAGTGTATTTCCAATGGGGCAAGATTGGACAATTCAAGCAGTTTGGCTGATTTACACACATATCATCACCACAAATCAACCAAACTCTCCCAACTGAAGAACACTCCTAAGAAGAAAGGAATTCCTTAAAAGTAGATCATTCAAGAAGTTGCAAAGGATGCACAACAACAAAAATATTCATAGCTGAAGTCAAGGAGGGTAAACACAGAGTCTAGAGATACTGTCATATTGAGAGTGAAAGGCTCCATGAGGCATATTTCAGTCAGACATCAGCAGAGCAGAAAATTTGCCATGGCTAACATGAGTAAAGATCCAGCCAACAGACATTAGACTACAAGGTCCAATAGTACAGATCCTCAACTGCAAGATCAGTTTACTTTCACACTTGGCTGTAAGGGGTGAGACTCCCCATGTCTTAAAGAAAAAAGCACATCTTGTTTTCGCTAGGATTGTAAGCATACAATTAAATCTTCTGGAAAGAGTGAATGCAACATTTCAAAGATGAAAATGGATGTATTTTTTGTCAAGAATTCCCACATCTCTTTCAAAATCTCGAAATGTTCAAGGAAGGATATTGCATCAGATTATGTTAGAATGCCAAGCTAACATGTTTTTATACTCCTATGGTATTACACATATTGCTGGAGAAAGTTAATGTAAAGCTTGACAATATGAAACACACCGTGGAGTGTTGTCACCTGACCACCGAACGAATAAGGTTTGCAACTGTTCCCAAACTGAATGATAAGCTCATGTTATGTGTAGGACTTACAGAATTGCATAATGCAGTCCAAAGCGAAGGCCATCCACAGTCTTCAATGGGTGATAGTGTGACAAGATTAGTTAATAACTTGCTCTACCTGACATCAGTCACCAAAAGCAATTTTTACCAATACTCCTAGGATGAGGACAAAATTATTCAGTATCTTCATTATTCCCTTTTGTGTGAATATTGTTATGCTTTAATTGTCCACACTTTGGAATTTCAAGAGAGACACAAATATTTCAACACATGATCTCTTCAACCTAGAAGGAAAATAGGAAGTAATTTGTCATGTAGACGACATAAATACTCATGGCATTTCAAAGCAAATACATTATCGGAGTTCATGAAGTTCTGAAAGCATTACAGCATGTAAGGCCTCACTTTGAAAGAGAATTGTGAATATGTTAGAGCAAGAATTAGATTCTTGGGTCATAATATCTAAAAGAGATGGTGAATGACAGATCCTAATGAAATGAAGCCAAAGAGAGAATTTCCGCTGCAAAAGATTGGTCAATGATGTCCAGCAATTTCTAGCAATGGTCAACCAGGCAGCGAAATACATTCCAAATTTAGCTAAAATCTCATAATCTTGAAGAGATCATTACAGAAAAAAATCAACAGCATCTTTGGAGTCTGGAACAAACCATAGTTTTACCGAAGGTTTGGCAGCATGGTAGCTCACTTAGCAAGTTTTGAGAAGATTTGTAGCTCAGGTTGAGGTTCTGGATGTGAGTTTGCTCACTGAGCTGGAAGGTTAGTTTTCAGACGTTTCGTCGCCATTCTAGGTAACATCATCAGTGAGCCTCCGACGAAGCGCTGGTGTTATGTCCCGCTTTCTATTTATCTGGGTAGGTTTCCTTGGGTTGGTGATGTCATTTCCAGCGTTGGTAATGTCATTTCCTGTTCTTTTTCTCAGGGGATGGTAGATTGGCTCCAAATCAATGTGTTTGTTGATGGAGTTCCGATGGAATGCCATGCCTCTAGGAATTCTCGTGCGTGTCTCTGTTTGGCTTGTCCTAGGATGCCATGCTTCTAGGAATTCTCGTGCGTGTCTCTGTTTGGCTTGTCCTAGGATGTCATGCTTCTAGGAATTCTAATGCGTGATTCCTGGAAGCATGGCATCCTAGGACAAGCCAAACAGAGACACGCACGAGAATTCCTAGAAGCATGGCATTCCAACCAGAACTCCATCAACAAACACATTGATTTGGAGCCAATCTACCATCCCCTGAGAAAAAGAACATGAAATGACATTACCAACACAGGAAATGACATCACCAACCCAAGGAAACCTAACCAGATAAATAGAAAGCGGGACATAAGACCAGCGCTTCGTCGGAGGCTCAGTGATGATGTTACCTAGAATGGTGATGAAACGTCTGAAAACAAACCTTCCAGCTCAGCGAGCAAACTCACATCCATGGTAGCTCAGGGTTTAGCACTGCTGCCTCACAGCTCCAGGAACCCAGGTTCAATCCTGCCCTCAGGCAACTGTGTGTGGAGTTTGCATAATCTCCGTGTGCCTGTGTGGATTACCTGTGGGTTAGCCATGGTACATCCAGGAATAGAATGAGGACAGGTCTGATTGGAATGCTCTTTGGTGGTTTGGTGTGGACTCGATGGACTGAATGAACTGCTTCCACACTGTAGGGATTCTATGATTCTAAGAAAGGAATTACTTTCTTCTGACGTAATCCCAGTTTCCCAGGGTAGTGATGCATCTTCAATAGGATTAGACACAGCCAGTCTCAGATAATGATTGAATGAAGTTAGTCTGTCCAGTGTGTTGACAGAAAAGAACAATATTATAAACCCATTTGGGAAGAGGCCTCTAAGGTTCAGACTCAGGCTAATGTGCTACTACTATGCAACAGTGTATGCATCAGGGAAATCTCAAGACAACAGCTTATATTGAACTACAGTGGGTTAAGCAGAAGCATGTTATTCCAGTCTTACTGAGGAAGTACAGATATTTCCTTAAGTCATTGTAAATTATTTTCCAGTTCTTGAGAAGAATCCACACGATGTTCAAGAAGCAAAAACAAAATGCATTTTTAGAAGGTTAGTCAAAATTCGGTCCAAAAAAATCAGCTCTTACATAAATATCATGAATGAGAGAAACATTTGTCTGTACTAAATGATCTGGTATTCAATCACCCAGCTTTAATACCGTAAGCTCTGAGAGTAGAATTTCTTTGGAGGAAGGTGTGGGTGGTCTGATTATCAAGTTTGCAGATGAGATGAAGATTGGTGGTGTTAGCAGATAGTGAAGGGGACTGTCAGAGATTACAGCAGAATATAGATAGACTGGAGAGTTGGACAGATAAACGGCAGATGGATTTCAATCTGGGCAAATGCGAGGTGATGCATTTTGGAAGATCAAATTCAAGAGCGAACTATGCAGTAAATGGAAAAGTCCTAGGGAAAATTGATAAACAGAGAGATCTGAGTGTTCAGGTCCATTGTTCCCTGAAGGTGGCAATGCAGGTCAATAGGGTGGTCAAGAAGGTGTATGGCATGCTTTCCTTCACTGGACGGGGTATTGAGTACAATAGTTGGCAGGTCATGTTGCAGTTGTATAGGACTTTGGTTCGACCACATTTGCAATATTGCATTTAGTTCTGGTCACCACATTACCAAAAGGCTGTGGATGCTTTGGAGAGAGTGTAGAGGAGGTTCACCAGGATGTTGCCTGGTATGGAGGGTGCTAGCTATGAAGAAAGATTGAGTAGATTAGGATTATTTTCACTAGAAAGACGGAGATTGACGGAGGACCTGATTGACATCTACAAAATCATGATGGATATAGCCAAGGTGGGAGAGCAAGAAGTTTTTTCCCAGAGTTGGGGGATTCAATTACTAGGGGTCATGAGTTCAAAGTGACAGAAGGAAACTTTAAGGGAGATATGCATGGAACGTTCTTTACACAGAGGGTGGTGGGTGCCTGGAATGCGTTGCCGGCGGAGGTGGTAGACGCAGACGCATTAGTGTCTTTTAAGGTGTATCTGGACAGGTACATGGATGGGTAGGGAACAAAGGGATACAGAGCCTTAGAAAATATATGATAGGCTTAGACAGAGGATCTCGATTGGCACAGGCTTGGAGGGCCGAAGGGCCTGTTCCTGTGCTGTAATTTTCTTTGTTCTTTGTTCTTTGTTCTTTGTAGTACCTATGGGGATCACAAAGGAACAAGCAAGTGTAGAGTTTGTTCACAGCAGTATGGTGACCAGGAATTTAATGAAAAATTTCATATCATCCTGCCATACATGTGCAACCAATATCCAGCCACCAACAAAGCTCTTATTATATTCCAATTTCCCAGGCAGGCCTTGGCAAAGGTTGGAAAAAGGCCTATTTCACTTTCATGGTAGATTACCATTCCAAGTGACCAGAGGTCACGAGACTACACACTATCATAGCTGACACAGTGCTCAGAGTGCTGCAGAAAATCTTCTCCACATGCAGGTTCCCTGGTGAGATTGTTTCATACAACAGTCCGCAATTCATGGCTGAATACATTAAGAGGATCACAGCAGAATCAGAAATCTATCACTGGACCTTCTTGTTGTCCACAATCCGATGCAAAAGCAGAAAGAGTAGTAAAAACTATGAAGTTGCTTGCAGCCAAAAACAGTGAATGGAATTTAGTTTTCTTTAATCACACATCAACAGCTTTGAATAATGGATGGTCACTAGCCGAGATACTTATGGGCAGAAGGTTGAAGACACAGATTCAATTTTTAAAGCAAAACCTCAGACCAAATATCACACTATAAGACTATGACAGAGCAACAGTAAATGACAACTAGAAAATGACGACTAGAAAATTCCTGATATAAATCCAGCTTTGATACCAGTTCAGAAGTCACTCCTCACACAAGTGGAATAGCCATGGTCTTACATTATTAGAACTTCAGTGGGAATGGTTGGAAGAAACAGAAATGTAGCAACTATACTTGAAACAGTGAGAGTGAATGTGGAGGATTACTTTAAAATTTGGGATAATGAGAAAAGAACAAGCATTGTAAGATGATGCTCATGTCATAGAAATGGTAGAAGATCATCACCTTTGCTCAGCAGTAATGAGGGCAAGATCAGGAAGAGATATTGAGAATGTAGACAGGTTGAAAAAATTGTTGAAAAACTGTAATGTAAACGTAAGATTTAAGAGAAATTGAAGGCGAATCAAGTATAAGAAGAATGCATTTCATTGTAACCCCAACTGATGTTATTATTGGGCTACTGGATCCCAGAATGAAATTTGGCTTGATGGTTTTCTTTTCAATTTAATGTGTTGATATTCAGTGAAACATAGGCACACAAGGTTACAAATTTTCTTTAAGATTAAACCAGAAGTTTATTACTGACAGAAAAGATAAAAAAAGGACCAGACTATCTAAATATAGAGTGCAGTTTCATCTACTCCCCAACATCATCACTTTACACTTAGTCAAATCCAGAGAAATTTATTTTATTTTAAATCTTTAAGTTTGACTTTAATGTTTCTCCTTTGTTCTCTCTTGTGAACTTTTAAGTCCTCTTAATTAATACTCAAAGCAGAGAAAGTTTAGAGTTTCTCAGTCTTTCAATAAGCTGCTGATTTCTCACACAGTAGCTGTGGTGGAGAAGGGTGGTTGCGAGGACCTCAGGCAGTGGTGGCGGCAAGGTGTACCTGGATGGCCGTTCCTCATGGCAAAGGTGGCCGCGGCTCTATTGAATGCTTCATCATTGACTCAGTTGGTCTGGTCCATTCCTCCTGGCGGTGGTGACATTGGGCGGTGACTTGGTGGATCCGGCCTGTTCCTCCTTGTTATTGCGGCGATACAATTGCTTCAGCAGTAGCAGTATGGTGGGTCCAGTCCAGAAATCCTTGCTTTGGTGACCTCAGGGACAACGTTGATGGCAGTGTCCCATAGCCACTTCAGAAACCTAGAAGCTGTGAAGGAAAATAAAGGTGAGCTTTGTCTGAGAAATTGTAAGAACTGCTGATGTCGGAGTCAGAAATAACATAATGTGGAGCTGGAGGAACTCAGCAGATCAGGAGCATCAGAGGAGCAGGAAAGATGACATTTCGGGTAGGGACCCTTCTTCAGAAATGGAGCTGGGTCAATTCTCTAACACCTCGTCAACCAGTCCCTCAATCATGACCCCACCGGCCCATTTCTGAAGGAGGATCCCGACCCGAAACATCAACTTGCCTGCACCTCCAAAGCTGCCTGGCCTGCTGTGTTCTTCCACACTGTGAACTTTGTCTGACATCTGTTTCAATTATTTCTTTTCATAATTTCTGTAATTAAAACAATGTCAGTTTGAGGCAACTTATACACATCACACTGTATTTTCATGAATGCAATTGGCAATAAATGGTTATTGCTGTTGCAAAAAACTTCTCATTTGGATGGTTCATAAGTAAACCTTTTACAGCAAGGAAACTGAATTTTCCCTGAATTGTCTCACATTCCATTCTAGGAGAGAAACTATATTTGTTTCTGATCCAGTCAGATCTTCACTCTAAAAATGTTCAATCTCTGTGTTTTCTTAGTTAAAATAATTTCTTGATTATTCTAAATTAAAAGCTCTTTTAATGCCTTTAATGTTTACACTTTTGATCATAACCCTCAGTATTAACAATCTTACATTAACACTCCAGAGGTTTTACACTCATTTCCTCTCTGACATTAATTTGTTTAGGTCAATGTTCCAGAACGAACTCTCTGACCTTGTTTTTAACCCTTTACAAAAGTAAGCAATACCTTTTAGCCACTAGTTTGAAATCCACATTCTAAAACATGATTTTTATGATGCAACATTGACACCTGCAGCTCCATGCTATCAAGACTCTGAATAGAGAACTGAATAATCTGTACTACAGCAGTAATGCAGAGATCAGTATTAGTTATCATATGCATGTTATTCACACAGATAAAAGAATTTGCTGAGATTTCAAAGCCTCAGACAATATTCACCTTTACGTAAGGCAGAGACCTACATGCAGGACACTAAGATTGGAGGCATGCAGTCTAATGGAGAGGTCTCTTGGAAGTACACAGGCGCACACTGATTCCAAAATCATACAGCAGTTTCAACAATGAAGACTGATCAACAAAAGGTGGTATTAGTAAAGACTGATGTTACTCGTAGGAATGTTTAAAAATATTTTTGTTCTCAAGGCATGCGCTGGCACCAGCTATTACAATGCTTTATCAATGCTTCTGTTTCACTGAAGCAAAACCTGTACTGGATTCTCACAAAGATATTTGGCCAATACTTGTCACCTGTTGGCTTTTAATTGTATAAATTAAATGAGGCAACAGATGTTTAACAATAAGGAAAGTTATGAAACCAGATCATTATGAAGTGGTATCAGAGATAATGGGAACTGCAGATGCTGGAGAATTCCAAGATAATAAAATGTGAGGCTGGATGAACACAGCAGGCCAAGCAGCATCTCAGGAGCACAAAAGCTGACGTTTCGGTCTAGGCCCGAAACGTCAGCTTTTGTGCTCCTGAGATGCTGCTTGGCCTGCTGTGTTCATCCAGCCTCACATTTTATTATCTCATTATGAAGTGGATTGTCCCATAGTCTAAACCATTAGACTTGCTTCAGCACCCCTTAGATCAAACATACTTTGAAATTTAGTTAGGGACCAGACCAAACCCACTCAAAATATATAAATAAGATAGCCTAGATGCTAATGTTTTCATATTTTAGAGGTACGTTTAAGGCATTACATTCCAGATGCAATTTGATTGGTCAGACTACTCATCTTCAAACAAAATGCCCTTTATTTTTACACCAGTTAAAATGCTGACAAAAATAAAAGTGAAAGAAAAGAATTGGCTTAACCGTAGTTCTATCAAAATGCTTAACAAAATAATAGATATGTTAACTACTACCAATTGACCGCTCCAATGCAGTAACATCTCATAAACACACACTTGGCAAAGGCAAATTCAGTAAAATAGATTGTTTCACATGTAATTCTAGCAGCAGGAAGAGAACTCCAGCTTGTAGCTTTCAAGAGAGGAATAAGAGCTTTCAAATTCAGCTTCAAGACTCCAGCAACGGTTGAAAGCTGAAACTAAAAATTCTGGTTCTGTAGGAGAATGACCCCACCATTCAGGCTGTTATGTTGTTCCAAGTTAAGAAAAAAAACAAGGTTTAACAAGCTGTTTACCTTGTTGACATTGACCATACTGTGTACCATCTCTGTCTCAAACATTCTGCACGAAATAAAACCAAGACAAAATACACCCCTTAAACCGTAGCATGATCACAATTTTAAGTGCAAGTCAATGTCAATATGGACAGATAAACAAGCTATCCAGTATCTCAGAAAATGGCGGGATGAAATTTCTACTCTCTTAACCAATGATATTTAAGGATTGAGAAGGAAACAAGGATGGGCAAGGAGATAGGGTGAATTAAAATCAATTCAGATACTATAAGAGCAATGAAGGAAAATATGATTTGTTTAGGAAAGCAAAAGACGCAGAAAGAAAAGGGTCCAAAGTAATATAAACTTTACTTTTGACATTTAAAAAAAATCTTAAAGAACAATTTATTTCTTGTTGAAATAAAGCTACAGTTTAAATTGCTTATGTTGAGGCAGAATACTGTTTGGCAGTGGAATAATAATTTGAAATTAAATTGATACCTATTTGTTGGTTTTATAATTTAACTTTCCTGGGGATGTTTCATGGGTAATGCATAAATTCTTACAAATTATGGGAGTCTAAAGACCAATTAAGCCTTTGTACTAGCACATAAAAATCAACCAGCAAACTGGGTTGAATATCTCTTAACCCCTTAAAATTAATGGAGATTTTATACAACAATATCATGTTATTAACATGCCTTAATTTTTCCAGAAAGATCTGGAAATATTAATGAAAAAGATCATAAACTCTGATGGGAAGCATCATTGAGAGTCCAGCACATATTAGAGTTACTCAAATCTGTATATATTTCACACCAATTGAAATTATTTTCATCTACAGTCATCTTGATGACTTTCAAATAATAAATTAGTGTTAAACTAATATCCAGTGAGCTTTACAAAATAAGATGTGATGGTCTGATTAAATAAAATCCATTTGCTTAATGATCCTGAGATAGTAGGAACTGCAGATGCTGGAGAATCTGCAATAACAAGGTATAGAGCTGGATGAACACAGCAGGCCAAGCAGCGTCAGAGGAGCAGGAAAGCTGGCGCTTCGGGCTAAGACCCTTCTTCAGAAATGGGGAGGGAGAGGAGTTTCTGAAATAAATAGGGAGAGGGGGGAGGGTGACAGAAGATGGATAGAGGAGAAGATAGGTGGAGAGGAGACAGACCGATCAAAGAGGCAGGGATGGAGCCAGTGAGGGTGAGTGCAGGTGGGGAGGTAGGGAGGTGATAAGTCAGTCCGGGGGGCCAGATAGATCAAGGGGGCGGGATGAGGTTAGTAGGTAAGAGATAGGGGTGCGGCTTGATGTGGGAGGAGGGGATACGTGGAAGGACAGGTTAGGGAGGTGGGGATGAGCTGAGCTGGTTTTGGGATGTTGGAGGGGCAGGGGAGATTTTGAATCTTGCAAAGTCAGCATTGATACCATTGGGCTGCAGGGTTCCCAAGCGGAATATGAGTTGCTGTTCCTGCAACCTTCGGGTAGCATCCTTGTGGCACTGCAGGAGGCCCAGGATGGACATGTCATCTAAGGAATGGGAGGGTGCGTTGAAATTGTTCGCGACTGGGAGGTGCAGTTGTTTAGTGCGAACCGAGTGTGGGTGTTCTGCAAAGAGGTCCCCAAACCTCCGCTTGGTTTCCTGATGTAGAGGAGGCCACAACGGGTACAGCGGATGCAGTATACCACATTGGCAGATGTGCAGGTGAACATCTGCTTGATGTGGAAAATCTTCTTGGAGCCTGGGATGGGGGTGAGGGTGGAGGTGTGGGGGCAGGTGTAGCACTTCCTGTGGTTGCAGGGAAAAGTGCCAGGTATGGTGGGGCTGGAGGGGAGTGTGGAGTGGACAAGGGAGGCACGGAGAGAGTGATCCCTTCGGCAGGCTGATAAAGGTGGAGAGGGGAAAATGTCTTTGGTGGTGGGTTCAGATTGCAGATGGCGGAAGTGTCGGAGGATGATGCGTTGGATCCGGAGGTTGGTGGGGTGGTATGTGAGGATGACGGGGATTCTCTTTTGGTTTTTGTTTGTTATTACGGGGACGGGGTGTGAGGGATGAGTTGCGGGAAATGTGGGAGACATGGTTGAGGGAATTCTCAAAAACTTCAAGGGGAATGTTGCAATCCTTGAAAAACAAGGACATCTCAGATGTATGGGAGTGGAATGCCTCAACCTGGGAGCAGATGCGGTGGAGG
The DNA here is from genome assembly GCF_030684315.1 of Stegostoma tigrinum. Classification (NCBI taxonomy): domain Eukaryota; kingdom Metazoa; phylum Chordata; class Chondrichthyes; order Orectolobiformes; family Stegostomatidae; genus Stegostoma; species Stegostoma tigrinum. The sequence continues at coordinate 84,994,495 of NC_081356.1, forward strand.
CGAAGGAATTGGCAATAGGGGATGGCATTTTTGCAGGAAGGTGGGTGGGAGGAGATGTATTCTAGGTAGCTGTGGGAGTTGGTGGACTTGAAATGGCTATCAGTTTCTTGGTGGTTGCCGGAGATGGGGACAGAGAGATCCAGGAAGGGGAGGGAGGTATAAGAGATGGTCCAGGTGAACTTAAGGTTGTGGTGGAAGGTGTTGGTAAAGTGGTAAAGTACTCCCATGAGGAGCTTGAATAGTTCATCCACTTTACCAACATCTTCCACCCCAACCTTAAGTTCACTTGGTCTATGTCTAATACCTATAAGGTAATACATTTCAGGTAATTTCGTTTTTTTGTGGCCACCACCACTGTGGAACCTCTTGAGCTAACAGTTCCCAGGAAGCCATATCCCAAGGAAGAGCCTAAGGCAATCTGGTCCTTCCATGCAGCACAAAACTCCTGGTGCTGGAAGCGAGAGACAATTCACTGTTGAGTCCGTGCTCGTTGGGGACAAGGGGCCGTGAGAGGCCCAATGGTCCCTACAGCAAATAGCACCAGCAAAGTTGGAGTGGCAGTCGTGAAGGTCCCATTAAGAAGGAAAACGAATCCTTTCTTAGCCCAGCAGCAGGTTACAGACTCATGTATTCCTTGATAGCAATTTCAGGAGGACTGACCCTTATATGGATGGAAATCTGTGGAGTTAAACGGAAATGTCCCATAGTCCATTTCTACGTGGGTGCCATTACAATCCCCACAAGTCTACTGTAGGCCCGGGGTCACAGTTATTGGCTTAGGTTCTAAACAGGGACAGTTCAACAGCCCTTCTTTAGTTGTGCAAGTTCTTCTTGTGCACCGATGGGGCCAGGAAACATTATGGGGGTGATTAGTGACTAGAGCATGAACACAACAAGTCCCAGTTCCATTAAAGCAAAACAGATAGCTGTTGGGATTTGTACAGTTAGCCCCTTCCTTCCCATGTCTAGGTTTAGTGCCTATACAATCCGAGGGGCCATTAACTACCAATTCCACACACCTACCCTGCACACCTCTGGTCCAAGTTCCCCTCTCCCCTCAGCATGGTGAACCGGAATATTCTACTTCATAGAGTTGGCTCAGGTTCCAGCCTGATGTTGCCACAAGTAACGCCTCTACAGATCGTTCTAGTGGTTAACACACTGTCCGATTCCCATGCAGCTGGACGTGTGTTCTATAAAACAGATTGTCCTGCTGGCCATGCATGGGCAGAATAATATTCAGTCCAATGGTTAATTGCAAGCTGATGAGAGAATCCATCGTTTGCAGTCACTCAGGTGGATCCAGCGATTCTGTCCTTTAACTTTAAGAGCTGCCACAGTTTGAAGAAGCACTTGAAACAGTCCTTTCCACCTTGGTCCAAGCTTGGGACGATCCCAGTCCCGGACAAGTACAAAATCTCTGATCTGTGGCCATGAAGAGCAATCCTGGTCCTTAAGGTGTTTGCGGAGGTGGTCCAAAGGCACACCACTTGTGAATGGAGAAACTTTAGAGATGATGTTAGTTGCTGGCAGTACCTTTGCATTTCTTCTCCCATCACATTCAGGTCAATTTGGGTGGGTGGGCTGGTAATGATATCCCAGGGTGTTCTGCTCGGTCCGCCATAGACTATTTCCGCCGTTGAGAGCCCAGTACAATGGGGTGTTATTTGCATGTGGTACAAAGCTAGGGGCAAAACCTGTAACCAGTTACGGCTGGCCTCTCGTGTCAACTTGGTCAATTTTGCTTTGCGTGTTCTGTTAGTTGTTTCCACTATCCCTGCTGCCTGGGCACAGTGGAATTGCTGTTGGATGTGTAACGCGTCACACAGTTCCTTATTAATCTTTCCTACAAAGTGAGGGCCATTGTCCGAACTAATTTGTTGAGGCGCTCCAAACCTCAGTATTATATCATTTAATAATAATTTTACTACTGTTGAGGCTTTGTTATTTGTTGTCGGGAAAGTCTCTATCCACCTACTGAATACATCTACAATGACAAGACAATATTTATAACAGTTTATGCACAGTAATTCAATAAAATCCAGCTGAATGCATTCAAACGGTCCACCTGTCAAGGGTGTTTTTCCTGGTGAGCATCTCATCCTCTGACCCACATTGCTTTGTTGGCATGTTAGACATGATGCCTCAGCCACTCTCGGATGCCACCAGGTATGGAGCACGATACCACTCATTCCCTCCTTGCCAAGGTGCGTGTCAGAATGCACAGTCATCAAGCATTGGTAACAAAGCATCAGGTATACACACTTGGCCAATTGGGGTGACCCAAAGGCCTGAGGACGCAGGACGCGAACATCTATGCTCCTTTCAAATGTCCTTTTCAGAAGCAGGGACATCCCCCTGTAAGTGCTGAACAGTGACCATATCTGGCATGCCCGCCTTGTCCGAAGGTGTATGATTGACTGCCTGCTTGCTCATAGAGGGCACAATAAAAGTTTGATCTGCAGCAGCCTTTTTGACAGCCTGATCAGCCCGAGCATTGCCCTGAGTAACGATAGAATCATCGGAGGCATGGGCAGCGCATTTGATAATAGTTAATTGTTTAGGGAGGAGGATTGCCTGGAGAAGGTTTTTAACATACTGGGAATTCTGGATGGGTGTTCCTGAGGACGTTTTTTTCAGGCTTCCGCTGTGAGTTTTAAAAGAATCGTGCCCTCTCTCCTTTAGTCCACTAGCAGTCTGTTCTGTATTTCCTGTTTGTCTGTTTAGCTTTAGACCTAACATGACAGGAGAAGGAGTCTGTACAAGCTGTGGGTTTGTCGGGAGGTTCATGTAGGCTGACTACTGAAGGGCTTGGAGATTCTGTAGCAGGAGGTTTGGTTTGGTCAGCGTACAGTGATGGTAATAGGGCTACGGGCGATTGCTGAGACTGATGGCAGTGTTGGAGTGCCTGCAGATGTAAGTTGGCCAAGGACGGGTCGAGTTATGGAGGGGGGTGTGGTCCCAATGGGGCAGAGGGCTGCCTTCCCCAGTTCTCCTCGCCTTGCTCATCTGTATCATTATTTTGGAGCAACATTGGCATGCCAGATATGTCAGGAGGTACCTCCAATATTTTACCTTCTGTCAATGCGGCCTGCCGCTTTAATCCCCTTTCTTTGTCCCGTCTTTCCCTTTCCAGCCTTTCTTGTTTAAGCCTTTCCTGTTCATTCATCTCACGATCCTCACACTGCAGCTTTAACACCTCCCAGTGTTTAGGTTTTCCCTCACTACCACAGGCATTAATCCCTCGCCTCCGTACATAATCCATCCAACTGGCCAGTTTTGATTTTTCATCAGCTCCTCAACTCTTTTTCTCTAGGATGATATCAACCCTTTCCATTTACTTCCTGCATTACGTGTCCATATTGCCTCTTCTGCTTTAGTACATGGATCTATACCCCACTTTCCCCCTAATGGCCAATTCTCATTTCCCAATTTTTTGTACAGGCATGCCGACAGACATCTGTACTGTACTTCATTTTCGGGGTCATTCCAGCATTACCGATGTAAAGGGGTTCCCACACCCAACTTGTCTAATGTTTGTTCTATTTTTAGCGCTCTCACTTTTTACTTGTTCCTCTATACTACTCAACACCCACTTCAGGGTGTTGACCTTCTCATGGGGGATTTCCCCCCTTAAAAACCGATCTAAGACAGGGTGGTTGAGACAGACAGACATTGTAACTACCCTATACCTACATCTGAACACTTATTCTACCTTACCAATCTGATATTAACACCCCCAGACTTACTCAGTCAATTTTATCTGACCTAGGGACTCTAACCCCGGCCACCGGCGGAATCTAACCTCCCGGATTTCCCAGTTACCTGACCTGGGGACTCTAACCCCATCCACCAGGGGACTCTAACCTCCCGGATTTTCTAGTTACCTGACCTGGGGACTCTAAGCCCGGCCACCAGGGTCTCTGACCTCCTGGGCTTTTGTTTACTAACCTGGGGACTCGAACCTCCAGGCATTAGGATTTAGCAGTGTTCAAGACTGTCAGTTGTCTTGGGGTTCCATCAGTACAGAGCCACGCAGGGACGAGGGGTTGCACAGGTGGCAGGTTAGTGAGAGAGACCAACGTGAATCATGCCTTGTGGGCCCGTCCGTCTCACTCCACTGACACTTGAACAATCACTTATTCAGCCCTCCACGTGAGACTGCTGTCCATGTTGGAACCCTGCTCGCAGCGCCAAATGTTTGGTTTGTTTTCAGAGACCCTCACGGACTTGATGCAATAACAAGACACTGACCTGTTTAGAAAAACACAAATCCTTTATTACCAAGCAAGTACAAGCTGTGGAGGATCACTGTACTCAGCCCGGCACAGAGTGCCGAGGCTCGTAAGCAATTCTCCCCGAGCAATGGACAGCCCCTGCTTTTTATACCTTATCAAAGGCATAATACATTAAGAATTTTACATCTCACAATGGCATGTTACATGAAACAATCACTACAGCGGACAATGCCATGATACACAAACAATTACAACATCGAAAACATAAAGAGAGCAAAATATAGTATTAATTGTTCGCGGAGTGACTGTTAACGACAGGAGGTGATTTCAAGTTGCCGAAGTGGCAGAATGTAATTTCAAGGCACTAAAGTGTCTGGCTTGAACAAAAGTCAGTGCCCTGGCCCCTTTAGCAGAAACAGAAGTTACATACTTCACAGGATTTCAGAAGTCTCACACCTTTACAAACACTTCCCACCTAATCTTATTTGAGACAGTTTCCACATATCCCTGTGCAGGAAGATAAAGATTTATGAAGTTTATACCTAATTCTAGTCGGGCAGGAAGTTTTAAGGCAGTGTCTGTATACCTCTGTGTAAGCAGATAAAGAGCATTAAATTATATAGAATATAAAAATCAATGGGATATTATCCCTATAACATCTCAGTCCCCGCCTCCCTAACCTGTCCTTCCTCCCACCTATTCCCTCCTCCCACCTCAAGCCCCACCCCATCTCCTACCTACTAACCCTATCCCGCCCCCTTGACCAATATGTCCTCCCTGGACTGACCTATCTCTCCTTACCTCCCCACCTACACTCACCTTTACTGGCTCCATCCGCGAATCTTTGACCTGTCTGTCTCCATTCCACCTATCTTCTCCTCTATCCATCTTTTATCCGCCTCCCTCTCTCTCCCTATTTATTTCAGAACCCACTTCCCCCCTCCGCCCCATTTCTGAAGAAGGGTCTAGGCCCAAAATGTCAGCTTTCCTGCTCCTCTGATGCTGCTTGGCCTGCTGTGTTCATCCAGCTCTACGCCTTGTTATCTCTTTATGCTTAATGATTCTTATATTTTGACTTGAAACTGTTCAACCGATTGACAATGACAGCTTTAAAGTTTGTTACAACATTAGGTCATTCAATAGGTAGAAGGAATCCACCGAGAAATTACGTTACTAATTCTGTAAATCACCAGTATTAGTCTTTAACTGTCCATCAGTACTAACTAAAGTAGCATTTATTCAGCTAAATTGTGATTTCCAATAATTTTAATTGGAAGAGGTATTATGTTTAACATTTTGGCAAGAATATCAGTAGTGAATCATAAAAGTTACCAGAAATAACATTATGACATAAGATATTCACACTATAATTTTCTGTACAATATTAATAACATAGTTACATTATTACTATGCCTCAAACTTTAAGGAAATCCAGCTCGATGTCTCTTTTGCCTTGCTTGACAGAAAACGGATATTTCTGCAGGCTAGATAGGAAAATGTTAAGACATTTGGTCATACCATTGTGGAGACTCCGTCTCTCTTGCTGATCAATTTCCGCATCTGAAATTGACTGTTTACAATATTGGTGTTCTATTTGACCCTGAAATGAGGTTTCAATCTGATTCTGCTCCTATGCTAAGACAATTGACTTTTACTTGCTCCCAGCTCTGCTTGGATTTGTCCCTTACTGAACTTCTCATCCATCTCTTTATAATTTCGAAATTTGATTATTGTAATGCTATACCGGCTGGTATCTCATCTTTTACATTCCATAAACTTGAGCTCAGTTAAAATTCAGTAGCTCAAAAGTCCTCACTCATATTAAGTCCCATTCCCATCTCACGCCCCCGCCCACCCCATGCATTTTGCTCCCTTCACTTGTGGGACATGGGCATCTTTGGCTGGCCGGCATTTCTTGCCCATCCCTAGTAATCGGAGATGAACCACAATGATATGCTGAGGCCGGTACATGTCAGGTATCAATGTCCTTGAATATTGGGTTCACTCAGTCACTGCCTGATGTAGCATGCCCTGAGATGAGGGGAGAATTGGAGTCACCTGGTGCCTTCTATGACTATCAAAGTGACACTCAGTCACTTTGTGCTTACCTGGATGCTCACAATAACTCTGATTTACCTTGTTGTCATGCCTTTTTGTGCTTTGACTCCTCAGCCTAACCTTAAAGGTTCACAATACTTCTGTCTTGCCTTGCTGATTAGCATAAATTAGGAGATTATACAGCACGGAAGGATAACATTAAAGGGATAGAAATATAGAACAGAAGGATGGTGCTCATTATCAACAATTAGCAACATCCTGCCTTTGATAAGAGGATAGTGGACAACTTGAACTGGCATATCTATTTGATAAGTATGGGGCTGGGCGAGTAAAATGAGCAAGTGAAAATTTATAGAGTGGGGACTTTGAAGTTCAAAGTCTTTGGGATAGACAAGGATGGCTATCAAGGAAGAATGTTTACATTTGGGAACTCACCAATAATAAGACTCACTGCTGGAGGAGCGATGGCTGTTGCCTTCCATTGTGCTGTAAATAGTAAGTGCACTGTAGGGCTGCGAATGGTTGCAACTACACATGGAATGGGCAGAGTGAGAACTTCCTTCCACAAGGGAGAGGCTTTGAGTGATGAGAGGCCCTTTTGAAGGGCAGCAGCATTTCAGACACCCACATACTAAAGCTGAAGCATGTGTATGAACAATACCTGTTCAGGTAACAATACAGGTAACAATACCTGCTAATGAATCTCTAAACTGCATCCCTAAACCAGCCCAGTTCGTCCCCTCCCCCCACTGCACCACACAACCAGCCCAGCCCTTCCCCCCCACCCACTGCCTCCCAAAACCAGTCCAACCTGTCTCCGCCTCCCTAACCTGTTCTTCCTCTCACCCATCCCTTCCTCCCACCCCAAGCCGCACCCCCATCTACCTACTAACCTCATCCCACCTCCTTGACCTGTCCGTCTTCCCTGGACTGACCTATCCCCTCCCTACCTCCCCACCTATACTCTCCTCTCCACCTATCTTCTTTTCTCCCCATCTTCGGTCTGCCTCCCCCTCTCTCCCTATTTATTCCAGAACCCTCACCCCATCCCCCTCTCTGATGAAGGGTCTAGGCCCGAAACGTCAGCTTTTGTGATCCTGAGATGCTGTTTGGCCTGCTGTGTTCATCCAGCCTCACATTTTGTTGTCTTGGGTTCTCCAGCATCTGCAGTTCCCATTATCCCTGTTAATGAATGTTAGGTGTTAACCCACAGTATGGACTACAAAGCTTTGCCTAACTTGACTATATCATGTAACATTACAAATTACTGTCACTATTGGCTGTGATGCAATGGCAATGTCTGGTTACCTGGCCAGATTGTCCCTACTTACCAATATAGCAAGCAATTGTCATTTACCCATAGCTTGCACATGGTGTGGGAGCCTCTCAATGCACATCTTGGACTACTGAACACTATGCAGTACTAAGGATGGTTAAGTTCTGTATGTTCAATTCTGTAAATATAGCTACGTAGACATTGGAGAAAAGTGAACATTTACTTACAGATGTGATAATCCTATTTACATTGTCGTGTTACCTATGTCTCCCTGCTGCTTTGTCATAGGCACTGACCACCAATGGTTGGAGAGATGGAGTGCTGGTCTGTTTGAATATCAAGGAAACTTTGAGATTGCTGGGCCTGCCTCTCTATGACAGTCAATCTATGTAGGCAACCAGATAATTGCATGCCTGAGACAGCAGGCTACTAACCATGTCCTACAAACTTCATTTAGTTTATCCAGTGCTCCTGAAAAACCTACATGGTGTTCCTGCATCTGCTTGTGCTTTTGTTTGTTCACAAGCTGCCAACACCATGGAGCCCTCTCATGCCAACAGCTGAACCTGGTCTCTGTCTGAGTGCCAGTGAACTGGAGTGTTTTGTCTTTGGTCAGCTGTGATGCTGTGACAGTGAAATCCTCACTAGCCTATGCTCCTGTGTCTAATCTGGATAAAATACCCACTGGATTGTCATTATGTGAGCTGGTGTGGAGGTTCAGGAAGCAACCTAGCTAGTTCCTCCTTTGCATGTGGAGAAATAAATGGAGGCTACAGAATGTGGGGAAATAAATATTGATGCTTTGAAAACAGTTCAGATTACGGAAAAGGAAGTGCTGGAGGTCTTAGAAAATATAATGGTGGATAAGTTTCTGGTACCTGATCAAGCATATCCAAGGGCATTGTGGGAGGTTAGGGAAGAAGTTGCTGGATTGCTAGCAGAAATATTTATATCATTTATAACCACATGTGAAATGCCAGAGGACTGGAGGGTGGCTAATGTTGTGCCTTTCATTAAGAAAGGCTGTAAGCTGAAGCCTGAGAGCAATAGACCTGTGAGCTGGCATCAGTCATGGGGAAATTGTTGGAGGTGATTCTGAAAGATAGGATTTGCATGCATTGATGAAGGAACCAAAAATATTGGTGGGTGAAGAGTGGAAGACATTATATACATGGGCTTTAGTAAAGTTAGATCACATAGGATTCAGGGTAAGCACATCATTTGGATACAAAATTGGCTTTATGGTTGGAGACAGAAGGTAGCGGTGGGGGTTGTTTTTTGAACTGTATGTCTGTAATCAATGGTGCTGCACAGGGCTTGGTGCTGGGTCTACTTGTGTTTGTCATTTATACAAATGATTTGGAAAAGAATATAGGAGGCTTGGATAGTAAGTTTGTGAATGACACCAAAGTTGGTGGTAAAGTGGACAGTGAATAAGGTAATCAAAGCAAACTTGATCATTTGGGTCAATGGGCTGAGGAGTGACAGGTGGTGTTTAATTTGGATAACTGCAAGGTGTTGCATTTTGGTAAAACAAACAAGGGCAGAACTGATACAATTAATGGTAGAACCCTGGGTAATGTTGTAAAACAGAGAGATTGAGGGATTCAGGTACATATTTCTTTGAAACCTGCGCAACAGTAGACAGTAGTAGAGTTAGAATGTGAGTGAAGTAGCAGAGACAACTTAGCAATACTTATCATGGCAAGATGGAGAAGGTCACTAACTTTCAGTATAGATGAGTGTCCCTTTGTGGCAACTGCATTGACCCAGGTGGCAACCTTGGACCAGGCTGGTACTGTCTGGCATCATAGTCTCCTCTGCAAGTAGTGGGGGGAGAGAATTCCTTCTCTGTACCATCCTATTCACCTCGATCTCCAAGTCCCTGTCAACAAAGTGTGATATCAACTTTCCGTTATCTGGCATGTCTGAGGGAGGTATCTCCAAATGTGCAGGGCACCTCCAGACTGGGTCCATAGTGGCCTTTTAGTGGCACTGGCACCTGGAAATCTGGAATACCCTGGCAGTGGCAAATACTTCCACCAACAGTGCCTGGAAGAATCAGGCAAGCACCAGACAAGAGGGGTTTGATAGGGGCGTGGCACATAGGTAATGAGGAAAGTTTGAGACAATCACATACAAAAGGTCTTGATGGAGAGAAACTCTCCATGGAAACGTGAAGAAACTGGCACTTTGCCATCTTCCGTTCAGACACAATCCATTATTCTCTGAGAATATCCTTATACTTCCCTATCAGTGGTCAAGCAAAATTTGTTAAATTGTGAAGGGTATGGCCAAAGGAGGACAACTGCACTCGAGCTATTAAAACTGAAAGCGCCTATAAGGAAAATCAGAGAGCTATAAGGATGAAAGGTAAATTTATTTTGGAAACTTTTTGAAGAGCTTTAAATCTATTAGCATCAAAAAAAATCCCCAAACAATCCATTAATATACCCACACCAGAAGTGGTTGGCTTTGAGATTGTGCTTGATGATAGATGTTGAAAGATGCAGGATGTAATGCTGACCAGAGTTCAGAGTGATTAAGAGTTTCACTAAACTTCTTGGTTGAAAGTTGTGACATTGTAAGTCATTTACAAGCATTATGGTTTCATTGAGTGATCCGAATCTTAAGTACACCCCAACATTTCTGGTCACTTGACTATTTAGAAAGTATCTGCACTGTAAATCTTTCCGTTCCCACAGGGTGTTTAAGTGAACCTGGTGAAATGAGAAAGTAATTAGAAATTGGAAGTAAAGGAAAAATAAGCAGTGCCTTTTATTAACTTGCTTTTAGCAGAGAAAAATAGTTGACTTAAATGGAGAATTAGATTTGAAACATGTTCTCTGGGGTTCTTGTGTGAAAATTCAGGTTATTTCTTTTACACATTTAGAATAACAATAGAATTCCTGGCATTATAAACTCTGAGCTCAGATCCAGGAAGAGAAGGAAACAAAACACTAAGTAAATGGATGTTCTTCAATCAGAAAATTGTTCAGTGACTGATTCAATCTGTCAAAGGTGACCTTCTCCATAGGAGATTGTGGTATTACTCTGATTGTATTTTTCAAATGCAATGCCTGATATTGGCATCCTTTCTAAACTGCCAAATATATTCATATTTTAAGTTTTTCCACTTGTAAAAAAGTGAAAATTAGTTACGTTTAAGGAAGACTTTAATGTAAACTGCATCCAGGTTTATGGACTTATTTGTGAAATCATTAAAGTGACCACTGCAGTTTTAAGCATATGCATTTTCTATCCGGTCAGATTTACAATATGCTCTACATGTAGATGTAGCTTAGTGAGCTCTGCACAATTTGTCACCTAAGAAAGTCCAGACATAGACCTTGCTGAAGGAAGTAGCACCAGCTCCCTCCTAAATACAGAGCATTATGTTGTTCTGCACTTCAAAGGTTCCTCAGTAACTGCTGCAATAGATTTCAGAACAAACTTTATCTTTGGAGATTTCTGTGCACTATAGTCTATTTCAATGCTAAAACCTCAACTATTTTGTGTCCACTTTTAGAACATAACTACGTATCAGCCCCTCCTTGGCTGGCTTTGTCCCTACATTGCTGGTTTGATAATTATCGACTGCTTGAATAAGTTAATAATAAATAGGTACACACTTTCGTGTATGGCTCTAACCTTGAGGAGTTACAAAGCAGAACTTAAACACGCATTTTATTTAGGTAAGTTCAAAGAACATAACCCAATCGCTTTTCTCCAAACCGTTCTCTTGGGTGTCTACATAAATCTTCCTTTGATCTATTCTAATGCTACTGCAATCTGCAGTCCAAGAGTTAGTATCACAAGTGGTGATTTACTGCTTCTGATCTGCAAAAGAATCACAAGATGGGTGGGGGGGGTGGGTCACTCTCCTTATCTAGCTCCTTCTTTGGAACTTGTTCCTGTAGAGTCTGTTGTCACATTTCACAAACAGGGTCCTCTGAAAGTGCAGTTTTGCTCTAAGAGATGACCATTTCAGCAGTTGGACTCAAACTGTCAACATCCCACAGAGCTTTATGTCTGCATTGCTGGCTCAATGGTAACTGTCAGATCCTTAGATATGTAACATTCTGACCTCCTTGACCTGGAGACTAATATGCAGGATGCTGTTTATTTTATCTAGTTCTTCAGTAAGGACACATCTAACTTTAGCAAGCATTAAAGGTTAAGCAGATGTATATTAAGATAATTTCATACAAAATTCACAAAGTTCCATTTCCCTCAAGGCTCAAGGAGCTGATGTAATTTTTAAATGAACTTTTCAAACGAGCTATGAACTGAGCAGAATGCGGCAGAAATTATTCATTCAGAGACACAGGCACAGTTGATTGATTTTATGAATATACTAACCAAAGAATTAATTGGAGTAGTCAGACCATGCATTGAAGTGTGTTTGTTTAAGTTTAACTGACTGTCCTGTCCACTGAACTCCTGTGGTCAGACTAATAACAAGTTTTACAAATCAACACAACAGTTTATGCCCATGGTTTCACTGAGTCTGTATTGATTCCATCATTCTTCGGAGATGTGGGGCCTGATGTTCCATTGGCCAAGATAGTCATTGGAGCAGCATTAATTGGAATTCTGCATTGGGACCCTGTGAAATTCCAAATGTAGCAGGCTCCTTGAGGATTGCCTTGGAAATTGAAGCCTCTGATGGATATTCTGTTGTGTGAAATCCTTTAAACCTGACTATTCACACTCCTACTGGCCTGGCCTTCACCACACCACCTCCCCACGCCCCACACCAAACCCAAGATCCCCACTGGCACCAAATACCCAGAACTCCCTCCTTTACCTACATGCCCTGGCACCAACAACCACTCCCCAGCCTACACTAAGCACTCCATCATTTATCTTACCCACTTGGCAGACTAACTGCCTAACACTCTACTCGCCTGGCACTGTAATCATTTATCATCTTACTACCTGGCACCCGAGCACCTTAATCAATTGCTATTTTAACTTAGCTTACATAGTTACCTTCTCACAGCAGTCCCGGAAAACATGAGTCAATGGAACAAGGAGGTGAATGGGAATATGGAATAATTGATTGGAGTTAGACTTAGTGCAAAGAAAAATAGTCGTGGTTGTTAGAGGTCAGGACATCTCTGTAGGAGAACCTCACATATTTTTGATTATTTTCAGAATTGCTCTCACCCACAACCAAATGGAGTTTTCCACCAGTAAATTATCTGTAGCAATTGTCACCTATGACACTACCATCAGTCACCCGTGTTTCCAAATGTTGCATTAAGAGGATAATTCCTCAGGATAGTGTCTGAGGCCTAACCATCTTCAATTGTCCAAAGGCAACAATAATATCAGCAACAATATCCAAGTTTGTGATAAATGGCAAGTAACATGTTTTCCACACAAGTGTCAGGCAATGACTGTTTGAAGTTAAAGGGAATTGAGATTTGAATGTTATCCATACTCCAATAAATGGTGAATAGAATAGGGAGTTATGTTGTACTATGAACCTTGACAAATTTATGCCTCTGGGATGGGTTCAGGTTAGATTCCTTAGTTAGAATATACAAGGCAACATGTGGTTTCACAACTTTCTTCTCTATTGCTATTGGAATTAAAGTTTGCAATTCCAGGTGGAGACATTGCCTGGCACTTGGTTATTAGGTGTGATGGTACCTGCTTCAGATCATGATGAAGCCAGTATAACTATATGAATAGGAACAATTTGAAGGGCCTGCAATTACTTTACCATTAAACAGTGAAATGTAACCTGGTGCCCAGAAAGCACAAGGATGAAAAAAAAGGGAATCTCCAATATGTCACGGGCCCGCCTTAGTCAGACCACAGAACCTGCTGTGGCACGAGTTTGTAATTTGGTGTTTAAGAGAAATTCCACTAAATGTAGGCTGTCGTGAACAGTTGACAGTTTGCAACTCTAACTTCACTCCAATCTAAGATGATTTAAAGGTTGGGCTGTGAAAGATAGTGAAGTTTTATTCTCTTTCTTTGGTATACTCTTGTAAAATTGCCATTAACAGTGGTGAACCTTCTAGCTAAGTGGCATACTGACAATTATTAAGCACTTAGTCAAGGTATCTCGCAGTCAACTCACCGAGGAAGGCACTTCCTCACTTACATGGTGCAATCTTTGGTCAGAGTTGGCGTTTCAAAGGGTACATTCATAAGAATATAAGGAGAAGGACTAGGCCATCATCCAACCTGCTCCAGCATCCCACAATACCATTGCTGACCTTGCTCAACACCAATTTACCACCATTTAACAGCATTTCTTGATCTTCTTCATATCCAAAAGTCCATCAATCAACTATAGAATCATAGAGACATAGAATCACAGAAACAGGCTCTTCAGTCCAACAAATCCATGCGAACATAATCCCAAACTAAAGTAGTCCCACCTGCCTGCTCCTGGCCCATAGCCCTTCAAATTGTTCCTATTCATATAGTTATACTCACTGAATGAGTGCCTATAGCTCTGTAGTGTGGAGAATTTCAAAGATTCAAAAATGTCTGAATGAAGAAACTTCACCTTCTCTTTGTTCCAAGCGAAGTCAAACTGAACCATGGGCAACAGTACATCCCTACTCAGTGACCACAATGCATTCTATTCTCACCTTAAACAGAAGGTCAATTACATGACATCATCTATCCCAACAGCCTCCGATGTACCTGTACCCATGGTCACCACCCTAGATGTGGCTTCCTAGAAAGCGACAGGCCCCAGATAGAGTCCCCATTCATGCACTCAGATCCTGTGCAGACCAGCTGATGGGTCATAGACCTCTTTAACTTTTCCTTACTATGATCTGAATTTCCCATCTGCTTCAAGAAAACCATCATCATCCCTGTGCCAAAGGAAAATCTTGCAGTGTGCCTCAATGGTTATCATATGGTGGCTTTGACCTCTATAATTAAGAAGTGCTTCAAGAGATTAGAAACGGCTCACATTAACTCCAGCCTACCAAATTGCCTTGATCCTTTGCAATTCGCCTACTTGTGCAACAGGTTCATGACAGGTGCCATCTCCCTGGCCCTGCACTCATTCCTGGAATATCTGGATAACAAAGTTATCTACGTCAGTCTCTTATTTATTGACTACAGTTCTGCCTTCAACACCATAATTCCAAACAAACGCACCTGCAAACTCCAAGGCCTGAGCCTCAGCTCTCCCCACTGTAACTAGATTCTAAACTTCCTAACCCATATACGACAATCAGTAAGAATATCCGGCAACACCTCCTCCATCTAATTCTCAACACCGGTGCCCCACACAGGTGCATTCTCGACCCGTAAACTATTCTCCATTTGCAAGTTGGCTGGCGACACCACTGTATGTAGGTTAGATCTCGAACAACAAGACAGAATACATTAAAGAGATGGAGTGCTTAATGATGTGATGTAAAGAGACTAATCTCTCTGCAACACTGTATTTTTCACTGTTCTGCTGCTCTGATGCACTTTGTACGGTATGATCTGCTGTATAACACACAAAACAGCATTTCTCACTGTATCTTGGTGTATCTAACAACAATAAATCAAGCTCAAACTCAAGCCTTATTCTGAGACTATAGCTGTCAGTTCTGGGCTCCCAGATCAGGGGAAACATTATGACATTATAAAGCCAACCAAGTTCCTTTGCATTTTAATCAGATCAGTAGTCACTTTCCCTAACTCCAGGAAATAAAGGCCTAATCTGCTCAATCAACACTCATTGGACAATTCCCTCACGTGAACCTTCCCTCCACTCTTTCCAGGGCATCTATATCCTTCCAAAGTGGGGCAGACCAAAGCTGTACATGGCACTCCAGGTGTGATTTTAACAAAATTGTTTCTGATTGCAGAAAGGCTTTGTTTTCCCAACTTATTGATTGCATTACCCCATGTGCCCATGTACACAATCACACTCAAATCCCTCTGAATATGAACTCATGTCAATTTCTCATCTTTTTAACACATATTTGGTTTTCCTATTTTCCATAGCAATGGAATAACTCTACACCTCGACACAATCTATTCAAGTTGCTACATTCTTTCCCATTCACTTAACTTGTTCATATTCCTTTGTAACCTTTTCCCATCCTTCTGAGAGATTAATTTCCCATGTAGTTTTGTTTTGTCAGCATTTTTTAATTGTCTCATGGGAGCTATGTGTTGCTGGCTGGTCAGGATTTATTATCTGTCCCTAGGTGCCCTTAAGAAGGTGATTGGTGAGCTGTCTTCATTAACTACTGTCATCCATGTGCTGTGGGTAGACTCACAATACTATTGGTGAGAAAATTCCAGGATTTTGACCTGGTGACAGTGAAAGAATGACAATATATGTCCACATCAGGATGGTAATTGGCTTGGAGGTGTTCTCATGTATCTGTTGCCCTTATCTTTCTAGATGGAAATGATCATGTGTTCAGAAAGTGTTGCCTGAGTATATTTGGTGAATTTTTGCAGTGCATCTTGTAGATAGTACACACTGCTGCTACTGAGCTTCAAGGAGAGTTGGATGCTTTCAGGAATGGTGCTAATCAAGAAGGCTTTGTCCTGGATTGTCTCAAGCTTCTTGAGCGTTGTTGGAACTGTATTTATCTGGTCTAGTGGGGAGTATTCCATCACGCTCCTGATTTGTGCCTTGTAGATAGTGGACACACTTTGGGGAATGAGTTCATTGTTTTAGTATTTCTAGTCTTTGGCCTGTACTGGTACCTACTGTATTGATGTGTGAGTCCAGTTAAGTTTCTGGTCAATGATAATGTCCAGGATGTTGATGTGGGGGATTCAGTGATGGCGCCATTATTGAATGTTAAGTGACAGTGGTCAGATTGCCTATTATTGGGGATGGTCATTGCGTGGTATTTGTATGGCATGCATGTAACATGCTACTTGCTAGCTCAAGCCTAGATGTTGTCCAGGTCAAAAATGGATAAATTCCACTCATCTTCATCTAGCTCATTTATGCAGATGATAAATACCTGAAACACAATCACTACTCTTGTAATACCTTGGTGATTACACCTTCTTAATTCAAAACTGACAACTAAAATTCTACACTCTGATTTATCTCTGAATAACCACCTCTTAATCCATGTCAGTATATGTATCTCAATTTTCTCTACCTTGGACTGTAAATTTGTGCAATTAACTCCTTTGTGGCCCCAAATGTTTTTTTGAAAATCCCAATCTAAATCTGATCAAATAGTTCCCCCTTATCTAGTCTGCTACTTCAAAACTGGCTACAATTTCAAAAAATAATACGCCTTTCATAAATCCCTATTGAATCTGACCAATGTTATAATGATTTCCTAAGTGCACTGTTAGCATGCCCCGAACAAGAGATTATATTATTTCTTTCCTGTTATTACTTAAGTTTTTCTCTCTTCCTTTCTGAAGCAGAAGGGTAATGTTTGTTACTTTCCAATTCACAAGGACGTTTCTGAAAACCAGGGGTTTCTGGAAGGTCAAAACCAATCTACCCCATTGGATATTGGAAGTCTCCTGGGTACTTATAGCTGCTTTACATGGATTTTACAGCAAGCACTGTTCAAATCATAATGGAAATGAATTTGCTTAAGTTTGTCGAAATACATTTTATCATCAGAGAACATAATTGATATTTCATTTATATTAAAGTAATGTGACTTAATGGAAATTCAACATCCATTTCTTCAACAAGTCTCCTTCTCAATTTGAGTTAAAGAACATCCACAGGGAGATAGATACATTATCAAAAATCACAACGGAGAATACTCTCAGTCATGCTTCTACTCTGCTGCACTTATTTTGGTGGAAAAATAAATAGTTGGCTACACACTCATAAAGTGGCTAATGTATAATTGTGACAGGATAACGAGGACATAGCCTGTAATCTCAGCATTATCATCATTTATACTTGAATTGCATCTGCTGTAAATTAAATTTATATTAAATAGAAAGAGAAGGGAATGATAATTTCCATTTATAAAGCAACTTTAGTGTAAGAAAATGTGCCAAGTCATTTTGCAAGAGTACACCTACATAATAAGTCTGGAGAAGCTGGTATATTCTTCCATGGAACAAAGGAAATGATGTAGATTTCAATAGAGGTGTACAAGATAATGCCAAGTTTAGATAAGTAAGGGCTGTTTCCCGTAACTGCTGGCATAAGGTCTAGAGAACACAAGGGTGCATGGGGTATGTAACTTTCTACCCACCCTCAACCCAGAACAAATCCCTCCTCCCCGGTCCCCACCAACAGGCCTGAACTCTAAAGAGCTAATACTTCCCTGGACCCAGTATAACCCTCCTACCATTCGGACCTTGCACAAACCTCACCCTCACTGTCAGACTCCATACTCCCACAATCCCAAGTTACCATAAGTGCTCAATCACATATCTGACTCTGTGGCATCCTAACCACCAGGCACCCTGTCGACCTCATATACGTGGCAGACCACCCAAGAAGGAAAACCAGTAAAACTTGGGAATCATACATACTGGTCTGACTTACACCACAGAACAGTGCTCCAGCATGACCAGTAAGTTCACCTCTAAGTATCCTGTTTGTTTCGATGGATTTGTTTCAACTTGGCATCCATGTGGCATGCCAACAACCTCACCCAACTGGCCCCCTACACACCTCACCTACCTTGCACTCTATGACTTCACCTGACTGCCACCCTAGCTCCTCAATGAATTGACACCCTAACCTCAGGTAACTGAGGAGCATAGGAAGAAGTGTAGGCCATTCAGCCCCTCGAACCTGTTCCACCATTGTGAGATCACGGCTGATCTGTGGCTCAACTTCCTGTACTTGCCTTTGCTCATATCTCTTTATACCTTTGCTTGTCCAAATAAAAATTCTATTCAGATTAAAAAACTAACAACTGATTCAGCATCCACTACCAATTCTGGAAGAGAGTTCCAAACATCTACCGCAGTTTGTGTGTTGAAAGACTTCCCAACATCTCTCCTGAATGGTCTGGTCCTAATTCTCAGACTATGGTCCCTAATTCTAGAATCCCAACCACTGGAAATAGTTTATCTTTATCTCCTATTCATATCTTGGTGACTTCAATTAGATGAACCCTTGACCTTCTAAATTTTAGAGGATGCAGGCCTAATTTGTATAATTCCTACTCATAACTTAAACTCTGAAGTCCAGCTTTCATTCTTGTAAATGCAGGCTGCACTCTCTCCAAGGCCAATATATCCTTCCTGAAGTGTGCTGCCCAGATCTGCTCACTGTACTCCCAGTCTAACCAGGGTTTTGTATAACTGTAGCACAACTTCTGCATCATGATACTCTAGTCCCCAAATATAAAGGCCAGCATTCCATTAGCTTTCTTGATTAGTTTCAGCAGGAGTTTATGACATTTTAAAGATTTATACACCTAAATCTCCAAGTCTCTTTGGATATCCACTGTGTTTAATTTCATACCATCTAGAAAGTACCCTGGTCTATGCTGTGTCAGTCCAAAATGGACAACCTCAGAGTCGCTTTTTTGAACTCCATCCACCACAGTTTTGCCCATTCACTTAGAATATAAATATCCCTTAGAGATCATATACTATCATGTACATTGTCTACAATGCTGTCTAACTTTGTGTCAACTTACCTCACGTGTATCTTTTTGCAGGAGCTTTCAAAATCACTGGCTGTGCAGCTGGATATTTAAACTACAGAACACTGCACACTGGCTGCTGCAAAAATGGAGGGATGGGGATGTAGTTTCCAGGAAGGTCTACTTTGTTGCTGGGTTAGTTATTCTTGGACAGCAATTATCAATGCAGTGCACATTTAAAAGTAGGTGGGTAATTTTTAATTCAATTAGGGCCAGAGTTGGAGTTTCTGTTTCTGAATGAAATATCTGGGCATTATATAATGCAGAACACATTTCCAGGCCCAAGATTTAAAAATACTTCAAACATAAGACATCATTAGAGTGATTAAAACCTATGAATTGAAATCAGAGGAAGATGCATTTAAATATGCAAATTTGAGACCACAAAATTGTTTTATTCCCTAACGGAAGTTATTTAAAGACATGGAAAAGTGTGAGGCTCCTTATTTCATTTAAAAAAGGGTGCGAAACCGTTGGGTAAGAAAGAGATATTGTTAGAATTCCTGCTATTACTAATGAATCAGTGAACCTCCCCAGAAGGACAAAGCTGTGTGAAACAACCAATCTTAAAAATTTATATGGGAAAGATACCATCCCTTTTATTAAAATAATTTAAAAGCTTGGCAACAGCTCAAATGTTTGAAAATGAATTTAAAAGCTTTATTGAAGAAAGGTCTATAACACAGAGAGAAAAAAAATCAAAGATGTTTTGTGGAAGAAGCTCTAAAACAACACAAAGCAATATCCAATTACAAGTTGAACCTTTATTGGTTATCTTATGGTGCATTATCAGTATTTAATATTTAACTACAATGTCAAAAAGCATTTTACAATGGCAATTCTCTGAAGAACTGATAGCTATTGAAATCATAATTCACCCATAATTCAAACTTGAAGATGAACAGACAATACTTTATCGATGTGCACACATAAACAAAGAACAAAGATAGGCCATTCAGCCCTTCAAGTCTGGTCGATCATTAAATAAGGTTATGGTTTATCTGATTTTAACCGCTATATTTCTGCACAGCTCAGTTAATCTTTCATCCCCCTTGGTAATCAAGAATCAATCTGCCTTCAAAAATATTGTCTTTTGAGGAAGAGAATTCCAAAGACTCCAAACCACTGAGAGAAAAAAAAATGTTTCCTCAACTCTGAATTAACTGGGTGACCCCTTACCTATAAATTATGACGACGATTTCCAGAATGCCTTCGCATTCAAGCGATCATTCTCCACCATTTCAGACAAATCCAACAGAATGCCACCACTAAACACATCTGTCCCTCATTCCCCCGACTGCATTTTGCAGCTTTTGGTCCCTCTGGGACACTCTCGTCTCTTCCTTAACCACCAACACCACCTCCCCTCCACAGCACCTTCCCATGTAACTAGAGAAGATGCAATACCTGCCCCTTCACCTCTTCCCTGCTCACTATCCAACGGCCTAAGCAGTCTTTCCAGGTGAAGCAGCATTTCACCTGCATCTCCTCCAATTTTGTGCACTGTATTCACTGCATTCAATGTGGCCTACTTGACATTGGAGAAACCAAACGCAGAGTGGGTGACTACTTTGTAGAACACCTCTGGTCCATGCACAAGCATGACCCTGACCTTCCTAATGCTGGTCATTTTAAAACAGTGTCCCGCTCACACCCCACGTCTATCCTCAGTATGCTGCAGTGTTCCAGTGAATCACAGCACGAACTGAAGAATCAACATGTTACCTTCAAACTAGGCACTTTACAATTTTCGAGACTTAATACCGAGTTTAATTTCTTTAAATTGTGAATCCATTCTCATTCCATCCCTTTCTTTTAACTTTCACTTGTTACATTCTCTGTCACCCTCTCTTCCGCCTCACTGAGCCTGTCTGTTTTTTCCAGATTGGCAGTTAGACACATCATTGCTTTGTCTTCAGTGAGAGTGGGAACTGCAGATGCTGGAGAATCCGAGATAACAAAGTGTGGGGCTGGAGGAACACAGCAGGCCAAGCAGCAACTTAGGAGCACAAAAGCTGACGTTTCAGGTCTCGGCCTGAAACATCAGCTTTTGTGTTCCCAAGATGCTGCTTGGCCTGCTGTGTTCATTGCTCTGTCTTTCTGACATTCTGATCACTTAATCTGAACAATCAGTATCCTTTTGCCTCCAGCACTCCACCACAGCAATCCACCCAACCCCCCACCTCACCCCCTCCCCACCGCCATTGCTGCATAAATCCTGCCCCTTTCCACACTTCATGTCAGCTCTGATGAAGAGTCATCTGGATTCAAAACATTAGCCTGTTTTCTTTCCATGGATGCTGCCTGACCTGCTGTGATCTCCAGCATTGTTTGGTTTCAGTAGTGCTTGAAGCGGTTTGGTTAACGCACTGGGCAATTAGCACTTTTGTTTCAAAAGTCTTTCATGGGATAATGGTGTCACTGGCAAAACAAGCATTTGTTGACCATCCCTAATTGCCCTTGAAGATGGTGGTGAGTTGCCATCTTGAAGAGCTGCAGTCCATCTAGTGTAGGTACACCCAAAGTGCTATAGATCTGTACACAATGGGGGAAGATTATATAGTTTTACAATGCGCAAATTGACTGACATCAGGTTCTTACTCGACTACTTTGAAGACTTACTCCAAAGCAGGAACTGGAATAATGTCGGTTGTAACAGTCAATGTGTGCTGACTGGAATGTAATACCACACCATAAAGAGCAAGAAAGCTGATTGAGCCATTAATAGGGTTAGTTGGGAGGAGTTTGAAAACATGACAACAATCTTTCCTTCTGGATAGCAGACTCGGACACAGTGGCCTAGATTTTCCAAACTGTGAACTAGAACTGTTCATAACTTGACTGTTTTGAACCATTGAGAGCCAATGTATCTGCCTGACAAGACCATGGTTGTTTTAAGTTGTTAACACTCTCAGAGTTAGGCCTCTGCCTGGAGTGACAATTACAGATCAATAGCAGTATAAAAGTCAAAGTTATTCTCTCCCTCTCCCTCCCGAGAGTTGCTTAACAGATTAAGCAAACAAATTTATATCTTCTCATTTTCTTGCGCTTTTCTCTCTGTCTCAGTCTGGCAGTATAATCCAGCTCAGCAGAACCTAAGTTTTGAAAAATTGGTTTCAGTCACGGTGACACCAAATATATACTTGAGAATGAAAAACAACTGAATCCTTGCTGACACACTCAAATACAGAGGGTATTAATAAAAAAAAAGCAGAATATACATTTTCTGGCAGTCCCCTTTAGAAAGAGAAATTGGATAAATGCTTCAGGTCAGATGAAAATTATTCTCTCTCCACAGATGAGATGATAGAAAAATTCAGGAAATACTCAATGTCCATTTTTTTTTTAATAGAGGTGCTGGTGACTTAAAGGCAAGCGAGGATTTTTGTTTTTTAATGGCCCCTGAATACATGAGATGGCAACTCATTATATTCCACACTTACAGATATGACCAAAGTCTCCATTTGTCACTCCATGTAATTGCAGAAGAAAGCATGCCAGGACCAGAACACAACATGCTTGCATTTCCAAGTATGTCAGATGCATCCTCTAGATGTAGACTTTGAAGAGATTGAATGGTCTGGTTGGATTATCTCCCTTCGAAGTTACAATGCTTACCATTGTAAAGGAGTATGCGTCTTCCCACTGGGCCAAAATATGAGACCCACCACCCATGCCACTGTCCAGTTCATTATCTCTAATTAATCTTCTCTATTTTGATGTGGGTGTCATTCACCTTATAGGCAGTGAGTTCCAGTGCTTCCCTTTTATTTCATTCACAGAATGTGGGCATCGTTGGCTAGGATTTATTGCCCATCCCTTAATGCCCAGAGGCCAATTAAGAGTCAATCACATTGATGTGGAATGGGAGCCATAGTTAAGCCAGACCAGGTAAGAATGGCAGTTTATTCCCATAAAAATGACGTAAATGAACCAGACAAAATTTTCCGCCAATCTATAATGGTTTCATGATCATCACTGCCACTTGATGCAGAAAAGATTCTATCTCACATACCCCTTGCACCTCCTGCCCAAAATCTCAATTACGTGTCTTGGTCCACATAACATCCAAGATTGGAAACAGCTGTTCTTCACATCTCTTCCAAACTTCATAGCTAACCCTATACCTAAATCTAAAGATCTATGTTCAAGACCACTCAGGCCTTTCTGCCCCTGTACACTCTTTTGAACTGTTCTTCTAAGCCTATAATGCCTCTGGTTACTTCTCCTTTTAAAATGAATCATCTCTGCATTTAATTTCTTCTGCTTTTTGTTTGCCCATTCTGGTTGCCTATCCATGTGTTTTTGCAGTCCATAACACCAGAAGACCATAAGACATAGGAGTGGAAGTAAGGCCATTCGGCCCATTGAGTCCACTCTGCCATTTAATCATGGCACTTGGGCATTTCAACTCCACTTACCCACACTCTCCCCATAGCCCTTAATTCCTTGTGAGATCAAGAAATTATCAATCTCAATCTCTGGCACCAAGCAGTGATCCTAACATGCTGTGCTAACACCTTACATAATTGGCAAATGTTAAGGCAGCTGTGATTCTTTTTTCATTGCATAAGATCAATAGGAAGAACAGCCAGAAGGAGGAGCTTTAAGACCTTGTGTATTAAAATGCTAAATTACAGAACCATAAAGTAACAGTTGGTTGGAAAACAACAAGACATGCATGATTTCTCCTTTCACAGGGTATGAACTGTTCAAAATAATGCCTTCCCACGTGAAAGATCAGCTTTCTGAGGTGAATGAACTATGAGTAGAGTTTACTTGGTCTACAGGGCTGTCTCGAAGAAAGAAATTTTTTTGCTTCACAGTTTTAATGAAGGAAACTGTGATTTTTTTAAGAGAAAGTGGCATAGAGTTGAAAGAGTACAGAGTTCTCAGAATGATTTTAAAAATCTTAAGTATTGCTCAAAAATGTTGGAAAACACATTGTGTTGTTCAATGCAAATGGTAATGGAACAACGAAGTCACCCAGAACTGTTGCATGGGGTACCCAGCTGCTCTGCAGCAGAGAAAAATAACTGTGTTAAGACTCATTGTTAATTTTGGTAATGGAATAGAATTCCTCTGTGTGTAATTAACTTGGATCAAGAAGCGCCATATGTTATGATAAACTACAAGCTTATTCTCAAAGTTTTAGCGAAGTTGAATATTAGCAGTTGGATCTATTCTGATGAAGGATCACAGACCTCACATGTTTCACATGAACCTCTGTTTCTGTCTCCACACATCCTGCCAGACTTGCTGAGTATTTCATGTGTTTTCTGTTTTCATTTATGCTGGCTAAAGGAGATCACACCAAGAAGTTCTCATTTAAATTAAGCGACTGTCTAGAGTTTCCTTGAGCTCCATCATACATTTAGAGACATTCTTGTAAATTCTTAATGATAGACCAAATCTGAAGGTGATAATTTTGACTTTGAGCGATTGATTTAAAGAAACAATATTGATTCAGGCAATTATTATGTATCTCTTCTGACTTTAATCTCTTTTGACTTCCCTGGAAATTAAAATGGAAGTGATATATAATGTACAGCTGAACTGATATCACCAATTTTGCATTAATAAAGTCAGAACTGTGCCCAAAGCTGTGCCACCAAATCAAGTGAGAGATTAAAATCCAGATAAGTGTGAATAATGCAGCTTTAGTGTTTTTTTTCAATTCATTCATGGGGTGTGGGCATCATTGGCTGAATTCAACATTTATTGCCCAGAGGGCAGTTAAGAGTCAACCACAGACCAGACCAGGGGTAAGAACAATAACTTCCTTCACTAAAAGGACATTAGTGAACCAGAGATAATGGGAACTGCAGATGCTGGAGAATCCAAGATAATAAAATGTGAGGCTGGATGAACACAGCAGGCCAAGCAGCATCTCAGGAGCACAAAAGCTGACGTTTCGGGCCTAGACCCTTCATCAGAGAGGGGGATGGGGTGGGGGTCCTGGAATAAATAGGAAGAGAGGGGGAGGTGGACCGAAGATGGAGAGAAAAGAAGATAGGTGGAGAGAGTATAGGTGGGGAGGTAGGGAGGGGATAGGTCAGTCCAGGGAAGACGGACAGGTCAAGGAGGTGGGATGAGGTTAGTAGGTAGGAGATGGAGGTGCGGCTTGGGGTGGGAGGAAGGGATGGGTGAGAGGAAGAACAGGTTAGGGAGGCAGAGACAGGTTGGACTGGTTTTGGGATGCAGTGGGTGGAGGGGAAGAGTTGGGCTGGTTGTGTGGTGCAGTGGGGGGAGGGGACGAACTGGGCTGGTTTCGGGATGCGGTGGGGGAAGGGGAGATTTTGAAACTGGTGAAGTCAACATTGATACCATTAGGCTGCAGGGTTCCCAGGCGGAATATGAGTTGCTGTTCCTGCAACCTTCGGGTGGCATCATTGTGGCACTGCAGGAGGCCCATGAAGGACATGTCATCTAAAGAATGGGAGGGGGAGTGGAAATGGTTCACGACTTGGAGGTGCAGTTGTTTGTTGCGAACTGAGCGGAGGTGTTCTGCAAAGCGGTCCCCAAGCCTCCATCATGTCCATCATGGGCCTCCTGCAGTGCCACAATGACGCCACCCGAAGGTTGCAGGAACAGCAACTCATATTCCGCCTGGGAACCCTGCAGCCTAATGGTATCAATGTGGACTTCACCAGTTTCAAAATCTCCCCTTCCCCCACCGCATCCCTAAACCAGCCCAGTTCGTCCCCTCCCCCCACTGCACCACACAACCAGCCCAGCTCTTCCCCTCCACCCACTGCATCCCAAAACCAGTCCAACCTGTCTCTGCCTCCTTAACCTGTTCTTCCTCTCACCCATCCCTTCCTCCCACCCCAAGCCGCACCCCCATCTACCTACTAACCTCATCCCACCTCCTTGACCTGTCCGTCTTCCCTGGACTGACCTATCCCCTCCCTACCTCCCCACCTATACTGTCTCCACCTATCTTCTTTTCTCTCCATCTTCGGTCCGCCTCCCCCTCTCTCCCTATTTATTCCAGAACCCTCACCCCATCCCCCTCTCTGATGAAGGGTCTGGGCCCGAAACGTCAGCTTTTGTGCTCCTGAGATGCTGCTTGGCCTGCTGTGTTCATCCAGCCTCTCATTAGTGAACCAGGTGGGTTTTTCCAGACCATTGACAATGGTTTCATCTACCATAGTGGGATATGAACCCAGGTTCCCAGAATATTAGCTGCACCTCTGCATTAATACACAGCATGCCTGGCAGCATCTGTGAAGGAGAAAACAGAGTTAACATTTTGTGTCCAGTGATCCTTCCTCAGAACTGATGGTGGCTGGGAAGACGTCAGTTTATATGCTGAAAACAAGGAGGTGGGTGGGGTAGGGAGTAAACAATAGGATAGAGCCCAAAGAGAGAGAAAGAAAGTTGGACAGACAGAGGAGTGGCTAACGATCAGGCTCGGAGGGTGAATAGTTGTTAATGGGCACTGTTAGTGGCTAACAACTGGGGGTGTGTGCTAGCAGCTGGTGTGGTAACAAAACCTGGTGCGTGGGGTGGGGGAGTCTGGGACATGCGAGAGTTTAGGTCCTAAAATTATTGAACTCAATATTGAGTCCGGAGGGCTGTAGGGTCCCCAAGCGGAAAATGAGGTGTTGTTCCTCCAGCTTGTGTTGGGATTCACTGGGACACTGCAGCATGTCAGAGACAGAAAAATTGTTGGCCAGGGAGCAGGGTGGTGCATTAAACTGGTAGGCAACAGGCAGTTCAGAGACTTTTTTGCGAGTAGAACGTAGATATTCTGTGAAGCGTTCACCAAGTCTTAACACACCACCATATAGCTTGCCATTACACACCCCCTGTTGTTAGTCACTAACAGTCCCCCATTAACAACTATTCACCCTCCCAGCCTGATCGTTAGCAGCTCCTTTGTCTGTCCAACTGTCTTTCTCTCTCTTTGGGCCCTATCCTAAGTTTTACTCCCTACTCCACACACCAAACTATTTTCTGCACATAAACTGCTGTTTTCCCAGCTACCATCAGTTCTGAGGAAGAGCGACAACAAGGTGTACAGGTGGATGAACACGGCAGGCCAAGCAGCATCTCAGGAGCAGAAAAGCTGACATTTCGGCCCTAAGTCCTTCCTGAAACGTCAGTATTTCTGCTCCTAAGATGCTGTTTGGCCTGCTGTGTTCATCCAGCTCTACACGTTGTTACCTCGGATTCTCCAGCATCTGCAGTTCCCATTATATCTCACTACTTCTGGAAAAGGGTCACCAAACCCAAAACTCTAACTCCGTTTTTTTCCTTCACAGATGCTGCCAGACCTGCTGGGCTTTTCTAGCAATTTTGTTTTTGTTTCTGATTCACAGCATCTGCAGTTTCAGTTTTTAGTTTTTATTTCAGTTTTTATTAAAGGTAACTTAGGTATTAGCAGAAATTTTTGACACTGAAGTAAACATGACAGACTAGCGTTAGTGAATTCAACTTCCACAGTCCCAGGTAATTGTACAGCTCGGAACTGAGAGCAAGTTACAACAAGGGAGAAAACTGTTGAATTCTTTCCCAGCTCAGGGGCAGTCGTTCTATTCTCTACAGCCACATCTCACTGTAAACCTGAATAAAACAAGTATAGGACTGAGCAAAAATCTTATCATTTTTTAAAATACTGGACCAAAAACCCTGGATTATTAACAGAATTTAAAAAAAAGGCAGCTGGGCTATGCTCTGGAATACACAATCAGAGGGATAGCTGTCTGGAAGCAGAACCACACTTAAGACAACAACTGCAGACATCTCGGAACTGGCAGAGATACGAAGGCATTCAACTTCAATTCATATTCTGATCAGAGATAATGGGAACTGCAGATGCTGGAGAATCCAAGATAACAAAGTGTGAGGCTGGATGAACACAGCAGGCCAAGCAGCATCTTAGGAGCACAAAAGCTGATGTTTCGGGCCTTGACCCTACATCAGAAAAGGGGGATGAGGAGAGGGTTCTGGAATAAATAGGGAGAGAGGGGGAGGTGGACTGAAGATAGATAGAGGAGAAGATAGGTGGAGAGGAGAGTATGGGTGGGGAGGTAGGGAGGGGATAGGTCAGTCCAGGGAGGACGGACAGGTCAAAGAGGCGGGATGAGGTTAGTAGGTAGGAAATGGGGGTGCGGCTTGAGGTGGGAGGAGGGGATAGCTGAGAGGAAGAACAGGTTAAGGAGGCGGGGACGAGCTGGGCTGGTTTTGGGATGCGGTGGGGGGAGGGGAGCTTTTGAAGCTTGTGAAATCCACATTGATACCATTGGGCTGCAGGGTTCCCAAGCGGAATGTGAGTTGCTGTTCTTGTCGGCACAACATCGAGGGCCGAAGGACCTGCACTGTGCTGTAATGTTCTATGTTCTAGATGCTGCTTGGCCTGCTGTGTTCATCCAGCCCCACACTTTGTTATCTTCAATTAATATTCATTTATAGAACACACTGGACATTCCATACATTGAAATACATTTATACTTACTCTGAGCAATCAGGAAACCTATTCATCTCCGATTGAAAGACAATTACATCTACTCATAAGGATCAGGAAGTCGATTCACCTCCAAAAGGGCAACAGTTATACTATTGCTAAAGCCAGACTTGGCACCAAGATAAGAAACCTGCAACCCAGATTGAAGATCTACACTGTCTGAAGTCTTTAGTGAAACACTGTCTACAGCAAGTGGGAACTGTAATTCAACTGTACTTGCCAGTGTTGAGCTTATTTTCCTCATGACTCAATGTGTCCAACCTGGCTAGCAGGGAGGGGAAGGTGGGTTGGTGACAGTGCAGGGCACCTCAGAGTCAGTGTCTGTGGTTAAAACTAGTTTAGTTTATAATAGTAATTGGCCAGTGTTAATACTAAATAACTGATAGGGTCAGCTTCACTATTTTGCATTTCTTTTTAACTCTTGTAATTTATTCACCTTTGTATGATTATTATTTTTGTACTGTTTAACCTGTAGCTGGGATAACAAGGTGTAGAGCTGGATGAACAGAGCAGGCCAAGCAGCATCTCAGGAGCACAAAAGCCGACGTTTCAGGCCTAGACACTTCAGCAGTAATGGGGGAGGGTAACGGGTTTCTGAAATAAATGGGGAGAGAGGGGGAGGCAGATAGAAGATGGATAGAGGAGAAGATACGAGAGAATTGCAGTGGGAAAGAGATCCCCTGAGGTTAGTCCGGAGAGAGGGTAACTTCTTCAGGTTAGGCATCCTTAGAAGAGGCTTCACAGTGGGGTTAAAATTGCATCAGAGATGGCAGGAATTGCAGATGCTGGAGAATCCGAGGTGTAGAGCTGGATGAACACGGCAGGACAAGCAGCATCAGAGGAACAGGAAAGCTGATGTTTTGGGCCTAGACCGTGCATCAGAAATGGGGGAGGGGAAGGGGTTCTGAAATATCTCAGATTCTCCAGCATCTGCAGTTCCTACTATCTTTAACCAGTAGCTGGAGTCTGTTTACCTGTAATAGATAGTGAGCTTTGTTTGGTATGGAAACCTGAGCAATACTTTCTATCATAGATAATAAAATGTGAGGCTAGATGAACACAGCAGGCCCAGCAGCATCTCAGGAGCACAAAAGCTGACGTTTCGGGCCTAGACCCTTCATAGGCCTGAAACGTCAGCTTTTGTGCTCCTGAGATGCTGCTGGGCCTGCTGTGTTCATCCAGCCTCACATTTTATTATCTCAGATTCTCCAGCATCTGCAGTTTCCATCATCACCAATACTTTCTATCAACCTGGGTCTGAAAATCAGGTAAGTTGGGGCTTACCTTTATAAAACTTTAACTTTTGTGATGACTCCTGGAACAGTTGACTTCCAACACATTACCCCAGTCAGTGATAACAACTCTGGAACCGTGAGTATCGTAATGCTATGGTTATTATACTGGACTAGTGATCCAGGGGCATGCACTCAAATCCACAGCAACTTAAAATTCAACTAACAAAATCAGTTTTGAATAGAAAGCACTAAACTGTAAAGCTTGTAAAAAGAAAACTGTTAATTAATATTCTTTCAGGAACATTAGCAGCCATTCTTATATGGCCAGGCTTACATGTGACTTCAGACATGCTGCAATATCTTTGACTCTTAATTGCCCTCTGATAAAGTGAAACAAGCTACATTCTTGCACAAAGAGAAGGATATAAAGCATTATATGTTCCATGCTGTTGAACACAAAAACACCTATAGCAGAGGTAGAGATCACATGACTATTGCAAGTCAGCCAGTATGCTAAGTACTAAGCATTTCTCCAAAACATTCACAATTCTTTTTATTAAAAATCAAAAGCAGAAAGAAATTGCATGCGCTATTATCATTTTCTGTAACAAATTATGCAAGTTACTCAATATAGGGGTCTCAAAGAAAATAATTTATTACTAAAATTGTGGGTTAATTCTGGTCTGTTCCACTTTTATCAGTCTCTGAACTTGCACTGTATATATCGCCTTTAAATTGTGCAAGTCTCTTAACAGTAGCATACACATTGTTGTTAGCTGTTTTGCTGGTATCTGTTCAGTCTTAGGGTGATGTCCTTTTCCTGTAAAGCATTGATCCCATGCTGAATACTAATTTTGCTGAACCATTTCTATTGCTGGGGAACAGTGGACCTCTGGGGTTGATAGTTGTTCTGTACTCCATAAAGGCTGTGAGGTTATGGCTTCCTGATTCACTGCTTGCCACAAAGGGCAGCTTTCCCAGTTGCAAGTATGTGTCTGCAGTTGAATGATATACTGGCTCATTCACGTTCAGTCTGATTTTCTGTCATTTCACCTTAGATTTTGTCACTCACACCAGTCACTTCTTCTGACTTCAATAGGTTTTTTTTACAATTGAAAAAACAATTTGGGTATAGTGTGACATTAGTCTTTGCATCAGACGAACATCTTCATTCGCAGTACTTCTCCTCTCAAGAATTGCTTGTAAAGCCTGTGCTTGATTTGTTTGATTTCTTTATTATCCGTTTGGTAATTTTCACTGCTGCTTCAGTCTATTCATTTAACCAGGGGTAATGTACAAAGGATGTATGGTGGTGATTTCTCAATCTTTTATGAAGTGGTTGAATGCTTCACTTGTGAGTGAGGGTCATTGTTACTCAGCACAATGCCTGGAATGCTACAATGACTGAGGTGCGATTTTAGGATTTTTACATGTCACTGAAAGTCATTGCTGTCAGTCAGTCAAACTCTCAATAGTAAGTATAGTGGCAGACTGTGACAAGATAATCAGTTCCTGATAGAGTGAAAAGGTCCACTCCAAGTTTCATCAATTGTCTGTCTGGGGTGCCATGCAACATAAGTGGCTCTTTAAATGTTTAGCTTGGTGCGCATTGCGGCCTCTGCTCTGACTGATTAGATTCCCTACAGTGTGGAAACAGGCCCTTCGGTCCAACAAGTCCACACTTCCCCTTGAAGCATCCCACCCAGACCCATCCCCCTATAACACACACACACACCTGAACACTACGGGCAATTTAGCATGGCCAATCCACCTCGCCTGCACATCTTTGCTCTGTGGGAGGAAACCAGACCACCCAGAGGGAACCCATGCAGACACGAGGAGAATGTCCAAACTCCACACAGACAGTTGTCCAAGTCTGGAATTGAACCCGGGTCCCTGGTGCTGCGAAGCTGCAGTGCTAACCACTGAGCCACTGAGCCACCGTGCCACCCTGATCTGATCCTTAATCTCATAGCTCATGTTTGGCCAGTAGGACACTTGCCTTCCTCAGACTATACTCAAGTCCTAGATGACTGCAAATCATGTTCTTCCCAACTATTTAATGTGATGTAAACTGTGGGATTTATAAGTATAATTAATAATGATATTTGAGATGGGTTTGGATGTGAGTTTTGGACTAGTGACTGATAGTTTTTTTATATGTGTCTGAGGTTAATAGTTAATTTATAAATGTTGAAGTGAATGGTTAACCTATAAGTCAAAACAGTTTGTAAAGCTACAAAGTGAATGGGTTTGTGCATTAATAGACTTTTGTTTAATTTAGATTATTTGTGCCTCAGCATTGTAAATAAAAGGGCTTCAAATGTTTGTTAGAGAATTTTGGAACTTTATTTTAACTTCAATCTGAGGGACATAATCTCAGGTTAAGGGGCACGGTATTTCAGTTAGAATCTTATCAAGGTTGAAATATTACTTTTGCTTTTTAAATTCCAATCACCTTAAGGACGAAAGTCAAAATTCCAATTTTTTTACATCTCTGGTTAGAATTTGAGCGATTTCACTACAAGGATCTAAGTACTTTCCCTCACATGGAGCTCCTAGTATCTCAGTATTAAGAAAATAATCTGACTGTGTAAGTGAGTCTAAAGTGGATGACATTTCAATTCCATGGCGAGAACTCCTATATCTATTCTCCTTCGTAACTTACTTCATCTGTGAAGAAAATGATGTGGCTTCTGACTTTGTATCATCTGAAAAATTACAGTGCACAATTTTTGAACCCACTATCCATGTCATTACCAGCCCATGACAAAAGATTCAAATCCATGTATTCACTTTTGCTGATCTCTTGTGTGGAGTTGCTATCGCACACTTTCCAAGAGTCCATAAAGTGTAACCTGATATGTGACTTGCAGGGAAATGTGAATTTGGAGGTGTTCTCAAACCATTGCTGCTGTTATCCGTTTTCTATGAAGAGATCAGAAGAGAGGAAGTTACTGCCATAGTAACCATGGTGAGTTGCTGAAGTACAGTCTACCAAGGACCTGAGGCAAAAGAGGAATTTTTTTGACATTGCATATTATTATGATCTATAATGTGCTGACTGAATAGGTGGTCACTTTAGATTCAATAATAAATGTCATAAGGAAATTTGATAAATAATTGAAGGGGAAAAAATTGCAAGACTATTTGCAGGAATAGGATAGGTGAGCAGAAGTAATTAAATTGCTTTTTCAAAGAGCTGGCACAAGTATGACTGAGTGACTGACTGTGTACTGTGTTGTATCATTGTAGGAATAATAAAAATCTTAAAGTTAAAAATCTATTAGCAATTCTTTTGTTCATGAATGACAAATACCCACAAGCGAGTATCAAAATTGGCCAATTTTCATTCCAATTTCATTTAGATCACCAGATTTTATTGCTCATGGAAAATGTTATAAGGGCATCTGTAATTTATAAGGAATCCATTCATTCATAAACTGGTTTAAATTTCTACTTTTCAGATCTTGTGCTTCATCTATTATTACTGGTTTCATTTAGTTGGTTGATTTAAATCAGCAATAATGAGAATAACTGATATTTTACCTTCAGTGCTAACAGTGGTAGTCAGCAAAAAAAAATTATCACGTGTTTGGAATTCTGGTAACAAATGTTAATTCCCTTATGTCTGATGTTCAGTGTTTCTTCTTGCCTTTCCTGCTAGATGCAATTGTTTTTGCTTGAGACTAGCTGTACAAATAGGAAGAGACTGCTCAGTTCTTTTGATCTTATCACTGTATCAAATCCACTTAGTCTCCTTCCTGTTTTAGTGTAAAATTTTCTCCTCGAAAGGGATCAGAATCTGACTTTTGTTCAGAACAGTCATCAAAGTTCACATTCACTGAAAACATCCTACACTGTTCATATGATTTTCCAGTT
Organism: Stegostoma tigrinum; assembly: GCF_030684315.1. NCBI lineage: Eukaryota > Metazoa > Chordata > Chondrichthyes > Orectolobiformes > Stegostomatidae > Stegostoma > Stegostoma tigrinum. The sequence continues at coordinate 85,028,250 of NC_081356.1, forward strand.
TGGTTCTGTGTGTACTCCAAATATTTATTTCATTTTAGTTTCAGGAACTGGTTGCTCTAGTTCACAAGATGTTAGACCAGCACAATCATACTCATTTTCCAAGACTGAATATAACATAAAGTACATTGGCATGATTTATTGGAATCATACCTGACCCCCTCCTACTCCTTGGATGACACGTCCATCCTGCGCCTCCTGCAGTGCCACAACGATGCCACCTGAAGGTTGCAGGAGCCGCATCTCATATTTTGTTTGGGAACCCTGCAGTCCAATGGTATCTATGTGGACTTCACAAGCTTCAAAATCTCCCCTCCCCCGACCTCACCCCAAAACCAGCCCAGCTCATACTCACCGGCCTAACCTGTCCTCCCACCTATCTACTCCTCCTACTTCAAGGCCCACCCCCATCTCTTACCTACTAGCCTCATCCCGCCTCCTTGACTTGTTCATCCTCCCTGGACCAATCTATGTCGTCTCTAACACCCCACTTACGCTCGCCTTTAGTGGCTCCAACCCCACCTCTTTGACCTCTCCACCTATCTTCTCCTTTATCCATCTTCTATCAGCCTCCACCTTTCTCCCTATTTATTTCAGAATCCCCTTCTCCTCCCCCATTTCTGAAGAAGGGTCTAGGCCTGAAATGTCAGCTTTCCTGCTCCTCTGATGCTGCTTGGCCCGCTGTGTTCATCCAGCTTTACACTTTGTTGTCTCACATAGGAAGATGGTTGTGGTTGGTAGAATTTAATCATCTCAGCTCCAAGACATTATCACTGGAATTGCTCAGGGTAGTCTATCAGACCCAATCACCTTCAGCTGCTTCATCAATGACCTTCCCTCTATCATTAGGTCAGAAGTGGGGATATTCGACAATGATTGCACAATGTTTAGCACCAATCGCGACTTCTGAAATACCAAAGCAGTCCATGTCCAAATGCAACAAGGTCTGGACAATACCAAGGCTTGGGCTGAAAGGGCCAAGTAACACTCAAACCATGTAAATGCCAGGCAATGACCATCGCCAATAACAGACAATTTAACCACCATCGCTTGACATTCAATGGTGTTACCATCACTGAATCCCCCACTATTAACATCCTGGGGGTTATCATTGACAAGAAACTCAACTGAACTCTCCACATAAACACAGTGACTACAAGAGCAGGTCAGAGGCTAGGAATACTGTGATGAGTAACTCACCTCCTGACTGCCCAGAACCTGTCCATGAATCAAGGAACAAGTCAAGAGTGTGAGGGAATATTCTCCACTTACCTAAATGAGATCAGCTCTCACAACACTCCAGGAAGCTTGACACCATCCCAGCACAAAGAAGGCCACTTGATCAGCAGCACATCTACAAATATCCATTCCCACCACCACTGATCCTCAGTAACAGAGCTGTGTACTATCTACAACATGTGTGACAGCAATTCACAGAAGATCCTTAGACAGCATCTTCCAAATCCAGAGCCACAAGGAAAAAGGCAGCAACACCACCACCTGGATGCTCACCTCCAAGCCACTCACCATCCTGACTTGGGCATATATTTTTATTTCTTTAAAGTTGCTGGGTCAAATTCACAAAATTCCATCCATAAGGGTATTGTGAACCAACTTACAGCATGTGGGCTGCGGCAGTTCATGAAGGCAGGTCACTACCACCTTCTCAATGGCAGCTAGGGATGGAAAGGAAATGCTTCCAGCCAGCAATGCTAATGTCCCACAAGTGAATTAAAAACAAGCCTTCATGCTCAGCATAGCCTTAAAAATGATTAAAGCTGTTCTAATCAATCATAAGATAATTTGAAACGGGTTACAAAGAAATGGTCATTTTTTGCTCATCAAGTCAGCTTTCAATTATGGCCTGGACTGGATTCTACCCACCGATTTTGCCTCCTGCAGAAAAAAATTGTCAACATAATTTTGATTTGTATATGTTGAAAATCAATATTTCCAAAAATGTTGATTCTTGAAATAGGAGCAGGTCTAGGCCAATCAGTCCTTCAAGCCTATTCAATCATTCAATACGATCACAGTCATCTTTGATCTCAATTTACTTTCCTACGCCATTATGGAACAAACAAAACAGAGGGTGAAACTTCTTAGCCTCTGAACAACATGGGCGACAGTGAGCCAGTTGGCAAAATGTGGCGAGGTCCACAGAATTGAGATTCTCGATGTCAAGAATTGCATACCGCAGAGAAATTTCAAACGGTTGGATGAGAATCTTGCTCATGTGTTGTGAGAGGCCTATTGTACTCATTGGCATGACATTACTACCTTTGCTCTTACATGCCAGAGATGACCTAAATGATGACAATTCCTGATAGGACAGTCAGAGCAAGTATCTGGACACTGCAGCTCATCACTTGCTCCTCTGGGTTCCATCTTGGACAGCAGTTACCTGTGCTTCGGGGTAAATTCCATGAGCAGTGATCATCCACCCATCTTGTCCTCTGACGTTGGTATCAGACATGTATAACCTGTCTGTTATCTCATGGCACATCTCTGCTCCACTTTCTATTTGGCTCTCTATTTCAATACTGCACTTAGGGTGCACGAGCATGTTTAATTGTAACACAGCTGCCAGGCCACTTTGTGCACAGGACAAGCATCCATTTTATGGATTTGGCCAGGAGGTAGCTCAGGGCTCCTCAATTCCTTTCGGAGCACACATTGAATTTTTGCCTACTCAAATGTTTGTAGCTCCTCTGCCATGCCTAGCCAGATCATTTTGTGCTTTACCCCCTCATTGACAATTTAAAGGCCTACAGTCCCTCGTGACTAGTCAAGCAGTTGAAAATGTTAGTTGTAGGGAGTGCTGCCTGGTTCACTGTTTACCAGTTCCCTGCTTCTGACACTGGACTTAATTTAAGAATATGAAGTGAAGAAGGCAGTAGACAGATGTTTGAGGGCAGAGAATCTCTGCGTTTATTAAATGCAAAAGTGAGTACATCACAAGAATAAAAAGGGAGAACTAATAAGCAGGGAAATGAAACAAAGGTGAATAAAAATACACTAGTTCAAAAGGCAAATTCAAAACAGTGAAACTGACACTATCAGTTGTGAACTTAATACCGGTTAATCACTTTAGTCAGACTTCCTGAAAGTGAGGTGCCCCATGCTGTCACCAACCCACCTTCCCCTCCCTACTAGTGAGGTTGGATACTTTGGGCCTTGAGGAAATCGGCTCACCACTGGGGATAAACATGATTTTGAAATACAGCTAGTTGTTTCCACTTGCTGTAGCCAATGCTTCACTGAAGACATGGATGGCGTTCAGTCTAGTTTTGGAACTTGGGTTTTCTTACTTTGTGGTGGTTTTATGAGCCGGTTTTCACCCAGGGTGTGTCTGAGGCCTTGTCAGCTGTGTTGGTGGTTTTCAGAGGTCGTCGGTCATCAGATCTGTTGGTCATGGTTGGTTGCCACTGGTTCCCTGGTATGAGCCAGCCCTGTGTCGGTTGGTTTTAGGGAGATAGTTGTGCAGATAGTTCTTGGGATATAACACAGTGTGGGGTTGGGGGAACACAGCAGGTCAGGCAGCATCAGAGGAGCAGGAAAGCTGACATTTCAGGCCTAGACCCTTCTTCAGAAAATTCAGAACACAGCAATTATATAGACTGAGATAACAAGGTGTGGAGCTGGATGAACACGGCAGGCCAAGCAGCATCAGTGGAGCAGGAAAGCCGCTGTTTCGGGTCTAGACTCTTCTTCAGACTAAACAGGCGTTGTGCTCTGTTATCATCTTTCAAATCTTGTTCTCCAATGTGTTTCTGCTGTCCCCTTTATGGTGGATTGACTTTCTGCTAGTTTGGAATAGGTGTGAATGTGTTTTGATTAAGTGGAATGTCTAATATTCCTGCAAATGAATATTAACTGAAGTTGAATGCCTTGGTACCTCTGAAGAGTCCAAGATGTCTAAAGTCGTTGCCTTGGGTCTGGTTCATTGTTCCTTTAGGGCTAAAGTGTGAATAAGATTTCTAACTGAACCATGGTTCTAGACAGCTATCACCATGATTGCGTATCCCAGGGCACAGCCCAGGTGCCTTTCTTTTTGATTTAAAAGTTCTGTTAAAAATCCAGGGATTTTGGTCCAGTATTCTAAATGACAGGGATTTTTGCTCCTTCTGTACATCACCATGCTCTGTCAATACTTTGTCTGCATCATATGCCAGCAGCTTATGCAGCAAGCAACTTCATGCACTACAAGCAATAGCCATGCCTCAAAAAAGGAAAGAATATTGGTCAAGTCAAGGGAGACAGCCTTTGATCAGGAGTCTTAGCACTGTAAGTTTAGGGCAGTGTCTAATATCATACCAGGGGCTTGGACACAGCCAATCAGCTGCTTGGGGTAGTCAGAGGGTCTGTACCACTACAGTTTTGGGAATGGGCCATGATCAGTCTTGCAGGTCCAGTGAAGCCAATCTGGGGATACTTGGTAATTCAACTGGAGAGATGCACATAGGTCAGTCACAAGTCTGGTCGCCCATCATTCAAGGCTGTTCATCCAAGTCAGTGAGGAAGGTGGACCACAGTACGTCCTCAGGGTCAGCTCAATGAAAGCCAAGGGAAGTTGTGCTGCAGTCTAAAAGTTAAGGAACTCAATGTTGGGGATTACAGGCAACTGACTGTTTTGCATAGGGGTCAATAATTGTGAAGGACCACAACACAGCATACAGTGAGAGGAGACAATAGCTTGTTGGAGGACCAGTGTTACTGTGGTTGGGGTGTTGGTCATGAACAGTCACTTTCGACAAGGCTAAAGTGGAGCAAAAAGGCTTGTATGACTACGCTGTATGGCTGGGTCTCGGGGCCAAGATTGGGAGATGAGTATGTAAGTTAAAGAGTTTTGTGGAACCTCAGTACTGATTGAGTTGACAAGAAATGCAAGGAAGACATGAACATTAGGGTTTGGGGGAGCCCTGATTTCCAGGCTGACCCTGTCATTCTCTGGGCCAAACATGAACTCCATTGCATTCTGTGCACTTGTGAATCAGAAATGCACAATGGAAATGGAAAATAGCTGCAACAACACAGGGAGTGGGTGGAGGAAGTTTGTTCTCTGTGTGAGTTCACAGGCTATTCTTTGAGCATTGTGAGACCCTTCATCACATAAATGCACAAATCAGGCAAATGCAGAGTACCAGAAGAGTTTACCAGTAACCGTAGCACCTTTCCTGTGATATGTATGCAATGTCCACTTGTGTGAGATATAAACCCTGGCCACAAACAATTGTTATCATGTCATTGGTCATTACAAGATTGATCATGGTCATCTCTGTGAGGCAGAAGTAATCACAGTTAGCCTTGAAAGTGTCACCAGTGAATCAGTTTTCACGAAGACTGTATTTGTGCATCATGGTTCATGTTTCATGCATCTGAATAAGTTTCTTATATCAATAGCCTATGTAAAAATATTCTATGATCCTCGTTATTGGAATCCTCTCTGTCACATTTCATGAAGGGCTTTGCTAATCTGTCATTTGTGTGTAATGCGAATGCTGACAGCTCTCATTACTAACGTGTGCGGTTTCTGATATACCCCATTCTGTTCTACTGGAAGCATGGCCAATGATTGAACAGCAGCAGGAGTTATCACCAATGTAGCTGAAGTGCAATGAATGTGCAGAGAAGTTGGGGAGTTGCAGATTGGCTTTTATGCAACTGGTTGCTTCCAAAAATCTTCTCTCAACTTTTCACTCACAAATTGTCAACGCTGTTGCTAATGTGGTTTGTGCTGCATCACACTGCTTCATCTCATCTCCCTGTGATAAGGTGAATCCTACAGCCTGGGCAGCAGGCTTTGCCAACACAGCTGGCTTTGCTTGGGTACAGGGTAATGTAGACTGTGCACACTGCATTGAGAGTACCATCACATAAGGCAGCTGTCTTCATCAATAGGAAATCATTCCATTCCATCAATGCTCATGTCAACTGTGTTCATTGGTCCAACTTCTTAGACTTCTGTACCAGGGACTTGCCATGAGGCCTATATCCTTGAGAACTCTTATATTCCTGCTGTATTCCAAGGCCCAAAGGTATTATAAGGAAGGAGTGATGTAATGGTAATGTCATTGCTGGGAACAGGGTGTTGTAGTGGTAATGTCACTGGAGTAGTAATCCAGAAGTCTAGGTTCATTTCCTGGGACATGGGTTCGGTTCTGACCACAGCAGGTAGTAAAATTTGATTTCAACAAAGAAATCTAAAGATTCTAGTCAATGGCAACCATGTCAATTGATCTGATTCACTCACATCCTTGAAGGATTGACATCTGCTACCCTCACTCAGTTTGGCCTCCATGTGACCCCAGATGCACAGCAATGTGATTGACTCTTAACTGCCCCTGGGCAATTAGGATGGGCAATAAAGTGTTGGCCTTGCCACTGATGCCCATGTCTAATGAATGAAGAAAAAGGAAGGATATTTCCTGGGAAACAAGAGCTACACTCTGAGACTGTGACTGATGTTTTCATCATGCAATCCCTAACTGAGGCCGACTGTAGATAAATGCAGGTTGTTCTTCAACCATGGGCCATGCTGGAGCTGATTATAGGCCTTCTGTAGACAAGGTTCTGATTTTAGATCCCTCTGGTGTATGTCTTTCCAACAGTCCTTACAGATTGTGATAATCCTAGCAAGTTGTGCTGTTTACAACTGAAGAAAGTCAATGAGGGGAATGTGATGGACACTGAAGTGTTGGGAGAGCACCCATTCCTCCAAGGAGGAAGGCAAGCGTAATGAACAGGTGGCCCATCACCTTTTGCATGATACAGCACGGTAGCATCAAGATAAACAGAATTTAATTGCCAGCCAGTTCTGATAGAAGAAGCTGGGTGCACTGCTCATTCACTGACCATAACTTTGCTGTTGGTTGAAAGGTAAGTAGCCCCTGTCTGTTCCCAGACATAAATGCAGCTTTGCTTTATTTGTTCTTTCTTCAGTTTTGCTATTGCTGAACGAAAGTGAAGTTTTAATTTGATAGTCCCACATTGAACAATGACAAGATGTTGTGCTATGCTGGGTATTACAGAAAGAGTAAGAATCCTCGCAACAGGACTCTAGAATGAGATGATGGTCACGAAGAGTAAACTATGTGGCTTGATTCTTGTAGTTGCAGTTATGACGACAGTCACCCAGAAAGGTAATGATGTAAAACAACATCATGCTTTTGAATGTGAGCTTCTATTTACAATGAAGGATTAGCTGTGACACCTACATACTTTCAGAAGCATTTCTTCTTCAGTACCTTCCCACACAGTGTACAGTGAAAGGTAGCTCCTCACTGGCAGCACTTGACCAGGTACATGGCTGGCCTTTAAAAATGGTACCAGCACCAAGAATCCTGGGAGGTGCCAGCCAGTGGTGAGTAATTCCTTCATTGCTGAGCACAAGGAAGTGTGAATGGGTCACCACTGAGGCATGATGCATAGCAACTGAGCCAATCTGCGGAGAACAGTGTGAAAAAGGTTCATAGGATAAAACCCTGGATGAAATACCCTGAAATTCATGCTCAGCTCATTTTTTGTAAGCTTGCGTAAATTTTATCTGGACATTTTTTGGAAAGGGGAGACCTCTATGGAAGAGTGGAAATGGAGGTTGGGGGATAATTCCAGGATTCCCGATCACATTCCCAGGGTTTTCAACATTCACCAGTACATTTTAGATTTGTGAGCTGGACAAGGTTGTGCGTTCATATCCTGCGCTCCTGACTGACCAGTTCCGTTACAGAGGGAGACAGGTTTAATCCTCCACAATTTTTCCTGGAGTCAGATAAACATTTCAAAACTGGTTGAAGGCACATATTTGGTGTCAAACAAAATAAAATAGTCTGCACAAAAGGTAGAGTGGAACTTTCTAGCCCCAAACTTGGATTTCAGCAGGGAAGATGGTGGAACTTATGTGAATGGGAGGCAAAAGTTTACTTCCCAAATGGCTTTTTGAAAAATTGCTATTAAATTATTTGAATCTCTTAGGCAGGTTCAGCTTCCTACCCTTCATTGCCAGGAACATATTTTGCATCTATTGACATGTCATAAATAGTTATTAATACCCTAAGTACCTACTTCCTCTGAGAAGTGAGTACAAACTTCTTCAACATGTTAGATTGTTCATACGCAAGCCATTTCTTTGTGCAAACATTTCCAGTGTTAGGAGTGAAGCCTCTCTGTATTGACTAGTTCTTGAGAAATCTATCATACGCAGTCTACCATGATGCTGTTAAACATTTATGATGAAGCCTGACCAGGCCAAAAAGCATGTCCAAACAGAAGATGACACAGCAACACAGACCAAGAAAGGCAAGCGGACCTGAACTCAAAAGGGAACTTAACTCAAAAGGTCATTTTTTTGCCATGATGTCCTTGTCCAAGTCTTGTACAGGTCTTTTGTTGAAATGCTATCTGATGTGCATATCCTGTTGTGATGAAAGGTCAGTGGGCTGAAGTTGTGTGAGTTTCTGAATATTATATTTCCTTTTAGTACATGCAAAATCTGACGGGTGTGTGAGAAACAGAATCAATGTTATGTTGGTAGCTGCACTGAAATAACAGACATCGATTGCACTTGAGCATCTGGTGGAAATGTTTGTCTCACAAACTCCTATGTGGCTCCCCTCTGCATTGGTAACTTTATAAATCTAACATACCCAAACAAGAGCATGAAGCATTGTTTAGACAGTGGGAGTGTCCCTGGCAGAATGAAAATTGTTTATTCTCGCAACAATGGAACGAAATTCTGCTGGACTGCCTATGGGTGCTGACATCCACAGCTACCTCTGCCTTCATTAGTCAGGATGGCTTTTTGTTGCCATCCTGGGAAAACATACTTCCCTTCTCTCCTGCTCAACCTGCGGAAGAACTTTTTGGGAAGTATCACAGATAAGTGATAGCACTGTGTTGCTTGATCTCTGACACCTCTGGGTGTGATGAGCAGAGGTTGAATGGTGCTCCTGAGTGACAGGAAATGAAGCTCTGTCTGGGTGCCTTTTAAAGCATGGCACCTGAATGATGGAGCCTGCAAAGTCCAGCTGAGCTTCAGAACAGCCAGCCCAAAAAGTGTGACATTTTATCTAAGCATGCGCATATGATGAGCTGAGAAGAACACAGTGCTTTGGGACAAGTCCCCAAGTGGGGGTCTTTCCCAACTGTACACCCACCTCCACATGCAATCTCAAAAACAAAAGAAAATTCCGTATGTAAAATCAAAAGACCGTCTTCAAGCCACTTATACCAAGATATGCAGCTGACCCACAAGCTACAATTCATGATACCTCCATGTAAGGTTATGCCACCACCCACTGCCATGGCCTTTCATGCAGTCAGTGCTAAGCTATGATATTTACATTATGATTACCTATTATAGACTTTATAAAAACAATGAACACCATACTGACAATAATAATTGCATTTTTCTTAAAAGACCCTCACTGTTAACTTTCAACTTCCTACAAAATACTTTTTGCTGTAGAGGGTGCATGTGTTACTCATCCAGACCCTCTAAAATATTAATTGCAGAAACTAAAAGCACTTCAAAGGTTTTATCTTATGTAAATGACATTGCACAATTGTGAAAAGAAACCAGAGAGTCAGAGCTGTTCCTGCTTCGAGAAGTGTTTAACTAAACCTGTTCAGATATGTTAGGATGCGCCTCTGATACAGACATAACTTGAACATCGATGTGGTGTGGGGAGTATATATGAAAATATGCTTGGGATACCTGGGGAATGAAAGATAGAAGGCCTTCATTTTGTCATTACCAGTAGAACTGGCCTGACTGCATCCTGTGCCTATTCTCATGCAATCCACTTCCTGCACCCCAGAATGAAAATCCCACTTTACCTGACACGTTCTCCTGGGATGGTTGGACTGAACGGGAAACTTCCTTCATCCTGTTACTATATTTCCTTATTCCTGCTCCAGTATGCAATCCTGGTCTGATTCTCGTCTTAAACAACATTTCTCTCATTCCTGTGAATGAAAATCAGAAGAAAAACATTTTTGTTTGGTAGTCATAGCACGTTGGAACAATGGGAATAAAACATAAATAAAGGTTTGCATTTATTTATAAATACAATTTCCTTCACATCTCAAGAAATCCCAGCACATTTTGCATCCAATACACTAGCAATTTATTTGTTAATGGCATGCAAAAATCTTATTTTTTTTGTCCATATACCTTGATTTTAGAAGTCGCTTCATCACATGTTGTTTTACATCTCAAGTTTATTTTACACAATTTATTGAAACAGTTTTCTACAGCTGATACAATGGATCCCTGCCATTCACCTAGTTTTGAACAATTTCACTAAGATCAGACAATAAGTGATATTAACGCACAGGTTTTCTAATAATCTATGATTTTGGGAGGAGTGTAAGTTAAATTAATGATGGCTTTGAGAGAATAAGTTAACAATGGACAATGGAGCAATTGATCCCTAATTCATCAAGCTTAACATAAAGCACTCAGTCAAATCAATAACGATCTTTCATTTCTGCCCGAACTGTCTCAGCAAAGGCATAAATCATTAAGGATTGACAGCCCAGGGGTTATCTTCTGCTTGTCAAACCCATGTAAATTCTTTCATAGATACGATTGAATCCATTTTAAATGTTTATGTGTCAAAGTACTTAATCTTTTTGGGAACTTATTTTGTTTTGTGAGGTTGGGAAGCAGACACTAAACTATCTTGTTCTTAGAAATAGAATGTAGGACAGCCACTTCAACTCCCCCTCCCATTCCGCAGATGACATGTCCATCCTGGGCCTCCTGCAGTGCCACAACGATGCCACCCGAAGGTTGCAGGAACAGCAACTCATATTTCGCTTGGAGCCCTGAAGCCCAATGGTATCAATGTGGACATCACAAGCTTCAAAATCTCCTGATCCCCTACCACATCCCAAAACCAGCCCAGCTCGTCCCTAGCTCCCTAAACTGTCCTTTCTCTCACCTATCCCCTCTTCCCACCTCAAGCCCCAATCCCATTTCCTACCTACTAACCTCATTCCGCCCCCCTTGACCTGTCCGTCCTCCCTGGCCTGACCTATCCCCTCCTTTCCTCCCCACCCACACTCACCTTTTCTGCTCCATCCCCGCCTCTTTGACCTGTCTGTCTTCTTTCACCTATCTTCTCCCCTATCCATCTTCCATCCGCCTCGCCCTCTCTCCCTATTTATTTCAGAACCCCCTTTCCGTCCCCCATTTCTGAAGAAGGGTCTAGGCCTGAAATGTCAGCTTTCCTGCTCCTCTGATGCTGCTTGGCCTCCTGTGTTCATCCAGCTCTACACCTTGTTATCTATGCAGGACAACATGTTAGGTTAATAGTTGATCTGGAGCACCTCATAAATCTGCAAACATCATCATAAAGTTTTCAGATAATATCAAAAACCGCAAAGAAAGTTAGAGCAAATTGTGAATTTCATCTGAAGTCGTCAGAGTGTAAGCTGTGTAACCAACTGGAACTGAATTGATACTTTAAGTAATAAAAGCAACATTGGCTGTATAATCATTTGAATTGTGCAAAACGATGCTTTTTTAATATGAAGGGTCTGATGAAGGGTCTAGGCCCGAAACGTCAGCTTTTGTGCTCCTGAGATGCTGCTTGGCCTGCTGTGTTCATCCAGCCCCACACTTCGTTATCTTGAATTCTACAGCATCTGCAGTTCCCATTATCTCTGATACTTTTTTAATATGTTGCTTTTTTGCCATAATTTTCTGTAAATAGTGCTTATCACATCATATTACAGGATGTTTTGGTGCAGTAGGTAATCTGTTATGGTTATATGTGTCGCGAACAGGAAGGCTGCATATATATGACACTTTCTACTATAAAAATAGGAAAAGGTACAGACTGAATAGCCCAGATATTTGGTGCAGGGCACTCAGGGTAGCTATGCCTACACGGGTCCTAGCTAGAAGTTCTCAGTCATGGAAACTACCACCAGAAATGCAAACTTTGAAAGAGAAATTTCACTGAATGTGATCAAGGCTGAAAATGAATTCTCCAATATTCATCGACGATCATTGCTGCACACCCACTTAGACGCCTCTCATGCAGCTATCTCATGCACTTGCTTCCACTACCAAATGTCTTTTTGATTGCTTTTCTTCTCACCTAGAAGCTGCTAGTTGTTTGCTGCTGTGGTTATGCATGTCCAAAGTTAGTATTCTTTGGAGACAAGTTGAATAAACTGACTCAAAGGTATTAAAAACCAAAAGACCTGCGAATGCTGTAAATCAGGAACAAAAACAAAGTTGCTGGAAAAGCTCAGCAGGTCTGGCAGCATCTGTGGAGGAGAAAACAGAGTTAATGTTTTGGGCTCTTCCTCAGAACTGATGGTGGCTGGGAAATCATCATTTTATATGCAGAAAATAGGGAGGTGGGTGGGGAAGGGAGTAAACGATAGGATAGAGCCCAAAGAGAGAGAAAGACAGTTGGACAGACAAAGGAGTTGCTCCCGATCAGGCTGGGAGGGTGAATAGTTGTTAATGGGGATTGTTAGTGGCTAACAACAGGGAGTGTATAATGGCAGGCTGTGTGGTAACAAGGCCTGGTGTATGGGGTGGGGAGGCCTGGTACATGAGAGAGTTTAGGCCTTAAAATTATTTAACTCAATATTGAGTTTTGAGGGCTGTAGTGTCCTCAAGCAGAAAATGAGGTGTTGTTCCTCCAGCTTGCATTGGGCTTCACTGGAACACTGAAGAAAGCCAGAGACAGAGGTGTTGGCCAGGGAGCAGGGTGGTGCGTTAAAGTGGCAGGCAACAGGTAGTTTAAGGTCTTTTTTGCGAGTAAAACGTAGATGGTTCTGCAAAGCGGTCGCAAAGTCTACGCTTCATTTCCCCAATGTAGAGAAGACCACGTTGTGAGTAGTGAATGCAGTAGACTAGATTCTGGGAAGTGCAGGTGAAGTGTTGCTTCACCTGGAAGGTGTGTTTGGGCCCTTGGGTACTCGGGAGGGAGGAGGCAAATGGGCAGGTGTTGCACCTTCGCCAGTTACAGGGAAAGGTGCCGTAGGGCTGTGGGGAGTAGTTGGGGGTGAAGGAAGTGTAGACCAGGGTGTACCGGAAGGAACGGTCCCTGCAGAAGGCGGATAAGGGAGGGGAGGGGGATATGTGTCTGGTGGTGGCATCTTGCTGGAGGTGGCGGAAATGGTGTCTGAATATCTTCTGGATGTAAATGCTGGTGGGATGGCAGGTGAGGATTAAGGGAACCCTATCGCTGTTGCAGAAGGGAAGAGAAGGGGTGAGGGGAGAAGTACAGGAGATGTGTTGGACCCAGTTGAGGGCCCTGTCGACAATGGAGCAGGGGAATCCTCAGGTGAGGAAGAATGTGGACATTTCGGAGGCTCCCATGTTGAAGTTGGCCTCGTCTGAACATATGCAACAGAGACGGAGGAACTGAGAGAATGGGATGGAGTCTTTACAGGAAGTGGGGTGTGGGGATGTATAGTCCAGGTAGCAGTGGGAGCCAGTGGGTTTGTAATGGATATTAGTGGCCTGTCTATCCCCAGAAATGGAAACAGAAATGTCGAGGAAGGGAAGGGAGGAGTCAGAGATAGACCAGGTGAAAGTGAGGACAGGGTGGAAATTGGAAGCAAAATTGATGAAATTTTCCAATTTTGGACGAGAGAGGGAAGCAGCATCGATGATATCATCGATGTATCGGAGAAAGAGTTGTGGGTGGGGGCCGGAATAGGACTGGAACAAGGAATGTTCCACATATCCCACAAAGAGACAGACATAATTAGGGTGCATGCGGGTACCCATGGCAACCCCTCTTACCTGAAGAAAATGAGAGGAGTCGAAAGAGAAGTTGTCGAGGGTGAGGACAAGCTCGGCCAAGTGGAGGATGGTGGTGGTGGGTGGGGATGGTTCTGGTCTTTGCTCCAGGAAGAAGCGGAGAGCCCTAAGACCCCTCCTGGTGGGGAATGAACGCGTAAAGGGATTGCACATCCATAGTAAAGAGGAGGTGGCTGGAAGCTTTGAAACCATCATAAGGCGTCAGATGAATCATGGATGTTATGTGGGTAGGGATTGGACTGGGGGGAGAAGACTGAGTCATGGTGGGAGGAGATGAGTTCCGTGGGGCATGAGCAGGCTGAAACAGTGGGTCTACCTGGACAGTCCTGTTTGTGGGTTTTTGGCAGGAGGTAGAAACGAGCTGTGCAGGGTTGGGGAACTATTAGCTTGGAAGCGGATTTGTGGAGATCACTGGATGAAATGAGATCACTAATCATAGTGGATACAATGGCCTGATGTGCCATGGTCCAGGGGAAGGTAGAAGGAGGTATCTGAGAGCTGACACTCAGCCTCTGCAAGGTAGAGGTCAGTACGCCAGACAATAACAGCACCCCCCTTATAGGCAAGCTTGATGACAAAGTTAGGGTTAGATCTGAGTGCACGGAGTGCAGTCAGTTCGGAGGGGGATAGGTTGGATTGGTTGAGAGGGCAGTGAAAATGAGGCGATTGATGTCACGTCAACAGCTTTCAATGAAAAGATTGAGTGCAGGTAAAAGGCTGGAGGGAGGGGTCCAGGTGGAGGGAGAGTGTTAGAGTTGGGCAAAGGGGTCTGTGAGACGGGGAGAGGACTCTTGTCCAAAGAAGTGAGCACGGAGGCGAAGACGGTGGAAGAACTGTTCGGCGTCATGTCGTGCCCGAAATTCATTAAGGTGGGAACGCAGAAGGATAAAGCTGAGGCCTTTGATGAGTACAGAGCTTTCAGCATCGGAGAGTGGAAGGTTAGGAGGCATGGTGAATACCCAACAGGAGGTGGGGGTGTGGGGTTTGGGGGAGGGGATGGAGTGAGAGGGAAAGGGAGGAGAGGTAGGTTCCTGAGGGCCGTGGGTCGTTTTGGCCGTGCGGATCTCTGTGACGTTCAATGTTCCACGGACAGCTGCTCTCGCTGCATTGGAGATCCACACTCAGTGCGATGCGGCGTCACATGTGCACTTTCAGCCTTTTTCTCCAACAGCATCGCAACACCCTGGCGCTGGGCTGTACTGGCCTGCAGTTCCACTTCATCCTCTCGCTCAATGGGTGGGCTAACAAGAAACTTTTCCTTTTCCTTTCAGTCATCAAGGCCCACAAGATGCAACCACTTCAATGCACCGCCCTGCTCCCTGGCTAACATCTCTGTTTCTGGCTTGCTACAGTGTTTCAGTGAATCCCAACGCACGCTGTGGGAACAACACCTCATTTCTGCATATAAACTGATGTTTTCTCAGCCACCATCAATTCTGAGGAAGGGTCACCAGACCCGAAACATTAACTCTGCTTTCTCCTCCATAGATGCTGCCAGACCTGCTGAGCTTTTCCAGAAACTGTTTTTGTAGTTGACTCAAAGGTATGATTTAAGGGAGGATGAAGCCCAAGATCAGGTTTTTTATTGCATGGATTCTGAAGCTCTGCACAACCATATTTACCACCACAATTGTTAAAGGTTGAACAGTTGCAAATGATCACGTTTCATTAGAAATTATTGGGCTTTATTCTATTCTGCTATATTTGACTTGAACTGCAGCTGAGTTCATGACACTCTAGTTGCCATTCTCAGTGTTCCATCAAAGCCATCTTGACTGAGACCTGTGTAGTGCAAGTTCCAGTATTAACTTGAGGATTCACCAACGGCTTAATAGACTGTAGAGAACGTACCTGCCAATAAAAGGTTGTTGACCTCAGTGGGGCTGTGTGAAAAATTAGGGAAGTTTAAAATGCCCATGTCCTGCTGTAAATAAAGGCCGAACATTGCATTAATGAAAGTCCACCTAGCATCTCTCCAATCTCAATAAATTTGAAAAACAAAAGACTTGCATTTACATTGCACCTTGCACAAATCTTAAGATGTTTTCCAAGTGGTTTACAGCTAACTACGTACTTTGGATATGGGCTCAGTCCAAAGGCATAAAAATTTGAGACCTGCTAGTTGGACGGAACATAAATAAGCTCTGGGCCTCTGAAGAGGAGGAACTAAATAAAAAGGAATTTTACAGTAGAACTAACCAATGGCATCAGGTTGTATTTGTTTATGGGTAAGCTTTGATAGATTTGTTTGGAATCGCCCAGCTGACTACTTGTTTAGATGTTCCGAGCCAAGTTCAACCATATTTTAACTTTGGATGTGTGCAACACTATGGCGAATCTCTGGCAGTTTCTTGGAGAACAATCAGAAGTGTTGGTGAGAAAGACATTCAGTGTAAACATTTCTATTCTTTTGCCAATGGAATCCATGTGCATCCATCAGTCTGCATGCTCTCAGTGTGCACAGTCTTCAGCCCACTGACTAAAGAATAAAACAGTGTACCTTGATCACCTCCATGCTCTTTAATTTTGTGGTGGGTTGAGGAGTTGGTGGAAGCAGGCATGGAAATCTTTTTTTAAAAACTGTTCAAAAACATACAGAGCAATTTATGACATAGTAGGGACTGCAGATGCTGGAGAATCTGAGATAACAAGGTATAGAGCTGGATGAACACAGCAGGCCAAGCAGCATCAGAGGAGCGGGAAGGCTGACGTTTCGGGCCTAGACCCTTCTTCATGTTTGCTCTAGCTGGGAAATCTGAAACAGAAAGCCTGCACACTCCACTCACTGCTGATTTTAACAAATACAAGAAAGAAGGTTCAATAAACCACTTTCCGCACATACATCAGACATTGGAATATAATAAACAGGGTGTGAACCTTTATTTTAACAATGATTCTGCTTTTAACCAGACCCTGCCTGTTAGTTTAGCTTCAGGAAACAAAACAAGGCAAAGGAGACTGGAGGATTAATTTATTTGGGTAAGCCTCAGCATTGTTTCACAGAGAAGAATTTCCTCTAGGCCCAAGATGCTTATCAACATAACATCACACACCCTAATGTCCACCTCAAGTTTCTGTTCCATGCCCACAGTCAGACTCTCACTGATAATGATATTTTCCACTTTACCAGCAGTTATTTTGTTCCTCCACGATTGGACTATCATCATTCACATACCCGCTAATGACCATTTGTGTTTCCCCACATCATCACCATTTATCTTACTGTCCATCACTACCAATCGTGCACAACCATCCTGAACGACACTGGACCGATCTGCTGTCAGCTTAGCTGTGGCCTCATGTTGCAGACTCTCCTGCTGAGCTATCAGTCAATAAGAGACTGCGAGACTATAGGAAGGTGTCTTGGAAAGGTGTACATGGGGAACACTCTCATGAAGCATATTAGAGGATGAAAACCTTGCCTAATACATGGATTTGCTGTCAAATTTGACAGCATGCCTTCATTGTACGCCTTTTCTTCTTTTTTTCACACTTGGCAGCTGGGCAAATTGACAAACAGACATATAAAACAAGAAGGCCACAGCCATGGATCCATGGGACAGTGTTTGGTAATCACAGTCATGAGGTGGACTGCAGATGGGGGATACAGGATATGGGTCACTGATCAGAGTACTGCAGAGAAAAAGGTGCTCAACAGAAGAGTGACTGACAGTATCCTTCAGGGGCTATAATGAGCACTCCTCCAACTCCAGGCCAGATGAAGCTACTTTCTGGAGGTAGTTGCTCGTGCCTCCATTCTGTAATTTTGAGAAGCCCAGCCAGCAGTTAAATTTATATAGGTTCATGATTTAGACGCAATAAAAAGTCCCATTAATCCAAGACTCACTCATGGAAACCCACTGCTATTATAACGACAACAAGCCAACAAACAGCAAGCTGCAGACTGATTCGGCATTGTTTTAAGGATTAATTCGTCCCATTACACCTGTCCTGACCCAACCCCCTACTGCATGTCAGCAGGAAGGAGGTGAGTATCAATGGGTAAAGTTTCTTCACTTGTCTTGCAAACCTGACCCGAAGTCATCATTTTAAAAAGTGAAATACATTCATATGCCTTATGAGGCTCTGATTATTTAAAACTTTCACCAGATGTAGGGATCGTTGTCATAGCAACATTTACTGTCTATGCCAAATTGGCCCTGAGAAGTTGGTGTTATTGAGATGCCCTCTTGAACTGCTGAGGCCAAAGTTCTGACAGTGCTGTTAGGAAGGGAAATGCAGAACTTTCGCTTAGCGACCGTGAAAGAATGGTGGTATATTTCCAAGTCAGGGAGCAAGTGGCTTGAAGAAAGACTTGCATGTGCCCCCTCACATCTTCTGCCCTTGCCCTCCAGAAGTTAGAGGTCTCATGTTTGGAAAGTATTATGAAATTGGCCTCATAGGCGCCACAGTGCATTTTGTAGATGGTACACACTGCTAGCCCTGTGTGATGGGTGGAGGGAGTGGATGTTGAAAGAAGTGGTTAGGGTACCAATCATATGGGTAGGCTTCTACTGGATGATGTTGAACTTTCTGAGTGTTGTTGAAAGTGTTCTCATCCAGCCAAGTAAATAGTGTCCCCTCAGACTCCTTATGACTTGTTGATGGTGGAAAAAGCACTTAAAGTCAGGAGGTAAGCTGCTCATCTAAAAAATCCTGACCTCTGACCTGCTTTTGCAGTCATGGTAGCTATGTAGCTGATTTAGTTCACTTCCTGGTCAAAGACTAACTCCACTGCTTTTAAACTTATTTGCATAAGCCTGAATGTTGTCCTCAGCCTCTTGCACATCAACATGAACAGCATTGTCAGCATCTGAGGAGTCATAAATGCTGCTAAAAACTGTGTAATCATCAGTAGATATCCCTACTTTTGATCTTAGGGCGGAGGGAGGATCATAGATGAAGCATGGGATGAAGGTTGAGCCGAGGACACTATTCCTGTTGTAATCTATTGGACAGAGACGAGGATGCTCAACTTAAAGAAATATTCATTTGAGCAACATTTCAATATCTATAACAAACCTTGATTTGACCCTTTTTCACTTTCAAATTTCTGCATTTTGGCTGTGGGCTTCTGGAACCTACTATTAGGGGTTGAGAACATCAGTTTTTCTTCGCTTTTATCCCTTTGAAAGAGATTAATACAACTCTAAAAGATTACACTACAAAAAACACCTTGAAGGAACATAGTTTAAGATGATTTAGGTCAATTCAGGCTCATGGGCGTGCTCGTGAATGAAACTGAATAAATGTTTACTTCCTCCTCCCTATATCCATGTACCAAGTGAATATTTTTGCCAAACCAAATCTATGAGGAGTTTGCTCTAGATTAACCTTACCTTTCACTACCAGTGTGCATTCATTTACTGAAAGATCCAAAGAACCTATTTCAAAGCCTAATTCTGATCAATTCTGGTTAAGTCCCCAGTTTCATGATAAGATTTCATTTTTAAAGTTTCTGCCTCAATAACCAAACTGCAATCAATGCAACATCAGACTAATTAACAGGAAAATAATGATCAATATATCATGGTACATACACATCAAATAGAAGTTATGACAAAGATGAATCTCATAGATTTACTGCACAGTCCACTTGGCATACATGGCACTGATGTCAGGCACAGCATCCTTCAAAGCTCTTAGCTTCTTCAGAGAGAATTCCACCAACTTTTCTTTGAAGATTTACTTGCCAATTCTCATCCAACAGCAGCTGATTTTCCATGGTCTCTACTTCCTGATCCAGTCTTCAGCTCCACATTCTTTCAAAACTGTACCAACTTTCATTAATCATGTGTCACTTGGATAAGTTTTTGCCCCGCACTAGAAGTCATGTGAACCAATTTTCGAGCTTTACCTGTGTCACATGTTTCTGCCCTGTGGTGTCTTGCTGCCATCTTGCAGCATCATCCAATGCTCCCTAACTCACTGTTTCTGTTGGAAGGTCAATGCTAACTGCCAAGTAGCAAGTGCAGTTGAGCCTTGGTTAGGATGGAGCTGAATAGGCAGCCAATACCGTTGCTTCTAGCAGAGCTGTAGCTGTCTTATACTTTCAATGTGCCTGTACCCCTGTCCCTTTTGTACCAACTCCTGTCACGCTACATGTTATACTTTGCAGATGCTGTAACTCAAAAGCTACAGTCACAATTTTGACTGAAAACTTTTCAGCTGCTTATCTTTATTGCTGGGTTGTTGCCTGGCAACCATAAGAATCTATGTTAAAGTAAACTACATTTAGTCAATTATAAATGTCACATTGTTACCTTCAGTTCAACTAGTTGTTTGCATTAACATCCCATTTATTTCTATGCTTCACAACTGCATGTTCAAGCTAAACTTGTACTCTTTGTTTTCCATTCTATATTTTTATCAATCCCAGCCATATTTTCTTTTCTGCAATATGTCTGAATAATGTTGCTATAATCATCAATTGGAAGAAAATCAATTAATTGTGAACATCAAACAGTTTCCGCCTCCACTGTCCTGCTTACTGGAAACTCCAGCTGGTGCCTTAGGTTGAATGTGGTAATGCATTTCCCAGGCTTTTTGTTGACTATTATGACTTTTCATTTACATTTTAATTAACATGATAAAAAGTGCCTGACAGAGTAATGAGAACTCTGACATCTTATGGTTTTATAATTATACTGAGGGAATGATAACTTTTGGGTAAATACAAATTGTTTACCAATAAAAACAGTCAGGGAACTCTGCAGGTGTTGAAAGAATCAACAAAATGGAAAAGCCTAACAGATCCGATTCTTGTTAATCTATATGTCACATATGCATCCATCCATAGCAGTAAGTCATGGTAAGAGTGACTATTGCACGTTCATTGTGGATTTTCATCTTCACATTGAGAATGCCCTTCATTTTGTTGTGCAGCACTATGACTGTGCTAAATAGGATGGCCTTCAAACAGATTTAGCATCTCAAGGCATCAGCAACAGCAGCAACTCTAAACCAATATGCAACCTCATCTCCTGGCATATCCCTCACTCTAGCATTACCATCAAGCTGGGAGATAAGCCTGGTTCAATGAACTGTGCATGAGGACATTCCAGGAGCGGCACCAAGGATATCTAAAAATGAGGTGTCAATCTGGTGAAGCTACCAAACAGTGATAATTGGAACTGCAGATGCTGTAGAATTCAAGATAACGAAGTGTGGGGCTGGATGAACACAGCAGACCCAGCAGCATCTCAGGAGCACAAAAGCTGATGTTTCGGGCCTAGACCCTTCATCAGAGAAGGGTCTAGGCCCGAAGCATCAGCTTATGTGCTCCTGAGATGCTGCTTGGCCTGCTGTGTTCATCCAGCTCCACAGTTTGTTATCTTGAAAGCTACCAAACAGGATTACTTGCCAAACAATTTAAGAAGCAAGAAAAGAGAATGTTAAATGATTCGGTAACTATCAGATCAGATCTAAACCCTGGAGCCCTGCCAACCCATGTCATGAATTTAGTGGGCAATTAAACAACCAGCATGAGGAGGTGACTCCACAAATATTCTGACTCTCAAGGATGGGGAGCTCAGCATATCATTATGAAAAAGAAGATTGTAACATTTGCCAGCTTTGCAGAATCACAGATGCTAATCATCAGGCAACTTGATTTACTTATGTAATTTCAAGAAACAGCTAAAGATACTGAAGATCATAAAGACGATGGGCCTTGACAACGTGTTGACAATAATACTGAAGACTTGGTCTCCAGTTCGAAGTGTATTTGTGGCTAAGTTTTTCAAGTACAGCTACAACACAGACATCTACCTGAAGGTGTGAAAAACTGTCTAGGTATTTCAGATTCAGAGTAATTTAGCACATAAGGATCCCTTCAGCACAACCATCAGAACAAATCCAAACCACCCAATTACCACCCTCTCAGTTTACACTTGATCATTAACAAATGGGTGGGATGCACTTGTAAAGGAATATCTTGATAAATGAAGATAATAAAATGTGAGGCTGGATGAACACAGCAGGCCAAGCAGCATCTCAGGAGCACAAAAGCTGACGTTTCGGGCCTAGACCCTTCATCAGAGAGAGCTCTCTCTGATGAAGGGTCTAGGCCCGAAACGTCAGCTTTTGTGCTCCTGAGATGCTGCTTGGCCTGCTGTGTTCATCCAGCCTCACATTTTATTATCTTGGAATCTCCAGCATCTGCAGTTCCCATTATCTCTTGATAAATGAAGCTCATTTTGATTTATATCAGGGCCATTCATCCCCTGACCTCATTACAGGCCCAGTCCAAAATAGAAGATGAAAGAACTGAACATCAGTGATGTGCTGAGAGTGACTGCCCTTTGCATCAAGGCAGCATTTTACTGAGTGTGGCATCAAAGAGTCCTAGGAAAATGAGTCAGTAGGGATCAAGAACAAACTCTCCATTGGTTGGACTTATACCAAATACAAAGGAAGGTAGTTGTTGGAGGTCAATCATCTCAGTCTCAGGACATCTTTGCAAGAGTCCTTTAAGGCTTTTCAAGTTCAAATGTCTTCAGCTGCTTTATCAATTTCCTTCCCTTCAGCTGAAATGGGATGTTCGCTGATGATTGCTCGAAATTCGGCAACATTAGTGGCTTGTGACATGCTGAAGCAGACCATTTCTATATGCTGCAAGAACTGGACAATAATTCAAACAAGGAAAAACTGCATATACTGAAATTGAAACAAAAACAGAATACTATTTTGGCAAAGGATCACTAGTCTTGAAATGTTAACCGTTTTCTCTCCACAAATGCTGCCAGGCCTGATGTCTTTCTCCAGCATGCTCTGTGTTTATTTAAGACGTGAACAATATCCAGACTTGAGCTGAAAAATTGTCTAGTAACATTTCCACACAAGTGCCAAACAATTACCATCTCCATTGAGTATCTATTATTATTTGATGTTCATTGGGATTTACATTGCTGAATCTCCCTTTATTAAGATCTTGGGTTTACCATTGACCAGAATCTGAACTGGACCAGCCGTATAATATAGTGGGTACATTAACAAGCCAGAAGCTAAAAATTCAGTAGTAAGTAGCTTACCTCCTGACTCTCCAAAGCCTGTCCATCATTGACTAAGCACAAATCAGGGATCTAATAGAATATTGTTCACTTACCTGTAAATGCTCTAACAACAGCTCTAACAACACTCAAGAGCTTGACATCATCTGATACAAAGCAACTCATTTCTTTGTCTCTCTGTCCACTAACTTTAATATTCACTCTATTCAGCACTGACACGCAGTAACAACAAAGTGAAACAATTGCAAGTTGCAAGAACTCATCAAGCCTTCTTGGAAAGCACCTTCCAAGCTGGCAACCTCTTCTATCTAGACAGACAAGGACAGCACATGCACGGGAATACTTCAATCTGCAAATTCCTTTCCAAGTCATAAAGTTCCAAATTCTTCATTCCTGGCAGCACTGTGGATGTCCTTGCCCCTGAAGGACTGCAGCAGTTCAGGAAGGCAGCTGACTACCACATTTTCCAGGTCAATTAAGGGTAGGTAAACAAGGTTGGCCCAAACAGTGGCACCCATAAGCCACAAGCAAATTTTAAAATATGATAGCGTATCCTGATCATTGTTTGTAGTAGTGGGGAACAAAATCGCTAAGGTAGTAGAAAATGAACAAAAATATTGATTGAACCGACCGAGTTACTTACAGTTAAAGTCAGTGGGGGCATGACTAACAACGAGAATATGCTAAGAGAGCACAAAATTATCTTTGAGCAAGGAGGAGAAAATATTAAAGTTGGGCATCAAAAAGCATATTCAAGATAAAGGACAAAGCACAGTTAATAATTTTCAAGGTTGAGTCTATGCCTTTGGCAATGTTATAAACACTAAGTAATGGGTTGGATTGATTAGAAAGAACAGAGACAATTAAGAAGGCAGATAGAGATATTAAAGGGTTGTTGAAAATTTGTGAAGTGTATCTTGACATGAGAAACAATTAGGCAAGTTTCTTATCTTTCCATGATCAAGCACATAAACACAGTGGACCAGGAATGTATCAATTCCTTTGAGTGAAAAGGAAGGTGTACTTTGTTTGGTGAATAAATACAGAAATTGCATTAATGTTTTGTCTATATCCAATACCCCTAGTCCCAAAATAATTGAGGCTTTGAAATTTTGGTTATTTGCATGTTTTGGATTGCCAGAGATGTTGGTGTGAAATAATCATCCATAGTTTACATCAGAAAGTTTTGAAAGTTTTCTGAATAAGAATGAAACCTGACAAGTTTCAATACCACTATATCATCCAGCAACAAACTATGGTGCAAATGTTTGATGTTGTGAAAAGGTCTTTGCAGAAGCATTTGTTAGATGACAAACAAGATGGTAATTTCCACAATTCTGTTCTACACAAGCTGGGCAATTTTCTGTCCTCATGCAAAACCACCCATTGTCTACAATAAGAAGCTGACCTTATGGGTTCAGAGATAATGGGAACTGCAGATGCTGGAGAATTCCAAGATAATAAAATGTGAGGCTGGATGAACACAGCAGGCCAAGCAGCATCTCAGGATGAAGGGTCTAGGCCCGAAACGTCAGCTTTTGTGCTCCTGAGATGCTGCTTGGCCTGCTGTGTTCATCCAGCCTCACATTTTATTATCTTGACCTTATGGGTTAGTGGCTTCATGTGCTGTTAGCATGAAGTTTAATTTGCTTAAGTAGCAAAGCCAGGGTAAAGGAAAACAAAGTAAAAGTGAGTCATGGCACAATTCTATCAACGTTAAGAGAGTTCAATGCTGGCCAGAATGTCATGGTGAAAAATCATAGAAAATTAAGGAGAAGAGTGTAATTGGAGTTGTTGTAAAGGGACTCAGAGCATTTATATGTTTAGTAAGGTCTCTCTAGTCTAAAGTGCTCCTTCAATAGCATCAAGTGGATTACTTGTCTGAAAGTGGGTGTCTGACAAAAGGAGAACATCATAACCCTCCAACACTCAAAATTCCTCTCACAGCCCAAAGTGAAAATCAATTAAAAGATGAAATTCAGGAGGTAACTGAATGTTTGTTGTTATTATAGAATCCATCAGTAGAACAAAGTGAGTCAGAGTTTTTGCTATGATAAATAAATGTTGCAATCCCAACCATTAAAGTGGAGTAGGGCTTCTGAGCCCAGAGCTTATCTACTCTGCTTTTCTTTTCAATTCTTTTTTTTCTCACTTCTCTCATTTTTCTTTTTTTTGTTCACTTACCTCTTGTTGATGAGCTCGGTTGCAGCATCAGAATCAATAGCAGGTGGGCCCAACAGTGCAGACTCATAGAGGTGGTGTCAGAAGTGAGTTTGGGTTCCTGGTGGTAGCCTGTATCATCGAGATGGTCGCATTTCTGCTGCACTGGAGGTGAGTTTGGGTTCTTGGCCACATCAGTGTCCAGCACAGATTCATGGAGGCAGTGGGGGAGGTGACTTTGGAGCCAGTATGAGACCAGGTGACATCAGCAGCTGCTGCATCGGCAGGGTGAGCCTGAGGCTGACTCGTGGCAGTGGCGGAGTCAAGTTTGGGCCAATGTGATACCCAGAGGCATTGGTGGCATCTGCATTGGCAAGGTGCATCAATGACTCATGGTGGCAAGGGCATCAGTGGAGGCAAGGTGGTGCCAAAAAGTGGCGACTTTTGTTCCAGTGACAGTGGCGTGGTGAATGGGATTCATGCATGGCCACCAGGCCCACAGCTCAATGGAGCACTTAACAAGCACAACTGTAAAGTTAGATACCTTTTCCTTATTTTTCTGCTTTTGTAATCAATGTTTTGATTTTTTATTCTGTATTTTTGAGGTGGCACCAGAGAATGGTGACACCATACAACACCTTTCACTGTATTGTGTAAGAAAATACACATGACAATAAATAAATCAAATCATTAAATGGGTTGGTAGTCAAAGTTAAGGGTCGGCAGTGTCAGAAGTATTGAGTGAGCAGAATCAAGCAAGTGGAAAGAGAGAACATTCTCAAACCGAAAGGATAAGAAAGCAAAGCAGTTAATTGGGTATATGTAGGAAGGAAGAGGAAAATGTTACTTCATTTATTGTCAAATTATATTTTTCTTGAATGCATATTGATGTTCAATAAAAACATTTTTGAAATATAGGTTGCAGAACCTCATAATTGTTATAGTGCAGCAGGAGTCCATTCAGCCCATCCAATCTCACTGGCTGTCTGAACACTTTAACTTAGTGCCTATCTGCTTTTCCATATACCCCTGCACTTTGCCTCTATTCACATAATCATCCAGTGCAGCTTTGAATCTCTCATTTGAACTTGCTTATATTAATTATGCTCATGAGCTTATTGCTAATGGCTTAATACTCACAAAGGACCACAATTTCTGTAATGACCATTCTCAGAATGATTGGCACTATCTCCTCCATAGAGTATATAGCATGCAAATTTACCTCTCCATTTTTTGGTTCCTGTTGCCAGTGTTTGTGCACCACCTTCTCCTAAATGAGAGAGGACAGGGTGTTAATGAATATTGTACAATTTTCTGGGTGGCGGTTGAACATCCAGCAGTACGGGCAATCAGTGAGATGTCTGCTGGAGGTTTGGAGGTTAGCATATGATATTGAGGTGCAACCTATTAATATCAGGTATAAATCCTAAGCAATAGAGATTTTGGTAAGAAAGTGAAGGGATCATGGTGAATTGAGTGTGGCGTGTCAGTTAGTAGAATACAGTATTTAAAATTACATTCACGGAATTTAACCACTCATATCAAATCATCGAACTTTCTCCTATGCTGCATATATGTTCTTAGAGTTATGCTGTGACATTAACTTCTTTTCTATCCCTTGCCATTGCCTTCTGTGTGTGTACATTGGTTGAACTTCTAGAAACTATGGATGTTGGACATTGTCCACCTCTTCCATCAAGATATCCAGCGCAGGGCCAGAAAACCTTGGTGCCTTCACTCCACATGATCAGGCATAGTTGATTGTTCCCATCAACATTCTCAATGATCTCAGTACCTCCAGCACTTATGATGCATTTTTCCTTCTAGAGTTTCATGGTAGTTTCAAATAATCCTCAGAAGTAACCATATTGAGACAATAACTAATGTACGCAGCCAATGAACAGTGTGCTTGATCCCGTTATTAGGTGTTTGCTTGAAGAACACTCTATTCACTAGTTCTAATGTCTTACATCTTTGTTAGAACATAAAAAAGCGCATTCTTGTTTCTTCAGTAGTGAAAGTATAAATTATTTTTTCCCTTCGCTGAATTTGAATGTTCAATTCAATTCTATGAGAGTATTCAGTGATGAGATATTTTCATCCTGTCCACTGGCTCCTGTAATCCCCATGAGAGCCTTCAACTACAACTTGTACAATTGATTTGCCTGACGATCACTATAAAATCAATATGGACACAAAAATGATCTGTTTTAACCTCTAAATGTGCTTCTTTGATTATATTTATTTCAAAGTGAAAAGTGCATACAATTTTTTGCTCACACCTCAAAAACATACTTTTTCCTGGCTCATTTAGCACATCAAACAAACCTGAAGGTCAAGCACAGGAAGAAATTGAAATATGGCAGACAACAAGGCGACAACTACTGGGGAAAATGCCAGATGTGCATAACTTTAGTTTATATGGAAACAATACGTAAATTGGTATTCTCACTTAATTGCATATAGTGCATTACTGCTAAATGTATTGGAAAAATAAATAAAATCTTAAATCTTACAAAGTGGATAGATAAAGCAGGAAGTTTAATTCAAGGAGAGTCATAGTAATCAGCACAGAAACAGACCCTTTGGTCCAACTCATCAGAATATTTAAGAATATGACTGAAGTTCAAGTAAACTGCTAAGATAGGAAGAGGTTTTTCTACCTTTAGAGTGATGTGATCTATATAATTTCCTACATGACAGATTCTGCTGTGGATTCACAAGAGTCTGCAGAATATGAGATACTCATTATTGTGCTTTTAATGTAAATGGTGGAAGGGAAACCTTAAGTGTAGAGCTGGATGAACACAGCAGGCCAAGCAGCATTTTAGGAGCAGAAAAGCTGATGTTTCGGGCCTAGACTAGGCCAGAAACATCAGCTTTTCTGCTCCTAAGATGCTGCTTGGCCTGCTGTGTTCACCCAGCTCCACAATTTGTTATCTCAGATTCTCCAGCATCTGCAGTTCCCATTATCTCTCTGAAGGTAAACCTTACATTGATTCTGCCCAGGCATAAAATAAAACTTAGTACAATGAAAAGTGCAAAAAACCTGTAGTAAGTCTGTAAGGAAAGAAAGAAGACAACAACCTTGAATTTATAGCCCCTTCTGCAACCTCACAATCTGTCAACGTCCTTTGCAACTAATTGTATTGTAAAATTGCATTTTCTTTCATTGTAAATCATACAGTGCATAGTGAATTTCAGGATCACATTTCTCATCTCAACTTTCTAGTTTAATGTGAAAGTTATGCCTATCTAAGATGTGAGACAATTTGAATGAAGATGAGGATAATTAACAAAATTAGCACCACTTTTTCCACATTGTTCTTCACTCCAAGGCCTTAATTCAAAACAATCCATTGGTAATGATTCAGCTCCCCAACAAACTGCAATTTCACGCTTAGCAGAGAATATAACATTCAATTCTTTCAAAAGTAATTGACATTGTCATTCAATTGTTACTAGGCTCTTACTCAGTAGAATAATTCCCTGTTGTGAATTTGATGCTTTAAAAAGGAGAAGGTAATCAAACTCATCCAGGTCTCTTAGTAGTCTTTTGTGGGGTTGTCCCATTTACAATGATTGGAGACAAATCCATCAATGACCAGGAGACAATAATCCAACTCTAATAGAGGGGAAGAGTAGCGAAGGCATAACTGGAGTCCAGGAAAGGTCATCTGTAAACAAGTGAAACTACTGATAAGATTGCTTATAGTACTGAAGATTACTGCCATATGTATTTACAGCAGAAATTTAGGTTTTGTTACAAGATAGCATTCTAGCCCAATGATTTGGGCTGTGGCTGTGAACTGGTTAATTGATTCCAGTAAATATAGATTTGAGGCCTAGGTACAAATCGGATTGGCTATTATAATGTAGCTATATAATGCCATTGTTGGTACATAGCTGTTTCTAGCAGCAGAAATGTAATTTTCATGTGCAACATGTGGTTAAGTTTTGAAATACAGGTGGATATGTTTCAGTATTGAACTTGTTTATTCAACGGCCTTCAAATGGTATAATTGGAGTAGCCCCCTTTTGATTTCCTTTCTGTTGAATATAATGCAACAAGATGATGAGTATAATGGGCAGTTGATCAGACATCTCCCATCATTTATCAGCCCACATTGAATGCTGAATACCGAGCTAGTTGAGTTAAATTTTTCACTTGTTTATCTATCTTACCAGTGCAATTCATTGGAAATTGGCCACACCAGCATAAATGATAGCTGAATTTTAAGTGCAAGCTATGTCAGGTGTAATTTGAAGTTCTGAGAATTTTAATGTTAATTTTAAAACCATTTCTTGGGCAGCCAATCCCACCCACAAAACTGTTCATGGTCCCAGATCAATTAAACATCATGCTGTGTTTCCACCAATTGGACTTGTGAACATTCAAAAAGACTAGTCAAATAGACCATTCCTTTTAGGTTCACTCTTTTAAAGTTAAAACAAATTAATATTTTTAAATGTGATAATTGAATTTGGAGCCAACTGTCAATGAGGTTCAGTCTGACTTGTAGTGCTCACATCACAACTGAGTCTGTCACACACAAGAACAACTTTTCCCCTCTCCAAAGTCTGCCTTCTCCTCCTTATAAGATTGTTTCCACTTCCCAGTTCCTCAGCAACTAGCACATCTCCGCTTTGCCTGCTCCAATTGCACAATGCACATCACACTGGGATGGTGAACACACTCAATCTGGGCTATACTGAACATTTCAACACATCAGATACACAAGAGTGCTCCAGATGTAGGAGCCATAACAGCTGCCAGGGTAGTGGAAGTGGTAAGTATGATGACAAATTACCTAAACATGAACTGAATAAAACCCCTTACTGTTGATAAATTGTCCAGCCTTCAAATGGCTTGTCAGTGTTCTGTGTCTACAGTTGATAACACCTCGCATCTGGTGATACTCAGCTATGTGCCTGAATCCAACTGTCTGGTTTACAGCACTGCCTTTCTCTTGGGGGAATGAATTAAACAAGTATGATTTGACATGGATGGAATCGATCACTGTCCTCATGCATTTATGTGTGCACGACTGACAGATCCCCCACTGGTTACCCTTGTTCCCTGGAAGGAGCAAGTTGCGCAGACGTTCAGCACCAAAGTGACCTTCAGAGCCACAGGAGAAGATAACCTCCCAGTCCTGCAGGCCTTAGATCCTGATCCAGCATGCGTTCCAGAACATACAGAGCCTGCATTGACAGTGCAACTTGCTCATCCCCAGGACATCCAGTCAGTACCGGAAACTTGCACACACTGCACAGCAGCCCCATGGCTGTGGCCTCATCCTGAGCTAAGTGCTCCTCTTCCTCTGTGCTGGCCTATTGCTGTCCCTGGGCTTACTGTTGGCTGCAATCATGCTCCATCCATCTTCACCTTCTTATAAAGGCAGACCATCATGGATCCAGCAACAGTGCCCATCACTTTCCTGGAAAGGGCTTAAATGAGGCACTGAAGGAACAATAGAATATTTGAGACTTCAGAACAGTCACATGTAGATGAGGTTGAGCACACTTCACACACAGTGAGACAGACCAGGAGGGATCACGGGGAACATATATGTATCACACATTAGCATTCAGGCACAGTATGTGCAGCTACTTGATGAATGTGCTCTGTTGGCTGAGTAATGACTCAGTGTCATCATGAAGGGGGTTCCACATTCTACTTTTCATCTTGAGTTTCCCTCATCACTGTCTTAACACTTACTTCTATATATGCCTCTGGTTTCCCTTCCAAACCTTGACGTCCCCACTCATTCTGTCATTATTCCCTCTGCAGTCCCTGCAGTCTCCTCTATTGAACCCCCGCTGAAAGATCAGTGAACAGATATACAGGACCACAATTGATCTAGGCTTCTCAATACCATCAAGGAATGGTCATTAGTCACAACTGACCAGATCACACAGTAGCTCCCTGACTAATGATAAGAGACCTCCTAAACTGATTGAGCATGCCTTGCAGGATTGTCTGCTAAACATTCCCTTTCCAAACAGAGATAGATCCTCTGACTGTGAGCATCCGGAAGGGACTACTGACCATTTCAAAAACCCTAGAATCTGCACAGATTATAATCATAACTGATGGTATAGCATTCCCAGACAGACAGCAACCACTGTCTGGCCTGGCTATTTGGTCAACTGAACCCCTCATGTGTTTGCCATTTGAGTAGCTGACATATCCTGTGGGTGTTAGATTGATGTCTCAGTGTCCTGTCCATCAAGATGCCTCCACATGGAGCCCCAATGGGTGAGTGCTACAGCAATGTCTGTGTGTCAAGAAGGCTGTAGGGAAAGCCTTGGCTGCTGTTTGGAGCACTAATGTGCTAAACTGACATGGCAAGGCATGGATGCTGCAAGCATGCAGGTAGATGATAAGTGAGCAAACTCTAAGAGAGCACAGAGACAGTCCTGAGATGCAGCTTTGTCCAATCTCTGAGCTGGTGCCTGTCTCTGCATGCAAACAATCACCAAAGCAGCTTTCTTAATGCTTACTACCAGGCACCTTGCAATGCAAGTCTGTTCTTCCTAAGTGGTATCCCAGCCTATTGGAACAGTGGCATAATGGAAGTGATGGATTGGAAAACGCCGAATGCCAATGTCCGTGGATGAAGGGTATGTGTGGCTTCAGCCCATGGAACATGCCTTGAGACGTAATTGTCCAGTGATTGGTATGGAGGTAGTTTAGAGTAAGCAGTAAACTGAATCTGCCAGGTCTCCTTGTCGAAGTTTCCTGATGTTGAGCTTATTTGGTAAGTTTGATTAGATGGGATGCTGAATATTAATGAGATGAGTTGTGTCATTAACAAGGCAGTTCTCATTCAATAAGGACTGTCAATTGGCAACCTTCTGCTCCTAGCAAGCATTTCACTTGTGAAAAGCATAAAAGGTAGCATGAGTTACTGGCGATCTCTGTGGGCCCTCTTGCACTTACCACTCAGCTCTGCCAAACCTCTGGCCATAACCCACTATTGCTCAAACCCCTATATAATTCCACCCTAAGAAACTGACTGTCTCTACTAATGAAACTAAAAACAAGCTGACCAATTTACTAGAACAATTTGTAATGTTTTAGAAACAGGTTGCTCTCAAGTCATGAACCCAACACACTTTTTTTAAAAATGGTAATTTTGAGCTAAATTAATTAGAAGCTATATTAACAAAATTGTGCCAGATTGCCATTCAATTACATCAATCATTTTTAAAATTCAAGGCAGTTAGGTGAAATCGATACATTCCAAATTGCTGGGGTGAAGGAAGATTTTATGTTGGCTGTAACATAAATGAAGCTGAGCAAAAATCTGAACCATGACTTACTTTATTCTGGAAAACTGATACAACTTCAAGCACAATTTGCATTCAAATTTCAGATGCACCCAGAATAGAAGCTTTACACTTTAAATGGTCTTATAAATGCTTATAAGACACATTTAGACATTTTACCATACATGGGATGATTTTCTGTGTCCAGGGTAAAGTACCTGTAATGTGTATCAGATAATTGGAAGGCTCTAATATTACTGCTGGCAAAGTGCACATCCATTATCAAAAGCAGAAGGAAAAATTAGTAGGCTCTCTAGAGTCCCTTTGGTCTATCCAATTTTCCCGCATTGACTGCACTCATGTGATGCAATAAGCTGGAGTACAGATTTAAGAAAAATTCCGTCATTCACTCATTTTTATCAGATGTATTTTGTTACTTAGAACATTCAGTGTACTTTCAACTTAACACTAAGCTTGATGGCATTTACAGATCATACTCACCTATTAGTTTTTAGTTAAGCTGATTAGTGAATAGATTTTGATTTTGTTACTGAAACAAGTCAAAAGAGACATCATGTTTGAAGTTTTGATTATCACTTACTTCCTGCCTGAGAAAGGAAGGTCCTGAGTGAATGGCAAGGATCTGTGGACAGGTAAATCTTGACCATAACTTGTATTCTCAAGTCCCTCTGAATTCAATATTTAGGACAGTGATTTGGACAGTTGTTTAAAATAATCCTCATTATATAAATTTTATTTTAAAATTAATTTTCCAATTAACTATTTGATAGCAGCTGGCCAGAAATCAAACACAAATTCCATTTTGGTATCAGGTATCAATCCTCACCCAATGGTTAAATTGTTTGATACAAGTACAACCCACATTTACAACAAAAAAGTTCAGAAGTTTTAGTCAATCCAACTCCAGACATCTGCAAACTCAACGGTTGTTAAATGAGGTATGTGATCATTATCAGAGATCCGTAAAGAATTTCCAGAATATTTGTGAAATGGCCATTAGGCCGAAAAACAGAGGAGCAGAATTAGGTCTCTTGCTCCATTGAGTCAGCTCCACTATTCAGTCATGGCTAAGAGAGATAGCAGGAAGTGAGGATGCTGGGGAATCTGAGATAACAAGGCATAGAGCTAGATGAATGCAGCAGGCCAGGCAGCATCAGAGAAGCAGGAAAGCTGATGTTTCAATTCTGGGTCCTTATTCAGAAATGGTGGAGGGGAAGGGTGCTCTGAAATAAATAGAGAGGGGGAGAGGTGATAGAAGGTTCATAGTGGAGCAGACAGGTGAAGAGAAGACAGACAGGTCAAGGAGGCAGGGATGACGCAAGTAAAGGTGAGTATAGGTAAGGAGTTGGGATGGGCGTTGGTTAGTGCGGTGGGATGGGCGAGTGGGTGGGAGGGAAGATGGACAAGTCAAGGAGGTGGGGATGATGCTAATGGGTGGGAAGTGGGGGTGGGGTTGGTCAGTGAGTTGGGAGGAGCAGATAGGTGGGAGAAAAGGTGGACGGGTCAAGGAGGTGTGGATGAGACGGGCTGGTTTTGGGATGTGGTAGGGCGAGGAGAGATTTTGAAGCTTGTGACGTCCGCATTGAGACTGTTGGTCTGCAAGGTTCCCAAACAGAATATGTGGTGCTGTTCCTCCCGCCTTTGGGCGGCATTGTTGTGGCACTGGAGGAGGCCCAGGATGGACATGTCGTCTAAGGAGTGGGTGGGGGAGTTGAAGTGATTTGTGACTGGTAGGTGTTGTCGTTTGTCATGAACTGAGCATAGGTGTTCCACAAAGCCTTCTCCAAGCCTCCGCTTGGTTTCCCTGATGTAGAGGAGGCCGCAACGGGAACAGCAGATACAGTATACCACATTAGCAGATGTGCAGGTAAACATCTGTTTAATGTGGAAGGCTTTCTTGTGGCCTGGGATGGGGGTGAGGGGGGAAAGTTTGGGGCCAAGTGTAGCACTTCCTGTGGTTGTGGGGAAACGTGCCGGGTGTGTTGGGGCTAGTTGGGAGTGTAGAGTGGACAAGAGAGTCACGGAGAGCATGATCCCTCCGGAAGGCAGATAAGGTTGGGGAGGGAAATATATCCTTGGTAGTGGGGTCAGATTACATTTGGCAGAAGTGGCGGAGAATGAATCCCGAGGTTAATGGGGTGATATGTGAGGACAAGGGCAATTCTGTCTTTGTTGTTAATGCAGGGAGGGGGTGTGAGGGATGAGTTACAGGAAATGCAAGAGATGTGGCCGAGGGCGTTTTCGACCACTGTGGAATAGAAATTGCGGTCCTTGAAAAACAAGGCCATCTGGGATGCTCGGGAGTGCAATGCCTCATCTTGGGAGCAGATGCAGAGAAGGCGAAGGAATTGGGAGTAGGGGATGGCATTCTTGCAGGAAGGTGGGTGAGAGGAGGTGTATTCTAGGTAGCTGGGGGACTTGGTGGGGTTGAAATATATATCAGCTTCCAGGTGGTTGCCAGAGATGGAGACAGAGAGGTCCAGGAAGAAGAGAGAGGTACTAGAGGTGGTCCAGATGAATTTAAAGTTGGTGTGGAAGGTGGTACTAAAATGAATGATCTGTTCAAGCTCCTTGTGGGAGCACAAGGCACCTCCGATACTGTCATTGTTATAATGGAGGAAGCAATGGGGATGGGACCAGTGTAGCTGTGGATGAGGGACTGTTCCATGTATCCTACAAAGAGGTTAATACATTTCTTAACTCCATTCTCCTGCCTTCTCCCTGCAACCCTTGATCTCCTAACTAATCAAGAACCAATCTATCTCTATTTTAAATATACTCAGTGACTTGGCCACCACAGCCTTCTGCGGCAATGTGTTGTACACATAAACTACCCTTTGGCTGAAGAAATTCCTCCTCATCTCAATTCTAAAGGGTCAACCCTTCTCCCTGAGAGTGTGATCTCAGGTTCTAGTCTGTCTTAATACTGTAAACATCTTCTCTCCATCCACTTTAACTAGGTGTCTTAGTATCCTGTACGTTTCAGTCAGATCTCCCCCTCATCTTTCGAATACAGGCCAGGAGTCCTCAAACATTCCTCAAATGACAAGCCCTTCATTCCTTGGATCATTTTTGTAAACCTCCTTTGGAACCTCTCCAATGACGGCACATCCCTCCTATTGGTACAGTGCCTGAAACAGCTCACAATATTCCAAATGCAGTCTGACCAGAGCCTTCTACAGCCTCAGCAGTATATCTCTGCTCTTGTATTCTAATCATTTTGAAATGAATGCTAACATTGAACCCAAATTCCTAACTGCCAACTGAAGCTTCATGTTCTCCCAAGCCTATTCCATTCTTTTGCAGAAATCTCAGATTGGTAGATTTCCTTGAGGCTTGACCTATGCCATTGACACAACTTTACAGTGGCTCAGTGATTAGCACTGCTGCCACACAGCTCCAAGGACCTGAGTTTGATTCCAGCCTCTGGCAACTGTAAGGAGTTTGCACATTCTCCCCTTGCCTGCATGGGTTTCCTCCTGGTGCTCTGGTTTCCTCCCAAAGTCTAAAGATCTGCCAATTAAGTGGACTGGGTATGTAAATTTCCCATTGTGTCTAAGGTATGAAATGGAGGGTAGGGGTGGGTTTGCGTGGCCTGTTGTTGGAGGTTCAAAATGGACTCGATGGGCCAAATGGCCTGCTTCCACACTGTAGGGATATGACTGTCTAACTTTGAAAGTTTGGCAGAAAACCACATAAATGTGAAAATTATGGATAAGTCATACCTTTTTGAAATCAAACAAAGTTAAAACATATTTTCTTCGAAATTCTGTATCTTTCATTAATTGGATCCCTAATGTGACTTATAGTATAACTGTCTGGTATCTTTTAGGTGGGGGATGGAATATTTGTGCCCATAAGTGATACAAGTGTGGAGGGCTACAGTTGAATTTATATGACAGAAAATTTTCCCAGTCTTCATTGGGAACTTGATCCATAGTATCTTGGTCCTGAAAAACATCAATTGTAAGGGGTGCCAGAATACATTGCTGCAAAGAGGTAGGCAGTAAGCCAAAGGAAAGTTTGCCATCTGTCTCGTTTTGCTTTCTGGACAACAGCCAGAAAGTTCATAAACTAAAGCAATTTCATCTGCTTTAGGTCTCACTGACTTGCTGCCGTAGCATCACCTTTATTTCTTGAGATATGATCCTTCCAGAATACTGAATGGAGCAGAACGAGCTGAACCCAGAAAAATCATATGTTCAAATCATTGCATGTGGAGTTTAGTTTGAGGATGCTTCTCCTGCCTTGTGTTCAAGTACAATTAAAATAGGAAATTGTTAGCTGCCTTCTGACTTTTGTCTGTGCTTGGCTCAGCTCATGATTCGGTACCCACATTTATTTACAGCTTTGTCAGCTCTGTGCTCAATTTCTCCAATCATTTCCATTTTGACATCCTAATATTACAGGGAATAGGGAAAGAGGAGATAGAGAAGGCAATGGAATTTTGGAAGAAAGTATGTTTTGCAGACCTATGTCTGAGGATGCTTGTGCTACTAACATAAGAGCCCATGGTATTAGAGGTAGTACATAAGCATGGATAGAGGATTGACTAACGAATAAAAAACTAAGAATTATGATAAGATAGGCATTTTCAGGTGGCCACATGTAACTAATGGCATGCCACAGGGAACAGTGCCAGGGCCATAATTATTTACAGTAGATACTACTGACTTGATGACCAAAGTGAATGTAC
This sequence comes from Stegostoma tigrinum, assembly GCF_030684315.1. Taxonomy (NCBI): domain Eukaryota; kingdom Metazoa; phylum Chordata; class Chondrichthyes; order Orectolobiformes; family Stegostomatidae; genus Stegostoma; species Stegostoma tigrinum. The sequence goes on from NC_081356.1 coordinate 85,065,205, forward strand.
CGTAGACAAGTGTGTGAAGAGTGTAAAAATAAATGGGAAGGCAAGTGATGAGTATGACAGAGTCTGTAGACAGATACAGGACAGACTGAATGAGCAAAAACTTGGCAGACAGAATATAATGTGGGAGAATGTGAGGTTTTGCATTTTGCCTGGAAGAATAGAGGATTTGATTATTATTTAAATGGAAAAAGACTGCAGAAAGCTCCAGCATAGTGAATTTGGCATTCCTCATTCAAGAATCAAAAAGCTAACATTCGCATTCGACAGTTAGTAGGGAAGGCAAATGGAATGTTAGTCTTTATGACAAAGTAAATGGAGTCTGAAAACAAGGATGTCTTGCTAAGACTATATGAGGCACTAGTCAGATCACAGCTGGAATACTGTGAACAGATTTGTGCCTTTAATCAAAAGAAAGATACATTGGCATTGGAGCCTGTCTAGAGGAGGTTCATCACTAAACTGATTCTGGATATGCAGGGACTGCCTAATGAGCAATAGTTGAACAAGTTAGTACTGAATTTATTGGAATGAAAGGTGACCTTAACGGAATGTGCAAGATTCTTTAGGGATGTGACAAGTTAGATACAAAGTGGTCATTTCTCGATATGGGAAAGCCTACCTTCAGGGGGTATAATCTCAGAGTGTGGAGCCACTCATTTAAGACAGAGATGAGGAGGAAGGTCATCTCTCAGAGGTACTGAATCTATAGAATTCTTTACTTCAGACAGTTATTGAGGTTGGGTCATGAATAATGTTCAAGTTTGATATATGCAGATATTTGTACAGAAAGAGGACCAATGGTTATAAAAGGCAAGAAAATTGAGTTTAGAATAATTAGATTAACCATGATCTCATTAAATGGAGGAGTAGAATTGATGGGCTGAATAGCCTAACTCTGCTGCTATGTATTGTAGTATTATGGTCTTAGTGACCCCAATGCCTCAGGCTCCTTTAACTATTTTGCAGTGACTTTCAACCCAGCTGCTCCAGAATGGCTCTTTGGCTAGTGAGGTGACAGAAAGCAACATGCTTTTGTGTATCAGTGGTATGCTGTATAATGGATCTGGTTGAAACATGCCTCTAATTATAACTGTTGTTGGTGACAATGCAAACAACTCTATTCTCACATGGGGCATGAGCATTCCTAGCAAGGTCTGCATTTTCTTGCCAATCTCTAATTACCCTCAAGATGGACTGTTGATTTACTTCAAAGTCAGAATGGTATCTGGTTGCGATGCAAGTAATAGTGTTCCCATGCGGCTGGTTCTCTTATCTTAGAAGTTGAGGTCATGGGTTTAGAAGATGTTATCTTGTTGTTGCAGTGAATCTTGCTTATCAGTGTTTCTCAAATGTTTTCACACTGTGACCTAATTTTGGTGCTTCAAAATTGTGTAACCTCAGACAGCAACAAAACATACTACTGATATGCTAAGCATATTACTTTCCAAAGAGCTATTCTGGATTGAGATTGTAAAGTAGCTAAAGGAGTCTGAGGCACTGGGGGGCTGGTCACTAAGACCTTAACACCATAAGACATAGGAGCAGAATTAAGCTACTCAGCTGATCAATTCTACTCCTCCATTCAACAAGATCATGAGTGACCTAATAATCCTCAACTAAACGTTTCTTACTTTTCTCTATAACCATTGGTCCTCTTTCAGTATATGTCAAACTTGAACATTATTCATAATCCAACCTCAATAGCTGTCTGACACCGGTAAAAAGAAACTGCAGGATAATGGCATTCAATATTTAATCGCTAACATTCAAATATTAAAGGTAAACCTAGACTATATCTTCATTTCGAGATATTTTAAGGTAATGTTATCTTTTGTACTCACTGGGCCTAATGAGATACAGGTGTGAGTAGAAACATTAACTTGGTTTTTCTTTCCCTATCCGTGCTGCCAGACCTGCTGAGTTTCTCCAGCAATTTGTGTTTTCTTTTTGTTTGTTCAGAGCTCCCACATCCATAGTTCTTTGTTTTGTTACATCAGAATTGAGGGAGCTAGCCAGACAATCAGCAAGCAGGGCCTCAAGTGTAGCAATCTCCAGATTATTCCCAGTGCCATGTGCAAATGAGTGCAAAAATAGGAAGATAAGACAGATGAATGAATGACTGGAAATATAGCGCAAGAGGAAGATGTTGCAAGATTTCCAGCCACACTGGGGCTGGCTCTGATGAAGATGCCACCATGCACGCTGGAAAGGTGACATTTGAACAGAGCTGGGACTGTGTTCTTTGTGGGTTTTTTGCTTCTACTGTTGGGCAAGCTTCAACCTAACTTGGCAGGTGTGCTTGAACCAACATGAAGAATAGTAAAGGAAAATACCAGAGTTTGCAATATACTCACAGACACCTGAGCATAGAGAATAGTGAGTTTATAGGTGAAGTCAGAATCAGGGAGAAAGAAATGAAGTTTGAATTGACGTACTGTGCATGTATGAAAAAGCACAAGTATAGTAAATAAAATTGGGGTGCAAATTACCTTGTGGAAATATGAAGTTGTAGTGCTAACAGAGATTTGGCTCAAAGAAGTTTGTTAAATATTCCTAGGTGCAAGGTGTTCGGGAAAGGTAGAACAGGAAGGACGGACAGAGGGGCAGCAGTACTGTTTAAAGAAGGGATTACAGTGCTGTGGGAAGAGGATGTCTGCTGGGGTTTAAAGACAAAATCATTTTAACTAACTCTAAGGGAAAAAGGATAAAATTAAATTACCCTGTGCAGCCTATAGGCCACCAACTAGTGGAAAAGACGTAGAGGAACAAATCTCCAGGGGGATTACAAAGAGATGTCGACATTATACCTATACACAAGGGGAAATTCAAATGCTGAAACATAGACTAGGATACTGGCTGTGTAACGGGCGTGAGTGGGAATGTGTTCCTGCATTGCATGTAGGAGAGTTCTCATAGCAATATGCGTCCAATCCAACAAGAAATGATGAGCTGATGGACCTAGTTCTTGGATCAAATGTCACTGGGAGAACATATGGCAGACAATTATCATTGTATTGTAAGGATCAGGATGGTGGTGGAAAATGACAAGTTATAAAGGAAAATAAGGAAAATGATTTGGCAGAGAGCTGGCCTCAATGGGGCAAGGATGGAGCTGGGCAGAATTAACTGGAATGGGAAGAAAAAGTAGCTAAAAAGTGGGCCATCTTCAAAGAGGGGGTGATTTTAGTCCAATTGACGTATATTCCCTCAAATTGGAGGTAGGGCAAACAAATCCAGGGCTCCCTGGATGAAAAAAGAGGTAGAAATTAAGATAAAGAAGAAAAAGAGTGGTTTTGATGGATGTCAGGTAGGAAATATGTTTAAGAACCAAAAGGAATACGGCAGTTTCAGAGGAGAAGTGAAAAATAAATAAGATGAACTGTGATAAAGATTGGCAGCCAACATAAGGGGGTGTCCCAAAGTTTTCTACAGGTATGTAAATAGTAAACTATGTGTGGCAGACGAAGATCAGGAAGGAGATTTGGACATCAAGACAGAGGGCATGTTTGAGGTTTTAACTGAATACTGATCTGTCTTTACAAAAGAGGGAGATATTACCAGTGCCATGAAGAGAGATGGGAAAAATCTATCTTTTGCAGGCTTTATAATTGTTAATGAATAAGCGTTGGATAGGCATTTTGCACTTAAATTTGACAGGCACTGGAACCTGATAAGATGCATCCACGGATTTCTAGAAATAGAAAATAGTAGCAGGAGTGAAACATTTGGCCCTTCAATCCTGCTCCACTATTCACTCCCTTCCCATACTTCTTGATCCATCGACCATAAGAAATAGGAACAGGAATAGGCCATTCAGTCTCTCCAGCCTGCTCCATCATTCAATATGATCATGGCTGACCCAACATTGATAGATCCCTACAGTGTGGAAGTAGGCCATTCAGCATATCAAGTCCATAGTGAACCTCCGAATAGCATCCCTACCCAACCCTTTCCCTCTAACTCTGCATTTCCCATGGCTAATCCAGCAAGCCAGTGCATCCCTGAACACCACGGACAGTTCAGCCTGGCCAATCGACCTAACCTGCGCAACTTTGGACTGTGAGAGGAAGCTAGAGCACCCAAAGGAACCCCATACAGACATGGAGAGAATGTGCAAACTCCACATAGGCGGTTTCCCAACGCTGGAATCCAACCGGGTTCCCGGCGCTGTGAGGGAACAGTGCTAATCACTGAACCACCATGTCACCCTCACATCAACTTTCCTGTCCTTACCTCATAAACCTCGACTCCCTACCGATCAAGAATCTATCTCACCCATAAATATACATAAGGACTTTACCCCCAAAGCTCTCTGTTGCAAGGAGTCCCAAAGACGCACAATCTTGAGAGAAGAAATTTATTTTCATTTCAGTCTTAAATTGGCTCCCCTATATTCTAAGGTTATGCCCTCTTGTCCAAGACACTTCTTTTAAGAATAGTGTATGTTTCAATGAGATCATCTCTTGTTTTTCTAAACTGTAGTGAGTAGGCTGGTTACCTTAGATGGCTGAGCTGCAACGGAGAGTAATACTAACATCATGGATTCAATTCCCATAGGGAGGAACTCACCATGGAGGTCCTGCCATTTTCAACACTCCCCTCAGGTTAAGCCCATCACTAATCACCTCTCTCTAACAACAGAGAGGAACTATGGAAACTTTATTTTCTTGAACTCTTTAGAAGCACATGAGAGTTGAAATTGCAGGAAAACTGGCCACTGTCTTTCGGTTTCCTCTAGACAGCAGTAGTGCAAGAACACTGGAAAGTTACAAACATTATGGCCTTGTTCACGCTTGAAAGGTCGTAAGGATAAGTCCAGCTATTACAGATCAGTTAGATTTACCGCAATGATTGTGAAGCCTTCAGAGACAATTATTAGGGATAGAATTAGGAGTTACATGGAAAAAGCTGTGTTGATTAAGGAGAGCTAACATGGACTTCTAAAGTGTTTAAGTAACTTGTTGGAATCTTTTGAAGAAGTAAACAGAAAGCCTCGATGAGAGTAATGCTGTTGATGTAGTTTATTTCCAGAAGGTATTTGATACAATGGCACACAACAGACCTGTGAGGAAAGTTATAGGTCATGAAATAAAAAGTGCAGTAGCAATGTGGATACAAAATTGGCCAAACGATAGGAAACGGAGAGTAGTAATCAAAAGAAACAAAATCAGAAATTGCTGGTCTGGCAGCACCTGTGGAAAGAAATCAGAGTTAACATTGCGGGTCAGATTTCTCTGATTTCACCCCATAGATGCTATCAGGCCTGCTCAGCCATTGCAGCAATTTCTGTTTTTGCCTCTGATTTCCAGCATCTGCAATTTTTTTTAGGTTTTTATTTAGCGGTCAACGGATATTTTTCAGGCTGGAGGAAGGTTTGCAGTGGGGTTCTCCAAGGTTTGGTACTGGAATCCTTGGTTATCCTGGTAGAAAGTAAACATATAGATCTTGCCATGCAGTGGATAATTTCAAAGTTTTCAGATGACTTGGAAGCATTGGAAACAGTGAGGAAGACTGTGTAGAACTCCAAAAGGACATAGACAGTTTGGTGGAGTGGACAGATAGTTGGCACATATAATTCAATACAGAGAAGTGAGAAGTGATACATTTTGGTAGGAAGAATATTGAAAGACTAGAAGAATAGGGGTAAAATTCTAAAGGGATGCAGGAACAGAGGGAAGTTGATGCATGTGTGTACAAATCATTGAAGGTGGTAGGACTGTTTGAGAGTGCAATCAATAAAGCATACAGTTCCTTGGTAGAGTACAAGAGGAAGGAGGCAATGCTGAACTTTTATAAAACTTCTATCAGGCCTCAGATGGAGTATTGCGTATGTTTGTGGGTGTCACATTATGGGAAAGATGTGAATGAATTGGGGGGAGTGCAGAAGCGATTTACAAGAATGGTTCTGGGATAAGAAATATCAACCATGAGGATAGATTGAGAAATTTGGGACTGCTTTCCTTGGAGAGAAGAAGGCTGAGAGGAAATCTGTGAGATATTTTCACAATAATGAACAGCCTTGATAGAGCAGGTGGGGAGAAGCTGTTCCTGTTCATAAAAGGATCAAGAACTGGAACAGGCAGATTAAAAGTAATTTAGAAAATGAGCTTTTTCACTCTGCAAGTAATTTACGCATGGCTGCACTGCCTGGAAATGTTGTGGAGGTGGGTTATAAAGGGTATTAGACGATTATTTGGATAAAGAATAATGTGCAAGGGTCTGGGGAAAAAGCGGGAAATTGGCAGTATATAATGATGTGAGTGTAGATATGGGTGAGTGATTTTCTTCTGCATCGTAAAACTTCCATAGCTCTGTGAAACAAAACCATCACTTTCAAATAACCCGGTGCAATGTCAGAAGGGTTAGTCACAGAGTCATACAGTCATACAGCACAGAAACAGATCGTTTAGTCCAACCAGTCTAGGCTGAACATAATCCCAAACTAAACTAGTCTCACTTGCCTGCTCCTGGTCCATATCGCTCCAAAGTTTTCCTATTCATGCACATGTCCAAATGTCTTTTAAATGTTTTTACACTTAAACAGAACTCTGTCAAAGAAATTCTGGGAATCACAGTTTGTGAAATACATGCATTTACAATAAACCGTTCAATTATTACTGTAGGCAAATTGAGGTTCTCAGGTTGATGTGGAAGCCTTGTCACATCTAATCAGATAGGCCAGCAGGTCTTCAGAATTGGATTTCCTTTGGGACAGGATCTGTAGCTTGTCAATATGGCTCAGTTTTACACTGGGTAGTACATAACTGGCTCAATATGCACTAAGTACAATTTAAGTAATGGACATTCATATTTGTTGAAAGAGCAGAATGTACCTCGGTGTGCAGAAATTCATTTCTTTAAACTGCTGATGTAATCATGTAAGGTCATTAAGGAGTGGAAGACATAACATCACTTTTACTTCAGGGCTACAGAATAAAGAAGCAAAGAGTTAAATGTTAGAATTAGTGAACACTCCTGGTTAGACTATGTGGAGGGTTTAGTAAAAACATACTTGTGAAAGAACATCATAAAAGGCACAGTTTTGTTTCACTGTGATGTTATCAGTGATAAAGAGTTAGAGTTAAGAAAATAAACTTGAGAGGTTAAGGGTTTTTATCTCTGGTGGTTAAGAGGGTCCAGTGATCTAGTGACAGTGATTTCCAAAGATATTGAAAATTACAATAAGAAAAGTGATGATGTCAGTGTAGCAACAATGAAAAGGATGTGCCATCACCAAAAGGATTGAAAAGGAAGTTACATAAAGACATTGTGATAAAGTGCAATTTTTTGTTACAAATCAGTATTGAAGCAGAGTTCATGTCAAATAGGAATTTAGAAACACAAGTGGTATAAATGCTATAAAGCTGAAATAAAACAAAAAATGTTGTAAATACTTAGCAGACCAGGCAATATCTATCCAGTGAGAATCTGTATGAATATCTCAGTTGATGGCTTTTAATCAAAACAGGGAAAATTTGGAAGCACAATAGTCTTCAAACAAAATCCAGGGAGGTCAGTGAAAAAAAGAACAATAGGATAAGTCTATGATACACTGGAAACACAAGAGGTTAAATGGCAACACACATAGAAACAGCTGGAGAAACTCGGCAGGTCTGGCAGTATCTGTGCACAGGAAGAACAGTCAGTCACTGGTCTATCAGTATCTGTGCACAGAAAGAACAGTCAGTCACATGTCCAGTGACTCTTCTTCTGAACTGATTGTAGCTAAGGAAATGTTCGTATAGACACTGAACATGGGGTGTGTTTGGAGATGTGGGGGTTGGTAGTCACGGGATTGCTGTCATGGAGATTAGGTTGAGATAGCCCTGGAGAAATAGAACAAGATGTTGGCAGACAAAGGAATGGATAAGGGTCAGCTTGGGAGAATTAATAGCCTCCAATGGGAGCTATTAGTCGCTTACAATGGGTTGTTTATGGTAGCAACCCATATGATGACAATACCTGGTGTGTGGGGTTAGGTAAGGACCTGGGAGGAAGTGCTCAGGCCCAAAAATTATCGATTATTCTTCTGACAGTTTACATCACTGTCCAGTTCACTGGCTCCAGCTACCTTCTGTTTGCAGAGTCCCTATAAATGTCCCCCATCAGGATGGTCTCAGAGATCTCCACTTCTTCCTAGTAAAAAGGCCTGAACTGCCCACATCTACCACCACCCTCCACCACCTGGTCAAGTTTGTCCTTACTTTGAATAACTTCTTCTTTAACTCCTCCCACTTTCTTGACATCAAAGGTGCAGCTACACATACCAGCATGGGCCCCAGTTATGTCTGTCTTTCTGTGGAGTACGTAGACATTCATTGTTTCAGTTTTAACCCGGGCCCCAACCACAACTCGCTTTCTGATACATCAATGGCATCATCGGTGCTGCTTCCCTCTCTCATCCGGAATTGGAAAAATACATCAATTTCACTTAAATTTTCACCTTGTTATCATTTCAACCTGGTCCATCCCCCATTCCTCCCTTCCTTTCCTTAAAATCTCTGTTTCTATTTCTGAGGATAGGCTGCCACCAATATCCATTGAAAATTTACTGACTACCGCAGTTACCTGGACGATACATCCTTGCTTCCTGCTTCCTGTAAGGATTCAAGCCCATTCTCCTAGTTTCTCTGTTCTCTGTCACATCTGTTCTGATGATGCCACCTTGGACAAAGGGGCCTCCACAATGTCCACCTTCTTCCTCAACCGAAGATTCCCCAGCAGCATGGTTGATAGGGTCCTCAGTCGGGTCCAACTCATCTCCCACACTTCTGTCCTTACTCCCTCTCATCCAGGATCATTAGCTGCCATTTCCACCAGCTCCAGTAGGATGCAACCACCTGACATAATTCCCCTCCCCTCCCTTGTCAGCATTCTACAGGGGCCATTCCCTCTGGGGCACCTTGTTTCCCTCATTGTCTACTCACAACATTTCCTCATATCCCCATGGCACCTTTCCTTGTAATTGCAAAAGGAGTAATGTCTGCCCATTTATCTCCTCCATCTCACTATCCAAGACCCCAGACGTACTTTCCAGGTGAAGAAGCAATTTACCTACACTTCGCTCAATCTGTACTCACAGCTGACAAAATGGTCATCTCTAAGCGGGGGAGATCAAATGCAGACAAGGCAGCCACTTTGCTGAGGACCTACAATCTGTCTGCAAAAATGGCTCTGAACTTCCAGATACCTGCTTCATCAACTCACCATCATGGTCCCTAGCCAATATCTCGGTCTTGGGCTTGCTACAGTGCTCCAGCAAAACTTAGCACACGCTGGAAGAACAAAACTTCATCTTCCCTTTCAGCACCCTTCAGAATTTAATAACAAGTTCAATAATTTTAGTGCCTGAGCACCTTCTCCCATTTATATCAGTCCTCTTCCAAGGAAAGTTAATTCTATTGTATTGTAGCCTCCTTTCTCGCTTCTGTATTACTGAAACAATGCAATTTCATGCAACTCCTTCCCAAATTCTGGGGAAATATTGAATTTACCAGCACAAGCATTAGTGCTGTTGGATTTATGAAATTTCTTGACTACATTATATGTGGTGTGGTTATGGAAACAATGGATCAGTGGTTCAAAGCTGTTCTATTTACAGGAATAGCATCAAAGTAGAACTACTAAGACCTGACAAAATTGTGCTGATATTGCGCTGTGTTCCTTGTGTATTATGTCTAGAATGATCACTTAATCTGTGATTTTGCTCCAATTTGACTGAGTGTATTGACAAATGAACATTTACAAACTTCCTGTTATATGAACTACAAACAGGAGTGGAAGGCATCCATGTTGATTTTAACTGCAATTCTCAAGTAAGGTGTTTTTGAGTGAAGGAAATGAAGATGTTATCATTCAAACATCTTAAAACCTAAGCAGTTCTGTTGTTTGAACACAGTTGGCTCTTCCTCTGCTACTTTGCAAGTGATCTTAATCTCAAACATGCATCATTTCTAATCTGCAAAAGAAATGGCTCTCAGTTAACGTGCACTTTCAGTTACACAAGAGGCACTTTGAACTTGTGACACTTGCAAGTTTGAAACCAACCCATTTCTGCCAGGTTGCCACCTTACTTGGTAGCATTGTTGTTTCCAAGTAGGTCTGAAAGCCTCCTCTATTGAATATTGATGTTACCTGTAGCTGAATATAATAAATGGCTTTGAGGATAGCCAATGTGGAATTGACTGAACTCTGTGACCTGAAGCCCCAGTGCACTAAGGATTACTTAGACGAGGTATACATGTTGTCAGCATATATTAATTCCAGTGAACTTGCTTGAATTTAGAGATTACTGTCTACAGTATCTTTAAATGGTGCTTTTTTCAGGGATAGGAGAGCTTGGAGATTTTTTTCACATAGTTCCAACTTATGGTCTAATTAACTGAGATACCTTGCACCTAAACATGAACTCATGGTTATGGTTTTGCACAACCAATCATTTCTACAACAAGAAACAGAAATTGCTGGAAAAGCTCAGAAGGTCTGGCAACACTTGTGGAGAGAATTCAATGTTAATACTTCGGATTAAGTAACCTTTCCTCAGAACCATTTCTCCACATTTACATGTTCTGAGGAAGGGTCACTGGGCCTGAAATGTTAACTCTTATTTCACTTCACAGAAGCTGCCAGGCCGACTGAGCCTTTCCAGGAATTTCTGTTTTTGTTCCTGATTTACAGCATCTACATATTTAATGATTTGCAATCTACAAAATGGGTTTGAATTTTATAGTGTTAGAGTGGTGACTGTGTGCAAGAGGAACAACCAGTCCATTCAATTCTGCACAGTATTCAAGGCTATGTAGTATATTTAAAACTTTAAGTAATTTTAAATGTAATTACCACTCTTACAGTCAGACAGAACATACATGTAATAAGCAGCTTTCTGTATTTAAAAATAAAGTTTACTGAACATCTGCATAAGTGGAGAGCAGATATTGAGTACTTTTTGACATGGGGAGAGTGTGAAACACTTTGTAGTCACCTTAAAAAATACCTCAGAACAACAGATTTTCTAGCATCTTATGTCAGTGTTATCCTAAAGAGTTTTTGCAATAATGTGGAAGAGAAAATCTGTGATTAGTCTTATGACTTCTCCACAACGGTTGAATTGAAAGTTGCTCGTGTGGTAGTTTGTATGTGTTTGCATGGGATAATGATTAATTCTCTTCATTTTTTTCGCAAGTCACTTTGCATTGTATGTAGAGTTAACTTAATAAAGCTTCACAATTAGAACCTGTGCTTACAGAATTGAGAGGTATTCGCATGGATAACGAATTGATGATGGATGCCAAAGATGATCTGTACAGACTATACAAATACAGCATCTGAAAAGGCTCATTTACTGATTAGCAGAAAATTGTTGGTGCTTTTCGACTTTGTTATATTTTAATCATGTTATTTGCTTCACTAATCGGGTCCAAGTAATTTTGTGTGATTATATTATGCTCAGATTCAATTAAAAACTTGTTTCAAGAAATCTCTAAAACATATTAAAGGGTTGAAGGCATAAACAAGTTCATCAGTTTCACAGGACAGTTTTCTCACACTCTTTAGGAAAAATGTCGGAAATTTATCTATCACAATTCGAACTGTTATTTGCTGAGGTACGATTTAGGGATTCAGTCATGTGTGCATCTGTTCATGTCACCATGTAAAATTAGTGCCGGGATTTCATTAAAACGATACAGGCATGTATTTAACATTCCACAGGCTATTTACTAGTTGCTGCCTGTTTGGAGTGTCTCTAATATAAATAAAGGTTTTCGTGATAGAGATACTTCTAAAGAGCATGTGAACATACAAAATAGGAGAAGGAGTATGCCACTTGGCTCCACAGGGGAATACTTTGCATTTTTGCTCACCCATAAGACCATAAAACATAGCAGCAAAAGTAAACATGCAGCCCAACCAGTCTGCTGTACCATTCAATGAGATCATGGCTGATTTAATAACTCTTAACTCCATTTTTGACAGTTATCCTTATTATCCTTGATTTCTTTGCTGAATAGAAATCTACCTCAGTCTTGATTACACTTAACAACCCAGCTCTCTGCAGTAAAGAATTCCACAGATACATCACTCAATAATGTTTCACCTCCTTGCGTATCCAGAATCTATTGACTTACCTTAAAAATATTCAAGTTGGAGATTTTTCCACATGTTGCTCCGTTTTCACGATCTTTGCCTGCTAACCCAGTCTTTACAAATCCCTTTTTAGCCTCTTGGAAAATAACATTGCAAACAACACTCCCTCACTCCCCAACCCCTGCCAATTCAAGAAAGAAGTCACACAAAAACAAGAACCTTTAGGTCAGCCAGTTTGATATCTGTCATGAGGAAGGTGTTACAATCGATCCTTAAAGAGGCTATAGGTGTGCACTTAGAAAATCTCAAGGTAATCAGGAAGAATCAGAATGGTTTTGTCAAAGGGAGATCATGCTTAGCCAATTTATTTGAAGACGTAACATGTGCTGTGGATAAATAAAAGCTGTAGAAGTTGTGTGCTTGGATTTGCAATGGGCATTTGATAAAATGCCACAGCAAAGCTAATTGTGGAAGAAAACGTATTCTGATAAATGGCTTTTTATCAGATTGGAAGGATGTAACAAGAAAGTTCAGCAAGGATAATGGGAACTGCAGAATCCAAGATAATAAAGTGTAAAGCTGGATGAACACAGCAGGTCAAGCAGCATCTCAGGAGCACAAAAGCTGACGTTTCGGGCCTAGACCCTTCATCAGAGAGGGGGATGGGGAGAGGGTTCTGGAGTAAATAGGGAGAGAGGGGGAGGCGGACCAAAGATGGAGAGAAAAGATGATAGGTGGAAAGGAGAGTATAGGTGGGGAGGTAGGGAGGGGATAGGTCAGCCCAGGGAAGACGGACAGGTCAAGGAGGTGGGATGAGGTTAGTAGTTAGGAAATGGAGGTGTGGCTTGGGGTGGGAGGAAGGGATGGGTGAGAGGAAGAACAGGTTGGGGGGGCAGAGGCAGTCTGGGCTGGTTGTGTGATGCAGTGGGGGAAGGGGATGAGCTGGGCTGGTTGTGTGATGCAGTGGGGGGAGGGATTTTGTGTAGACCCAACAACTTGTTATAATCTATTTCAATGAGGATAGAAAAGGTATGGTATCTAAATTACTGGTGATACCAAATCAGTAGTAATGTATATTGTGACGAAGACATTATGAAGTTGTGGATCGATACCGATATGTTAAATGAGTCGGCAAAAATGAAGTTATTTGAAGTATAATGTGGAAAATGTGAAGTTGTTCATTTGGCAGGAAGAGTAAAAATACAGAGTGTGGGGGAGGCAGTGGCATAGTGGTGATATCACTGGATGAGTACTCTAGAACCCTAGGCTAATGTTCTGGGTACACGGGTTCAAATCCCATCAACGTAGATGGTCAAATTAGAATCAATAAAAAGGATTGGAATTTATAGCTAATCTAATGGTGACCTTGTACCCTTTGAATTGAATTAGGTTTATTGTCACATGCGTTTGCACGAGTGCAGTGAAGAGTCACATTTTTGAATTGCTACAATTCACGCGATGCAGTTACACCCACTGTGCTGTTACAGAGGGGGCTCCATGATTTTATAACAGCTACAGAGAAAGACAAACAATATAGCGCCAAGTCAAAATCAAATGTGTCTTTGTGGAGAACTTGCAGATGGTGTTGTTTCTATGTGTCTGCCGCCCTGCCTTTCTAAGTCCTGTGGTTTGGAAGAAGCTGCTGAAAGGGAGTTGGCAAGTTGTATCATAAAGTGTCCTAAACAGGTGGCACAACGTGCTATCATTGTCTGCTGGTGGTGAATGAACTGAATGTTTAAGGTGGTAGATGGAGCGCAGATCAAACTTGCTGTTTTTTGCTGGATGGTGTCAAGCTTGTTAAGTATTGTTGAAGTCATACTAATCCAGGCAAGAATTCCATCACACTCTTGAACCATGCCTTCTTGATGGCAGACATACTTTGTGGAATCAGGAGGTGAGTTAACCTCACAGAATCCCCAGTCTTTAACTTTATTTTGTGGTTTATGAGATTTTTTTGCAGATCTCTAATTGCCCTGGGGGTCATTAGTAGTCAATTACACTGCTATCAGTCTCTAGTCACATTTAAGCCAGACCAGGTGAGGTAGCAAATTTCCTTCCCTACAGGGCATTTATAAACCAGTTGCTACTTAATTTCTATAATTGGTCCAGTTCAGCTTCTGGATGGTCTTTTGGATGTGGTGTGAAGAAAGCACAGTAATTTGGGCCGAATGGGCAAAAATTTATAAAGTAAGTTGTAGCTCAGACTGTATGCCACTACAGAATGAAACACAGAAGGAAAATGGAACCAAAGGACCAAGAGAAAAACTCACATAAAGTAGGATCAGATAGCTAGGGAAAGCACCAATCAAGTCATTTTAAGCTCAAAGGCATAGGGCTATTTAAAGAAGTGTGTGATTCTTGTTCAATATGGACATTTTGTTAGGAGACTCCATTGTGGCAGCATAAGGTGGAACTCCATTAAATTCACAGAATGCAAATGTTCCAATACAACTACAAAGTATAAGAGTATCATCACTGCTGCAAAATTAAAAGCGTTAAACAAAACACAACATCCTATTAGAAATGATGGGAAGATTTAATTTCAGAGATGGGTTGGATAGAAATTTGTAAATTCAAGAGAAATCAGTTCTTGACGTATCAAATAGTGCGTTGCAGTGAATGTCATGACATGGTGCCAGCTAAAGGTAATGTAGAATCATCGAATCCCTACAGTGTGGAAACAGGCCTTTTGGCCTAACAAATCCACACCGACCCACCGAGCATCCCACCTAGACCCATCTCCCTATAACCCACCTAATCTACACATCCCAGAGTACTATGGAGAATTTAGCATGGCCAATCCACCTAGCCTGCATATCTTTGGAGTGTGGGAGGAAACCGGAGCACCCGGAAGAAACCCACGCAGACACAGGAAGAATGTGCAAACTCCACACAGATAGTCGCCTCCAAGGGTGGAGTCAAACCAGGATCCCTGGCACTGGAGGCAGTAATGCTAATCACTGAAGCAATATGGAGAAATCAGATCCCACAATGAAACCTGACTTGATAGATCATATATTTAATATTTAAAGTTGAAAATATAAGGAAGCACTTGTTTATCCATTCTGTTTATTCTCCTATAGCTGTGAACATACCCAAACTGATATTTATTAATGAGGCCAGGCTTGGAAGCTTATTAAATATAGATTCCTGTTCAAAGAACTCTGTAGACATTTCAGTACTGGCTATGTAATATGCTCAGATGGATGGTAGAAGCTTAAATGCTGACAGATCTTCTCAGGGAGGCCAAACACCAAGCAGTATAACCAAAAAAATGTTGAAAAACAAAGAAAGAGAAACTAAAGTTTGAATTGGTTTCAAACTGTGTTTCAGTCAGAAGCATTACAGCTACAAGCTAAGAATCAATCTGCTTTGATGTGGGTTCTGCAGTCACATATAGGCTAGATCAGGAAAAGACTGCAGATTTTCTTCATTAAAGGATGCTAATAAATCAGATGAGATTTTGTAATAATTGATTATGGTTTCTTACCATTTCTGAATTAACAATTTTTATGAATAAAATGATTCAGTTTAAATCTTAGCAAATAACATTTGAATCATGTGCCCAGGACATGAGAATAGTTTGATGATATTAAAGCTCTTCCACATTCCTTGTAGTCTGAAGCTATGACACCTTTTGTAATTTGTGTAAAGTCCATAATGATGAATAAAAATAGACCGTTATCTGCTGATGCACTGAATACCTGCTAAAGTTGTCTCTACACCATTTTTCTGAAGGTGCCTTCTCTGCGAGTGTAACCTCCTACATGGTAGCAGGAGGCAGGTGATTAAGATAATTAGGAAAGTAGTTGACAGCTAATTAAGTAAGGCAATGAACTTCTACCAGAGCTACATGTGCTGTTTTAGTACTTCTTCCATGCAGATGAGGTGGCTGCACAGCAGCAAATTCTTGGATGTACAGGCAGACATATATAATTTTGCATCAAAGGAAAGCTCTAGCACAACCATTAATTTCTTAAAGGAGTTCTGAGTCATTGAGTTCTGCAACAGACAGGGATATTTTGAAGAAATTATCCATTGCTAAGGTCCTTTGTACCTGAGGATTCCCCAGTAATGGGGCCACCTTTTCAGAGGTGGACTGGAATAACAGTGAAGAGCTGTCATCGTGGCAACTAAGGCTGGCAACTGGTACACTTGGATGCAAGGGTCTGTTAGAGCGGTAGACAGGGTCAGAAGACCACACCTGTCAAATTGATCCAGAGATAGTAGAAACTGCAGATGCTGGAGAATCTGAGATAACAAGGTGTAGAGCTGGATGAACACAGCAGGCCAAGCAGCATCAGACTGACAAGAAGGGTCTAGGCCCGAAACGTCAGTCTTCCTGCACCTCTGATGCTGTTTGGCCTGCTGTGTTCATCCAGATCTCGGCCTTGTTACTCTTATCAAATTGATGACTGCCAGAGGATCATCTTTCTGAGCTTGTCAGATCAGCAGTATCGCTGACAGGTTCACTTGTCCAGGTAGGGGGTGCCTCAGTGTTACACACTGGGAAGGTGGCCTAACTAACATTGAACTTCTAGCTTCAAACTCTTATCTGACTGGGCATTGAAAGAAACAGCTGTTAACAATGTTAACAACGTTTGAGTTGTGTAATGTGGTGGTGCTGGGATAAATGGGATTGCTTCTTACTGTGTGTTTCAAAATCTTTCAAGTAGTGTTATCATGTTAATAGTTTGGCTTATTTGATTTTATCTTTCTTTCTTCTGTATAATAAATTTCTGCTTTATTATTAAAACCAAATCTGCAGCATCTCATGCTTGTGTTTCAGTGGAAAACTGTGTTAAACAAAGAAGAATCAAAACATGATAAATTGAAACAGATTTCAGTCTGCCAAATACCTACTACTTACAGATCCCATCTCCTAGATCTACCTTCTGTCTGGATAGAGACCACAGAGGTCACTAATAGATCATCTCTGCAAACTCTTAATGTTCATTGTACGATGGCCTCTAATTTAAACTTAGATATAGAATGGAGATCAGCAGAGTTCACCTCGTAGTTGTTGTGCAATAATGATAGTATACATCAGAATTAATGGCATGAAATTGTATACAAAGTGAAAGGAAATCTGTGGACAGAAATAAAAAGAGGAATCTAATATACCTGACGACCTTAGGAATTACTAGCAGAATGTCAAGGCTGCTCATGTAAGATATTACAGACCAATCCAATATGACTGTGAATATGAATCTCAAAGTATTACAGAGTTTATAGCACAGAAGGAGGCCATCCACTGTGTTGGGGGTGTCTGTGCTGGCTTTCTGAATGAACAATTCACCTCGTGCTTTCCCCCACCTTCTGAGTATAGCACTGCATATCTTCCTTTTCAGCTTACAGCCCAACTTCCTCTTGAAGGTATTTATTGTCTTGCCTCCGTCATAGAGTCATCGACACCTACTGTACAGAAAAAAATCGTTTGGCCCATTTTGTCCCCGCAGGTCAAAGACAACTAACGAAATATTCTGATCCCATTTTCCAGCTCTTGGCCCATAGCCTTGTGTGTGTTGACAATGCAAATGTGTATCTAAATACTTTTTAAATATTATGAGGATTTCTGCATCTTTCCAGATAGTGAGATTCAGATTCCAACCACCCTCAGATTTTTCCTTACATCTGCTTTACACTTTTAGCCCCTATCTTGAATATACTGCCCTCAGTCATTGATCCCTCCAGCAAGCAGAAAAGTCTCTTCCTCTGTACCCTACATATGCCCCTCATGATTTTATACATTTCAGTCATGTCCCCTCTCAATCTCCTCTGTTCTAAGGAAAACATCTGTAGTCTGTCCAATTTCTCTTCAAAAAATTATAGTCTCTGGCAATGCATTTCGGATCATAAGCACTTACAGTGCGAAAACATTTTTCTTATGTTATTATTTCAACTTTTCCCAATTGTTTTAAAGCTATGTTCTTTAGTTCCTATTCCTTCCTTTAATGGGAACAGTTTCATCCTATCTTCTCTGTCCAGACACCTTGTGACTTTTAATGCTTCCAACTTATACATTTAGCTTATGAACCTCTCATCCACTTAATCAAAACATTGGAAACCATGAGGAAGAAAGTGATAGTGATAATGGGAACTGCAGATGTTGGAGAATCCAAGATAATAAAATGTGAGGCTGGATGAACACAGCAGGCCCAGCAGCATCTCAGGAGCACAATTCTGACGTTTCGGGCCTAGACCCTTCATCAGAGAGCTGAAGAAAGTGATAGTCAAGGACACATAGACAGATGGATGGCATACAAGTAGGAGATGAAATTTAATGTGAGAAGTGTAAAGTGATTTATTTTGGTGGAAAGAATGTTGAAGCACTTGCAAATATTTGACAGGTGTTTTTTTTTTACTCATTCACAGGATGTTGGATTTAGTGGCTCGACTAGCATTAATTGCCAATCCCTAATTGCCCTTGAGAATCATAGAATCCCTACAGTGTGGAAGCAGGCCATTCAGCCCATCAAGTCCACACCAACCTATAAGAGCACCCCACTCAGATCCATCTCCCTCCCCTATCCCTGCAAACTTGCATTTCCCATGGCCAAACAACTAGCCTCCTCGTCTTTGGAGTATGAGAGGAAACTAGAGTAGGCAGAGGAAACTCATGCAGAAAAGGGAAAAATGTACAAACTTTATGTAGATGGTTACCCAAGGATGGAATCAAACTCAGGTCTCTTGCGCTGTGAGATAGCAGTGCTAACCACTGAGCCATCGTGCCACATGAGTGTGATTGCCTCTTGAACTGCTGTCATCCGGCTAGTGTAGGTGTGTCCACGATGCTATTAAGGAATGAGTTCCAGGATTTTGACACAACAACAGTAAAGAAATGGAAATATATTTCCATGACAGGATGCTGAGTGGTGGCCTTCGTGGTGAAGGTAATATGAGCTGCCCATTAGCATATTAAGACTACAGCCAGTTTGGCTCAGCCTGTGTTAATAGTGACTGAGATTGACTGAGCTAATGATAATGGTTCTGAGTTAGCAGCAGAGGCAGGTAACAATGGCTCCTGTCTTCCCATAGTTAACTGGAAGAAATCAGGATTCAACCTCAGATGAAATGTCAGGCAAAACTTTGCCTCATGATTCTCTGCTCCATGTGAAACAAGTACTGATTGTTGAACATCAATTTTAATAAATATAACAGTGACAGTGTTCTAGGATCCAACCTCCACTGCTGTGTATGAAGCAGATGAACTTTCACCTGTCTGGTTGCATTCACACCAAGCCATGAGGAGTCAGAATACTAAAATACTGCTGAATGAGTCATGATCCTGCTGGCAATTCACTGCTTGCAATGTGAAACCTCAAAAATGTAAGCAGGAGCAAATTGCCACGCAACTTGATGCATTTAAAACAGGTGTTCGTAAACAACCTACCAAGTAGTGGTTTGAAAGAGTTTCATAAATGACCCAAGGAAGGAAGGTCTGAATTTCAGAGAGTTTGGTCAATATTTTAAGATTAAATTGGGTAAGAGATGATTATGAAGTGTATGGCAAAAGACCTGTCAAAGCAGGACGCAATGGCATTAAAAGGAAATGGAAACCAAAAGAACTCTGGATAAAGTTGATCAGAAACAAAAGCAGAAATTGCTGGAAAAGCTCAGCAGGTCTGGCAGCAACTGTGGAGTGAAATCAGAGTTAACGTTTCAGGTCCAGTGACCTTAGAACTTTGTATTGAAATACCAACAAGGTTTAGAGGAAAAGTCACTGGGCCTGCAATGTTAACTCTGATTTCACTGCACCCATGCTGCCAGACCTGCTGAGCTTTTCCAGCAATTTCTGTTTATTTTAAAGGATGTGGCACGGGTAGTGGGTGTCATGAATCATAAGTCATGAAGTATGCAAACAGACCCTTCGGTCCAAACAGTCCATGTTGACCATGATCCCAAACTAAACTAGTTCCATCTGACAACACCAAGGCTCCAGATACTCTCTCTGACAAGGATTCTCTCACTATGCCAGGAAGGTATGTTCAATGGTTGTCCACCTAAGGTCCTGTTAAGCTGTACACTTGTGTGGCTGTGTATAAAGTAACTCTGAAACTGTTTATTAATGCTGCTCACTCTGCATAGCTTGTCATTTCTTCTATCTTCTTCCTTTAGGCTATTTCTCTTCACTCACCAAATCTCTCCTGCCCCTGCCTCTTGTGACTCACTGACCTTCCTACTTACTGAAAACTGTAGTGAATGGGAGGATTCACGGGGGCAGTAGAGAGGAGGAGAGACCGGGAGGTGGGAGAGGCAGCAATTGGAGTGAAACAGCAAATGGGACAGAAGTACCAAGATGGGAGATGTGGATGACATTTGGCCAGGGGAAGAGGTGGCAAGGCAGGAGAGAAACACCATGGAGGTGTGGCAGGGTTCAGGTGGAAACAGGGAATTGAAGTGGAGCGAGGAGAGATGGTGAGTTGAGCAGAGGAGCACGCTGACAGTGGCACGAACTGAGAGATTCGGTTGAGATTAGAGATCAGTAAGTCAGGAAGTAAGAACAATTCAGGAAGGGGGAGAGATGGTGAGTCAGGAGTGGTGTGTAGCCAGGAGAGGCATGAGTCAGGAGAGTACAAGCTAGGAGTGCTGTCAGTCTGGGGAGGCCTGAGTCAGAAGATGTGATGAAATAGAAGAGGGAAGAAGCACAAATCAGGAGTACAAGTGAAAGGTGAGTGGTGGTGTGTCAGGATTGGCACGAGCCATGAAAGCAGCAGGTCAGGCACAATGCATGCCTGGATTGGCAGAATTTAAGTGTAGCGCAGTTGCAGCCAGGAACTAATGAGCTGGAGTTACGTTAATAAAAATGAAACACTTCATTTTCTGTTTGGGAACTCTACAGCCTGGTGGACTCAATATCAAGTTCAATGACTTTGGGGCTTGAGTTTGTCCCATGTACTTATCCCAATCCCTACGCACCATGCCTTGCTATTAGATAGCCTGCTATTATACACAATCTATTATTAACCACTAACAGTCCCCATTTAATAGCTATTCACCCTCTAGTCTGATCATTATCCATTCCATTGTCTGTCCAACTATTCTTCTCTCTCTTCTGGCTCTATCCCCACCTTTTGTTCGCTCCTTAACCCCTCTCCCCACCCTTAAAAACCAACATTTTTCTAGATACCATCAATTCTGAGGAAGGGTTCCTGGAACCAAAACGTTAACTCTGATTTCTCTCAACAGATGCTGCCAGATCTCCTGAGCTTTTCCAGCAATTTTTGTTTTTGTTGTTGGAGTTAAGTTATCGAGGTTTGCTAAGTTATTACAGTTTGGTAATTTCATGCATAAAACACCAAATTTGTTTTGTTTCATTCATTGAAACTAAGAAGCTGTCTTATTTACGATGTCAAGAAAACTGAGAATTTTGTTTTGTGCCTCAAAAGAACAACAACAAAAAAGATTTGAAAAGGCTCCTAAAAAATTAAAGTATTTAATTTTCCTGTTTAATTTCATAATTAATGCCTTCAGCATGCAGCTTGTTGTTTAGCCCTTGCTTTAATACTCTTCCTTCTTATACAGATATTGGCTTTAAAAACATAATGTTTACAGTATATACTTCATTTCTTTTTTGTTTGTACTAGTGGTGCACATTTCACATATTACATTGAATTTGGCCGGCAGAATAAAATTCATTCTGCACATGGATGGAAGAAAAAACGATAGGGAGGCTGCTGCCCACTGTCATCAATATGAATTTTCTAAGTTTTCAATGGTACTGCTGTTTTTGTCAAAGTGCATTTACCAACCTAAAGGCAATTTAGGTACTAAATGAACTGCAGTAGCAGCTGTATGCAGTGAAAACTTGAATTAAGTGGAAACTGTACCCAGAAGTGCATGCATGTTTGTTGAAGCTTCGTTTATTTCTGTGAGAATCCTATCTGTAAAATTATGAGAGTGGTTATCAAATTCAATAGCCTGTGACAGTTCCTAACAAGATTTTTTTGTGTGGAAAGGGGCTGCACAGAATTATCAAGAAGGATGTGGGACTGTCTGAGGGAAACATTGGAATTCCAGCAAGTCACTCAGGAACAAAAACAAAGTTGCTGGAAAATCTCAGCAGGTCTGGCAGTATCTGTGAAGGAAATAACAGATTTAACGTTTCGGGTTTGGCGACCCTTCCTCAGAACTGAGCAAGTCATTCAGCAATTGGGTTTTATGACGGACTGGTGTGATTGATCAAGTCTCATACATGCACTGATCCTGCTGAGAACTTCCTCCCCAACAACACCCCCTGTGCCTCACCCCAGCCCTCTCATCCCCACCCATCAAATGATCTGTCGTCTGACTCCTGGTGCTTCTTGAATGGGATTGGATGCAACCTCGGCAATGCCCACCACACCCAATGGCACTGTGGGCACCAGAAACTAGAGAGCTGCCAGCCAACCCTGTGAACATTAACTGGCAGAGGAAAACCACCCTGATAGTGGAGTAAGGTTCACACTGACATTTACAACAGGGACACAGTAAGACCCCACCCCCATCCACCTCCATCTATGAAATTTTGCCCAATGAGCTGAATTTTCCTGCCCCCCCTTGGCGTTATGGTTCTTTTCAATCAAATCAAATTTGGCATACTTGTCCTCATTGGTCAGAGCATGGAGTATATGAATTGTGATGTTACGTTGCAGCATTGGTGAGGTCACTAATTGAGAACTGCATACAGTTCTGATCTCCCTTCTTTAGGGAGGATGTTGTTAAATTGGAAATGATGCAGAGAAGCTTTATAAGGATGTTACCAGGACAGAGGGTTTGAGTTATAAGTAGAGGCTGGATAGGTTGAATGTTTTTCCCTGTAGCATAGGAGGTTGAGGGGTGCCCTTACTGAGGTTTATAAAATTGTAAGGGGCATAGATAAGGTGAATTGCAAAGGCTTTTTCCCTAGGAGTTCAAAACTAGAGGGCATTGGTTCAAGGTGAGGCAGATCAGAAAAGGGTGACTTGTCTGATTAAGGAGAGATTGAATAATTTGGGTCTGTACTTAGGGTGGCACCATGGCTCAATGGTTAGCATTGTTGCGTCACAGCACCAGGGGCCTGGGTTTGATTCCACCCTTGGGTGGCTGTCTGTGTGGAGTTTGTACATTCTCACCGTGTCTGCGTAGGCTTCCTCCAGTTTCCTCCCATTGTCAAAGATGTGCAGGTGGGTGGATTGGCCAGGCTAAATTGCCTGTAGTGCTCAGAGATGTGTAGATGAGGTGGCCTGTAGGGGGAATTGGTCAGGGTAGGATGCTCTGAGGGTCAGTATGGACCTGTTAGGCGAAAGGGCCCGTTTCCACACTGTAGGCATTCTCAGTGTAAGTGAGAGGGGAAAGATTTAAAAGGTGCCTAAGGGGCATAGTTTTCATTTCTAGGATGGTGCTTGTATGGTTTCTATGACGACAGCATCCGTGGGGAGAAAACACAGTTAATTTTACAAGCCTGGTGACTTTTCATCAATTGTGTGTGACCCCCCTACACTGAGATTATGACCCCTGGATCTAGACAATCCCACACAGGGAAACAAACTTTCTGCACCTATTCTGTCATATCCACTAAAGTTCACCTCTCATTCTTCTAAATTCCAACGAGTTCAGGCCCAAATTATTCAACCTCTCCCTAATCAGATGAGTGAACCTCTTCTAATTTGCCTCCAATGCCAGTACATCTTACCTTAGATAAGGAGCCCAAACTAGCCCAAAATTTTGCCAAAATCCATAACTTCAGACCTTGCCACATTATACTCCATCTGCCAAATTTTTGTTCACTTGCTAACTTGTCTATGTCCCTCTGCAAACTTCTTGTGTCCTTTGCACCACGTTGCTTTCCACCCCAGCACTAATCCCTGTGGAATTCCATTAGTTACAGGTTGTCAACCTGAAAATCCACGCCCCACCCATCAACACTCTCTCTTCCAATCGCTAGCCAATCTTTAATTCTGCCACTATGTTGCCTGCTTTGAACACCATGGGCACCTCTTTTATTGAGTAGCCTAACGCATTGTGCCTAATCAAATTCCATTTGAAATTCCAAGTACATTACATCCACTGCTTTCCTTTTATCTATTCTGCTTGTTACCTCCTCAAAGAATTCTAATAATTTTGTCATGCATGATATCCCCTTTGTGAAGCCATGTTGACTCTGCTTGATTATATAATGTACTTCTAAATGCTCTGAAATGCATAACACGTATTTCTTTACCTCTGAGTTACTCTCTAATTCTAGCTCTTTTTTGCCCAGGGTAAAGACCCAAGTAGGCCAATTGTATTCTTACTCCCACTGCACTTCATTAATCCAAAGGTACTGGAATTTTTAATCTGTGTAGCCTGGGATTTCTTTGAAATAGTTAGTAGGTCACAGGATCCTATAAACTCTTTCCTTGGAATACTTTTTAAGTTCTATTCAGATTGACTGAATGTTGGTAGTCATGCTTCACAGGACAGACCTGCGTCAGTATTCTGACAATTATATATGATGTTTGTGCAGTTCATGACTTGTTAGATATCGCACAGTCTTGATCTTAATATATTCCTTAGCTGTTCAGTAGATAGTGAATCAGTATTTCTGTACAGTAAAGGAATGATGTCAGGATCAATTTTTTTTTGCCTTTCATAGAATGTTAATTTCCTCTCTCTGCAGATCCAGCCCACCTCATCTCTTCTAGGTGAAAGAAGTGATCACAGAGTAGTGAACAGAATTTGGATGCATAGCAGTTCACATTCACAAATTTGAGAAAGCAGATGGCTTTGTGAAAAATGATGCCTCTGTGAGGATTCTGAGGCATTTCCTTCATTAATCTACATGCCAAGGTATTTTCCAAAGCTGGCTATATTAAGAGAAATCTACTGTCCCACTTTCTGTGTATTTGCATGGAAATGAGATACATAATTTGCACATTTACATCCTGGTCATTAAAATCAATGTTGCCTTATCCTTTTTGTGCTGCTAGCATATTTTTTTTAGTCTCTGGGGTATACTCAAGTACAGTATGATTTTGAACAGCAGTATCCTTAGATGTGAAGAACAGCAGCACTCATCAGGAAAGGGGAAATTCATGGAACCCTTTCATACTCGTCAACAGTAAATTCACATTGCAAAACATATTTCTTTTATAAATCTTTGCTGCAGTTTTCAGTGTTGTAGAATATATTGGCTGCACTCCAACCCTGGAAAGATATTTCAGTCCTAATTAGAAGAGGTGCCATATTAGAAATGCTGTATGTAGATTTCCTAAAGTGCCCTCCAAACAGACCGACAACATCGACAATAACACATTTGGCAAAACGATTTAATAGTTCCTAATTTATTTGATATAGTAATCAATCAACTACAATTGATAATTTCGAACTTAAAGGGCAATGTTATTCTCAGTAAAATATTGTTTGCATTTTTTTAACCTGAGTGTTGCCTTCCAAGTGACAATAAACTAAAATGGTGACTTATGTCTTTTCTTTAAACTCACCAAATATTCTGCTGAACAAATCTAGTGGGGTATACCCGTTCCCATCAGTCTGTCGAATATTACAGTGTATTATTTTTAGCTATTGTGTCACATTGGACTTGCTCGCCCGAGATATTGAGCAGGAACATGAGGTGAGTGAGACTGGCGAGAATAATGAAGCTTTGAGTCAAGACACTGAAGGACGAACTATTAGAATGTAGCTTGAATACTTAAATTAAATTTTATAAAGCATTAAATCTATTGTAACATTTCCAGATTGGCTTGCTTTCAGAATAAATATTTGTTGATTTTCCAGCTTTGAACAGAAGCATTTTTCCCTGCATAAAATAGCTCCAATTTTTAATTCAATTATCTTAACAATGGCAAGTCCTTGGGGAAATGTAATTTTTGCTCTGAAATTTTTGAATAGTTTTAATACGGTAACATTACCAAGGAATCATGCTTGTATCAAATTGATAGTTCTGTCTGAAGTTTAATTTATTTTCAATTATTTGTTTTAAGTGCATCAAATGGAATTTTCAGGACTGCCTAGAGGTTTTACAAGACGATATCATGCCTGAAAAGCAAAGTTTCTTTTCCCAAAAGCAGATTTAAATGTTTGGTCTTAAAATTTCTGAACTTCTCAGGCAGGTGGCTTTTCATGGTCAGGAACTTGTATTCCGTTCATTAGCATGTCATGAATATTCATTAATACCCAAGCACACCAACACCATGTTCACAGGCACATATTGTTAGACAAAAACAGGAAATGTCTGTTCACAATCTGACTAGACAAGATGAGTACTTAGTGGACCAGCCTGTTTTTCTCCCTGCACACCCACACCCCCTTCCAGCTCCAGTGAGTAAATCATTAATTCATCACTTGGATACTTCAGAAATAAACTATTTTATTGCGTAAATGTTCACAGTAAAGGCAGCTCCATTTTCAGTAGCTCATGATAAAACAGGTTCATAGGCCATTTTTGCCTTTATACAATATAATTATGACTGTGTTAGGGTTGAGGGCAGATCAAGCTTACGTGCTTGCAAAATCTAGATGGACATACCTAGCCAAAATAGGCGTGTGTCCAAGCAGCTGTCATTAAGTTTAAATTCTGCATGACCATCTAGCTCAGTCATTTTTTTTGCTGCCTGACCAAGAAATCATAGCTAGGGCATTGATGCAAAACTGACTGATGCCAAACAAAGCTTTAGGACCCACCAAGACAATCATAGAGCAGACAATTAGTGTTCTGAACACAGACAGCCATTCTGCAGCACTTCAGCACCAGCAAACAGGGTCAGGCCCAAAACGTCAGCTCCCCTGCTCCTATGATGCTGCTTGACCTGCTGTGTTCATCCAGCTCCACTCCTTGTTATCTCCAGATAGTATATGATTTTTGTGCACTGCACAACTTACCTCAATGACAGAGTTAGAGCTTAGAAGTGGGGGAGTAGATTGAGCGCCCAGCTATTTCCTCAGATCACAAAGAAAGCATTGTTGACAAGATGGCAGCACAGTAAGATGCTCCAGCTGGAACTCAACTGCTCCACCTGTTCTTTTTCCGACTTTTTCTTTTACTCCCTCTTTTTCTTTTCCGCTCAAATATACGAACTGGCAAGCCCTGGAGTGAATCCTGCAGCAGCATCTAGTGCTTGGGAAGCAGTCCCAGAGCAAGCTTCCAGTTTGAGGGAAGCAGTCCCAGAGCTAGTGCCCAGTGTGGGGGAGGCAGTCCCAGAGTTAGTGTCCAGTGTGGGGGTGTCAGTCCCAGAGCGAGTGTCCAGTGTGGGGGAGGCAGTCCCAGAGCGAGTGTCCAGTGTGGGGGAGGCAGTCCCAGAGCAAGTGTCCAGTGTGGGGGAGGCAGTCCCAGAGTTAGTGTCCAGTGTGGGGGAAGCAATCCTGAGTGGAGGCTGGCGCAGGAAAGCAGAGCCAGAGCAGTAGCTGGTGATGGGAAGCAATTCTGGAGAAAATGTGCCTTGGAGCACTGAGAGCCAGTGCGGAGCAGACTGGAGGTTTGGAATGAAGTGTGGACAATTGTTGACTGTGGTCTGGTGTGTGTAATCGTACCACTTGTGGAAGCTACTGCGCTGATCTATTGCAATGTAATGTTTATTTGAAATTCTTTTTTATCTGACTGTAATGTCTATTCTTTACCTCTGTCTTACTTCTAGCCTATTCTTTAAACACTGTAAAATAATGCAACTATTTTCTTTTTTATTCTTCTTTCGTATCTAAGATTTATACCTAGCTACTTGTGCCTAAGAGGATGCTATAAGAGGTGACATTGTAAAACTTTTCACTCTACTCCTGTATATTGTACTTGAGTACAAATGACAATAAAGGATGCTGTATTGCATACTATTCTAAAAAGGGAATCTGAAAGAGACGGTGGAGAAATGAACATTGATGCTGAGGATGTTGAGGAATCCAGAGCAATAATAATGAGGCAGACAGACCCAAGAGAACTTAGTAGTGGCTAGATTTAGGAACAAATGACTTCACATGAATATTTGTGGACGCGAAGAAATAATAGCTAGATGTGAACATAAGTCTTACAGCCTTCAGTGGATGTTTGTTTTATTTCCGTGAAACCTTATGTTGTTCTGCTTGTCATACATTGTACATGTCTTTGTTCTCTTTGTGTCAGTAATCCCATGTTCAATTTGATCGCTAGATAATCAACATGGAGTTCTGTGGGCTTTGATGTGGGACACACTTGCAACACAATAACCTTTGTTTGCCATGTATGTATCTGTCACAGTGTTGTAGGAACCACAGTATTCTGATTGATTCACAAAGCACAAACATGTCCTCCTCCCTGATTGGGAGAATCAGTGGTCTCCACAATGCTGGATTTGTGAGCATCTAGAGGGATCAGCAACAAAGAACAAAGAAAATTACAGCACAGGGACAGGCCCTTTGGCCCTCCAAGCCTGCGCCGATCAAGATCCTCTGTCTAGCCTGTCATCGATTTTCTAAGGGTCTGTGTCCATTTGCTCCCTGCCCATCCATGTATCTGTCCAAATATATTTTAAAAGACGCTAACGTGTCTGCGTCTACCACCTCCGCTGGCAACGCGTTCCAGGCACCCACCACCCTCTGTGTAAAGAACTTTCCACGCATATTTCCCTTAAACTTTCCTCCTCTCACTTTGAACTCATGACCCCTAGTAATTGAGTCCCCCACTCTGGGAAAAAGCTTTTTGCTATCCACCCTGTCTATACCCCTCATGATTTTGTAGACCTCAATCAGGTCCCCCCTCAATCTCAGTCTTTCTAATGAAAATAATCCTAATCTACTCAACCTCTCTTCATAGCTAGCACCCTCCGTACCAGGCAACGTCCTGGTGAACCTCCTCTGCACTCTCTCCAAAGCTTCCACATCCTTTTGGTAATGAGGTGACCAGAACTATACACAGTACTCCAAATGTGGCCGAACCAAAGTCCTATACAACTGCAACATGACCTGCCAACTCTTGTACTCAATACCCCGTCCAGTGAAGGAAAGCATGCCATATGCCTTCTTGACCACCCTATTAACCTGCGTTGTCACCTTCAGGGAACAATGGACCTGAACACTCAGATCTCTCTGTTTATCAATTTTCCCTAGGACTTTTCCATTTACTGTATAGTTTGCCCTTGAATTTGATCTTCCAAAATGCATCACCTCGCATTTGCCCGGATTGAACTCCATCTGCCATTTATCTGTCCAACTCTCCAGTCTATCTAGATTCTGCTGTAATTTCTGATAGTCCCCTTCACTATCTGCTACTCCACCAATCTTAGTGTCATCTGCAAACTTGCTGATCAGACCACCTCCAAATCATTTACATATATCACAAACAACAGTGGTCCCAGCACAGATCCCTGTGGAACACCACTGCTCACAGGTCTCCAATTTAAGAAACTCCCTTCTACAACTACCCTCTGTCTCCTGTTGCCTAGCCAATGTTTTACCCATCTAGCTAGCACACCCTGGGCCCCATGTGACTTCACTTTCTCCATCAGCCTGCCATGGGGAACCTTATCAAACGCCTTACTGAAGTTCATGTATATGACATCTACAGCCTTTCCCTCATCAATCAACTTTGTCATGTCTTCAAAGAATTCTATTAAGTTCGTAAGACATGACCTTTCCTGCACAAAACCATGTTGCCTATCACTGATAAGCCCATTTTCTTCCAAATGGGAATAGATCCTATCCCTCAGTATCTTCTCCAGTAGCTCCCCTACCACTGACGACAGGCTCACCGGTCGGTAATTACCTGGATTATCCTTGCTGCCCTTTTTAAACAGGGGGACAACATTAGCAAGTCTCCAGTCCTCCGGGACCTCACCCGTGTCTAAGGATGCTGCAACGATATCTGTTAAGGCCCCTGCTATTTCCTCTCTCGCTTCCCTCAGTAACTTGGGATAGATCCCATCCGGACATGGGGACTTGTCCACCTTACTGTCTTTTAGGATACCCAACACTTCCTCCTTCCTTATGTCAACTTGAACTAGACTAAGCAAGCATCTATCTCTAACCTCAATATCTGTCATGTCCTGGTCCTTGGTGAATACCGATGCAAAGTACTCGTTAAGAATGTCACCCATTTTCTCTGACTCAGCGCATAACTTTCCTTCTTTGTCCTTAAGTGGGCCAATCCTTTCTCTAGTTACCCTCTTGCTCTTTATATATGAATAAAAGGCTTTGGGATTTTCCTTAACCATGTTTGCCAGCAGTATCTCATGTCCCCTCTCAGTCCTCTTAATGCCTCGTTTCAGATTCGCTCTACATTCCAGATATTCTTGCAAAGCTTCGTCTGTCTTCAGTCACCTGGACCTCATATATGCTTCCTTTTTCCTCTTGGCTAGTCTCACAATTTCACCTGTCATCCACGGTTCCTTAATCTTGCCATTTCTATTCCTCATTTTCACAGGAACATGGATTTACCTTCAAACAGTTTCTCCCAACCTACATTCCTCAGATCCTGCCAAATCTTGGTATAGTCGGCCTTCCCCCAGTTTAGTACTCTTCATTTAGGACCACTCTCATCCTTGTCCATGAGTATTGTAAAACTTACGCAATTGTGGTTGTTATTTCCAAAGTAGTCCCCTACTGTAATATCAACCACCTGGCTGGGTTCATTCCCTAAAACCAGGTCCAGTATGGCCCCTTCCCGAGTTGGACTACATACATACTGCTCTAGAAAACCCTCCTGGACACACCTTACAAATTCTGCTCCATCTTGACCCCTAACACTGAGTGAATTCCAGTCAATGTTGGGAAAATTAAAATCTCCCATCACCACCACCCTGTTTCTCCTACACCTTTCCATTATCTGTTTACATATTTGTACCTCTATCTCACGCTCGCTGTTGGGAGACCTGTAGTACAGCCCCAACATTGTAACTGCATCCTTCCTATTTCTGAGTTCTACCCATCTTGCCTCACTGCTTGAGTCCTGAATGGGGCCCTCCTTCAGTATGGATGTGATATTGTCTTTGACCAGTATTACAACTCCTCCACCCCTTTTACCTCCCTCTCTATCCCGCCTGAAGCATCGATTTCCTGGGAAAACTAGTTGCCAATCATGCCCTTCCTTCAACCAAGTTTCAGTAATAGCAATAACATCATACTTCCAGGTACCGATCCAAGGCCTAAGCTCATCCGCCTTATCTACTACACTTCTCGCATTAAAGCAAATGCACTTCAGACTACCTGTCCCTTTGTGTTCATCATCTGCTCCCCGACTACTATTCCCTTTATTCACACTGACTCCATTATCCCGTTCCCTACAGGCTTTTGTTTCTACCTCTTTTCTGTCCAATATTTGGTTCCCATTCCCCTGCCACATTAGTTTAAACCCTCCCCCACAGCATTAGCAAAAGCACCTCCAAGGACATTGGTTCCAGTCCGGCTCAGGTGTAGACCGTCCAATTTGTAATAGTCCCACCTTCCCCAGAACCGGTTCCAATGTCCCAAAAATCTGAACCCCTCCCTCCTACGCCATCTCTCAAGCCACGCATTCATCCTGGCTATTCTTTCATTTCTACACTGACTAGCACGTGGCACTGGTAGCAATCCTGAGATTACTACCTTTGAGGTCCTACATTTTAACTTGGCTCCTAACTCCCGAAATTCTGCTTGTAGGGCCTCATCCCATTATCTGCCTGTATCGTTGGTGCCTATATGCACCCCGACAGCTGGCTGTTCACCCTCCCCCTTCAGAATGTTCTGCAGCTGATCGGAGACATCCCTGACCCTTGCACCTGGGAGCCAACATACCATTCGGGAGTCTCGGTTTCGACCGCAGAACTGCCTATCTACTCCCCTTACAATTAAATCCCCAATGACTTCGCCCTTCTACTCTTTTTCCCGCCATTCTGTACAGCAGAGCCAGCCATGGTGCCATGAACATGGCTACTGCTGCCTTCCCCTGGTGAGCCATCTTCCCCAACAGTATCCAAAATGAACTACTTGTCTTGGAGGGAGATAACTGCAGGGGCCACCTGCACTGCCTTCCTGCTCTTCCTCTCCCTTTTGGTCACCCATTCACTATTTCCCTCAGCAATCCTAATCCACGGTGTGACCAACTTGCTAAAAGTGCTATCCACGACCCCCTCAGCATCGCGCATGCTCCAAAGTGAGTCCATCTGCAGCTCCAGAGCCATCATGCGGTTTAACAAGAGCTGCAGCTGGACACACTTTCTGCACGTGAAGGAGTCAGGGACATCAACCCTGTCCCTGAGCTCCCACATTGAGCAAGAGGAGCACAACACCTCAAAGTTTTCCAGAAGGAAATGCAAAACAGTTAAAAGTAAAAATAAATCACCTGAAAACAAAAATTTATGGTGCACCTGTTCATATTTCAGTTCTTTAGAAAGGTTTGACACCTGTGCACCCAAAGTGACTTTAGTATTTGTTACCTTCTGTGTACTTTATGCTAATTGGGTCCCCGTGTAAATCTGGTGTCCAAGTGTTGTAACCTGGAGGGGTGCAGACCTTCCTGTCCACCCACCACGAAAATTTGATGTTTCACTAGCATATGAATATGTAACGAACTGAGGAACATGTAATTGCATGAAAAAACCTAACTCATTCTCAAGTGGAAGCCCATCCTACTTTCAGTCCAGCCTCTAAACTTTTCATCAGGAATTGAAATTTCAGCTTTCTACATGCTTGCTTGACCTAAAAATCAGCAACCATAACTGCTGAGCCAAAAACTGATCCGCAGAAGGGGCACATTGCATTCTTTTTCTTGTGTTGACACTGGCCCACTGGTGCGCTGGGGTCAGCAGGCATGCCACAGAAGGCAGTGTGTTAAGTGTGAAAGTGAAGACCTACTAATGCGGACACTAGCACACGCCGATAGTTAATCTGGCAAGGGAAGAGAAATGGGTTGCTTGGCCAGCAACAGCCCACTCCTAATCCTTATTGCTTCACATTGAAAACATGTTCAACTTACCATTTTTCTGGCAACCACTACTAGTCTGTTTAAAGGTGTCTAGCGAAACTGCCTTGTCAATAGAAAGAAGCCTGAAATAGATGTTCAACTTCTGACTTCAGATAATCGATTCAGAAGTCCCCCTGGGCAATAATAGAGTGTGTTGTCATGGCTACAGGTCAGAACCCCACAAGACTGTGGGCATTTTTAAGTGCAAAACCAAAATATGTTTTTAGAAGAAATCTAATACATCTAAAAATGACTACACATGTACAGTAAGTGACTGGTGTAGTAACCCAGGGAATTTCACATCTACAAATGCAAAGTGAACTTTCAAACAACAAACTTTCAAAGGAAAAAAAGAGGTAAATCATTACAGACTGGACTATGATTTCTTGTTACTAAAAAGATAATGAGACCTCTGCTCAAAAGCATGCCACTTGCTATGGATTATGAGGTTCCATACTGCAGATACATTTTGAATTTTTCATTTGAAGGATACGCAAAAATTAAAAAGTCAGGTCCCACCCTACTGGAGTGTGCCGGTGGGATTGAACTTTCTCCTATGTACCAGCCTACGTTCAAGCATTAGCACACTTTGAAGGATACAGTCAAAGAGTTTGCCCCTAGTCACTACAGTGTTACAGGTAAGAACTTTCTCTCATTCGGAGTGCTAGAAAGCAACCAGACAAAATGAAATAGAAATACTAAATGACTCATCCTGAATGCTGGAATTCAAGCACAGTCAAAAGGAATCAGAACTGTAGGAATTCAACTAATCTGCACAATTACGGATCATGAAATCAACTATTCGATTTCCAATATCAATGCTCATGGTAAAGGCTGGACAGTTCAAATATCACTCTTCATAAACAATTCATAGACTGATCTGAATATCTATTTGCTTGAATTATGCCTTTTCATACCCGCCTCTTATTTCTAATGCATGTGGATGCATGTACAATATCTCTTTTTGCTCTTTTTGTTAATTGAAATAAGTCTGGTTAAATTGGTCCCTTTTAAAACATAAGTTCATTTGGGTCTGGGAGAAAGGTATTCACTATGGAAGGGGTCCTTTTAAAATTAACCTTGATATGACAAAGTGATGGGGTAGATAAATAAAGAAGGGGTACAATTCATGATTATTCACCCACGAGTTCAGAACATAAAACATTAAGAAACAGAAACAGGACTAGGCCGTGTAATGTCTTGAGCCTGCTCAGCTATTCGGTAGGATCATGCCTCACGTCCACTTTCCTGCCCTTTCCCAGTACCTTAGGAATCCTATATGTTTCATTGAAATTGCCTGTCATTCTTCTAAACTCTTGTAAGTAGAGTTCCAACCTGTTTAGCCTTTGCTCAAAAGATAATCCCTCCAAAGCAGGGATCATCCTAGTGAAACTCCTCTGAGCAGCCTCCAAAGAAATGATATCTTTCTTTAAAGAAGGAGACCAAAACTGCTTCCAGAACTCCAGACGTGGTCTTATTATCACCTTGTACGGTTACAGGAAGACAGCCCTCCTCTGATATTCCAACCCCCTTTTGTGTTGCAGCTTTCTGCATTTTTCTCAATTTAAACAATTTAACTTATCTTCTCCCTTCCAACTGTGCATTTTCCTTTTTAATGCTGTTTGCTGTTTGCTCACTTCCTTCACCTACCAATGTCTCTCTGCAAATTGTTTACATCCCTCTCAAAATCTGCCTTTTCACATATTTTTGAGTTGTCTGCAAAGTTGGCTGCAGTACGGTCACTTCCTCTCTTCAAGTCATTCATATGCACTGTGTACAGCTGTGGTCCCAGCACTGATCCCTGTGAAACCTCAATTGGTCTTCAACCTGAAAAAGAACCCCTTATCCCTGCTCACTGTTTCCTGCCCATAAGATACCTCTCTATCCTTACCAACATAACAGCTTCAACACCATGGGCTCTTATCTTATGATTTAATGTTTTGTGAGGTGCTTAGTTGAATGTCTGCTAGAAGTCCAAATATGACACATCTACTCACTATCCTCTATCCACTCTGATTGAAATTTTCTTGAAAAATTATAATAAACTAATCAGACACAATTTCTCTTTCACAACCCCATGCTGAATCTATTTAATTAGATATGATTTTCTCAATGCTCTGCTAGTCTTCCTTAGTAATTGATTCTAATCCTTTGCTCACAATTGATGTTCAGTTAATTGGCCCTTTGTTTCTCAGTTTTTGGCTTCCTCTCTTTTTGAATAGATTTACATTTACAGTTCTTCAATCCTCTGGTACTTCTCCAGAATCCAATATTTTCTTCAGCATCCACTAACCCTGCAGTTACCTCTTAAAGGATCCTAGGACGCAAGCCATGAGACTTACCTGCTTTTAGCTCAGTTAGTTTGTCTAAGTTTCCTCCTTTGGTGATGATGATAGTATTTAACTCCTCCCCTGTAATTTTTAATAATAATGGAGCTCAAAGTTTTAACATAAAGGCTGATGCAAGATTTCTGTTTAACTCCTCTGCCATTTCCTTGCTTCTCAAAACCATCTCCCCAGATTCATTTTCTAAGGGGCCTATGTTCGCTTCAATGTCTCTCTTCCTTTTTATTTACTTGAAGAATCTCTTATTGTAAGTTTAACAATTTGGAGTATCCTTCTGGAACCATACTAATTCAGGATCCTTGCCTGGGATCTGTGTGTGGTTTCCTTGGTGCACAGCACACTGAACCTTGCTTTGCTTGCATCAACCAGTTACTTTTGAACATGATATTCTCTTCATGCAATAGTTTTTGTGTATATTTTAAAACCAAAATTGAATTCAGGATGTCATTCCTATTTTCAAAGTTTCTATTGCAAACCTTGTGCATGATGTTGTTAAAATCTGTCATTGGCTGAACACTAAATCAGTATCTGTATTATAGTCAGGTATCAAATAGCTGTGCTAAGTAAACAATCAGAAACAGATCTGACACTTTATCTCATTACAGATTTTCTGATTTCAACCATGCTCATCTGGACAAGTTCAAGTGGACAATTACAACCAACATTGGTAAGAAAAAAATCAAATAAACCTCCATTGTTCAGTACTTTTTTTTAGTGGCTTAGCACAGTTGTTTTATGTTTTGCTATGAGCATGTCTGATTTGATAAATGTGAAGTCGTGATGAAAAGATGGAACTGAATGGAACCACTCTGTCATTTCTTCCTGATGACTTGAAGTTTGAAATGCCTTTAAACTACAACAGTCAAGAAGATGAACTACTCAGATGCTTTGTTCCCCTGCGCTGTGTTATTCTATTGCCATTATTATATCACCAAAATGCAGTTGCAGAGTAAGTTTGCAAGGAAGGCTCAAGCTGAGTTCTTTCTTCATAATTAAATTTTATAAAGTAACTTGGCAGCGTGAATATTGAAACAATAGGAAAGCCTATTGTCAATACCCTCAAGAAATAAGTTGCATCCAATGAAAATTTGAAAGATGTTGTTTAATGTTCCCATTGTTCTCAGAGGGGAGTGCTGCATACGGGAAGCATATTGTAGGCACATGGCTTATGGTTTTCCAACCATTCATTTTCAATTGGCGGAAAATCATGAACAGTTGCCTGCAATTTCTCACATTAAAACATGAGAAAAGCAAAGTCCATGCTGGACGTGCAGGTGCAAAGAATCAACACTTTGATAAATATCTTATTTCTGGTAATTTGCCAGCTTTATATTTTGGTGAGGACCTGTGAAGAAATAAAAACTGAGCATGAGCAGAAGAAGCTACATCATCATGATGTCCGAACAAGCTGGAACTAGAAACTAAGTACAGTGCCAAATTATCTCTTACTATCTCTTGTATATAGTTAGGTTAAATAAAACTAGTTAACTGTTTCAGTTCTGTGTACTAACGTAAGTACAGGGTCTTTGACCGACTGAATGTGTCTTTTAGAATTATTCACAATTTTCTTAACAATTAAAAGAGTGGCCAGATAAATTGTGCTCCCAATTCCCAATGTATGGCCCCAGTGGGTGAAGATCCATGCATAGAAGATTGCCATTAAAACTTATACTATGTAATCTAACTTTGCTTCATTGCTGTAATTAGGTTGGAATTGAAAATAAAGCCTAACAGCTTTCCTCTAATTGTGCCTGCTTTCGGAAGTGCATAGTTAGTGTCTGCAGTTTTGTGACCTTACAGGCCAGATGGTCCACATTCCAATTATAA
This sequence comes from Stegostoma tigrinum, assembly GCF_030684315.1. Taxonomy (NCBI): domain Eukaryota; kingdom Metazoa; phylum Chordata; class Chondrichthyes; order Orectolobiformes; family Stegostomatidae; genus Stegostoma; species Stegostoma tigrinum. The sequence goes on from NC_081356.1 coordinate 85,102,321, forward strand.
GTTAGAATTCAATGGAATTCACAGACTTCCATCTGTACATTGGCCTTTCCAATTGTGTGTGAAAATGGCACATATTGCTCACTCTGTATCTTGGGAATAAACTACAGCTTTAAATGTTGAAAGGTTTCCATCTGTATCATAAACCTTCCCTTTTCAATCATTGACAAACCCGCTGAGCATTTATACTCTTTTGTATTTTTTAGAATGATTGCCATTGATTTATGATTATTTTACTTTTAAGGGAAATAAAGTAAAAAATATACAGGATATATTGCTTGCTGTACCACAGAACTCAGCAAAGTATCTGCACAGCAAATAGAATACTTGATGACTTCCAGGAAGGGCCTGTATTAAGCTTTTGACTCGGAGGTTGTTCATCAGACCATGGGCACAAATTAAAAGGAAAGTGGTCACATACAAAAGCATATATTGTTGGAACTTTGAAACCAATTGTAAGTACTTTCCTTTGACTTTTTATATTTCACCAAAGGTTATTGGAGATAATAAAGAGGCTTTTGCAATGCCCACACAGTAGGAAAACAAGGATAGAGGCAAGGAGCAATGCTTGGTATATCAAATATGGTTTGGAAAGCCACTGTGAGTCAATTATGTAGCATGGACCAGTTACGAATAGTACAAGTGACACAGTCCATTTCCAAAAAGGATGTTCGTGAGCAAGTGTTCTGAGGAAATATTATCTCTGGTTTCTCTCCACAGATGTTGCCAGACCTGTGGAGCTTTTTCAGCAATTTCTGTTTTTGTGTCAGATCTTATGGGTTTGGAAAGGAATTAGGAGGATGAAGGTCTACAAATATCATTTTCAATTTTACTAATGAATCTGAGCTCACCAGATGTATCTTATTAGTACAGTATCAGAACCACTGAAGCATGTTGCATAAAGATCCTTCATCAAATAAAGGTGGGTAGTTGATATACATTCCTCAAAGCTGAAAGTTATTGCACGAATATGTTGATAGATATTGATATTTTTGCAAGATGCCATTTGGAGGGCATTATTAAAATATCACCCTGATGCGGTCAGATAAAATGGAAAAAAACACAATTGCTAGAACACTTTGAAGAAAACAAAGATGTTAGAAAGGCATATCATGTCATCCAGCACTTCTAGAGGGTAAGACAAGATATAATGGGTCAGATTTCCCAAGCGATGTCAATTTCGTGCAGATTGCCACTCATCTCGTTTTTTTTTCATGGAAGATGTGAGCTCTGTGTCCTGCTGAAGACGCCCTCAGAAATGCAGAGGTGTGCTTCCATTCTTATATTTCTTATATCACACAGAACTGTCAGAGGAACAGATACATTTTCACAGCAGTCAGCAATCATTTTTGAAATTTAAGAGTGCTTGAAGACACTTTGATAAATGTTGTCAAATCTTTCCTATATAGCTAAATGTAATGTGAGAGTGCTGGGCACGTAGGGCGCCAAGGTACCAGGCTGGGGAGGCTTTAGAATGCCAGGAGTATGATGCCAGATGATCTAGGGGAAGAGTGCCAGGTTACTAGGGTGCCAGCTGAGGAGCAGGTAGAATGTAAAACTTGGGGTGACAGATTGGTAAGGAGTAAGGTATCAGATGGGTAGGAGTAGGGTTCCCAGTGTATAAGATGAGGGTAAGGAATCAGGTCAGGTTAGGGCCAGCTGACCTACAGTCCTAAAATCTGACCTAATGGAGGGTGCAGGGACAGATGTCTGGCTGGATTGGGTCTGATAGCAAGGGCGGTGTTGTGAGGAATCAGCCCTGTCCGATGGCAAAGGGTTTGGTCAGTCTAGTCCAGTGAGGTGTTTGGATAGGGTCCTAGGTGAGGGGTGTAGTTTTGTTTGGAGAGGGAGAGGAGAGTTGGGACCTGGTGGGGTGTCAAGTCAGTGCTGGGAATTTGTAAGTGGTCTGAAGAAGTTGTAGTTGGATATGTGTGAGGTAACTATGGGGCCTGTTGAACTGCTACTCCAGATTAGATCATCTAATAGTCTAACTTTTCCTGAATAATTATTTTACTTAATTTCATTGAAAGCTTCCAGATTCTCTGATTTAAATGGAGACATTCAGAAAGTTCCAAGCATAGAGGAACTCCCAGCAAAAAAAAATCTTTTTCCTGGTCAAATCCTTCAGAATTAAGAATTCTGTGGGATCTCTAGGCACAACTCCCTCTATGTTGGCGTAATGACCGTCTGATCATTGTAAAATTCAGACCAGCGTTTCAGTATCCAAAATGCCAATAGATAAGGTGGAGATATACACATGAAAAGATAGACAGATCTTTGAAAAATGTCGATGGCCGCTGTGTCCTGCAACTTTCTGATTTACTTCTGTTGCAATTGAGATTCTGCCCCAAGATTGGAACTAACTTGAACCAATCCCGCTGGGGAGTTTTCTTAAATTTCCATGTAGGAGATGAACGGAAGCAAGAGGATGAGCACCAAAAAAAATGTGAATGGAGCAAGACCTATCAGATATGTGACAAACTTGACTTTAAAAATAAAACATAAGCACTTGATGATACAATGGATTAACATATTGTTTTTAGATTGTGCATGTAGGATTGAATTCAGGTCAAACCATGTGGATGAATTTGATGGTTTTGACAGAAATAACTTTAGTCACTTGCACTTGATACGAATTTGCAGCTAGAACTTCCTGTAATTCGTCACATTAACATTACAAAGAGAGTATCTTTTAAGGAGACTACAATGATGTCTGATATGGAAATGGAAACTCAGACTAGTACAGTTCTAAAATTTTGATCAATAGCTATGCTTGATGCTCACACATTATAATCCATCTTAATACTGACAGTAACATCCTTGTCTTTCCAAGCATGAAGCAACCAAACAATATAAATAAATAAATAAATCGATCAGAAAGCTGAATACTGCAGATGTTATAACATACAATAAAGACACAATGTTGGAATACCAAACAGATCAGGCATCATCGGTGGAGTTGGAGAAGCAGATATTTAATGAAACGATAATGACAGGTAAAATAAGGACAATTCTAAGTTACTTTACAAGTACATTAGGACAAAAGGAAAATTAGGTGAAGAGTAGGATCAATTAAGGAGCACAGTTGTAATGTGTGTGTCGAGCCAGAGTTGTAAAGAAATACCTTGTGTCAGTGTTTACTAATAAGAGGAATGATATGGATATAAAAATCAAGGAGAAGGACTGCAATATAGTCAAAGAAATCAGAATAGATAGTAGAGTCTCTGAGTGATCTGGAAGGCATAAAATAGATAAATCTCCGGGGCCAGATGAAAGGGATCACAGAAAGTGACTGGCCCAAATGCAGTCCCTGAACATGCACTCAGACCCTGTCTAGGCCAGCTGGTGGGAGTATTCACTGACATCTTTAACCTGTCTTTACTCAGGTCTGAAGTCCCCAATTGCTTCAAGAAGACCACCATCATCAAAAAAACTCATGTAACATACCTCAATGGCTACTGCCCAGTAGCTCTGACCTCCATAATTATGAAGTGTTTTGTAAGAATACAAACTCCAATGAATGACTCCAATCAACTCTAGCCTCCCAGCCTGCCTGTTTGAACAGGTCCACAGCAGATGCCATCTCTCTGGCACTATGCTCATCCCTAGAATACCTGGAAAACAAGGATACCTACGTCAGGCTCCTACATGTTGATTACAGATGCATCTTCAACAATAAAATTCCAATCAAACTCATCTCCAAACTCCAGGATTCGGGTCTCTACTCTGCCTTCTGCAACTGGATCCTCAACTTCCTGACCCACAGACCGCAATCATTGAGAACAAGCAACAACACCTCCTCCACAATAAATCTCAATACCAGCATCCCGCAAGGATATATACTCAGCCCCTTATTATACTTGCTGTACATTCAGGACTGTGTGACCAAATAGAGGGTGTGTCCTGTCTACATCAATGGTGATGAGGTGGAGATAGCGGTGAGCACCGAGTTCCTAGGAGGGATGATCACCTACAACCTGTCCTTCTCAACCCAACATAACAAAGTGTGGAGCTGGATGAACACAGCAGGCCAAGCAGCATCACAGGAGCACAAAAACTGATGTTTCGGGCCTAGACCCTTCGTCAGAGAGGCCACGTTCTCTACCTTCTCTACCCACGTTGATGCTATGGTCAAGAAAGCACAACAATGCCTCTGGTTCATCAGAAGGGTAAGGAATTTTGGCACATCTGTAATGACTCTCATCAATTTTTATCGATGCACCATAGAAAGGATTCTACCTGGATGCATCATGGCTTGGTATGGCAACAAGTCTGCCCAGGACCATAAGAAACTACACAGGGTTGTGAACACAGCCCAGTTCATTGCACTAGCTAACCTTCCATCATTGATTCCATCTACACTTCTCGCAGCCTCGGAAAGGCATCCAACAAAATCAAAGACCCCTCCCACCCCAATTATAAACTCTTCCAACCTCTCCCATCGGACAGAAGACACAGAGGTTTAAACACGCATGCCAACAGGCTCAAGAACAGCTTCCTCCTCACCATTATCAGAATTCTGAATGGCCCTCTCAAATTTTAAGTTTAAATGTTGGTCTTGTTCTTTGTGCACCTTCTCTGCAGCTGTAACATGATATTCTTCACTCTGTTCTATTACCCTAATGCACTTTATATGTATGATCTGCCTGTTCTGCACGCAAAAGATTCTACCACACGAATCCAGTGAAGTTCAAGATAGGCTTGAGGAAAGGCACCTCACATTTCACTTTCCAGCCTTCTGGAGTGAACATTGAGTTCAACAACTTCAGACAGTAATCCCTAGTCCAGTTTGTTTCCTTTTCATTGCATATATCTGCATTTCTCTTATTTCTGTGTTCAGTCAGCAACACACCTACTCCACAAAAAGAAATTCGTGTATTTATACTGTATCTTTCCGAACTATTGGATATTTCAAAGTAATGAGGTACTGCTTGCTTCAGAGTCACTGTTGTAAAATACAAAATATGCAGCTAACTTCTCCTTGGTTGTAATATAACAATCAACATAATAATGTGATGTTGTTTAAGGGATAAATATTGGCCATGATGCCAAGAATAACTCACCCACTTTTCTTTGAAACAGTGCCACAAGATCTTCTATGTATAATGGAGCTGAGCGGTGAAGCCCATATTTAATCTATCATTTGAAAAGGAGACCCCCTAACAGTGCAAAGCTCTTTTAGTGCTGTACAGAAATACAAGCTTTCGTGTTTGTGCTCAAGTCTGGAGCTGAACTTTAATTCAGGACCTGGTTATTCAGAGGTAAATGCGTTATCAGCTATTATCAACATTATCAGCCACAGGTGACAAACAAACTGGAAAGAAAGAAGATCACGTTGCTGGAAATTTTTTAAAAATTCACTGCATCATCAAAGGCCGTCACTTGATACTGCAATTTAATTGTAACATTAGAAGTTGGATGGTGTGGGGGTGTTGGTTACAGGTTTGTAGGCGGGGTAAAAAGATGTAAACGGTTTCCGGATAAATTGAAATACTTGAAGGGAAGTGAAGCAGAAGGGGCTAATAATCATTATGCTATTAACTAGAGTGCATCACAGTGATGTGAGATGAAATCAGATCACATGGAGGTGGAACCTGAGAGATGATGGTTCTAATGGAGTCTTGCCAAAGTTTGTCTCTGCAAACGAGTCGATACACGTTCATTAATTTGCACTAGCCTTGTTCCCAGCCCCCTTCCATCAAAGGCACCGGAGCTCAATCTTTGTATTTATATATTAATGGCTGTTTATTGGGAGAAAGAGAGAAATTCAGCGATCCAGTGGGAACTATTCAAAGTGTACATTTGAATTGCATTATAAAATTTATCCTTCGAAGCAATATAAACAGTGTTTGATAAATATGTCCACTGAAGGCAAGATCATCTTTTGACTATACCAGAAAATACACGAAATAAGTTCTGTTATTTATTTGGGGTGGGAATTGGATGTTGATGCGACTGTGTGCAATGTTACCTTGTCACTTCACATTTTGACTACGGGGCATCATTTATACTCTCAAGTATTGAGTTGAGCCTGAAGCCAATGGAAAACGATCACTTCTTGCGGATATAAGTCAAAATCCAAAGAGAATGAGACAGTCACTGGAAACCTGAGAAAATGAACACCAATATGGTATGTCAGAAATTGATGGAGAGTTCAGAAAGTCTGCATTTGAAGAAGGAGATAGCTTGAGGGTGGGAAGGTACACACTCGTACTACTATTTCCCTGGTCCACAAAGAAAGTTAGATGGTTTTAAAAATGCCATCCATCTATAGCCAAAATGTTTTTTTATATGTATATGAATATTGTAACCCATTATTTTCATTCATAAGTTGTTCAATATATGCAGCAGCCTCTGACTGAAGATTATCAGCTCACCTTCTATTGATATTCCGAGTCCTCTGATCTGCTGTAAGACATTTGATCAACATTTTGTGTGTTGTACTTGTCAGTGGATATCCCAACTGCACACCCCAGCATGTGCAGAGACTGAAAAAGCCATGACTCAACATGCTCCTCCTGAAATTAACAATAATGATGGCTTGGGGTTTTATGGGTTTTTTGTGCTCAAAACATCCTAAAATATATTCAACATAAACCAAAGCCCTTTCTATATGGAAAACTATAATCCGTATTGAAAGCTTTTCTTGTGATTTTTCACGACAATGTGAGTAGAAATGTTTCCCACATGCTGTTTTGTCAAAATGTTACACGTTAATAGTATTATTTTAGTTTTCTATTTTAAGTTCACCTCTACATATTTCCTACATCTTCTTGTTTTCGGGTTGTATTATAGATATTTGTCTTTCCAGTAATATAACTTACATTTTCTCCCCCAAGTTCTGCATTTTGCTATCTGATGGGACAGATGTGCTGCAGTAACCCTTGGGTCTAGGCCCGAAACGTCAGCTTTTGTGCTCCTGAGATGCTGCTGGGCCTGCTGTGTTCATCCAGCCTCACATTTCATTATCTTGGATGATCCTTATCCCTGTTTTCTGACCAGGTGGAACATGAGCTTGGGCTACATCCTAGACCTGAAAGCATCCATCAGTGCTCTAAATGACTAGCCTTTTGGAGACACACTGCATTGTATGTGGAATACTGAAGCTGCACCTAGCAGAAGAAGTAGTTCCTCCAAGTTACTCATGTGGAGGGATTGGTTGAGGAGAGAGTGTAGTAACTTTGTGCTAGCTAGCCCTTTGCACTCAACCAGTGACTTAACTGGTAATCCAAGCTAACAGATGTTCCCTTTCTCTGTGTTGAGATTTCTCAAGATGTTTGTATTGGCACTGAGGGAAAGTAGGAAGCAGACCGGCACATTATAATCCATCAGACACTACAGCCCTACAAACATCTACACAGAGATATCCACTTCAGGGGAATCAGTCTGGCAGAATCAGAGAGGAACACCTTGTGATGCACTCAGAGGGGGAATCAAGTGCTGATCATAGCAAGCAAGAAGCAGAAAGAAGATTGGAAGTTTAATACCTTATGTGGAGCTGTACTGATTAACTAGCATAAGTTTTCATGCAATTCTTTGGGAGTCATTGGAGGTCACTGCATGGAATAACAAACAGTATCTATCTACTGCATGGTTTCATTTCCTTCCATTTCCTTTGAGCTTTCAAGTTTCCTGAGACTCAGGAAACCCACTCGCCTGTAGTCAAAAATGAGATGGCTGCTAAAGTTATGGCAGGAAACCTCATTATGTTATTTAAACGACCTGCCCACGTCCTGTGAGCTGTTTGGGTCACCCATTCTTTCACAACATCATTGAAAACCTGAAATACGTGATTTGAGGTGAATTAGATTCCTGCTTTAGAATTGATACATTTCAACCTCTGAAATGATCTCAGTTCAGGACAAGGCATAAAGAAAACAGAACAAATGTTAGCCAACTCTTTTCTTTCATCTGGATCAGAAATGAGGCAAAAGTAACTTAGTCAATATTGGTCAAATTGACTGTGGTAGAGACAATTTAAAGTGTATCTTTAATTACAAGTATTAGTTAAACAAGGTGACATTTGAGAGAGAAAACAATAGTTAGATAATTATTGTGGCTTTGGATGATGTTGTTACATTTAATATTGGGTTAAATTTGCAAAGTTTAAAACATATTTTCTTAGGAAGTGAACATTTTCTGAAAACAATGCTGTGCCTTTGTGTGGCCAGCCCACTTTTATTATTAACAATGGCTTTTATTATCTAAATATAAAAATACTCGACAAGGAAATAAATGACTTTTCTAATATCTTTTATAATAGATATTGGCTAATAACAGTCATGCCAAAATAGAATTACATTAAGCCATGTGACAGACATTGACAAATTCACACCTCGTAAATGAAAAGAAAATTAGATTTTGTCTAATTTCAAATTTTGTAATGTATTGCTTTTAACATAGTGTTATTAGTGTAATGCCATTTTTAATCCACTTTGATATAAAATTTATGAACACATTATGCCTTGCTTTAATAACTATGATTTATTATTTTAAAAACTGCTCAAGAGATATGGGTGTCACTGGTTAGTCTGCCATCTCCTGAATGTTACTGACAGGAGTACTCCAGATCTACTATTTCTCTTTTCCTTTGATCTAACTTATTCAATATTACAGTTATCTTGTGCCACATGTGAGCCGTGGAAATGTACTGGAATAATGTCATAACAATGGTTCCAATTTTCAAAAATCTTGGCATTTATGTGCATTTTTGTATTTTGCCGACCTGTGGTTATGTATTGGTTCAGTGGGGGCCTGCTTCCTAAATTCACCAACATGGTCTGTTTATAGGATGGAAATGGTCAGCTCCAGTGGCATACATAAGGCTACTCTAATTTCTGGGGATGAATTTCAACACCCTGAGTGGGTACCAGGAAGTGGATAAATAACTATTTTAATCAACTTACAGTATCTCATGGTGTTTGGGTTCAACAGTGATTGACTGAAGGAGTTCAGTGACTTCAGTGCCTTTACAACACTCCAGTCGACCAAGAGGTACAAAAACGTTTTCTCAGAACCAAGCTCCCACAATCCCATTGTGGTTAACAACAATGGGCCCAAAGTTGGATACTCTAAATTGACCCTCTGTCAGAGAAACCAGGCCTGACAGAAAATTGGCCAAACTAAATTGAACTGCAGCCAGTAGCTATTGGTGACAAAGAAAAGTGGGAACCAAGGTCAAAGAAGTTAAAAATGTTCAGGGGAACCACTTGCCAACCAGCTTGGGGGTCTTGTACTGGAGAAGTATTTGATCAGACTTTCTGGAACATTGCAGACACTAAGGTAGTCACTTTACATTCATGGCAGCTGGGAAGGGTGCTGGCACAACCCCACTGGATGCTTTGAATCCGGCTCATGACCCCATTGGCCAAAGGCAACAGAAATTTTGGAAGGTCAAGGAAGGGCATGGAGGTTTAAAATACACATGCCTTAAAGCCAGCCCGTCAGTGAACTCCAGTGGAGAAAATTCATGGCAGCAACGCCAGAAGAAGATATGGCCTGACTTGCAAGACCCACCTTCATGGAGGAGAGCCAGCATTATGTCAGAGAGGAAGGAGATTCTAATGGCCCAGCTCAAGTATGTGGATCATTGCAGGTAATATCCTTTCTCTGATGCGTAGAGCTACATAGAGATTAAATATTGTGGGAATTTGGGAAATGGTCACATGGTGTTTTCAATACAGAATATTTTGTTAATAAAATTGAGTTGAAAGGTAAAATCCTATCTCCCTTTGCCTGCCTCATTGACAAGAGCACTTGGTTAATATATTTTTAATGTGTAAAATGGTTAAAGTGTTCAGAGCATGACCAATACCAATATACATGTTCCCCTGCATCGAAGATCCTCTGGATCAGGACTTGCACCTACCTGCCTCTGGAGCCTATCTTCCCTGACCAAGTGCAAACCCAGTCTTCAAATTAGACTGTATTCTAGGCAGGGAATTTATGAAACAATGAAATAAACAAGATGTAGAATTGAACTCCACAGCATACAGGAAATGCCGGCTCTCCATGCTTCTGCACGGAAATTGCATATCCCCTCTGCCTGTCTAACCCACCCTGAGTAAAATTCAGCCTGCTTTGATTCTGTTTATATCGACTGGAAACTCATTAGGCTTTTGGTTCTTCTCTTTCTCTGAAATGGACACTCTTCCTGCCATTCCTTTCTGATGATGAGGGAAAATAACACAAAGCTGCAGTCGAGGTATCCTTACTCTCCCAACATGGTGACACAGCTGTACTTTGTGGAGCTTCTAGTGCAGCAGGTTATTTCAGGCAGCCTGTCACACAGGTCTGTGCCACCTCCATCCATACAGTACTGTTTTAGCTGCTACTCTATAGCATCTGTCAAAGTCAAGATTGTTGCAGCTATCAGCTCCTTTCATATTCCCATTAGAGATTTATCAACATTGAAAAAAATACAATACACTGTAAAATTACATTTTTGCACTGAAAACACCCGCATTCTCCAAAAGTATTCTTTTAAATAAATTCATTGGATAGATAATGGGTCTTATAAAGGTGTGTGGAAAGGGATAAGTTAAATTTGCCAGATTAGGAAAACAAAATGAAGTTTGGGGAATGAGTTTTGGCGCTGCCTATTTCTTTCCATATAACAAGCCAATGCATTTCCTGAAGTAGTGGATGCACACGAATGATCATATGTGAACTGACTTGAATTGGAATGGAGTAGACAGTTATTTGGATGCAACTCTCCGCTCCAAATCTGATTTAGAGAATGCCATTCATCTTAAACCTATTCAGAAAGTGAGAAAAAGTCATGCTATTAATCATTACTGAAAAATAGTTCCTTATTCTTCATTTTGATGATATTCACCGATCAAAGCAATGCAAATCCCATGAACCTCAGATAAAGCAGTTATCTATAGACTTAATGATCATCCCCGAGTGCCATTTTAATAAGTTTCAGTAAATGAAATATATTAAAATGGACAATGTTTGCCACATGTTCCAGCAGATTTACCTTTAAGACATTCAGTGCATTAAAATTAGAACAGCACAATCTCAAAGCGCCTTGATTGAAGAAATTTCATGGGTGGAAATGGTAGTAGTGTGGGAAATTTTCTGAGGGAGGTCAATTAGAAGGATATCACATGACAGGAGGTAGACCAATTGGCATAGGACTGATAGACTCAGTCTTTTTGTACAGAAGAAGAGATACAGAGGGAGAGAAGACCACATAACTGTAACTCCACAGGAACAGCAGGAGAACCAGCAAGAGGGCTAACATCTGGCTGGATGTACTAGTAAAGCAGGCACAGGAGAGTGTCAACAGCTTTCCATGTGAAGATGGACCTATCCACAGTAAAATGTTTTCCAATCAATCTGTTCAGGAGTGTTATTACTCTCCTTTGGAGCAGGTGGGACTTGAATGCTTGCATTTTGGGGATATACCACTAGTGCCCCACAGGCAGAGTATGGATATTTTCTAATCAGCCTGTTCTGACATGTTGTGACCTATCTCTGACCAAGTGGGATTTGTACACAGGACTCTCAGAGGTAGGGAGGCCACCAATTTATACACCCTCCTGCTAATGAGCTGAATTCCCTGGATTTCAGTGATCGCTCAAATCTGGATAATCACCATGTACTTGACATCGATGCATTTGGCTCTTTCTGGTGATCCTGTGGGGAGTGATGTGGGATTTTCCAGGCTGTGCATCAATGATGTGAGTAATGTCATGTCCAAGTGGCCAAGTGAATATGTGCATGCACTGCTATGTACTGAATAGCTCTAGAAATTCAGGGTGAGAGCAGTACAGGTTTGGGGCCTGTGTTTGATTCCCACAACTGCAAAGTGTTATTGATTGCAAGTACGTAGCCACCATGGCTTCCGCAGACCAGCCAACAGCCTTCACCAGGAGCAAGCACTTCCAGTGAATTCATTTCCAACCGGTCTGCCATCATTAAAAGCAGTATGTTCTAGAAGCAGTCGCTATAACTGTCTTGACAAACCCAGATGATACAGTTTTTCCATCTGCACACCCTTAAGAGATAGATTTTCAGGGGCAAAAGCCGTTGAAGATATGAGCACTCATGCTTGTAAAGAACCTATGCAGATCCCTTTAATCAACCTGGTCAGATACGTAATAAAAAATATCTCAAGATTGTGAGGCTTGAACCCAGGCCCTCTACTCCAGAAGTAGGGACATTATTGTTGCGCCACAAAAGCCTTACATTCAGGAGTCCATGCGCTGCAGCAGAGATGATGTGCAACATTTACTTTGCATCCATCCAACTAGTCAATAAGTAGGACATTGAGATGCTGAAGATTTGATTCAGGTGTCTCAACTATCAACTGATCCAGTGGATCCCTCCAATCTGACTCAGTGTAGGCCATATACACTGTGGTGAATCTGCCATGCTCTCCACAATCTTCTAATGAAGATATAATTGATCACCACTCCTCATTCAGCACCATTCATAACTCATCAGATACTGAAGCAGCCTGTGTCCATATACAGCAAGATTTGCGTAACATCTACTTACTCAAACAATCTGTTGACTGACTCACCAACTTCACCTCGCATAAGCAAGTAACTCAGCCCTCATCTGCTTAAGAACGTTCTGGGCAGCACAGGGCCTTGGACAAGGTGAACAGAGGTAGAAGTTCCATGTAGAGTCCAGAATAGAGACCACATCATAGTAGCAATGGGAAAGCATGCTTGAAAATGTGCCATCTTCCCTTTTGAAAACTTTTCCTGATGGTGAGAACAATTTGAGATTGAAGCCATATCTAATTGGGAGTTATTTTGAAAGAAACACAGCCCAAGAAGACTTTCCACACCAAGCAGATGTTCACCTGCAAATCTGCTGATGTGGTATACTGCATCTGCTGTTCCCGTTGTGGCCTCCTCTACATCAGGGAAACCAAGCGGAGGCTTAGGGACTGCTTTGCAGAACACCTGTGCTCGGTTTGCACTAAACAACTGCACCTCCGAGTTGCGAACCATTTCAACGCCCCCTCCTATTTCTCAGATGACATGTCCATCCTGGGATTCCTGCAGTGCCACAACGATGCCACCTGAAGGTTGCAGGAACATCAACTCATATTCCGCTTGGGAACCCTGCAGCCTTATGGTATTAATGTGGACTTTACAAGCTTCAAAATTTCCCCTCCCCCTAACGCATCCCAAAACCAACCCAGCTTGTCCCAGCCTCCCTAACCTGTCCTTCCTCCCAAATATCCTCTCCTCCCACCTCAAGCCCCACCCCATCTACCTACCAGTCTCATCCCCGCCCCCTTGACCTGTCCGTCCTCCCTGGACTGACATATCTCCTCCCTACGTTCACCTTAACTGGCTCCATCTCCGCCTCTTTGACCTGTCTGTCTCCTTTCCACCTATTTTCTCCTCTTTTCTCCTCTATTCATCTTCTATCCACCTCCCCCTCTCTCCCTATTTATTTAAGAATCCGCTTCCCCTTCCCCCATTTCTGAAGAAGGGTCTAGACCCGAAACGTCAGCTTTTCAGCTCCTGTGGTGCTGCTTGGCCTGCTGTGTTCATGCAGCTCTACACCTTGTTATCTCAGATTTTCCAGCATCTGCAGTTCCTACTAACTCTGAAAACATAATATTTAACTTTTCATCCAAATGGAACAATTTCATCAGAATTTGGATTGACTTGACACATTCAAACAAAGCACTACAACAAGAGATAACACCCAATGATGTTTGCAGATGAGAGAACAGCTAAAGTCACAAATAGAACAAGATATGGCAAATTGGGTGCAAACAATGTCTTCTGGGTAGTTCCCCTACTGCAAACTATGTTCGTAATACTCTCTGGGTGTCATTGCTTTTACTGCCTGCCCTTTGCCTAATGTCTCTGTTCAAGATTTTCCAAAGAATGATATCCAATATACTGGAAAGCATGAATGATGTCATACGCCACATGGATCACATTCTCATCCATGCATCCACTAAAACTCAATGTGACAACAGGGAATGGAGAAATATAAGAAAGGTATAGGATGCTGGGTTGATTATCAATGAAAGTTGTGAATTTTCAAGGCAAATACAAAGGTTTTGGGCCATAAAGGGCAGGCAAAAGAGATCATGTCAGCCCTACAGAAGATGAAACCTATCAGGACATTTACACTATCAAGGATATTATTGGTTTACAGGTTTATAAAAATGGTGAACCAGGTTAAAAGATTCTTACCCAATTTAGTGAGTGATAATGAACCATCTGCAGCCTTTGAAGCAACATCATGTGTGGAGTTGGACTATATATTAACAGCAAAGTCATCTTTATATTTCATAATATAAAACGATGCATCATGTACAGGTTTGGTCTATATCAGATTTAATATCTGATCAGAAAATCAGCCAATTAACTTCCAAAAATTTTACTGACACAGAACAAAGATATGCTGACATTGACAAAGAAGCACCTGTGGCAATATGAATGTACAAGGAATTCTCTGACAAAATCAAGCCAACAGTCAGGATTAAAATGAATCTCAAACTGTTAATAACTCTATCAAATACAAAGGAATTAGCCAGGAGTCCAGAGATTTTAACTGTAGGTGATGTGAAATAACATGGTTACAAAATATGTACAAGTAAGTTAATAGACAACTGCCAACAATCTCTCAGGGATGCCCATCAGTAGTCCAGGGAAAGAAGATAAAACATTTGTTCAGGCGGTCGAAGCATTTGTTACATTTTCTACCATGGAATGCCTGATGTGGTAATTTCCAACAATGGGCCGCAGTTTACCAATGAGTGTTCCTAATCCTTTGCATACTCATATGGATTCTTCCACATTCCAAGCTCACAAGCCAATAAGGAGTACCTACCTTAGAAACCTCTGGTGGAAGAGTGAAGATTATCATTTAGCCCTACTTACCAATCAATCTAAAATTTTAGTTCACGTTGCCCCATGCCAACTTTGCATAGTCTAGAAACTGTATATCTCCCTTTACCAAACATTCATACCAGGTATCATGTTATGGGACGATGAACATGTATGATAGAGCGAGGAACATCATTGGGCAGATTGAGTCTGCACCCATAAACAGAGTCATAGGGCTCACAATCTGTCTATTCTGGAAAAGGAAGTGTGGATGTGACTCAGGGACCTGCAGGGTGAAGGAGCTAGGAATGCACAGTAGGTCCATTACTTCCACGATAAGTCTGTACACATTAAGAGTGATTGGTAAAACCACCCCTCAGACTTTCCCTGTAAAATGCAGAAACCGTGGAAGGAAAGAGGAGTAGAAAGATATGTAATTAGAGCAAATAGCCAATGGGGCTATCTTTTTCTGGGGTGTGATGAGGGACAAGGGAATCGGGTGAGGGATGTAGAGGGTTAAGCAGTTAGCTATAACTTTACTCTAAGAATTGTTAGTAGGCATGTGCTGAAAGAGCTCTCTCATACTGAAGACAGATGAAATGGTACTGAAACTGAGTCTGAGGCATAACAACAATGTCTTCTTTTACTATGTTTTATTCAGAAAATGTTCACTCACCTGACTGTAGACCCAATCTCAATATATGGAGCTTCTCAGGGCTCAAGGTTTCAAGAGAGGACTGTGTTGCTAATGAGAAGCTCAGCAGACCTTTCTCTCTTTGGGTTGAACAAAATGTCTGCCATCTCAACCCAATGCCTAATTCCAATGCAGTGCATTACCAACACAAAACATTTAGTTCTAAATTTGTACAAACTGAGAGAAATAATAGGGGCTCTTGAGTTTTTGTTAAAATACATCATTAAGTTAGTGTATAAATGGCTTCAATTAAATTGTGTAACACCTGATTTCAGAGAATTTGATGAGATATTGAATGTAAAATATTGAAAATATTCTAATCTCCATTATTTCAATTGCCATAGAGACCTAAAATGCCAAACAAGTAAGAAAGTTCAAAAAATATATTATGATTTACAGGTAGTGATTTGGTCGTACAGTATTTGTGTATTGCTGAACTTATTGTTACAACTTCTCTTTGTGGATTCAACAGGACATTCCAAAAAATGTCAGTACAAAGGGGAACAATGTTTGTATACTTTACATAAAGAGTATAATAATTAAGTGGAAAGTAGACTGCTGATTGGTACAGGTATTTCTGAAGAGAAACAAGCGATGACTGAACATTTTCGCAATATTTATATTAGGATTTATTAATGAAGTTTAGTTATTGCATGCATAGCGATTGCAAAACTTTCAATCGTCACATAAAATCACAAAATGTTAAATCTTGGTTTGCATGAATGGACTCATCAATTTTGGCAATCTTACGCTGACTTACAACAGAGTACTGATTACTTCTTGAGTGTGAAAAAGTAAATGGCTGTAAAGCTGATCAAATGCCAAGGATGTAAACCATGGAGCTTAATCAAGACACTGAAACCAATTCTAGAGAGGACAAGTTGGAATCAGAGAAATTAACACATTCTGTCTGTGTTTTTTTAAAAGATAAGTCACACCAAATTTGCACAGTATGCATTTAAAACCTAACTCACGATCTTGTTGAAAAAAATGTACAAGTTTTTCTCAAGGCACTTTTGACAATTCCTGTAATTCAGGAAAATCTGTGTAAACCTATTTTGTGTAACAATTTACTCTTCTTGTTGGAAAGAATAAAGCCTTTAAAAAAAAATTACTTTCCCTTTACAAGGATTGCAATCATATGAACACTGACATAATTTCCATTTGGTAAGGACAGAAATAGGTTCATGCAATTATTCTGGAAGTGAGACCTGTATTTTTATAACTCTTTTCATGACCACAAGATGTCCCAAAGTCCTTTACAGCCAATGATATACTTTTGATGTGCTGTTGTATGCACTGGAAGTGTGTCATATTATGTCTGAACAGTTTGATTAAAATTTTCTTTTATATATATGAAACATAGCAAGGAATTTGTGCACAGAAAGCTCCCACAAACAATGTGATAATTGCCAGTTAATTTGTTTGTGTAACGGTGATTGAGGCCAGGACACCAATAATAACTTTAGCATTCTTGTTTGAAGCATTGTTGCGGAATATTTTGCACATGCCTGAGAATGCAGACAAAAACTTGCCCCTAACTCTTAATCAAACAACAACATTCTCAAGAGTGCAATACTCTTTAGTACTGGGGTGGGGTGTCAGCTTTTTTTAAAATTCAAGTTTTGAAGCGAAAACAAGGACGTAAGAGTGGGAGTCAACTATTCAGATGTCCAAGCCCTGATGGATGCAATCACAACTGATATTCACTTTAGTGCCTTTTTCTCACATTATCTCTATATTCCTTCATGCCAACGGAATTGGAAATCTTTCGATCTCTAAACAAACATAATGACTGAGTCTCTACAATCCTGTGGGGTTACTGACTTCCTTGACCCTGGAACTAAGGAAGCAACACATTATCCTGGAGTCACATTAATCATCATTGGATCCCTACATTGTGGAAACGGGCCTTTCGGCCCGACAAGTCCACACCCACCCACAGAGCATCCCACCGAGACCTATTCCCCATAACCCACCAAATCTACACATCCCGGAACATGACACGCAATTTAGCATGGCCAATCCATGTACCCTGCACATCTTTAGACTGTGGGAGGAAACTAGAACACCTGGAGGAAATCCACGTAGACATGGGGAGAATGTGCAAGCTCCACGCAGACACGCTCGAGGGTGGACTTGAACCCAGGTCCGTGGTGCTGTGAAGCAGCAGTGCTAACGATGAGCCACTGTGCGTCTGTACTGCCAAAGAAATAGCTGGTGGATCCCCTGACTGTGGAATCTAGTATCAATCTTGATTTCCATTTTTCTTCCTACCACCCTATTCAGCTATGCAGCTTGTAGTGCTGTAGAGTTGGCTCTGGCTGGAGTCCCCTGAGGAACCGTTACTATCACCAGTATGCAAAATGGAAAACTGATTGCCAACAAAATAGAGTCAGGGAACTCTTGCTCTGCCTATCTAATTCTCTTAGATAGTTGGGTGGTCACCCATTCCCTCTCTGCCTGTGTGCACCTAACTTGAACGAAAACAGAAGTTGCTGGAAAAGTTTAGCAGGTCTGGCAGCATCTGTGAAGAGAAATCAGACTTAATGTTTCAGCTCCCCAGAGCTGAGAAAGGGTCACTGGACCTAAAAAGTTAACTCTTATTTCTTTTCACTGATGCTTCCAGACTTGCTGAGTTTTTCCAATAACTTCTGTTTTGGTTTCTGATTTACAGCATCGGCAGTTCTTACTGAAAGAATTTCTAGTCAAGTACTCCTAATCTGAAGTGTGACCACCCCTGTAAATGTAATATCCAAATAGCTCTTAGTTCCTGGGTACACAAGCATGACTCCAGCAGTTGCTCAAGTTCTGGCACTCAAAGTTAAATGTCATGCAGCCAGTAACAGCTCTATATCTACATGTCCATAATTCCCTATATACTGCAAAATGTTCATTTCATTTGACTGAGCTGACCTGTCGTATCATAACTTTAAAAAGTATTGATTACAATTAGAATAAGTAAAAGAAATCGCTAGTTATTCACCAAGTTGATCTTCCCCTGTATCAAAGTCAGAGCAATTTACTAAGATAACCGAGGTAAGTGACCACACAATCTTTAAAACAGATTTGAAATGTCATAACATTCAAGGCTGTGGGCCTGGTGCAGTAAAGTGGGATCAGGCAATATGGTAATGTATTTTTGGCAGTACAGACTTGATGGGCTGAAGGGCTTCTTCTGTGCTGTATGGTTCTAACAGAAAAGAGCACAGCCTTCCCCTTCTCATTGAACACCCTTACTCACAGAGCTCCTATTTAAGCAATAGTCAATGTTAATGATGTTCTGTCAGAAACAACTGAATCTGAAAACTAGTTTTAATCAGCTGCCTCTTTAGTTGAAGATGCTCTTAGAGAGCTTATTTTAAGGCTGGAAGAAAACAACTTAACTGAAAGAATTTTTTAAAATGTAACTGCTAAAGTAAAGAAAAAGCAGATTTTAGATAAAAATGAACACTTCAAATCTTCCTTATTCAACAGCTCTCAGTATTAAAAACCTAAACTTTCTGGCTCGGAAACCAACCAGCTATGGCTTGCACACAGGCCCGCTGTTTTGGCACAGTGCTCAGTGGTTATATGAATAATTGACTTCCTATTTTCCTTTACAGTACATTACTGTGAACATTCCGGACTGGATAAATAACATAAACAGGCTCTTCGATGTGGATTATATGCATAAAGAGTGGTTTGTATGCAAAATTAACAATCCTGAATCAAGGTTAGAGACCAGAAGAATTGTTTCTCCAGAGTAATTTGGATGACAATGTTGACAGAAAATCTAAAACAATTAATGCTGAGCTATTAGAAAAGAAATTGCAATAGATCAGAAGGCTTTGATTTGAAGGATTTTGAAGGGTTATATTTAAGAATACTTTACCTGTAATTAATTTTCATCTGCAGATATTCCCGCATTCAAAAAACTAAGGTCCAGCTGGGGATAAATAGAATGGAAATATACCCTTAACAGCAAATAATTGAGGTGTAGGAACAGAGAGATTTAAAAGCACAAATACACAAATTTTTAAAGGCAGGATTATTTGAGAATAAAAATCATTAAAAAAAGACAAAGAGGATTCTTGTTTTGTACACAGAAACTTTGGAGATCAAGGAGGTGACGGCAAACCCTGTAAAATAATTGTTAGGCAACATTGTTCCTTTGTACAATTTTGGTTACACAGAGAAAATATACCATAAGCATAAAAAAATTGCAAAGTTGATGCACTATAATGATACCATGATTATAAAGAAATAGCTCTGATGTGAAAAACTAATCGATAATCCATGATACTGAAGAACTTAACTGTCCAAATTCAAATATGAGAGATAATGGGAACTGCAGATGCTGGAGAATCCGAGACAACAAAGTGTGGATCTGGATCCACACAGCAGGCCAAGCAGCATCTAAAGGAGCACAAAAGCTGACGTTTTGGGCCTAGACCCTTCATCAGAAAAGCTAGGCCTGAAATATCAGCTTTTGTGCTCCTAAGATACTGCTTGGCCTGCTGTGTTCATCCAGCCCCACACTTTGTTTTCTCAAACTCAAACATGAATTTACTTGTATTCTACATTTTCTGCATTATCAACCAGCTCCTTGAGAACTTTTCACACCCCATCTATTTTTATTTCCAATTTAAAAAAATCACTTTTCCCACAAGATACCCTCTACTTGCTATGTGTAACAAATCAAACCTTCCCAAAAGGACTGCCTACTTCAGCAGTGAAACCAAGACCTTTTCTCTCTTAAGACAGTCTGGCAGTTTTAAAATCAACAGTTGGCTTTCCTACTTGAACCTCTTCACCTGTCAAGCTGGAAATTCATCCTAAATTTTCCTGATGCACATTTTGCTTTGGTTATGCATCAGTGAGATGCCCGGGAGTGTTTACCAACAAGTAACGATATTGCATTAAAGCATATTGGGAATGCGACCTCAAATTCCTGTGTAGACCACTCACCATCCTCACTTGGAAATATGTTGTCAATGTCTATGGGTCAAAATCCTGGAGCTCCCTACCTAACAACATTCTGGATCTACCCACATGAAATGGGCTACTGCAGCTCAAGATGACAGCTCAGCAATAGGTCCTCGTGGGTTATTAGGAATGGACAATTAATAGTGCCCAGCCAGCGATACTCATTTCACATGAATGAATTTTAACAATTAATTACTATTGCTTGCTCTGTTACATTCAGTGGCACACTGTTCATCCCATAAATTTTTCTTTGATTTAACAACAGATGTACTGAAGCTCCAAAATAGTTACAATGTTAGACACTTCCCATATTTTCTGCACAGGAAAGAGAATATATAGATAAAAATATGTGATATCAGTACAATGCAGAAGTTTGAGTATTGTGTTGTGCTCTGGTTACAGTGGAAATGTACATTTGAAATTAGAAAATTGTGAAATAAAGGGAACTGTTTCTCAATTGAAATGAGTCACAGGAAATTAAATGGGTCTAAATACTGTAAATGGCCTTTTTGTGCAAGAGCAGGAGATGTTCTTTTTACCTCATTCAACAATCCAAGACCCCCAGGCAATCTTTTGAGGTGAAATGTAAGTTTGTGTGTAGTTCTGTAAATTTACTAATTTGTCCTTACTGCTGTATGTCAGGGACATTAAACACAGAACACCTCCATTCAGAATGCAGACGCAGACTTTTTCTGAGCTCCCCAACACCACAGATGCCAACCTTCAAACAATTTGATTCACTCCACATGAGATCAAGAAATGCCAGAAGACACTGGATACTGCAAAAGCTATGGGTCCTAACCACATTACACAATATTACTGAAAACTTGTACTGCAGACCTAACCATGGCTGTTGCCAAGCTGTTCCAATTTAGATACATGACTGGCATCTCCCAAACAATGTGGAACAAACTCATGACTCCAACCACATAGAAGGGCAATGGCAGCAGATGCATAAGAATATCACCAACTACAAGCTCCGTTCAAAGTCACACACCATCCTGGCCGGGAGATTTGTCACCATTCATGCACTGCCTTTAGGTCCAAATGCTAAGCCATTTTCCTAATAGCACTTTGAGTGCCCCCATACCCTGAGGGCTGCAGAGGTCTATGAAGATAACTCAACACTACCTTCTGCATGCCAGTTGGGGATAGACAATAAATGCTTACCTAAGCAACTGCACCCACATGCCATAAATTAACAGGAAATAAGCTGCAAGCTCAAGGAACAGCACCACTTCTTTTTTAGTTTAATACTTTGCACCTTTCTAGACCCACCATGAGTTCAATAATTTCAGGTATAACATCTGCCCCAATCTTGTTTCTGTTACAGTTTTGGGTTATTGCTATTCTTTTTCTCATGTTTTTGCTTTTGAATGGCAGCTGTTTATTATTCTGCCATTCGCACATCCTCTACACTAAAGTTTTTCACTTGACTTGTCATATTACAATTCCTTTTAGCCCTCCACCAGCACCTGCACCATCTCAGTCATTTAATCTCTTCTGATCGCCACACTTTCACAGACTGTCTTTTTCGTTCTTCCAACCACCAGTCTTTAACTCACCTGAAGCCTATTAACATTTGTAACATTTTCCATTGCTGATTTAAGGCCAGGTGCTTGGAATATTGGGCTGGATTTTACAGAGTGCTGTATTCCTTGTTTCTGGCTAAAAAGCAGGCCAATATCTCACCCACAGGAAAGGAGGCTGCCCTATAGCCATATAATAGCATATTGGTAATCTCACTGGGTTAGTATTTCAGAGACCCAGGGTAATGTTCTAAAGGATATGAGTTTACCTCCCGTCATGGCGGATGAAGGGGATTTAGATTTGATTAATATAATCGGGAATGGAAATGTGATCACAGTGATGGTGACTGTGAACTATCATCGAACATTGCATATTTAGAAATGGTGGTGGCCTGGTGATATTAACGCTGTACTATTAATTCAGAAACTCATTTAATGGTCTGGTAATTCAGGTTTGAATTTTGCCTTGGCATGTGCTGGTTTTGAATTCAGTGAAAATCTGGAGAATTGAGAATTTACTGAAGACTAGCATTGTTTAATTTTTTGGGGGAGACTCTCTCAGGTTCACTAATGTTCTTCAGAGAAGGGGCTCGCACGTTCTACCTCCTGGCTAACAGTTACAACATTCCCTGGCAATCTCATCACTTGTTTTCCTCTTCAACATCCCTTCGGAAATCTACCTCTTTTCCTTCCTCCAACCTAATTGGCGCTGCTTCCACTGAATGTTTAGGGCTTGTTGCAACCATCTTCTCAGTTACTTTATCTGTCCATCAGCTACCTGCCACAGGCCATACCTCCTGCTTCAGTGGGCTTTATATAAAATTGGACAGCTACAACACTGGAATCTGTTCAACAGATGGAAAATCGCTTAGGTATCTCCTGTATATGAAAAACAAGACAAACTCAACCCAGCCATTTAATGACCCATCAGTCTACTCTCAATCATCAGTGAAGTCATGGTAAATGTCATCAACACTGTGATCAAGCAGAAGTGGCTTGGCATTAATCTGCTCACTGATGCCTAGTTTGGGTTACATTAGTGTCACTCAGCTACTGATCTCAATATAGCCTTGTATCAAACGTGAACAAAAGAGCTGAATTCCAGAGCTGAGTTGAAAATGACAGCCCTTGACATTAAGGCTATATTTGACTGAATGTGGCATTATGGACCCTTAGCAAAACTGGAATCAATGGGAATCAGGGGAAAATCTCTCTGCTGTTGGAAACATACCTGGCATAAGTGAAGCTGGATTTGGTTGTTAGAGGTCAGTTTTCTCAGCTCCAGAACATAAGACCATAAGATATAGGATCAGAATTGGGCCATTCAGCCCATCAAATCCATTGCACAATTCAATTGTGGCTGAAACTCTTCTCATCCTCCTGCCGTTTTTCCATAATTCATAATCCACTTACCAATCAAGACACTATCTATCTCTGCCTTAAATACACTCAATAGCCCTCTGCAGCAATGAGTACCATGGATTAACCACTCGTAGAAACAACTTGTCCACATCCATTCAATCCAGGCCTCAAAGTTTCATCACTGCAGGAGTTCCTCATGTAGTGACTTAGAACCAATCATTTTTAGCTGCTTTATAACTAACATTCCCCCCAGCATAAAGTCAGAAGTGGGGATGTTTTAGTGATGATTGCACAATGTGCAGCACCACTTTTGACTCTCCAGATACTGAAGCAGTCCATGTTGAAATATAGCAAAGCCTGTTGAAATATCCATGTTTATGTTTACATGCGGTGTGTAACTTTCATGCTACACAGTGCCAGGTAATGACCATCTCCAACAGGAGAGAATCTAACAATTGCCCTTTCACATTCCATGACATTACTATCACTGAATCCCCTACTACCAACATCCTGGGGGTTATCATTGACCAAAACAAGTCATATGAATACTGTGACTACAAGATCAGTTCAGAGACAAGGGATCCTGCATGGAGTAACTCATTTTCTGAATACCCAAAGCTTATTCACCAACTACACCAGCAGGCTCGAGGGACTGAACAGTCTATTCTTGTGTCTTTTTCTTTTGGTCCTATGGAGTTGATAATGTATTATTATTCCCATATCTTTGAAACCTGAAGAACATTAAACCTTTGGTCTCCAGTGTGTGCAATAATAGTACTAAAAGGGGAACGCACCACTGACAGCCTCAACACTTATTATGCATTAACATGTTAGTGTTAATTGTGTTAGAAGGTGCCCTATTTTGTACATGCAGCATTTGACCAGCACTACAGATTATCAGCACTTTAAAGGTGAGACGCAGCATGGGAAATACTTTCATTTGCGACTCTTGCTTTAATATAAAAATTACTTATTTTGCATTGTTGCTGCTTTCTCTGTGCTTCTGTGATATTCACTTGTGAATATGTTCAGCTGCCTTGTTGATTTTTAAGAAATGAACTTGCAAGCAGCGTCTTAAACTAGATCTTGATCTGATAATGCATCTTGTAACATATTTTGAATTTTGAAGTAATTTCCTTCCTTGAACTAGTTCTGTTTGAGTACATTCAGTTATGTACCTCGTACTCCAAACTGCCATTTAAATAAACTGCCCTCATATCATATCTTAAAATTGTCCACTGTGGATTAATTGGTAACAGTCTTGTGTGAGTTTGCAGCTTCCAATCTAGAACTCTAAGCAGAAAATCCAGGCTGATACTCTGCTGCCTGAGCCTTGCCGCATTGTCTACCTGGCAGCAGCACCTACGCAGGTAAAGCTTCCCTGGCTGCAAAACATTGAACAATGTCTTCTACTCATGAAGATGCTATACAAAGAAAATTATTTTTTCTTCATGTTCATTATCCAGCCAACCCACACAGCGTTCAAAGAGGACCTACCATACCCTATTGTACCAGAATTCTATTAACAGCCCGGTACATTTATAAAAGTGAGAATTCAGTATTCTGAAAAGCTTGAGTGCTCCAGCATGAAACCCATTCTGTACAGTTCATCTAGGAAGTTGTGTTTATGAATTAATATTGTTCTATTTTGTTTCCTATAGCAGAAGACAATCAGTTAAATTTAAATCATACCTTGATGAAAATAATACATTGAAAGTATTCCAAAGCAGTATTTTTAGAATGCAATTTTTAAGTGGGCCGTTTATTGTTGCTTTAATATCAGTATCAAAAATTGGAAGTGCTCTTATGAAAAGCAGAGTTGAATTAATTAATCCCCAAATGTTATTTCATATATTAATTTTAACTTTGCAGAATACAAACTTCATAAAGATAGTTTGTGCGTAATTAATGAGAGTCACAACACAGTTCAAACAAATAATGAAGTACTTTGACATGCCTTTTTTATCTTTTCTGTTTTAGGCTTGTCTATCAACCTTTGATATGTTAAACTGTATATTAAAGGTTAAAGATGTCCTTACATTATGTGAACAATTGCAATGCAATTTGTTTTATGTCTAGATGTATTTTTTTAGAAGTATTTCCAAGAAGATAGCAGTTATTGTAGCAACGAGTTAAGACAGGCATTAAGTTTGGGTCATTAATATTGCTCAAACTCTCATGTCGAAACAAATGAATAAAACTGTGGGAGATTGAAGTGAATTTCAAAAGGTAGAACATAGGCTGAAGTAAGTCTTTCAAGTTTACAGAAGGCAAGCTGAAATGATGGAAAAGATTTGTCGAAATTGAAGTGTTGCCGTAACTAGGGATCAATGTTAGACCTTGGATATATGTTTGATGTGCTGAATCAGGAGTCCTTTCTGACTGCATACACCTTACTTGAACTGTAATTAGCTAAATCCAATTGGACTAATTTATTGAAGTCTTCTGGTAACAGTACCTCCATATTTGTAGTGGCTTCTCTTCATACTCTTGGACTGATATCTGTGGTACGCCTGAAGGAATTTTCCTCAGTGCCTCTCAATTTTTAATGATATAGTCCATGACATTATCTCAGAACCCAGCACCCGTTTCCCTACCTACATTGACAGCACTTGGTTCTATCCCACTACTCTTATTACATACATAACATCACTTGGTGGTGTCTAGGATTGAGGTCAGTCAGTATCTGGTTGTCAGTAAACATGAACTCTTATTGTTTTCTAAACATGTCCATAACTAAATATTACACAGACATTCTACCATCACCCTATAGCTTTAGTTATTACGTGATTTTACATCACTAATCAGACTATCTTATTTATACATTAACACTAATCTTTGACACTAAAGCCATCACTTTTATTCCACCACTGCCTTGGAACTTGGCTATCAGTTTGTCTGTTGTCCGGACTGGTCAAACAGGCATTTCCTCCAAATATATATGTAGAAACCCCAAGTCATTGTCTTTCGTTCCCACTATAAACACCATTCCTTTGATCCAAATTGTCACTCGCAACATCTGAAGGCATTAAAAACTTTGGCTTCATATTTGACTCCAAGGTGAATTAAGTGGGATTTAAACAGTTGAATTTTGTTTTTTACTGATGCAGATTCATTGGGATGAAGGGTCTTTTTCTGTGTTGTAGACCTAAATGACTCAATATTAGTGCCATTACTGAGATAGTCTATTTCCACATCTGTAAAGTCGATCGACTCTACCTGAACTCACCTGATCTAAAATTCCTTGTCCGTGCCAAAGCTACCTCAAGATTTGTTAATTCCAGTATATTGCTGATTGGCCATCATTTTATCCTCCATAACCTTGAGGCCATCCAACTAATCATTTCTTATCTCACGCCAGATCCTGTCTTCTATAATGCTGATGTATATTCCTGGTTAATCAATACCTCAATTTTAAAATTCTCATTTTTGTTTACAAATTCATCCATGATCTCATTCTTCCCTCTTTCTAACATTCCAGGATGAAAATCCATTAAAATTTGTAAACTTCAAAATGGTATGTTCATTTCTAAGCATTATTGATTTTTTTTTACTAGTTTTTCCAACTGAGTTTTGTTCTAAATACAGAACTGTCTAAGATATTTATGTTACCTCATGTAGCTTCCTGTGCTCCATCACTGGTGGCAAAATCTTCACTTATCAAAGGTCCTAATTCCTTTGATGTATCGCTCACTTTCTTTCCCTGAAAGACACTGCTTATCAGTGACCAACTTTTTGGCTATATTTCTTAGCATCTTCTTATATGGCCCATCATTTTGCTGTTGTTTTACACAGAAGAGATATAAAATATTTCTATCTAAATTTCCACGTCTTGGTAATAATGTAAAGCTAGATCCGAAACCTTATGTAAAAATGAAGCCCTGGCTTTGCAAATTATTAAGTAGGTTCTGCAACAAACATCAGCCTAAGAATAATAAAATATTTGACTAGACAATCTCTTCAGCAAGTAACTTTGTAATCACCTAATTTATCACTTTCTTTTGAAAGAACTTGCAAATTAAAGGAGTAAAAACAGAAAATCATACTCTTTGCATTTGCTTCTCAGGCCCACTTGTCTTTTCTTGTCCAAAGTTACTTGTGTACTATCATCTATCGTATCTTGACATTGATTTGCTCCATTTTGCACTTTAATGTTGTACATTTAAGGATGTCAAATTTAAAATGCGTGCTTTTAATGATTTCAGCTACATTCCCATGATAATCATCAAGAGTTCGCTTGAAGGGGTCTTACTAATTTAAGTTACATGCCTGTGCCAAGAATCTTTTGATAAATGCTTTAGTGCCCAACTATTCATATTACTGGAGGCTAAAGACAGTAGTTGTTCAAACATATGTCTGAAATATGCATCAAAGAATTATGATGTGAAATATCCATGTATCTTGAGAAATATGACTGGTACTAATAAACCACTATTTCCAGCTTGGTAGAGGTTACATCTTTAGAGATATTGAGGTTGCAATATATATTCAAGTTTTTCTTTTATCAATTCCATTCAAGCGTTGATAATTGTTAAATTAAGGTGAAGCACTGCAAGTGTTGAACATTTGAAGAAGAATCATTATGAACTGAAAACTTTAACTCTGTCTCTCTCATTAGAGAACATTCTGTTTTTATTACCTTTAACAGGTATGCAGTTTCTGATATATTTTTAATGTACAACAAATAAAACACATTTAGAATGGGAATTTCCTCACAAGGACTGAAAGGGCAGATGGTGGAAATGGAAAAATGACCACTAAAGGGCCTCAAATCTCAACTGGCCCAATTATCTACCTTACTGGCAGGCAGGAAGGGTGAATAAGATAATAGGAACTGCAGATGCTGGAGAATCCGAGATAACAAGGTGTGGAGCTGGATGAACACAGCGGGCTAAGTAGCATCTTAGGAGCAGGAAAGCTGACCCCTTAAGGGTCTAGGCCCGAAACGTCAGGTTTCCTGCTCCTAAGATGCAGCTCGGCCTGTTGTGTTCATCCAACTCTACACCTTGTTATCTAGGAAAGGTGATTGCTTGGTTGACATAGAAACCAGGGTGGAATGCTTGTTATATTTTGTGGGAGTGGTGGCGGAGATGTCCACTTGGCCAGATCTGGGAAAATTGGGGGAATGAATCATGACAGGACTGCCTGCTGAGACCCACCTTGCTGCTCTTGCCTCTGAAAACCCCTTCTCCCCAACTCCCCGTGACCCACTACCCAGTGTTAGTTCCCAAAAAGAATACTCATCTTCTTGCCAGTCCCAATTTTCATGGCTGAGCAAACTAGGCATTTGAGGACTGTCTGCAGATCACAGTGGCTACTAGTCAGTCAGAGGTTGGCAGATGCAAGTGGAACAAGACTTCTTAGTTATGGCATCTGATAGTAAAGGAGCTTTCTGGTCAGCTCTCAAGTGCCCAATTACTCCTTGATCCTATGGCCTCTCTCACTGGTGGTGGCAGGGGTTTACTATCCCATGAAGGGGCTGAGTACAATAAAAACAAAGTAGTAAAAATGCTCTTTTTTCTTCCTACACAGTCATGAATGTCTCCCAACAATTTACATCACATGAATGATTTAGTCTGAATCTTGTATTTTAATGAATAATGTTACCTTCAATGGACTTAGAGTTTCTTTCATGAGCACAGTCAAAGAGTTAAATCCAGAATCACACTATGTCCAATTGGAAATCTACATACATAAGATCATCTTACAAAAAAGTCCCAGATCTATACAACCTTTCTGGTTTCTTTGATGAAAACTCTTTATTTTGCATAATGTTTATGGTCTCTGATTTTTCTCCCCCTTTATAATGAGGTATTGTAGTCAACTGGCCTTTTATGTTGAATTTAATCCCTCCTGTTATCTGAACCCAAATGGAGAACGGCTGGAAGTCTTGCCCTAGCCAGTCCTCTGTACTCAAAAGGATCGATACACAAGCACCAGTGTCTCAACTTTACATTAGTTTTGTGCCATTTATGTTAACTCCTGCGATTCAATAATTTCCTTTGGATCCTGTTATTTCTTCCAAAAATTTTTTTCATTGTTTTTCAGCCTTTCAGTCAGTTGAATGTGATTAATTTGGTGGGTTTTTCCTGTTGTTTTGAATTTGACTCTTCTTACTTAGAATCGTAGAGTCCTAGAGCTGTACAGCACGGAAACTGACCTTTTGGTCCAATTTGCCTATGGCAACCAGATATTCCAAATAAATCCAGTCCCACTTGCCAGAATTTGGCTCGTATCTCTTCCTATTCATTTACCCATCCTGATGCCTTTTAAACGTTGCCTAGTAAATAAACGTACCAGCCTCACAACTTCCTCTGACAACTCATTCCATACACGCAGCACCACCCTCTGCATGAAAAAGTTACCTTTTAGGTCCCTTTTAAAATTTTGCCCTCTCACCATAAACCAATACCCTCTAGTTTTGGTCTCTCCTACCCTGAGGAAAAGTACTTGGCTATTCACCCTATCCATGCTCCTCATGATTTTGTAAACTTCTATAAGGTTATTCTTTCGCCTCCAATGCTCCAGAGAAAATAGCACTAGGCTGTTCAGTCACTCTCTGTAGCTCAAACCCTCCAACCCTGACAACATTCTTATAAACCTTTTCTGAACCCTTTCAAGTTTCACAACATCCTTCTGACTTGTTTTCTTGTAGGAATAGCACTTTACATTTTTGCCAGGAGAAGTTTTGAGTTGATGTAGCTTTTATTCACTATAGTGAAAACATTGTGCAATGACAGCTACTGCCCTTTCTTTGCACTTTCTCAGCCCCAGCCTAGGTGCACTTTCATTTCTACATGCTAAGAAATCGCCCCAAGTTACATTTTCCATGAAGCCTCTGTACTGCCCTGAATAAGAACACAGTTCTTTCTTCTCAGCTGAACCCACATTGTCAGTCATATGTTAGCAATTGTAATTTTCACCTAAGTTCCTAATTTGTAATATTAAATGTAAAACCTTAGGACTAAAATCAGGTTTGTAAACTTTACAGGAAAGGTGAAGTAGCAACTAATGGTAGACTAATGACTCCAATATTAATCCTATTCCTTTCACATAATGATATACTGCATGCCATACAGACGTGCCCTCTGTGTTGATTCTCTTCATTGCTTGAACAATACAAAAATAATCAAATAAAACTCCAAAAATCAAGAAGCTTCACAGCCATATTTTCCAACTCCACATTGCTGCCATGTCAAAGGCTTTACATTATTTCAACTTCTCATTTCCTTCCAACAGAGAATCATAACGTCTCCATGAAAGGTAACTAACAAAAGAAAACATGCACTTCATCAGGATACCATCAGGGTGTTTTTTGAATATCAGCTTCAATAAATTTGAAAATTAGAAGCTGAGATGTTTCTGCTGTGTCTCCACATACAATGTACTGTTGTTACTGGCTCTCACTGTGACAAGTGAACAGGAATCAGAAAAAAAAACAGTCTATACATAAGAAGGACTATTTTCTCTGTTTCTGAATGATACCATTTATTCCAGAGGCTAGTTCAAGCTGACTGTAAAATTATCCACATCGCTTTGGGTTTCAATTTTAGTTCAGTGCTTAGCCTTGACCAAATTTCACAATGAAGACTACTTCAAGCTCTGTAAAAACGCCCTTTCTACTTCACAAAAATAATGTTCCCAGGAGGCTAGGCCAGCCCTACTACAACTCCAATGAATGTGGTACTAATAAAGTTTTACAGGTAATACAGTGGTGCCTTTAATATTGTGCAACGACTTTAAACTTAAGATTTTCCTAGCCAGCGTTTCTTTGACCTGAACCTTGGGTAAATTTATTTACACAGCATCATCTAGGTCCAGGTGAACAGTGTGTCAGTTCAGTAATCAAGTATGAAGCATTTATAAGTGTTGTGTGCCATGATCAACAAGCTGGACTGTTTAGTTTGTTGGTGTAGAAGGCATTTTAGATTAAGTAGATGCTAATTTGTTCAAAAGCAAAATGCTATAAATTCTTGAAGCCTCAAACAAAAGCAGAAAATGTTGGAAGTGCACTGAGTCAGGCAGCATCTGTGTCAAAAGGAGCTTGATGGTTTGTCATCAGAACTAATTTTATCCTATTTTGGGGACAGAACATAAAGGTGACAGCATTTTTAAAGATGCATAATCAGATATCAGACATGTAGCTTCAAATATCTGTAAAAAGCGGGTGAAGATATACATGGGATCAATTCATCCAGTAGAAATGGATCACAATTATTGTTTATATTATATATATCTTACCAAGACTTCGTTGAGGGGGTCTGTTATCTCAGTTGACTGGACAGCTGGTTTACAAAGCATAGTGATACCAACAGTATAGGCTCACTTCTTGCTACCAGCTAAGGTTACCATGAAGGTCCAGCCTTTATCAATCTCCCCTTGTTAAAATCATTTCCAGTTCTCTCTGTCTCTCTCCACAGCAATAGGAGAGCTGCCCTCACAGGCTATCACACCTACACCTGATTTCATTTAAGTTCAACTTAAGCCTCAAAATCACTGCAGCATGCTGATACATTGAAAAGGAAGCAGGGGGCTGAATATTTTCCATTTTTAGGCAAATCCTTTCCCAAAAGATATTCATGACACCCTGTTCACCGTGGTACCTGATTCACCATGACACTCAATTCACCCTGATGCCCTGCTCACCATGACACCCACTTTGCTGTGGCATTCTCTTTACCATGGCACCCAGTTTGCCATGACACCCATTTCACCCTGGCCCATGGCAACTTTCTCATGCTGGCTTCTGCTTTATATCTCACTGATTAGTTAACCTGAGCCTCCAGTGTTCACCTTAAGGGGCAGCAGGAGGAATGCAAGGCATGATGCTGCTGGGACTTTTTGATGTTCGTGTTGCTTGTGTTGTATTTAAATTCCAACTCCACTGTCCATCAGGTACTGTCAGCCAGGAACTACTCAGCCCAATGTTCTCCTGCAACTTTTTCAGTGAGGCAGGTGGTGCCTGTAGATGCCCATAAAGAGGAGGAGTCACACAAGGTACCTCCAGAAGCTTCCTGGCAGGACACTTCAGAGATGCCTAGGCTTTCCACCACTGCAACCCTACCCCCCACCCAAAGCCGCTCTCCCCCCACTGCCTCTGGTGCAAAAACCTGCAGAGGTCCACACTGAGAAGCTGAGCAGGTATCCAGGACTTCCATTGAGGACTCTCTCAGCAGGCCCAAATCCCCTACAGCCCAAATTCCCCCAGGGATAGCCAACCAAGTCTTCCGGCTCTCTATAAATTGGCTCTTTTTGAAACATAAAAATATGTGGGCTAGGAAAAGTACCCACCAGGGGAGGAATTCTATTTATAACAACATTGTTGTAATTAAATGAGGGAGGGGTTGAGTAATGGAGGGGAGACACTTCATTACCTCATACTTGGAGCATAACTATTTGGAGAAGGTATCCCATCTGGAACCGTAATAAATAGAGTACCATCACCCATGGACCATGCATAACATTGGGGAGTGTCACTGCCAAAGCTAGTATTTCCTGTCAAGCTTCAACATCTGTTAATGCGGAATCAAATATTTTAACAATTGCTGACAGAAATACTAATACACACTATCTGTGCAACATTCCTGCAAGCAATTCAAAGCTTTAGAAATGTTGCAAAGAAGTATTAAACTATCAAGTATAACTTTAATGAAACAACTTCCTTTCTATTGGTTTCCCAAGCTCGCTGCTTGTGGACTCTGTTAGAATCTTCCAAATCTATTGCTTATGATAAGGAGGGAACTAAGGTATTGTATAAGGTTTGCAATAATATATCAGGGAATGAACAAAGTATTTTTCTGCTACTGAGGTGGTGTTGTGTCTCTTGAGACCACAAAGTGCAATTGAAGTAAGTGGGCAGATTAGTTCAATTGGAGGGTAATTGTTTCTCTGGAGATTTAAATCTTGTTCTCGCTCCCTGGATACATCCTGCAGCCAGAAAACTTAGCAGGAAATGATCTGCTCTTTTTTCTCATTTTTAAAACCAGTCGTGCAGCTGTGGCTGAGTTGCTAACATGTTTACTCCTGCCTTAGAAAGTGATGGGGTCAATTTGTACTCCAGGAATGGGATTTTACATTCATCCAATTAGATGTGTTCTCATCAGGAAGCATAGAATATAAGTGCACTTGGGGGTGTGGTAGCTGGCCCACAATTTTAGTGCACACCATAGAATATAGCTCATTATAAACAGAGTAGATGAGAGCTGAAATCTGTGGGCTGGCCGCCATATCGAAATAAATTAATTAATAGTCAATTGAGTCTGCCAAATGTTATTAAGGTATGCTTAAAATGGCAGGAAGGAACGGGAGGGAAGGGGCTGACCTTCACCTTCTGATGTAATCCCTGAAATACACCACTTCTTTCCTCCCTCCCTGCCTACACACAAAACTCACCCCCATCATTCTCATCACAAAGTGCTTAAAATCCCCCTGCCTAATGTCTCAACAATTTACCTTACTCTGGAATCCATCATACCTCCAACCTGGGCCTGCTTGCAGGAGCTCTTACACTATTGGGACTGCAGCAATTGCTGGCTCATCTCCGAAAATTGTGGTATATTTCCCTGTGAGTGGCGCAAAGTTCACTATCCATCAATTCAGCCACTAATACACAGTATGCCTGTAGGATGGTCGTCTTATGGGCTACTGACCGCTTTTCCATGAGAGGAACGTGTTTGGAGCAAAACATCTGCGCCCCAGTCACTTTTTGCCCCAACTGTCTAGTAGTACTGCTGGAGTGCTGCATTTTACAGCACTTTTTGGATGTGACTTTAGACTAAAAACTTCTGGGTCTAAGAACTTAAGAGATCTCAGGACGGTATTGTGAAGAAGAGAAGGACAGTTGTCTCGGTTCAGCTGGCTAATATTTGTACCCCAATCACCATAATAGCAAAAACAGGTTATTGTTTCATTGCTGACGGTAGAGTTTATTGTATACAAACGGGTTGCTACATTTTCTACCATACAGTCACTACACTTCAAACATCAATATTTGCAATGGAATAGTCTGTCATTGTTAAAGCTCCGATATAAAATTTATTTTAACCAATTACTTCATTGGAAGTATAATGGGCTGAGACTTATGGAGAAAGACAAAATGCATATATGTTCATTTGTGCTTTATATAAGTATCTCACATGTATTAAAACTGCTGAATATTAGTACCAACCATGTAAGAAGTGGCTTTAAAGCTATTATATCTGCTGAACATTGGCACAAAAAAATTATAAATTGGCTATGTAGGCAACAAAAAGGATTGAATAGGTTTATGAATAAATGCAGCACAAATGTATCATTAATCCATAAGGAATTGATGTTTGTCAGGTTGGATTCTTGGTCACTCCTGCATTAGTTGGTGTTAGCTAAGGTGGCATTTAATGTTCCACAATTTGATCACAGTTATCCTAGGACAAGATGATGAAAAATCACTCAATGGCTCTCCTGCTAAATGTTATCTATTTACTCCAGCCAGAAAGTGCTCATGAAAGAACAGAATCTGGTTAGGTTATGAAGTCCTCAAGTCAAGCATGGGCCGTTGGTGCTGACCCAAAGAAATTCAATGAATCTTTCAGTCTTACAGGCAGGTCTAAGTGCCAAAGCATGGATGTGGTCAGCTGCATGCGTGTAGACATTTTGCACTGAATAGACGCCACAAGCAGTATGAGAACAGTTGGCCAGCAAATATGCAAGCTGAGGCCAAATGTCCATTTAATCCTTCCTTTACCAAACGTGATTGCCGTGAATTAAGCTGGTGGGCAAGTTGTGGAATCAGGTCATTCAGAATGTAAGAACGAGGTTGATTGGTGAGTGGTGCCGGGCAGTAACCCATAGCTATGAACGGGACTAGAATGAGTAATCCTGTTCCACATTCAGGAAACATGATTTTAAATTTCCAGATAGCATACTGGAAGCTTATGCACCCTCTAGTGTCTGAAAAGTAGGCATACTGCCATTGAATTTCAGGGCCTATGCTCCTATGTCCAGTGTAATACTAAACATCGTATGTAAGCATTTAGGCATTAATACATTATTATGGCCTGGTATTGCTAGATTCTTTACTAAACTGCTTTGGCTATGTAGGCAGAACTGAGTTTTGGTGTGTCACAGTGTTATTACATAAACTATACTTTTAAATATGATCACAATCCAAGGACAATAAAAATACCTTAGAGATAATATAGACAAGCAACCTGACAGCATTACGGAGTTATATTAGGATTAGTACTGAAGGATAATTTTGACTGTCATTGTGAAGCTTTAAAAGTAGTTTACTGAAAATCCAACAAAGTCTCTTTCATTTTCAATATGGCTGCCAAACCCTTATAAAGTTATCAGTTGTCAAAGTGAACAAAGCACTTCACATGTAACACAAAATCAGCACACTAACTTTGTTTTAAAAGTAGATAATATCTTTGAAGTTTATTCAATAAAAAATATAAATACCAAATTAAAAAACAGAAATAGCTTTTTAAACAATTTTTAAAAGTAAATTAATGACTGTGTAAGTGCTTAAGCCCAATATTGAATTCAGTTCTAGTATGATACAATAATCTGATACCAGGTGGAAAATTTAGACTCAAATACACAAGGTATTTACCAACTAACTGGTGAAAATAAAAGATAAGGTGACTCAACCATAACTTGTGAAAAGTGATAATTTGTGATAATATTGTATCCAAAGAAGAGACATACGAATTTACCAGAGGAAACAAAACAGAACGGGTGCGGAAAGGGGAGCATTTTAGAATTCAGTAAAAGTGGACAAAAAGTTTGATCAAGAGTAGGAAAATTGAATATGAGTTTGAAATAGCAGAGAACATTGAGACTGACCATTAAAGTTTCTAAAAAGAGATGAAAAGAAAATGTTTAGTAAATACAAATATAAGTCCTTTACAGTCAGAATCCATGAAAATAATAACAGGGAATGAAGAAATTGAAGAAAATTTGAACACATGCTTGATTCTGTCTTCATTAAAGGGAGCGAAGATTCTAATGAAGGGGTGGAATTGAAATGAAATCGGTATTAGTAGGAAAGAAATGCTAGGGCAACTATTGGGGTTAGAGGCTGATAAATCACCAGGGCCTGACAATTTACAACCCAGAGTACCACAGAAATTGATCCTGGAAATATGGAATGCATTGGTGACCACCTTCCACAATTCTGTCAAATCTGAAGCAGTTCCTTCAAATTAGACAGTGGGAAATGTAACCCGATTATTTATAAGAGGGAGCAAAATTAAAATAAACAAAGAATTGCAGACCAATTAATCTAATATCAGGAGTTGGACAAATACTGAAGTCTGTTATAAAAGACAAGCTAACAAAACATTTGGAAAGCACTAATGGGATTGGACAAAGCCATCACTGGTTTATGGAAGGTAAGTCATGCCTAAAACATCTACTGTTATTATTTGAAGATGTCATTAGTCAAACAGATAAAGGATAACCAGTGAATGTGGTATATTTGGATTTTCAGAACGTTTTTGATAATGTTTCTCATAAGAGGTTAGTGAATAAATTTAAAGCACAGAGATGGGGGCAATAGATTGATATGGATCAAGAACCAGTTGACAAACAGGAAACGAAGACTGGAAATGCAATGGGTATTACTCTGAGAGGCAGGTAGTGATGATTTGGATACTGCAAGGATCAGTGCTCAGGCCCTAGCTATTCATATAAATGACGTGGATGAAGGAACCATATGCAATATTTCTAAGTTTGCTGACAACACAAAACTGAGTGGAAATATGAATTATGAGGAGGATGCAAGAAGGTTTCAAGTTAATTTAAATAAGATGAGAAAGTGAGCAAACACATTTTTCAGACACAGTCCAATGTGTCTAAATGTGAATTTATATTTTTAGGTATGAAAAACAGAAAGGGTGAGCATTATTTAAATAGTGATGTAGTGGTAGGTCTTGATGTACAAAGGGTTTTTGTATCTGTCCTTGTACAACTGTCAAGGAAAGTAGACACACCGGTGCAGCAAGCAATTAGGAAGGCAAATTATATTTTGGCTTCGTTACAAGAGAATTCGAGTTCACAAATGGGGATGTCATACTGAATTATTCAGGGCCCTGGTGTGACCACACTTAGAGGATTATACATTATAGACACAGTAAATGGCAGCACCCTTAGTAACATCAACATACAGGGGGATCTAGGCTTGGAGGTCCACAGTTCCCTGAAAGTAGCAATTCAAGTGGATAAGATTGTCAAGAAGGCATATAGCATGATTAGGGCATAAAGTATAAAAATTGGCAAGTCATGTTGCAGCTATAATAGACCACATTTAGAAAATGTGTATGGTTGAAGGGTGAGGGGCAACCCAATAAAACTTCGCAAAATTATGAGAGGCGTAGATAAAATGGATAATTTGAGTCTTTTTCCCCAGAGTAGAAATGTCAATTACTAGGGGACATACATCAAAGGTAAAAGGGGATTAGTTTAAAGCAGATGTGAGAAGCAATCTTTTACACAGAGGTCTTAACTGCCTGGAATACATTACCAGAGGAGGTGGTGGAGGCGGATACAATAGCAACATTTAAGAGGAATCTTGACAGCTATATGAATAACCAGGGAATAGAGGGATATGGATCACATATAGGCAAATGGTTTTTAATTTAGAAAGTCACCATCTCGGTGGGTTGAAGGGCCTGTTCCTGTGCTATACTGCCCATTGTTCTTTATTTTATTGTGTCCTGTTTTGGTCTCCCTACTTGAAAAAAATATATACTTTTCATTGAGGGAGTGCATAGAAGGTTCACTAGGCTGCTATCAAAGAATGGCAGGACTGTCCTATGAGGAGAGTTTGGTTTGATTGGGTGTATATCCACTAGAGTTTAGAAGTTCAGGAGGGTTCTGATGGAAATGCAAGTATTTCTAAAGAGGTTGGATGGATTAAAATTGGGGAGGATATTTTCCCTTATGATAATTCTAGAACCAGGGGACACAGTCTCAGGATACGGAGTCGACAATTTCACTTGAAGGTTGCAAAAGCCTTTATAATTTCCATTCTCACTTCCTTCAATATCCTTGGATGTATCTCATCCAGCACCAATGCCTTATCAACTGTTAAGTATCAAGTTATACAATACCTCCTCCTTAACTCTTCTAGTGACTGAGTTCCATGGCTTGGGCAACATCTGCCTTGTAGGTAAAGACAAATGCAGTGTATCCATTTAACACTTCAGCCATGCCTCATGACTTCATATGCAAGTTTTCTTTAACGTCCGTGATCCATTTATTCATTCACAGGATGAGAGTGTCGCGAAATAGGCAGCATTTATTGCACCTCCCCAATTGCCCAGAGGGCAGTTAAGAGCCAACCACATTGCTGTGGGTCTGGAGTCACATGTAGGCCAGGCCACGTAATGACAGCAGTTTCCTTCCCTAAAGGATATTAGTGAACCAGATGGGTTTCCAAACAAAATGACAATGGATTCACAATCACCATTAATTCCAGATTTTTTATTGAATTAAAATTCCACCACCTGCTGTGGCAAGACCCAAACAGAGGTCACCAGATTAACAGTCCACTGATAATAATACAAGGCCATTACCTCCCCATAGAATCATACAATCGTTACACTGCAGAAGGAGGCAATTTGGTCCACTGAGTCT
Source organism: Stegostoma tigrinum (assembly GCF_030684315.1). Taxonomy (NCBI): domain Eukaryota; kingdom Metazoa; phylum Chordata; class Chondrichthyes; order Orectolobiformes; family Stegostomatidae; genus Stegostoma; species Stegostoma tigrinum. The sequence goes on from NC_081356.1 coordinate 85,141,311, forward strand.
GCACCATCCCTCCAAACAGCAAGCCCATCCAGATCGAGTCCCACCTACCTGCACATCACTGCACACAATCAGACAATTTATCATGGCCACTCTGCCTAATCTGCACATCTTTGGACCGTGGGAGAACACTGGAGCATTTAAAAGAAACCTACGCAGACACAGAGAGAATGTGCAAACGCCATTCAGACAATCGCCTAAGACTGGATTAGACAAGATTTAGGGAGCATAGGATGGGGAAGGAAACTGCAGGGGATGGGCACATTAGAAATGTGGAGCTTATTCAAGGAATAGCTCCTGTGTGTCCTAGATAAATATGTACCTGTCAGGCAGGGAGGAAGCTGTAGAGTGCGGGTGCCATGATTTACGAAGGAGATGGAATCTCTGGTCAAGAGGAAGAAGAAGGCTTATGTTAGGATGAGATGTGAAGGCTCAGTTAGGGCACTTGAGGGCTACGAGGTAGCCAGGAAAGACCTAAAGAGAGAGCTCAGAAGAGCCAGGAGGAGACATGAGAAGTTGTTGGCGGATAGAATCAGCGTAAACCCTAAGGCTTTCTATAGGTATTTAAGGAATAAAAGAATGACGAAAGTAAGATTAGGCCCAATCAAGGATAGTAGTGGTAAGTTGTGTGTGGAGTCAGATGAGATAGGGGAAGCACTAAATGAATATTTTTCAACAGCATTCACTCTAGAAAACGACAATGTTGTCAAGGAGCATACTGAGATACAGGCTACTAGACTAGGTGGGATTGAGGTTCACATGGAAGAGGTATTAGAAATCCTTCAGAGTGTGAAGATAGATAAGTCCCCTGGACTGGATGGGATTTATCCTTGGATCCTCTGGGAAGCCAGGGAGGAGATTGCTGAGCCTTTGGCATTGATCTTTAACTCGTCATTGTCTACAGGAATTGTGCCAGATGACTGGAGGATAGCAAATGTGGTTCCCCTGTTCAAGAAGGGGAGTAGAGACAACCCTTGGTAATTATAGACCAGTGAGCCTTACCTCAGTTGTTGGTAAAGTGTTGGAAAAGGTTATAAGGGATAGGATTTATAATCATCTAGAAAAGAATAAATTGATTAGGGATAGTCAGCACGCTTTTGTGAAGGGAAGGTCGTGCCTCACAAACATTATTGAGTTCTTTGAGAAGGTGACCAAACAGGTAGTTGAGAGTAAACCAGTTGATGTGGTGTATATGGATTTCAGCAAGGCATTCGATAAGTTTCCCCACAATAGGCTATTGTAAAAAATGCGGAGGAATGGAATTGTGGGAGATATAGCAGTTTGGATCAGTAATTGGCTTGCTGAAAGAAGACAGAGGGTGGTAGTTGATGGGAAATGTTCATCCTGGAGACCAGTTACTAGTGGTGTACCGCAAGGGTCAGTGTTGGGTCCACTGCTGTTTGTCATTTTTATAAATGACCTGGATGAGGGCGTAGAAGGATGGGTTAGTAAATTTGCAGACGACACTAAGGTCGGGGGAGTTGTGGATAGTGACGAAGGATGCTGTAGGTTGCGGAGAGTCATAGATAAGCTGCAGAGCTGGGCTGAGAGGTGGAAAATGGAGTTTAATGCAGACAAGTGTGAGGTGATGCACTTTGGTAGGAGTAACCGGAATGCAAAGTACACGGCTAATGGTAAGATTCTTAGTAGTGTAGATGAGCAGAGAGATCTCGGTGTCCATGTACACAGATCCTTGAAAGTTGCCACCTAGGTTGACAGGGCTGTTCAGAAGGCTTACAGTGTTTTAGCTTTTATTAATAGAGGGATCGAGTTCCGGAACCAAGAGGTTATGGTGAAGCTGTACAAAACTCTGGTGCGGCCGCACTTGGAGTATTATGTACAGTTCTGGTCACCGCATTATAAGAAGGATTTTGAAGCTTTGGAAAGGGTGCAGAGGAGATTTACTAGGATGTTGCCTGGTATGGAGGGAAGGTCTTATGAGGAAAGGCTGAGGGACTTGAGGCTGTTTTCATTAGGGAGAAGAAGGTTGAGAGGTGACTTAATTGAAACATATAAAATAATCAGAGGGTTAGATAGGGTGGATAGGGAGCGCCTTTTTCCTAGGATGGTGATGGCAAGCACGCGGGGCATAGCTTTAAATTGAGGGGTGAAAGATATAGGACAGATGTCAGAGGTAGTTTCTTTACTCAGAGAGTAGTAAGGGAATGGAACGCTTTGCCTGCAACGGTAGTAGATTCGCCAACTTTAAGTACATTTAAGACGTCATTGGACAAGCATATGGACGTACATGGAATAGTGTAGGTTAGGTGGGCTTGAGATCGGTATGATAGGTTGGCACAACATCGAGGACCGAAGGGCCTGTACTGTGCTGTATTGTTCTATGTTCTATGTTCTATGTAAAACTGGATTCCTGGAGCTGTGACGTAACAGTGCATCCGTCTCACTCCTACATTTATTGTCCTTTTATTAGTACCATACCTATACAAGGGGCACAGTGGCGCAGTGGTGGGCACTGCTGCCTCACAGCACCAGGGACCCAGGCTCAATTCCACCCTCAGGCACCTGTCTGTTTGGAGTTTGCACATTCTCCCTATGCTTGCATGGGATTCCTCCCACAGTCCAACGATGTGCAGGCTACATGGATTGGCCATGCTAAATTGCCCATAGATTAGGGAGATAGGTCTGGGTGGGATGTTCTTTGTGTTGGCGTGGACCTGTTGGGCTAAAGGGCCTGTTTCTATTCTGTAGGGATTCTATAAAAAGAAGACTTTGTGATTATCCTAAACACTGACTCTCAGTCTATTTTCATAATCCCTCTTTTCTTCTCTTATTTGTTTCTTCTCATCTCCTTTCTGAAACTTATGTATCCAACCTGGTTTTCAATCATATTTACTAGCATAACTGGCACCTGTCTTAGGTACACTTTTCCCTTTTTACCTTAATTTCTATGCTATTTTTAACCCAAAGAGTTCAGGACTTTTTGTCCTACTAATCTCTCTTGAGAGAATATACCTTGATTGAAGCTAAACCAGGTAGCCCATTGGACAGCTATTGTTTCTCCAGAGATAACAAAGTGTGGAGATGGATGAACACAGCAGGTCAAGCAATACCAGAAGAGCAGGAAGGCTGACATTTTGGGCCTAGACCCTTCTTCAGAAAATGTTTTCTCTAATATTGTTTCTCTAGCCAGCCTTTAATCTTGGTTGATCTGGCCCAGCTCTGTTCTAGCCCCATTGTAAGTTCATTCTTCACCAGTTGAGTTTACTTTCTCTGGGTTTATCAGAGTCATTTTCCATTGTCATCATTGTGACACAATGATCACCGTATGCCAAACATTCCTCCATGGTCATTTGATCAAGTTGGCTCACCCCATTCTCAAGGATCAAGTCAAGAAGTGCCTCATATCGAGTTGGATATGATAGATACTGCTCTTTGAGATTCTCCTTAACACAATCTAGAAATGCTTGTCCCACACAGTCACTCATACCACCACTATTTCAGTCTATACGCAGGCAATTGAAGACCCCCATTACAACCATTCTATGATAATTTCACCTCTCTATAATTCCCTCGCAGATTCTTTACTTTCTTGGGTTCCTGCTAGTCGATTGTCTCAATATTATACCAAGGAATGTATTTTCATTGTTCTTATTCCTTAGCTTGGCCCAAATCAATTTTGTCCTTGACTCCTCTGAAATATTGTTTTTCTCCACTACTACAATGATCTCAAAAATGCCACCCCTCCTCCTTTTTGTAAATTCTTGTCTGTTCAGAGCATCTTGAAACAAGGAGTATTTAATAGCAAAATCTTGACCATCTTTAAGCCAAGTCTCCATTACTGCTACAACATCATAATCCCATAAAGCAGTGTGTGCTTATTACTCCCTAGTCTTATTAAATCTTTGCTGTGCATTCATACACATGCAGTGTAATCCTGATTTAGCTTTCATTGCAAAATCTTTTACTCTGGTTCCATATATTTATTTATTAATCTTTATTCCACTCTATTTTAGTGCTATCTACCTCTCCCAGGATTTTGTGCTTCCTGATATTAATTTATAATATTCTCTCCTGATTCGCACATTCCTGCTGAGTTAGGTAAAATCTTCCTCAACAGCCTTAACAAAATGCCCTGCACAAATTCAGCTCCTGCTCTGTTCACAAGCAATCCGTCTGGCTCCTTCCAGCTTTTCCAGCAAATGTCATTTTTGTTTCTGATTTCCAGCATCTGCAATTATTTTGAGTTTTATTTGGCTCGTACAGTTGGCACTTCCCCCAGAGCCAGTCTCAGAATCCGAGGAACCTAAAGCATTGATTTCTTTCCAACCACAGATTTTATCCTCTTAGCTTCCTACTTCTGTGCTCACTTGCATATGCTTAATTTTCTAGCTCCCTAACTTCCAATTGCAGGACCATACACCCATTCCTGCTTATGTTGTTTATTCCAATGTGGATCATGACCTCCAGCTATTCACCCTTCCCAAGAAGGGAGAATTCTGTAACTTGTGAATATGGCCTTGTGGCGGATAATCAGTCATTATCTACAATGAGGGAGAAAACTCGAGGTGCTTAATGGCCTTCTCCTGCCCTGATGTTTCAATCTTCTTAACATAGGTAAATATCTGCAATTTGAGTGTCCATACTCCTCAGTTTTGCTAGATTCAAGACCAACTTATAGCTCGGCTCTTCTCCTTTTGCTGAGTACAATGGTAGATTGTTTGGTGATCCAAAGTTGGCATTGTGTCAATAGCCAAATTGATGTGTTAGCGGGATAAGGCTCCCAGTAGTAAATGGGGAGGCTGACGGGCATGCTGTTCTCATATGCAGCAGTGTAAGATAACGGTGTAGAGCACACACTCAGGAGAGTACAAAGGCTTTGTAACATCTGGGTTCATTTCACAGGCTTCAATAGTGGACATCGAAGAGAGCTGTACAACGCCTTGAATATCTTAATTTGGGGGGTTTTGTCTGTGAAGCATCCAGTACACTGGTGAACTTGCTGGGTGTTGGGCCTGCCCAACCAGTACTCACCAGCAATTCCCAGAGCCACAATTATGCGGGACATGGATGGGGTGAATTGCCAAGGTCTTTTCTCAAGTGCAGGGAAGTCCGTAATTAGAGAGTATAGGTTTAAGGTGAGGGAGAAAGATTTGAAAGGGATCTGAGGGGCAAGTTTGTCATAGAGACGGTGGTGTGCACATGGAATGCATTGTCAGAGGAAGTGGTGGAGGCAGGTACAATTTAAAAAGCATCGGGGATGGATGTTTGAATAGGAAAGATATAGAGGGTTATGGGCCAAATACAGTCAAATGGGACTAATCCGTTTTAGATTAGATTCCCGACAGTGTGGAAACAGGCCCTTCGGCCCAACAAGTCCACACCGTCCCTCAAAGCATCCCACCCAGACCCATCCCCCTATAACCCACACACCCCTGAACACTACGGGCAATTTAGCATGGCTGATCCACCATGGCCTGCACACCTTTGGACTGTGGGAGGAAACCGGAGCACCCGGAGGAAACCCGCGCAGACATGGGGAGAATGTGCAAACTCCACACAGACAGTTACCCGAGACTGGAATCGAACCCGGCTCCCTGGTGCTGTGAGGCTGCAGTGCTAACCACTGAGCCACCGTGCCACCCTATTTTGGAAATGAGTTGGGCCGAACAGCCTGCTACTGTGCTGAAGATTTTATGACTCTAAAAGTTGAGAAAAGAAATCTGATAGTGGGCCCAGCAGGCTGAGAAAAGGCCATCTGACCCCACAGTCTTAGAAATATTGCTATAATCCGCCCCCCCCCCCCCCCCCCCGTTCCAGAATCAGCCATAAGGCTGCAGTTAAGTATTCAGAAGTTGAGTACTAGAGAGGGATGAGCTGTCTGTGGAGCCGTATCAATCAACCTATCTGGAGTGTCAAGTTAAATCTCAGGCCTAGATTTTGATCAGCTTCAAGCCTTTCTCTTCAGGTTGGGGATGTCCCATAGCATTCTATCTGGGTTTCTAATCTGGTTGCACTTGTATTTGTTAACAAAATAATAAAATGATATATTTTGATTACCTTTTTTTATATCAAGAAAAATAGACTTGACATGTGGCTAATTGCATAAAGATACAAAAATAAGTTTTAATAATTGGGAATTATCCTGAGAGAATAGAGAATGTTTTTGGTGAGAATTCAAATAAATCATGTAATTTATTTCTCCCTCACATAACTTGTTGCAAATTTAAAACAAAAATAATTGCTGCAAATTTGCCTTTGGAATGAAATCGAACAGAATTTAATGAGGAAAATCTCAATACTAAGTATGATAAATTGTTAAGAAGACAAGATTTAATGATGGTGAAATTCAGCTCTGACTGGTATAAAATGGCATAACATAGCAGTGTGGCTGGGTGCTGTGCTTCTCTACACCCACCCCTACCACCCTACCCTGCTCAGATTTTCTTTCCCATTGCATTTCAATTAATGTAAAGCCGTGGAGTGTATAGTGGCAGTCAATCCATCAATGCCCATTTTGTGCACCCAGGCTGATGACATGACTCTCAAGTTATCTGCACCCAATTAATTGCTGCAGTTGTTGAGGGAGGTTATGAAATATTTGTCAGAGGTTCCAAAGGCAATGTGCAGCCATGTATGGATGAAGGAGGCGTCCAGCTAGCACTTGCATGCTGTTGTGTCTGTTATGTGTGAACAAATTTTATTTCCATCGACAGATCAACTACCCTCAGGATGGGCCTGATCCAGCAGATCAGTCAGTCAGTCGATGGTGAACAGTTTGCAGACCATATAAGCTTGGCCAGGAGCTCAATGCAGCAGCAGTGGTGTGAGGGAGTGACACAGATTCTCTACCTGGTCCTCAGCCTTCTCTGGTCAGCACAGAGTTAGAAGCATGCTTGGCAAAGAGGAAAGAAACAGGTACATTCCACTCCTTGAAATTCCTTTAAGCATGCGCCAAGGGGCAGTGGCACTCAGGCACAGCCGCTGGAGTAAGGAAGAGCCATCTCATCATACTATAAGGAAGAGAGTTAAGCAGAGCAGACCCCACTTGGGGGTCATGAATGAATGAAATATGTGGGTGTTTATTTTCATTGCTGAAAGCTCTCAATAAATCTTTTGCTGAGGCTTATTCCTCACTTCAGTTCTTTGTATCATAGATTAGAACTCTTCTACTGCAGAAAGAGACCACTGAGCCCATTGACTCTGTGCCAACTTTCCCAAGAGCATCCTACCCCGACCTAGGGCAATTATTGGTATGGCCTGTTCACCTACCCTGCACATCTTTGGACTGTAGAGGAAACTCATACACACATGGGGAGAGCATACAAACTCAACACAAGCAGTTACCCAAGGCTAGAACTGAAACCAGGTCTCTAGCAATGTGAGGCAGCAGTGCTAACCACCATGCCACAACACCCTGAATCCTTTCTGTCTCAAGACTGATGGTTACCTTCTTGAACCAATGCAGTCCATTAGCTGCAAGTTTACCCTCAGTGTTGATAGGCAGGGAGTTTCATGATTTTGACACAGTGAGAAGGAGAATGATTTAGTTCCAAGTCAGGGTGACAGGGAACATGTAGGCGGTGATGTTCCCATGTTTGTTATTTTTAAGAATATGTGGACTCTGTTATCAAGTAAGTCAAATGTTTGCAGCTAATCCCCAATTCTTAAAAAGATGAGAGAAAAGTGAGAATTGTGACTCAGGTACTGGAGATAGGGTGGAAAAGGAAATATCTGGTATTCCCGTACATGAATCTCAGAAATTAACATTTAGGTAAAATGTTGGGCCTGCTGTGTTCATCCAGCTTCACACTTTGTTATCTCGGATTCTCCAGCATCTGCAGTTCCTATTATCTCTGATCATAGTTGGAAAGCATGTAGCATACTAGATTTACGACAAATAGATCGCAGTATAAAAAAAACCGGAGATTTTTCAGTAATTATACATAGTTTTGTTGAGACCACAATTGGAGAACTGTGTTTTGCCATATATTTTGCTGCTGACTTGGTCAGTGTTAATAGTGCTAAAGGACAGATAGAAGTGTAAATGATAAATGTGAAGAGGAGAAAGTGGGTCTGCTTTGCTGAGAGTAAAGCCAGCAAGAAAGAGGTCAGAGCTTTTTCTCAGAATTTATTGTTGAATCTGCAGGATGTAAGGAGCCCGAGTGGAAAATGAGGTGCTGTTTTCCCATCTTGCATTTAGCTTATTTGAAAAACTGTGGCAGGCTAATGGAAAGGTTAGCATGGGTGCAAGATAGCTAATTGAAATATCAAGCATCTGGGAGGTTGAGATCATTCCATCAGAGCAGAGGTGTTACTAAAGCAGTCATCCAGTCTGAGTTTGGTCTCACCATTTTAAAGAGAACTGCATAGTGAGAAGCAAATTCAGTAGACTACATTAAAAAAAGGACAAGTGAAATGGGAAAGTATTACAACTTCTGCAACTACATGGGAAAACGCCATAGAGGAGTGAGGAAGTGTTAGGAGTGATGGAGGAGTGCAGCAGGGCCTCGTGAAGGGAATGGTGCCTGTGGAATGCTGCAGTATTGGGGAGAGAGAGATGTGTTTGGTGCTGGTATCCTGCTTCAGGTGGCAGCACAGCAGAGGAAGATCCTTTGAATGTGGAGACTGGTGGGATGGTAGGTGACAACAAGGGGACCCCTATCGTTTTTCAAGGAGGGAGGAGAAGGTCAAGAGCAGAAGAAGTGTTGGACACAGCTGAGGGTATTGTCAACCACACTGAGGGACAATGACGATAAAGAAGGACACACTGGAGACAACCTGATGGATGATGACATCATCAGATCTGATAGAGAAACTGGGAGAATGGGATGGACAATTTGCAGAAAGCAAGATATGAGGAAGCATAGTTGTGGTAACTGTTAGAGTTGGTGAGTTTGTAATGCTCTTAATGGAACACTGTCACTATAATGGAAACAATGAAGTGAAGGATGGGAAGGGAAGAGTTAGAGGTGAGCAAGGTGAAAGTGAGGGATGGATTTAAGTTGGAAACAGAACCGATGAACTTTTACAACTCCAAATCAGAGCATGAAGCTACACTGATGACATCATCGATGTAAGGGAGAAAAGGTTGTGGGTGGGGGCCCAAGTGGAACTGGAGCAAGGAATGTCCCATATACACCACAAGCTACAGGCCATAGCTGGGACCCATGTGAGTCCCATAACCAAATATGATTTGGAGAAGGTAAGACATCTTAAAAGAACGGTTCAAAGTGAGTACGAGCTCAGCCAGATGAAAGAGGGCGAAGGATACATACAGACTGTTCAGGCCTCTTTACAAGGAAGAAGTGGAGAGCCTTCAGACCATCCAGATGGGAGAATGGATGTATAGACAGATTGCTCATCCATGGTCAAGAAGAGTCAGCTAGAGCCCAGAAACTGCAAATTGTGTAACAAATGCAAAGCAGCAAAAGAAATATGAATGTGCATAGGAACAGGCTGAACCAGAGGGGAAAAGGTAGAGTCAAAACAGGAAGAAGTAAATTCAGTGATGCAGGAACAGGCTAAAGTGATGAGTCTGCTGGGGCAGTTCTGTTTGTGGATTTTGGGAAGGAGGTTGGATATGCATTTGAATTACTATGAGATGGGAAGCTGTGGCGTAAGATCCCCAGGGGAGATGAGTTCAATGACAGCCCTGGAAACATCATATATTCTGATAATCTCCCATAGGCTACTGGTACAATTGCAGAGGCAGCGATAATTCCAACAAGGCAAATTAACTGCAGTGTTAAGTTCACCTTCTTAACAATGACAGCTAAAGATACTGCTGAAGACTGAAGATAAAGGAGAATTGCTGCCGTTACTGAATGAATTCTGAAGGACAATGTTGTCAGAAGTGCAATAAATGAGTTACTATATTTGGGCTGAAGAGCAATTTTTCTACAAGTTTGCTTTCTGGTGTACTTGGGAAGTTGGATAGAGCCATTAGCAAAGGACAAGATTTACAAAATTTGCATTGCTTAGGTGAATTTATTTCTTTGGGCAGAAAGTTATGTCACTTGTACAAAAATGCTTTGTATCTCCTGCAGCGTATAATAGGCTTGACTCCCCTGCACTGCTCCTTGCCAATCATTAAGGATCTAGGAGCAGGTGTAGGCCATTTGGTTCTTCAAGCCTGCTTCCCCATTCAATAAGATTATGGCTTATTTGATTGTTTCTCTTTCTTGTCTAGAGTCCATAACCCTTAACTCCCTTATCTACTAACTCAGCCTTAGATAAATTGAGTGACACTAGGTCCCCTACTACTGGGGAAAGGAATTGTACTCTGTAATGACTCCATGAAAGAAAACATTTCTCCTTTGTCTTAAAAGAGAGACCTCTTTTCTTAAATTTATGTGTCTTGCTTTTAGTCTTCGACACAAGAGGATATGTTCTCTGAATTCCACCATTTACAATCTCCTTGAGATTGTATACATTTTACTCTTCTAAATGCTAATTGGTGTAGGCCTTACTTTTCAACCTTTCCTCAGGAGATAAACCATTCACCCAGGAGTGATGCAAGTTAGCATTCTCTGAATTGCTTCTAATGCAATTATGACCTTTCTTATGTAGGAAGAACAAAACTCTACACTATCCTCCAGAGCTGGCCTCATTAATGTCCTCTACAATGGATGAAAAATTTCCCCAATTTTGTTTTCCATTCCACAAAATTACAATAATCCATTGTCTCCCCTAATCACTTGCTGTATCCGCATATTATCTTCATAAGACTCAAGTACCAGGATACCCAGCCCCCTCTGCCACCTCGACCAAGAAATCACCACAAAATTTTTCTCTCCCCTCCACTATCAACAAACTTCTTATGCCCTCTTCATAACCTCCTGTCTTACTTACCTTTGTGCATTGACAAATTGTACTATAATGGTGTCAATGACATTGAAGGTCAATTCAATAAATTCTGCAACAATTTGTATTTCTGACCAATAGATTTTCACATTGAAAAGGTTATGATGTATCTCCTACTTATCGATTTTTAACACATTCTATATTTCAACTACCTCCTCATTCACATTGACGTTGCCAGCATCTCCTTCTCTGGTAAAGACAAATGTAAAGTACACGTCTGGTAGCTTAGCCATTTCATCTGTCCTCATGTGTAGATCCATTTTTGGTCCATGAAAAACTCTCCTATTATTATTTATGTGCTATTATACACTTATTTCGGAATTTTGGATTCCTTTTATTCAGGCTATTGCTCTCTTCTCTTTCTCCTGCTTAGCTTCTCATTTCCTTTTCCACACCCACTCTGAACTTTTCATATTCAGCCTGATTCTCAGTTACACAGAGAGAGAGAGAGAGAGAGACAGAGTGTGTGTGTGTGTGTGTGTGTGTATTTGTGTGAGAGTGTTTCTGTATATGTGTGCACGCATGTGAGAGTGTGTGTGCACGCGTGTGAATGTCTGTAGAAGTGTGTATAATGTGCTGCGGTCACCTGTAGTGTGGCATAAACCAACTGGTTTATGCCACACGGGTACCAAACTTGGCTATCAGCCTCTGCTTGGTGACTGTGTTGTTGAGTGTCCAGAAGTCTGCCTTGAAGGACTTCTACCCAAAAATCCGAGGCTGAATGTTCTTCCGAACTACCTTCTGAAGATACGCAAAGCCAACACACCTGGACGTCCCATCGCATCAGGCAATGGGGAGCCTGTGTAAGAACCTCTCTGGCTATGACAAGGACATCTTGAAACCCATTGTACAGGTATCACCCAGCTTCTGTCACATCACTACAGATTTCTTACAGAAACTCAGCACCCAAGGACCAGAACAAACCAGAACATTCCTTATCACAACAAACAATTTGGCACTCTACACCAGCATTGCCCATGATCACAGCATCGCTGAAACTGCCTCAGTGCTCAATACCACCAACTGCCAATTCTCAGATGCCATCCTACAACTCATTCGCTTCATCCTTGACCACAACATCTTCACTTTTGATAACTAGTTTATCATCCAGGCACACAGAACGGCCATGCACAATTTCGAACACGATTTCTTTGCACAGAAGACGTCCAACCAACACTATACATCAGATACATTGAAAACATTTTCTTAGTTTTGATTCCTGGCAAAGAATCACATAGTGATATCAACAAGTTTCATCCCACCATCCGACTTACCGTGGGCTGCTCCTTAGAATCAGTCTCATTCTTAGACATGCACATCTCCATCAAACCCATGGATAACCTCATGATGCTGCGCTTCTCTAGTTTCTACCAAAACATATTAAAAACAAAAGCCATCCCCTAAGGACAAGGCCTATGCATACACAAATGAGACTGACACCTGAAGGTGTTGAAGGACACTCTCATAAAACAGAATATGATGCTCAACTCATTGATCGCTAGTTACAGCATGCCACAACGAAAAACCATAATTACCTCCTCAGAAGACAGACATGAGATATGTTGATAGGGCTCCCTTCATCATCCAGTACTTCATCAGAGCGGAGAAACAACACCATATTCTTTTTAGCTTGCAACACATGATCAATGACGATGAACACCTCGCCAAGATCTTCTCTATGCCTCCAGATCTTGCGTTCAAACAACCGCCAAACCTTAAACAGACCATTGTTCGCAGCAAGCTACTCAGCCTTTAGGACAACATCAACCACAAGACCACACTACCCTACAATGGCAATCTCTGCAAGATGTGCCAGATCACCAACACGGACACTACCATCACATACGAAAACGCCACTCACCATATACACGACAGATACTATGGAACTCGGCCAACGTTGTCTATCTCATATGTTACAGGGAAGGATAGGCCGAGGTATAGTATATTGGTGAGACATGCACACTCTATGACAGCACATAAATGGGAAGCGCGCAACAATCATTAGACGGGGACGTTCCCTCCCATTGGAGGAACACCTCAGCAGTCAGGGACATGAGGGCAGGTAATTGCGACTCCTCCACAATAACACTCAACACTGGGGCCCTCAGGGATGCGTTGTCAGCCCCCTACTCTTTTCCCTGCACACCTATGACTGTTGTTGCCAATTTCTGAATAAATGCCATCTACAAGTTCACTGATGACACCACCTTAGTGGGATGGATATCCAACAATGATGAGTCAAAATACAGAATGTGACCTGCTTGCCTCTAAGTTTTTTTGATCTGTACGTCCTTCGTTTGCTGTTATCTGCCTGTACCACTCATAAACAAAGCTTTTCACTGTATTTTGGCACATGTGACAAAAACAATCAAAGCAAGAAAAAAGCACATTTAGCCTTGGATCTTCAGGTAAACGTACTCCAACTCGGACCTCAGGATACACAACAACACACAGTCACCGAGCAGAGGGGGATAGCCAAGTTCGGTACCCATTAGAAAGGCCTCAACCGGGATCTTGGGTTCATGTCACATTACAGGTGACCCCACTACACTGTACACACACACACACACACACACACACACACACACACACACACACACACACACACACTCTCTCTCTCTCTCTCTCTCACGCACACACACGCACAAATCTATAGGGTGAATTTGCAATTGCAGATTTGTAATTGTAGATACATTCTATTTTGTTCAAAAAGCATACAATTCTTAGTCAATCAATGTGGCATTTGATGAATTCCTACTTTGAAAATAAAACCAGTCTGACTCCAAGTTAAAACGCAGACACATTCTATGGAAGTCCTTGCACCTAAAATGCATTGCCTGACTTGAGATGCCATCTCTGTTATACTGATAAAAAGTTGTTACCTCACATTAGTGACTTGAAAGAAATTCTGGGATTTGCATATTAATCAATTGGAACCTGCATCTCCTTTCTAACTGATTAAAGATTTATCAGCCATCTTAACACTGCATCTTAACACCAGTTCAACTCTGCATCAGTTCTAGATCCTTTGATCTTTTGCTTATAAATTCTGTGTCTGATGCCACTTTTCTCACCAACACCAGAAGAAGGAGAGAAACTCTAAAAGCCTGTGTTTTTAAACAAAACTGTTGGACGATAGCCTGGTCAGAGATAATGTGAACTGCAGATGCTGGAGAATCCAACATAACAAAGTGTCAAGCAGCATCTCAGGAGCACAAAAACTGACGTTTCAAGCCTAGACCCTTCATCAGAGAGGGGGATGGGGAGAGTGTTGTGTTATTTTTGACCATACCAAATCCTGCCGAGACCATACCTACAGTACTACCTTCAGTATATTTTTCCCTTCAAATTACAGTAAAGAGAGTAATATATTGAAGATACTTGAAGGAAGCCTGTACAGTTGATTACTGAACTTAAAATGAATCAGAAGAATAGAATTTCTACAATGGCATTTCACATTCAAAAATGATAATGCGAAACTTAATTATATTCTTTATAATTTCATAGGTATTCTAGCATTGTGATTCAGAAAAAAAGTCCTGTTATCCACAAGATTTGAAAATAGAATGTACTATTTAAATTTAAGGGTTTCAAAAGAAAATAAATAAATTAGGGAATACTTTCTTAAATAACTGTGGTGGTAGATCTGTGGAGTAGATTTTGTGCGAATGTGCAAGAAATAAAAGCAAGGGCAGTTTTAAAAAGAAATAAAGATAAATTCCCATTTGAAAGGGGACGTGGGGTTTTGAATTCTAAAATCATGGATATAGATGACATGGAAATAGTTAAATCTAGTGACTGCTCCTAGTTGCCCTTGTGATTAGTTCTGGTGGAAAAATATATTTTTGTTGGAAGAATGATCCCTTCAAGGTTTCTCCAGAGACGATTTCTGCTAAAGAATCTTGTTTCCGGTAACTGATCTTGTGATCAAGTCATTTGGTAGATAAATGAAAAAAGAACTCATGGTCACCAAGAAGTTAATAATATGATGGGGAGATTGTAGGTATTATTGTCTCAAGAAAGTTTTTAGTTCAGATCAATCTTACAACAAGAAACATCTCTTTCAAACATTCAGTTGAAATTTCTGTCTGTCTTGGTTAAAAGCATTTAAAACTCTTATTAACTGGAGGACATGTCACAGTGAGTTGGACTTCTAAGGGTAGCCAAGCTGACAAAAGAGAGAGTTTTCATAGCTAATGATTATTTAAACTAGAATTTTTACTAGAAGGGACCATGGTAGCAACACCAGTGTTGAACCTGGAATGCCCAGCTGTGGGATAGTTGGAAAATACTTGAAGAGTCAACTTGCTGGAAATAAATGGAAGGTCCAATAAATCTTAACTTGTATATGAATCTTTGAGATAGTACTCAAACCAGTTAACCTTCCAACTTTTGCTAAGTATTGGAGTTATTCTTAAATTAATTGGCATAAAACATTGAATTAAGAAGGTTATCTTAAACTATAAGTTTTGTCTGTAGCATAGAAACATAGAATTTGGGAGCAGGAATTGATCACTTGATCCTTCAAGCCTGCTCCACCACTTAATATGATAATAACTGATCATCCAACTCAATAGCCTGCTCCCATTTTCTTCCCATATCCTTTAATCTCTTTAATAACCTTCCTGCTGCTGTTTGACTTCGATGGGGTGATTGGTCGGGGAATCTCAGTTTGGAACTTTACCTTCAAGGAAGACACCACCAGGATAGCCTTGAGTATATAAGTATTCTTCTCAACCTATTTCAAACGCAGCTTCTAAAAGATGGCTGTCATCTTGACAAAACACTAGACAAAGATAATAAAATGTGAGGCTGGATGAACACAGCAGGCCCAGCAGCATCTCAGGAGCACAAAAGCTGACGTTTCGGGCCTAGACCCTTCATCAGAGAGGAGGATGGGGTGAGGGTTCTGGCATAAATAGGGAGAGAGGGGGAGGCGGACTGAAGATGGAGAGAAAAGAAGATAGGTGGAGAGGAGAGTATATGTGGGGAGGTAGGGAGGGGATAGGTCAGTCCAGGGAAGACGGACAGGTCAAGGAGGTGGGATGAGGTTAGTAGGTAAGAGATGGAGGTGCGGCTTGGGGTGGGAGGAAGGGATGGGTGAGAGGAAGAACAGGTTAGGGAGGCAGAGACAGGTTGGACTGGTTTTGGGATGCAGTGGATGGAGCAGAAGAGCTGGGCTGGTTGTGTGGTGCAGTGGGGGGAGGGGACGAACTGGGCTGGTTTTGGGATGCGGTGGGGGAAGGGGAGATTTTGAAGCTGGTGAAGTCCACATTGATACCATTGGACCTCATTCCTCCCGAGCCTGTTCCCTAGTTAACTTGTCCTTGATACTAAGCAGTAAGTTTTTGGACTGTCCAGTAATCAGCTCCACTTCTAGTGACATGTTAGAAGGTAATTTGCAAGGTGGTGCTGCATTTGAATGGCAGGAAATTTTACATTGTTCATCATTTTAGTTAACTATTCAGATTTTTATGATGCAATTTTATTTTATTGTTAATTTTTCGTTCATATTATGATTTTTTTAATGATCAAGCAATGTAGCTTCAATTGGCTTCTGAATGAATGTTAACAATTTAATTGTACTTCAAACATCTAATGTATAACTGCCATTTTAAGAAAGAATGTTTTTCATGCTTTGTGTTTTTATTCTGTAAAATTTCTTTGTTTACTCTAATGAACCTTGTGGCTCCATTGCTTATTTGGCCCACTTTACCTTAACAGTCCCAACATTAAAACTCAGTTATGGGGCACAGCAATGACCAGTTAACAACAATGAATGTCCATTTTACCACAATTTTAAATCCCAATTCACTTGGCTGATTCCCTGTAAGCTACTGCTCATTGGTTACATAAATACTAGTATCTCTCGATTAGAATATCAGGAAAGATATTATCACCTTATCATTAAAGATGACACTTTCTCCAGGCAATAATGCAATACAAACTCCAAAATCAGCTAAGTACAAGAATCCTTGCTTCCTGATGAGCTAGCTTTCTAGCTAGTCTGGCTTTCCAACTGACTGTTTTAAAATCAATCAAAGAACACACTTCGGCCTTGTTTCCAGGGAGCGGAGTCAGAAGGAGGAGCACACAGAGCACAGTGAATATAAAGCTAACTTACCTCGGGGATTTGCAGCCTTGTTTCTAGGGAGCAAAGTCAGAGGGTGGAGCACACAGAGTAACTGAAACCAAACTGAAAGAGGTGATGTAAAAGGAGACCTGTTACCTGTCTAGCTGGTAGGACATCTGTCCGAGATTTGTTAAAAACTCTCCAAAACTAATGAATAAATTAACTAAACAGGGATTAACTAGCCAATAAAGTAATTAATTAAGTAGCGATGGCTGGGCCATTGAAGTGTTGTAGCTATATGATGTGCAAGCTGGCCGATCCCAATGTGAACTGCAATGGCAACATCTGCAGTGAATGTTGTTTGCTGGACGATTTTTGGCTCAGAATTGATGAGCTGGAGTCTAGGCTTCAAACACTGTGGCACATCTGGGAGGGGGAGAGTTACCTGGACACTCTGTTTCAGGAGGCAGTCACATCTCGTAGATGAAGTACCATAAATTCCGTCAGTGGGCAGGGACAGCAGGGTGAACTGCAAGTGAAGCAGGTAGAGGGATCCTGCGTTCAGGAACAGAGGAGCCTCCACTCTTGACCTTGTCCAATAGGTGCGAGGTACTTGATCTCTGTGTGGATGAGGAAAAGGGATGCACCGTGGCACAGGAGACCATTCGAGAGGGGTGAGAAAACAGATAAATGATACTTGTAGGGGATTCTATAATCAGGGGAATGGATAGTATCCTTTGTAAGCAGGATCAAGAGTCCCACATGGTGTGTTGCCTGCCCGGTGCCAGGATGTGGGACATCTCTGACTGGCTTGAAAGCACATTGGACAGAGAGGAGTTGTTGTGGCCCATGTTAGGATAAACAACTTCGGCAAGACTAGGAAAGAGGACCTGTTCAGGGTTTATCAGGATCTAAGAACTAAATTAAAGAGCAGGTCCTCAAGGGTTATAATCTCTGGATTATTGCCCAAGCCACATGCAAATCAGCACAAGGATGTGAGAATAAGGGAAGTAAATGCATGGCTAAAAGAGTGGTGTGGGAAATAGGGGTTCCTTTTCATTAGGGCATTGGCACCAGCATTGGAACAGGAGGGACCTGTGCCTTCAGGGTGGTCTCCACCTGAACCATGCTGGGATCAATGTTGAAGCGAAAACGGTAAATAGTGTGATCAACAGGGCTTTAAACTAGAAAGAGGGGGATGGAGCGGAAAGGGTAAAACTCCAGAAATACAATAGCCAAAGGGAAAAAATGCAGCAGGTTAACATCAACTGCATGGAAAAATGCCAAAAAAATGAAAAGTAAGGAGAGATTACTAAAGTCTCCCACAAGATACAAATAGGACAGAGTATAAACCAAAAGGACTGCAGATGCTGTAAATCAGGAACAAAAACAAAGTTGTGAGAAAAGCTCAGCAGGTCTGGCAGCATCTGTGAAGGAGAAAACAGAGTTAATGTTTCAGGTCCCGGGACCATTCCTCAGAACTGACAGAGTGTTTGGAAAGGGTTACGAATCAAACTTCAAGCTCACTGAATAAAAGAGTGACAATGAGAAGTGGGACAGTTAATACAGGGCTGAAGGTGTTATGTCTGAATGCACTCAGGAGAAGGCACAAGATATATGAGCTTGTGGCGCAAATCAAAACGGGCAGCAACAACATGGTGGACATCATGGAAACATGGTTGCAAGGGGATCAGGAATGGGAGTGGAATAGCCAATGACTTACATCCTAATGACAAGTAAGGCAGGTGGGCAAAGGGGATGCGGTAGCCTTGTTAGTAAGAAATGAAATAGGGTCAGGTGTAGAATCTGTGTGGGTCGAGCTGAGAAACTGTAAGGGTAAAAAAAAAATTACAGGATTTATGTTCAGGCGTCTGAACAGTAGTCAGGCTTTGGGGACAAGATATTTCAGGAGATAGAAAAGGTGCGTAAGAAAGGCCAGGTTGCAGTGATCATGGCAGATTTTGGTATGCAGGTGGGCTGAGATGGAAAATCTCTTACAAAATCTACCATAATATGACAGAATTTACTCTGCATTTTAAGGGGAATAAGTAACAGTATTACAGTTGAATAGAGGCAACTACAGAGGCACGAGGGAGGATCCGCGCAGAACTGACTGGGAGAGGACCCTAGCAGGAAAGACAGTGAAACAGCAATGGCAGGAGTTTCTGGGAGTAATTTAGGAGACACAGCAGAAATTCATCCCTAGGTAAAAGGAGCATGGTTCAGGGACAATGAGGCAACCATGGCTGACAAGGGAAGTCAGGGATAACATAAAAGCAAAAAAGAAAGCACATAATGAGGCCAAAGGCAGTGGGAAACCAGAGGACTGGGAAACTTACAGCGCTGAACAGAGGAAAATGAAGAAAGAAATAGGAGGGAGAAGATTAAGTATGAGGGTGAGCTAGCCAGTAAAATATATAAAATAAATTTGCAAGAGTTTCTTTAGATATATAAAGGGCAAAAGAGAGGCAAAAGTGGACATTGGGCCACTGTAAAATGACACTGCAAAGTAGAAGTGGAGAACAAAGAAATAGCTGAGGAACTGAATAAGTACTTTCTGTCAGTCTTCATGGCAGAAGACATGAGTAACTTCCCACAAATTCAAGAGAGTCAAGGGGGCAGAGATGAGCATGCTGGCCATCACCAAGGACAAGGTGCTAGGAAAACTAAAAGGTCTAAATATGGCTAAATAACCTGGGCCAGATGGACTACACCCCAGAGTTCTGAAGGAGGTAGCTGAAGAGATAGTGGAGGCGTTAGTGGTGATCTTTCAGGAATCACTATAGTCAAGAAGGCTGCTAGAGGACTGGAAAATCACTAATATAACCTTCTTGTTTAAGAAGGGAGTATGCAAAAGATGGGAAATTACAGTCTAATTAGTCTGATCTCGGTTGTTGGTAAGATTTTAGAGTCCATTGTAAAGGATCCGATTTATGGACTCCTGGAAGTGCATGGTAAAATAGAGCAAAGTCAGCATGGCTTCATCAAGGGGAGGTCATGCCTGACAAGTCTGTTAGAATTCTTTGAGGAAGTAATGAGTAGGTTAGACCAAAGAGAGCCAATGGATGTTATTCACCTGGACTTTCAGAAGGCCTTTGACAAGGTGCCACACAGAAGGCTGCTGAGTAAGATAAGGGCCCATGGTGTTTGAGCAGGGTACTAGCATGGGCAGAAGATTGGCTATCTGGCAGAAAGCAGGGATTAGGTATAAAAGGATCCTTCTCACAGCTGGTAACTAGTGGTGTTCTACAAGGGTCAGTGTTGGGACCACAACTTTTCAATTTCTACATTAATGATCTACACGAAGGAACTGAGGCCACTCTGGCTAAGTTTGTGGGTGATGCAAAAGATAGGTAGAGGGACAGAGTATTGAGGAGGTGGGGAGGCTGCAGAAGAATTTTGACAGATTAGGAGAGTAGGCAAAGATGTAGCAGATGGAATACAATATGGGAAAGTGTGAGGTCATGCACTTTGCTAGGATGAACAGAGGCATGGGCTATTTTCTAAACAGGGAGAAAATTCAGAAATCTGAAGTGCAAAGGGACTTTGGAGTCCTAGTCCAGGATTCTCTTAAGGTTAACTTGCAGGTTGAGTCTTTTGTTAGGAAGATAAATATAATGTTTAAATTTATTTCAAGAAGACTAAATGAAAAAGCAGGGATGTGCTTCTGAGGCTTTGTAAAGCTCTGGTCAGACAACATTTAGAGTATTGTGAGGAATTTTGGGCCCCATATCTCAGGAAGGATGTACTGGCCCTGGAGCAGGTCCAGAAAAGGTTCACAAAAATGATTCCAGCAATGAAAGGCTTAACATATGAGGAACATTTGAGGACTCTAGGTCTATACTTGATGGAGTTTAGAAGAATGAGGGGAGATCTAATTGAAACTTACAGAATACTGAACAGCCTGCATGGTGTGGTCATTGGGAAGGCATTTCCATGGCAGGAGACATTAGGACTAGAGGGCACAGCCTTAGAGTAAAGGGAAATGTGGAACTGTTTGGCAAGCATGTCTCCAACCTCATCCACAACCCAAGCTACATATCTTCTCAAACTCTTTAAATGGTGAATCTGTGGAATTCATTACCTCAGAGGGCTGTGGAGGCCAGGTCATCGGGCAAATTTAAGATAGAGATAGATAGGTTCTTAATTGTCAAGAGGATCAAAGATGACAGCAATAAAATGGGAGAAAGGGTTTGAAAAACTTATCAGCCGTGTTTGATTGGCAGAACAGACTCAATGGGCCAAATGGCTTAATTTCTGTTCCTATGTCTTATAGTCTGATGATAAATTTGGTTTTAGTTAAGGCTATGTTCTAATACTCTTCAACATAAAAATTCTAAAAATCAGTATTGGTTGGACTGAAAACTGGTGTCACATGAAAGAGGATAATTAGAATACCTCAGGAGCCATCCACCTAGACTGTCGGATGATGGACAATTTAAAGATACAGAGTTTGCAGCATAACAGATCATAAACAGGGAAAATAGAAGATAACAAAGTGTGGGGCTGGATGAAGACAGTGGGTCAAGCAGCATCTTAGGAGCACAAAAGCTGACGTTTCGGGCTTAGACCCTTCATCAGAGTCTGATGAAGGGTCTACGCCTGAAACGTCAGCTTTTGTGCTCCTAAGATGCTGCTTGGCCCACTGTCTTCATCCAGCCCCACACTTTGTTATCTTGGATTCTCTAGCATCTGCAGTTCCCATTATCTCTGATAAACGGGGAAAATGTTCATGTTGATTTACATTAGATTAATATCCCTTTCCGTTTTAGTAGGGCTGAAGGGCTACAATCTTATAATGCTTGTGAAATTCTCATGATATGAATTTGCCACTGTTGGACTGGGGTGGACAGGGTCAGAAATCACATGACATTTGGTTATTGTCCAACAGGTTTATTTAAAAACATAAGTTTTCGGAGCATGACCCCTACCCTCTGAAAGCTTGTGTTTTCAAATAAACCTATTGGACTATAAGTGATAATGGGAACTGCAGATGCTAGAGAATCCAAGATAATGAAATGTGAGGCTGGATGAACACAGTAGGCCCAGCAGCATCTCAGGAGCACAAAAGCTGACGTTTCGGGCCTAGACCCTTCATCAGAGAGGGGGATGGGGTGAGGGTTCTGGAATAAATAGGGAGAGAGGGGGAGGCAGACCGAAGATGGAGAGAAAAGAAGATAGGTGGAGATGAGAATATAGGTGGGGAGGTAGGGAGGGGATAGGTCAGTCCAGGGAAGACGGACATGTCAAGGAGGTGGGATGAGGTTAGTAGGCAGGAGATGGAGGTGCGGCTTGCAGTGGGAGGAAGGGATGGGTGAGAGGAAGAACAGTTAGGGAGGCAGAGACAGGTTGGACTGGCTTTGGGATGCAGTGGGTGGAGGGGAAGAGCTGGCCTGGTTGTGTAGTGCCGTGGGGGGAGGGGACGAACTGGGCTGGTTTTGGGATGCAGTGGGGGAAGGGGAGATTTTGAAGCTGGTGAAGTCCACATTGATACCATTGGGCTGCAAGGTTCCCAAGTGGAATATGAGTTGCTGTTCCTGCAACCTTCGGGTGGCATCATTGTGGCACTGCAGGAGGCCCAGGATGGACATGTCATATAAAGAATGGGAGGGGGAGTGGAAATGGTTTGCGACTGGGAGGTGCAGTTGTTTATTGCGAACCGAGCGGAGTTGTTCTGCAAAGCGGTCCCCAAGTCTCCGCTTGGTTTCCCCAATGTAGAGGAAGCCACACCGGGTACAGTGGATGCAGTATACCACATTGGCAGATGTGCAGGTGAACCTCTGCTTAATATGGAAAGTCATCTTTGGGCCTGGGATAGGGGTGAGAGAGGAGGTGTGGAGGCAAGTGTAGCATTTCCTGCGGTTGCAGGGGAAGGTGCCGGGTGTGGTGGGGTTGGAGGGCAGTGTGGGGCAAACAAGGGAGTCACGGAGAGAGTGGTCTCTCCGGAAAGCATACAGGGGTGGGGATGGAAAAATGTCTTGGGTGGTGGGGTCGGATTGTAGATGGCGGAAGTGTCGGAGGATGATGCGTTGTGTAGGTGGCAGAAGTGTCGGAGGATGATGCGTTGTGTAGATGGCAGAAGTAGGGAAGTACTTTCCCCCCACAGTGGTCGAGAAAGCCCTTGACCGCGTCTCCCGCAATTCCCGCAACACACCCCGCCCCCGCCACAACCGCCCTAAGAGGATCCCCCTCATTCTCACACACCACCCCACCAACCTCCAGATACAACGCATCATCCTCCAACACTTCCGCCATCTACAATCCGACCCCACCACCCAAGACATTTTTCCATCCCCACCCCTGTCTGCTTTCTGGAGAGACCACTCTCTCCGTGACTCCCTTGTTTGCTCCACACTGCCCTCCAACCCCACCACGCCCGGCACCTTCCCCTGCAACCGCAGGAAATGCTACACTTGCCCCCACACCTCCTCCCTCAGCCCTATCCCAGGCCCCAAGATGACTTTCCACATTAAGCAGAGGTTCACCTGCACATCTGCCAATGTGGTATACTGCATCCACTGTACCCGGTGTGGCTTCCTCTACATTGGGGAAACCAAGCGGAGACTTGGGGACCGCTTTGCAGAACACCTCCGCTCGGTTCGCAATAAACAACTGCACCTCCCAGTCGCAAACCATTTCCACTCCCCTTCCCATTCTTTAGATGACATGTCCATCATGGACCTCCTGCAGTGCCACAATGATGCCACCCGAAGGTTGCAGGAACAGCAACTCATATCCCGCTTGGGAACTCTGCAGCCCAATGGTATCAATGTGGACTTCACCAGCTTCAAAATCTCCCCTTCCCCCACTGCATCCCAAAACCAGCCCAGTTCGTCCCCTCCCCCCACTGCACCACACAACCAGGCCAGCTCTTCCCCTCCACCCACTGCATCCCAAAACCAGTCCAACCTGTCTCTGCCTCCCTAACCTGTTCTTCCTCTCACCCACCCCTTCCTCCCACCCCAAGCCGCACCTCCATCTCCTACCTACTAACCTCATCCCACCTCCTTAACCTGTCCGTCTTCCCTGGACTGACCTATCCCCTCCCTACCTCCCCACCTCTACTCTCGTCTCCACCTATCTTCTTTTCTCTCCATCTTCGGTCTGCCTCCCCCTCTCTCCCTATTTATTCCAGAACCCTCACCCCATCCCCCTCTCTGATGAAGGGTCTAGGCCCGAAACGTCAGCTTTTGTGCTCCTGAGCCTGTGCTGCTGGGCCTGCTGTGTTTATCCAGCCTCACATTTCATTATCTATTGGACTATAACCTGGTGTTGTGTGATTTCCGACCGTGAAATTATCAATTTTAAATAAACTTGCTGTTTAAATTTGTGCTGCTTGATGCTCATGTTCATTAGTGGTGTGTATGTTTAACAGAGCTTTGGTGACAGTTTGGATGTTAGGTATCATTAACGCTTGCTGAATTATCCATCATAATTTGGAAACATCTTGAAGCATAAGAATTTAGCACTTAGTTACTTTAACAGCTAAATTATAGTCACGGTCTTTGTCTGCCCACTACAAGTATAATGACATCACCCTGTTCGGCAGGTATTTTGCTGGGTATCCACAAACATGTATTTCCTGTTCTAGAGGCATAATTAACCTAAAGAAGTAAATATATTCCTGTTGGTGTCAGCTGGTAGAAACAATAAGTCCTTTCAAACAACTGAAAACATAATTGATTAATGTCTTCGTCATGTAAGTTCTGGTGGAGTGCTCTCAACCTTAGGGCAGCTTGTTTAAAGTTTGAAAAAGGGGATTGTGAAGTATTGTGCAATATTGTTTTCCAGACATTGGACCTGGTAAGGTATACTCCAAAAGCATTTTCCTTTCTAATATTTTCCCATGTTCCTCAGCTTGATACTAGAAACAAAAAAAAATCCTCATCCAGAGTTTGACTTACAGCTGCCATGGAAATGCTTCTCTCCTTGGTTGCAATGTCCCTGCTATTTCAATTCTTTACTGTCCTCTTTTTATTTTAAAGCAGTATTAATATATTTATATGGAAACCTCCCTCTAATTTACATCAGAATTCTTAAGTATGTGTGCAGCTTTTCAAACCAATTTTGTCCTGTTTTATCTTCAGTCAAAAAAAAAGTTGGCTGTAATGTGTAAGGAATGATGATCCGTTCTTACTCCTTTTATTAAAGTAAGTTCCATGGCCTAAATTTTCCCAGCCTTTCGATGATGTAGGTAATGGCGAGACAGCTGGGAAAATACAGTCAGAATGAAAAAAATTAGATTTTTGACATCAAGAGAAATGTCTAATTTTCTGCACAAGCCAACAATGGCTAAATGTGATCTCACGAGCAAGTGATAAATGCCCATTATTTTTAATTTCTTTATGTGATATCAGCATTGCTGGCTCTTGAACTGAGTAACTTGTTACACCATTCCGGAGGGCAGTTAGAAATCAACCTCATGCTGGGACTCTGGAGCCACATGCAGGCTAGAATGAGTGAAAACAGCAGCTGTCCTTCCCTAATGGGCATTAGTAACCAAATGGGCTTTTTCTATAATCAACAACTGTTCCAGGCTATGTTAAACTGGCATTTTACTTCCAGATTTTTATTGAATTCAAGCTTCTGCCATGGTGAGGTTGCAGCCCATGTCCCAAAAACTGGGGATTGCTAACCCAGAAACATTAGCACCTGACCACTGCCTCCCCCGAATTGCACATATTAACATTTCATTGCTAGTTAATTTTGCTCTTTTAAATGCCTGCTGCTATTCTGCCAGGTACAGATGAGAAACTAGATGCTGCCAAATCAGAGAGGTTACCTGGCAGCTGCAACTTGACCAACATCTTCTCATGGCACCCATCTTGGTCAACGTTTGCTGACATTTCAGGGCATCCTCCGTGAACAGCAACCACCTGAAACCTCCATCCATGGACATTGGCATTGGCAAAGCTCCAGCCTTGCAACACCGTCATAGCACATCTTGGACAAACCTGTTATACAACTCAGCACAAATACTGAGCTTTGGAGCTGCCAGGCCACTTCCTGTGCAATGACATACATCCATCTCATCTGATGGAACAGCATGTATCTCAGAGCTCTTAGCTTGTATTCTTAGTGCTCACTCACTTTGTACCTACTTGAATGGTCACAGCATCTTTGTCTGGCCTTTATGCACAATGCCAGTTCATTCATAATTCACAAAATCACAACAATTATTTTTTGACATACCTTTTAGTGCAGACAGAAAGCCAGGCAGCTTTCCACATTTGCCAACAACATATCAATCAAGGGAATGTTGCTGTAAGGCATTTTGTTCTGTCATGTCACATCTGCAGCATGCATCAGCAGCTTATGTGACAAATGTACTACATGTGGTTTAAACAAATGGCCATTTTCAGAAGCCTAGGGTGAGTAGTCCGTGGTCAAATCAAAGGGGATTATTGTCACTTAGGGAAATGGCCACACAGTCAAGTGAAGTATTGATCTCATTTCAAAGGCTTGGCAAAAGCCAATTTTTCACTTGGTGCGATCAGGGTTCAGGAACTTGGGGCATTAACCACAGTCAGTCCTGCAGGTTGCATCTAATCAATCCAAGGATTACTGGTAAATCATTTGGGAAGTTACAAAGAGATCGTTAGAAGTGTGAACCTTCATCATTCAAGTCTGTCGTGTAGAGTGGATCAAGGGTGTGGACTGTGGATAGGTCATGGGAATTGTGCATACAGGTAAACTTCATTGTCAGTGAGATTTGACCCGAAGTAGTTATTAATTGGCTGTTTAATGGATATAATTGGCCCATAGCCTCCTGTAACTACAGTAAGCAGACGAGGGGGTCACGACTTCACTGCCATCCTCTGTTATGTACATTTTCCATGGCAGGGTGTCCCTGGCTATGTGGTATCAGCTGTTGCTCTTGCAGCCTCCCATTATTGCTGTCTCCAGAGGAACTGGGTTTCATCATCAGTCCTGAGAATGTAATTGTAATTTGACTTTTGTTTCTTTTGAAGCTAATCTTCCATTCATTGACTCCATCTATACTTCCTGCTGCCACAGGAAGACAGCTAATACAATCAAAGACCCCTCCCACCCTAATTACAATCTCTTCCTGCGTCTTCTGTTGGGCAAAAGATACAAAAGATTAAACACGTGAACTAACAGATACAAGAACAGCTTCTTCCCACTGTTAGTAGACTTCTGAATGGATCTCTCAAATTTTAAATTTAATGTTGGTCTTGCTCTTTAGGCGGCTTTGCTGCAGCTGTAACATTATATTCGTCACTGTGTTCTACTACACTAATGTACTTAGTATGGAATGATCTGCCTGTACTGCATACAAAGCAAAACTTTTCACTGTCCCAAGGTACATGTGACAATAATAACCCAAATCAAATCAAAGATGTTTTTGTTAAAATAGTTTAATGCTGCATCAGTCAGGTGGGACACTTAGTTGTTTGATGTGCTGCATAAAAGATATAAATAAACACAGAATAAAACTGTAGTTGTTGTATTGGTTTCAGTTTGCATGTGATGCACAATTCTGCAAATTAATATAAAAATGTATAAAGAGTAGTTCCAGTTCCAATCTTCACCAATTGATTTCCTGAAACAGAACTTACTGGAATATTTAATACGTAGTTGAAAGATAGAAGATGACTGGGAGGTCTTCAAAAAGAATTCAATATGATAGAGGAGCAATTTTTATTTCTGTGGACAAGAGATTCATTTGCCAAGACAAATGCTGCCATGAATTACTAAAGAGGTAAGACACAAAAGAAAGAAGAACAAGTATTCGAGAGAAAGGGCAGGTCTACATAAATGGAAAAGGTACAACAAACAGTAAAATGTGGCAAAATAGCTACAACAACAAAAGAAAAGTATGAAGGAAATTGGATGGTACCTGATCTATTTCCTGCCTTTATTTCAGATTTCCAGCATCTTTAGTCTTGAGCTTTTGACATTGCTGAAATTGTTTCTTGCTGGTTATATATGATGACCTACAACATGGCACAAGTCTTGGACTGTAGAGAATAATAACTGCCCTTTAGTCTCTGTAAACTGCACTTCTTTTGCTCCATTTTGCTTTCTGCTTAAAGGAGGTGAATTCTTGTTTCAGCTGGAAGTGCATTAAAAGCTGAGGAGATTGGTGTTTTGTGCAGCTATAATATGATCAATGCAAAGTATATTTACTGCACATTATTAACTTGAATGGAGGAATATCAAAATGAGCTATTGTATTTCAGACTTTTACTTTTGATACGCATGTATTATTTTCTTCAGAAGCTTCATTTAATAAAATGAGATGTATCAGTAGCAAGGAATAGCATCATTCTAATTTTGCGCCAATTTCGGTATGATATGGTCAATTGGACAGTCAATTGGAGAGCAAAGCTATGCTTTTCTGATGTCAAAATCCATTAATAACAATCCCAAAAGTATCATTGAAGTATTTACATTTCATGTTTAAGATACTTAGCTGTTTCTTTCAATGATATCATATTTTAGTGCATGACAGACAGCTTTCTAAAATGGACTTGTGCCTACTATGGACTGAGGTTCTCTAAGGTCATTTCATTTAGGACTGTCGTGATGACTCATATCATAAGCCGAAAGTGGATTCAAACCAAGTTCCTGAAACGAAAGAATTGAACAATAATTGACTGCATAGTCTAATATAGACCACATTATTCAATGAAATCAAGTTTCTTTACAATATTTAATCAAACAATCAGCATAGATTTGTAAGGAAAAGATCAACAGGCATGGATTTCTTAAACGTTGGTTATGCTTGATGAACGTGACAATTTTTCGAAGATGTTACTAAGTGGATAACTGCTGTCAAATCAAATGTTAATTTTAAATTGAGATTGGTAGATTTTTGAATTTTAACACCAAAGGTAGCCAGGAATATGCATCAATAATAATATAGTTTGCAGATCAGTCATTATCACATTGATTGACAGAGTAGCCTCACAGGGATACGTGACTTGCTTCTGATCTATGTTCCATGAATGTAACATATTTTTCATTAAAAGTACTTAATGTTATGGAGATCTTTTGGCACAGTGGGAGCTTGACTACCCTTAGGCTAGAACTTCTGGTTCAAGTCCTACCTCAGGACTTAAAGACAATGGAAGGTTCATCATAATGCAGCCAAACAGGTTGGTTATCAATCCATAAATCTTTGTAATACACTTATAATACACAGTAAAAGCAGAAGAGTTGCCTGGTCAGCCAGAAACCTTACTTACTGCATGCAATTTCATCTCCATGCTAAAAGGCTCCCAGTACAGATTCTTGCCATGAGCAAGTGTTACCCTCCAGTCTGAGGGAGTAACATGCATCAGCTTACTTTTCTAAGTCTTTCTAAGATAAGGATGTTTTAGGATTGTCCCTTTAATTTATCGAAAAATGAAGGAAGATCTTGTGACTGTTCTGAATTCTTCTGACAATAAACCTGTGTGGCTGGATTGTTGAAGGCAAACACAGATTGTTTCACTGGGAAAAACATGCAAAATATTTATGGACATTGACAAAAATATCTGTGCTACCAATGGATAACCTATTAGCCTCCAAGTCCCAGGAAGGTATTAAGATGTCTGTTATGTTTTGAAATGTCCATTCAATTTCATACAAGAGAGAGTTAGGTTCAAAAAATGGAGAACTGACACTTCCATCCGGGTGCAAAGCCCATGTTAATCAGTTTTTCACTGAAATGGCTTTAGGACCAGAGGATTTCTAAGATATCCCAGAAACTCATGGACGTAGCTCCATCTGCCAAATTTCAAGAGCAAGCAGCTTGAGATTGAAAATTTCTAAGGATCACAATGCAGAAACACAAGCGTAACTTGTTCTTTCAATGTAATGACAAAATTCATGAGGATTTAAACAAAATCAAATACTGTCACAGCTTGAGTTAAAGGGAAGAAACTCTGGGAAAAAGAAATTCATTGTGAAGAATTTTTTGGGGGTTAAAAATTACCAAGCTGAGAAAGTAAAAAATAGAAATGTTAGCTATTCAGGAGCTAAAAATTACTTTGGACTAATTCCAGGAAAATTAAATATCTACTTAGAGGATAGCATTTTTACAGCTTTGTTTAATGAGAAAAAGGAAGCTTCGTTCCGTTGTTTAAAGCTTAAGTTGCCTACTAAAGGAATGTTCAATGAAAATGCTTTTAGTTTGTTTATACTTCCGAGAAATCTATATATAATTGCATGGTAATATATGAAAGGTTGCAAGTGTGGAAAGTTAAAAATAGTTCTGAATTTTTAACTTTAAAAAAGGCAATTTTCAAAACATATGGCTTTTAGACATTTCAGATGTTACTAAATGAATGATTAACATTTTTAGATGAAATTCCTTTATTTCTACATTTTAGGAGTTTCAGACCGATTTTAAGTTAACAAATTATGTTTTAACAAATTGTGGACAGAGGGGTGATATAGAAACATAGAAGCATTTATATTTTAATAATCAAGGAATATAATTTCAAACATCATAAATATTCAAATAATAGGGACTTATTTTGTTGAAACTTTTGTGGTATTTATATAATTAAGAATGGATTTGTTTGATTGATCACAAAATTCAGTTCCGTCCTGAATTGTGTTACTGTCTGAATAGATTTCTATAAATGAAGGTGAATTTTTTTTGAAGTATAAGCAAGCATTTCTCTTCGGGTCATAATTATTCTGACAGAACATTTTACAACCGGTGTAAAAGCTGATTAAAGAATTACATGTGTTCTTGAGCAGAGTTCCACTTCTCTATTTCATAATTCATCATAAATTAACCTGAAATGTTCATGATAGCCATTAATGGGTAGAAAGTAATGCATCATTAAACTACAACCACTGCAGGTTTTGTTTCAGGAAAGAACGCTTTTAGATGAACTAATGACTACTATGTCAGCCAATTAAGTATCAAGTTCAAAAACATATCCACAAAAAATCATTGAAATAGACAGTTATGTTTGTCACTAATAATGGAAAATTCATTTTCTACTAAATAAAGGCTTTACCATCACTGAAATCATTTAATTTAATGGCTTGTTTTTAATGATAAAAAATTACGAATTAGAACTACCAGATTGACCTGTACTACTACTGACAATTAATGAAATAAAACACCTTTTTTCTGTAATTGTCTATATTAGTGAAAGACCTTGAAACATTGAAAATTGGTGTTTTTTTTGATATATAAGTCACAGCATTGCCTATACTTCACCAGCACAGGTCACAGCATGCCACACTTAGCTCAAGCTAACCCCACACCCATTATCTAGGTCTCAATCAAGCGTGATAACATAAGTGCCTTGTCAGGTTTCTACTTGTGAGAATTTGCTACGTGCAAATTGGTTGGATCATTTCCTATGTTAGATAGCCATTACACTTCAAAATTAATTCTTTCACTGTAACATGCTCTGGGGCATCCTGTGATCATGGGATACATTGTACAATTGTCAACCTTTTTTCTAAATATTCTTCCAATCAAAATGTATCACTTTGCAGCTTTCTTCTTTCTACTTAATCTATCACCTGTACAAATGTTTATTTGTCCTTTTGAAGTTTATAATAATCCACTTCATTGTCAAGTACATTTCCTGGTTTTGAAGACTCTCATAAGCAAAAGTAAGATGTTACTGATGGCCAGGGAGTCCAGAACCGGGAGTCACAGTCTCAGGATATGAGATAAACCATTTAGGGCGGAGATGAGTAGAAGTGTCTTCACCCCAGGGAGTGTTGAGCCACTGGAATTCACTCTCATAGAAAGCAGTTGAGTGTAAAATATGGCATGATTTCAGGGAATACAATATAACAATTGTGCCAAAGGGATCAAAGGATCTGTGGAAATTGTGGGAAGCATTGGATGGTCAGCCATGGCCATGATGAACAGTGGAGCAGGCTGAATTGATTACTTCTGCTTCTATTTTTCTATGTTTCTATGTAATTGAACCTACCTCCACCACACTTCCAGCCATTGCATTCCATGCCTAACTACTTGCTAAGTGAAAAGCTCTTTCTTGCATCAAATGTGCTCCTTTTGCTAATCACTTAAAATCTTTGCCCTTTGATTCTTGATCGTTTTACAAGTGGGAACGGTTTCTCTCTATCTCCTCTATTAAGTCTGCTCATGGATTTTGAAACCTGTATCAGATCTCCTCTCAGTCTTCTTCTCTCCAAAGAGAACAGTTCCAATCTATCCTCCTAACTGTAATTTCTCAACCTAGAACTATTCTTGTAAGTCATATCTACATTCTCTCTAATGTGTTCACGTCCTTCTTATTATGTGCTGCCTACAACTCTACACAAAACTGTAAAGAACACAAGACGGCAAAATCTCACTGAAGGCAGAATGAGTGAAGACAGCATTCTCAGCTACCACCAGAGAGGTGTGAATTAGGTTTTATTCCCAAACCCATCAAATTTACCAATAGCTCGTTGATCAAACGGATTAAACAAGTTTGACAGTGTCTTCCTGGAGCCAGAGACAGGAGGCCCCACACAGTATTAGGAGAAATCATAAGGCCTAATGTCTCCCTGCATTAAATTCAATCCATTAAATGTTTTCATCATTGATAGCTATAAGATGCAATTGTAAACAACAGTGTGATAAAAAGAAATAATTTTAATTAAATTTATTGCTTACTGTCTTAACTTGTGATGCTGATTTTATTAAATATTCATAGTGTTTTGACAATTGCCCAGTTGATAGGCATTTGTATCGGACGTTGCACTAATCAGCTTGATTCTCCAGTGCAATTCTGAGACATCGTAAAATATTGGAAATGTTGTTCAATTAATGAGATGTTAACCCTGGCTCCTGAATGCCTATTCAGCTGCATTTTAGACTGCAGAGCACCTTTTGATGATGAGAAGTAAGTAATACCCCTGTTGCAGCCAACTTGTCTCCCTTTGCGACTTCAAACAAAAACTGATCTTTCATCGGATGTTAACTATGGGTTGTCGTTGGCACAGAATTGCTGCAGAATATCATCTCTTAATGACAGTTAATTCAGAATTGTGAAGAATTTTGAGACATTCAACATAATAAGCAATGATAGAATTACAAGAATTATCACAATGTTATTTCGGAATCTGTTACTAAGTTTGCCACTAACTGGTGAAACATTATCATCATAATTGTGACAGACAGAATCATAGATTTGCAAGATTACAGTCGGCGGTCATTGAGCCCATCATGACTGTACTACCTTTTCAAATGCTCGTCACACTAAGTATCATTCTCCAGCCTTTCCTCTATACTTGTGCCCTTTCAAATAATTAATTCCCCTTGGAAGCTTTGATTCAATCTGCCACCCCAACACTCTCACACAGCACAATCCAAACCCTAACCACTTGTATGAAAAAGATTTTCCTCTTTTTGTGAGTGATCAGGACCCTGAAGTAGTGTGGACATTTTTAACTTTTAATTCCAAAATTTTTTTTAAAAGAAAGACAATTGCTACAGCAAAAAAAAGGCTGCAGATTTAAATGCAGTGCCATCTCAAAAAGTCTTGCAAGGAAGCCATGCAATGTTGTGTGTCATAGCAACGCCAGAGGGAGAGCTAACAGGAAGAGATATTGAGGTCCACCTCACCGCACTCCACACAATTCACTAAATCTGTAAAAAGACCTAGTTAAATCATTAATACTGTGAACAGTTTTGGTCGCTTTGTCTAGATTTAGATATATTGGCATTGGAAACAGCCCAGAGCAAGTTCGCTAGGTTGTTTTCAAGTATAGAGGGATTTTCATATGGGAAGAGGTTGAGTAGTTTGGGCCTGAACTCATCAGAGTTTAGATGAGTAAATGGCGACCTCAGTGAAGTATACAGGATTCTTAAGGACGTGACAGGGTAGATGTGGGCAAGTTGTTTCCTGATGTGGGACAGTCCAGGACCAGAGGGCATAATCTCAGAATAAGTGGTTGCCATTTAATACAGAGATAAAGAGAACTTTCTTCTCTCAGAGGGTGTTGAATCTATAGAATTCCTTACCACAGAGTACTGTTAAGGCTGTGTCATTAAGTATATTCAGGACTAAGACAGACAGATATTTAATTAGTAAGGGAAATGGGGAAAAGGCAAGGGAAGTGGAATTGAGGATTACCAATCAGCCATGATCACATTGAATGGCAGACCAAACTCCATGGGCTGAATGGTCCATGTCCATTCCTAAGTCTTCTTTTCTCTCCATCTTTGGTCCGCCTCCCCCTCTCTCCTTATTTATTCCAGAACTCTCTCCCCATCCCCCTCTCTGATGAAGGGTCGAGGCCCGAAATGTCAGCTTTTGTGCTCCTGAGATGCTGCTTGGCCTGCTGTGTTCATCCAGCTTCACACTTTGTTATCTTGGATTCTCCAGCATCTGCAGTTCCCATTATTTCAGAAGCATATGAGCAGTCTGGTGGGGCCACTCTCAATGTCAGAAGCAATTCATTGCATCTTTTAATCAAATTCCAGTCGATAAGGAGCGTTTCTACTATTGAGGTAAATTAGTTCTAGTTAATAACGTTTTTAACTGTCCATCTGACAGTAATTTTCAACTTCAACTCCTACAACCTACCTCAAGTAAACTAGGCACTGAGAATTCTTAAAATGGAAGTCAGGCCTTGTGACTTCGTGGCTGCCTGCCAGAACCTCCATGTTGCTCAGCACAAAACAGCATCTCAGGGGCAACGCTCACACACACACACCCTCATCCCTGGACATTAACATCTGATATTTGCTATTCCCTCAGAATCCTCATGGTACCTCTCCAATCAACTTGCAAGAAGCTAAGGAAACACAGACCTGACTTTTACTGTGAAACACCAACTGGCATTGAAAGGCTGCTGCAAAGACAGTTTTCCTGCAGAGACAGGCGCCCAGCTCACAGGCTGGACAGGCTGTATCTCACAGCTGCTTGGTCACCTTTCTTAGGACTCATTCACTTAACTCCTTTCTACATGCACCTACACCATTCCTTTTAGCATATTGACACTTCAGGCAAAGACTAAAGGCTATCAGTGCTGTTGATTTGATGGGCTGTTTTGCACAAATACACAGAACAGCTGCTTGACACGTTTACCAGTCAGGATCTAGCTGGGGTAGAGGGGAGGGGCATCATGCTTTATGGCACATCGAGACATCAATCTAACACCTACACAGGGAGGGCTCCAGTATCATGCCGACATAGATATCCGTATCATCCTGGCATGCTGTGTTCTGCACAGTTGCAATAAGCATCCAGATGGAGTGCTGGATGCTGAGGGAAAGGGAGCAGTCTTCATCTGAGGAGCAGAGGGAAGATGAGGATACTGGGGAAGAGGAAGGTCTACTTGTGCTTGACAGAATTCAGCTGCAGCATATGCTACAGCCAGACAGGACCTGGTTGACACTCTGTTTCAGTCAATGGGAGTTGGATGCAGCACAGCATCATGAAATATAAAATAGTAATTGATTATTATACCAGCAATTGGTTTACATTTTGGCGATGAACAGCAGCTTCTCTTCATTTTGTTGAGGTTGCTTTTTGCTGGCTGTAAATACAAGTTCATGTTTGTAATTATTTGATTCCTTGCTGTGTGTGATGCTGCCCTCCCGGACAATGACAAGCTATGGTCTATAGTAGGAATTTGGGACACAAGTGGCAGTGAACTAAAGAGGCTGTTTAATTGGAATGGATTTAAGGACAGGTGCACTGGGCAGCCTGGTGGTTTAACAGCGACTGGGGTGGGGTTGGAGGTAGAATGGGGTGGTATGTGTAACCGAGGGTCAGCCATTCTGACTGTGTGCCATGAACAATGTGGTTTTGTGGCTCCTGAGCGTTGCTGGATAGCTAACGCTCGCCCTGGTCCACAGTGGCCTTTCAAAGTTGGTGGGTGCGCCAAGGATAGCGGTCATTTGGCAGACATCTGGTAGGTGGCAAATTGTGCTGGGAACAGCGCATGATAGACAATGCAGGAATCAGGCAACAGGGGACTGGAGTGGTGGGGTAGGAAGTTGATGAGCTGAGTGTGGTGAGATACAGTGAGAGATATCATTAGGCTTTTAAAAAAATCCAAAGACCTAGATAGAAATGAAAGTTAGACAAAAACAAATTAGTGCATGGTGTTACAGTCAAAAATGTTCATGAGCCATCACGTACTGTTTCTGTCACTCAACCAATTTTGTATCTGTTGCTACTGTCTACTTATCCCATAAGCTCTAGCATTGTTCAGACGTCTGCAACATTGCCTTCATTAAATCTTTCCATTACCTTTTCAAAAGGTTTCAGAAAGTTAGCCAAAGATTGCTGTTTCGAGTCCATGCTGGTTCATTCTGTAACCACCCCATGTCTTAGAAAGGCTGAAAAGTTATTGACAGTGCTTCCACAGTTGTCAGTATCCTTGGGTGCATCTTATCCATCATATCTCTTTTTTGCATTTGGAAACCATTCTGTATTTTTTAATTTGAATTTTACAGAATTAAAATGGTTAAATGAGCTTTTATCTTGAGCTGATAATAATTTCTGCCCTTGTTCATTCTTCCCCTCACCACCTACACATCTATAAACAAATCAAGCCTGTATGTGATATGTGCAGAGTCAGTGTTTTGGGCCAATGCTCAGTGATTCTATCTGCAGAACGGTATTCAAAGTTCTCACACTATTGTGGCTGCTCATAATATATCACAGCTCAAATATAATTGTCACACTTCCTTCCCAGATCCTAGCTCCTCCCTAACGAAATAACAGTGGTAATTGGATGTTACATTGATGAAATGTGGTTTATCTGCTTGAAATAAATTCTCAAATAAACTTGATAGATATTTAACTTTAGGCAATAGCATGGGGAATTCCAGAAGAAGCAGAGAGAATTAGCATGTAGTTTTACAAGAGCAGAACTTACCCCTACAGTACAGCAGCAATCGGTCCTCTGGAATGTCAGTAGCGGATAGGATACAGGAATGGCTGTAGTGGCTAAACTGGTGGCAGCGGTAT
Source organism: Stegostoma tigrinum (assembly GCF_030684315.1). Classification (NCBI taxonomy): domain Eukaryota; kingdom Metazoa; phylum Chordata; class Chondrichthyes; order Orectolobiformes; family Stegostomatidae; genus Stegostoma; species Stegostoma tigrinum. The sequence continues at coordinate 85,178,127 of NC_081356.1, forward strand.
GTGTGAATGAAGTGAGGATAAAGGTAATGGGGCAGGAATGAGTTAAGGAGAAGAGAAGTGTCAATGTAAGTTAGAGAGGATGAGATTGAGGAAGAAAATTGTTATCTTATCAAACTGTGTGTGATGGAGAAGAGATTGAGAGGACGAGGATTACGTACCTTTGTTCCCTCTCATAAATAATTTTAAAAAGCAAGTTCATGACCAAATTTATTAACAATTCACATCCACAATAGCCCACACCTTCTCTTAAGAAATAACTGAGGATGTATTTGTATGTCAACTAATATGTAGTTGACACTGTTATTGCCTTCATTGTGATCGTCTTCCATTAGCTTTAGTTTGAGAAAATGTTTGTACATTACACAAGAAAACTGTTGCAGCAAGTACAAGGAGCATGGAGGGCAGGCAATGGCCCTGTTGCACTCTCAGTGGGATATTAATCAAGAAACTCAGTTGATGTTCTGGGGACCTGGGTTCAAATCCCGTCATAGCAGATGGTGGAAATTTGAATTAAATGAAAATCTGCAATTAAGGGTCTAATGATAAAGCTATTGCCAGAGGGAAAAATTCATCTTGTTCACTAAGAGTAGGAGATGGCCATCCTCACCTTTTCTGGCCTACATGTGGCTCCACGCCCACAGCAGTCAGTTCGCAGGATAGGTCACTGGACCTGAAATATTAACTCTGATTTTCTCTTCACAGATGTTGCCAGACCTACTCAGTTTTTCCAACAACATCTGTTTTGGTCCTACAGCAATGTGGTTGAATCTCAACTGCCCTCTGGGCAATTAGAGAAGGGCAATAAATGCTGACCAGTCAGTGATGCCCTCATGCTTTAAATGAGGGGTAAAACTCACTTTGTTGCAACACGGCCTCCTTCCATAATTATTTTGAAATACCCTGAGGTTTTCATTACATTACATTTCATTTTACCACTCTCTGCACATGACAAAAAAGAGCTATGCATCACAGGTCATAGAATCCTTACAATGTGGAAACAGCCTCTTCTGCCTATAAGTCCACACCAATCCTCAAAGCATCCAACCCAGACCCATCCTTCATAATCTACCCAACCTACACATCTATGAACACTTCAGGCAATTTAGCATGGCCAATCCAATAAGCTTGCACTGTGGGAATCCAAAGAGGAAACCCACGCAGACACAGGGAGAACATTCAAACTCCACACACAGTCACCTAAGGCTGGCATCAAACCCAAATCCCTGGTGCTTTGACAGCACTGTTAACCACTGAGCCACTGTGCTGCATTACTTGAACTGTGTATAACTGTGTAGAACTTGAACCAAAAATTAAAAGATACTGTAGCACTCTGTTCAGTTCAACTGGAGATTTCATATATTTTTCTGCATCTTTCTGAAATAGGGGAATAATTGTTCATTGTGTTTTCTGTCACATTGTTATTTCCTTTAAGGGCAAGTGTAATTTATTTTCAATGCATTTTGGCACTTGTACAGTCAGCTATATGCACTGTGCTTCTTAAATATTTAGTGACATGACAAACTTTTGACACAGTGTTTCGGTCTTATTTATTAAATGGACAACATTTTGTTGTCAAGTGTGAAAAGATAATGCTCACTGCTAATCTCAAAAAAGTCACATTTAAAGATCTAGTGATCTCTGGAGCATGGTTATCCCCTGTAATTACATCAGTTTAAATCTAGCGCCAATCTAATGGGATCTCGTGGCATGCAGCAGCAAGGGTTTTTACAGTGAAATTATACCTTAAAAGTGGAAGTTCTCATCAACTTTGCTGTTTTCCCTTAATTACAGTCTGGGAACTACAGTGGGAGGCAGGAAGAGCATCCTGTGGAGAAACCACCAAATATTTGGATTTTTGAGTAACTCTGCACCTGTATGTTCTACAAAACCTATTGTCAGTTTTACTGAAACAAGAATGACAACATGAGCAGATTTGCTATGATTACTATCGCACAATCAGCGCCATTATTTCTGTCCCTTTCAGAAGCATCCAAGCTAAAAGTGAACTTTCTGCATTTTGCTGAGGTTACTTTGAACCTCAATTGTCTTTACTTTCAGTTTCAGTGCAAATGTCAGCTTGCCTACATTAGTAGTATTTATCTCTCAGTAAGAAGGTAATAGGCTCAAGCAACAGTTCAGTACATGAACATTGGTTTTAAGGAGATACTTCGTTGAAATAGTGAAGAAAATTTGCAGACTTAGAGGTGCCACCTGTCAAATGAGATATAAAGCAAAACTAATCAATGTAACTTCAGTGATGGAAAATCTTTTAGAAATGATGTAAGGGAGAAACTACTGGTTATCTGGACAATTGTGAACTAATCAAGAAAAACCTGCACAATCTTTTGAGAGTAAATCACATCTAACCAACTTAACTTAACAAAAGAACTGCAATGCTGTAATTCAGAAACAAAAACAGAAATTGCTGGAAAAGCTCAACAGGTTTGACTGGGGCAGTTCTGAGGAAGGGTCACCAGACCCGAAACGTTAGCTCTGATTTCTCTTCACAGATGCTGCCTGACCTGCTGAGATTTTTCAGCAATTTCTACTTTCTTAATTGAGTTTTTTGATGAGGTCACAGAATCAGTTGAAACAAGGCCTGTTTTCTTTAGACAAGATCAGCAGGACATTTGATGGAGGAGTTCAAAATCAACAGTGGCCTAGACAGAATGGATAAAGGGAAACTGATGTCCATTGGTAGAGGTGTTGAGAACCAAAAGTCCTTTAAGGTCATTAGAAAAACAAAGCAAAGGAACATGTGAAAAAAAAAACTTGTTTACACAGAGAGTGGTTAGAAATCTGGTATGCAGTGGCTGAAGATGTGGTGGGCATAGATGCCATTGTGGCTTTTGAAACTTGGACTGATTATGCATTTAAATAAAAAAAACAATTGGACGGCTACAGGGAAAAGAGTGGAAGCGGGACTAGCTGGGTTGTTCTTGCAGAAAACAGGAGCATGATGGGCTAAATGGCCTCTTTCAGTCATGTAATTTTTGTGATTCTCCTATGCTTATATGATTTTTCTCTGCGCAGACTGGTTTCCTACATAACCAAAACATCTTCACTTTAAAATATTTAATTAACTGCAACGCACTCTCAGATGTCATGGGAATGTGAAAGTGATTTCTGTCTAACTGAAACTGAACGCTTAAGTATGTGAATATGTGATTATAGTGTGTGAAAATTATAGTTTAGAATGGAACTCTTAAATGCTGTGCCAAATGTATACAACTAAATAAAAAAATACAGAAAATGTTGGAATAAGCAGTTCAGGTAGCCTGAACTTAGCCAATAAACAGCAGTTAATTAGGAAGACAAATGAAATGTTGACATTTATTGCGAAAGGATAGGGTATTAAAGTAGGGAAGTGTTGTTGCAACTATTCAAAAACATGAGTGAGTTGATACTTGGAGTATTGCAGATAGTTTTGGTCCCCTCGGAGGTGATTCAGTTGTATTGAAGGCAGTTCAGTGGAGGTTCACCAGATTGAGTCCAGAGATGAGGGGTTTGTCTTATGAAGAGACATTGAGCAGTTCTGACCTGTACTCTCTGGAGTTTAAGATGAGAGGAGTTATAATTGAGGTAAGTAAGATGTTAAGAGGATTTGACGAAATAGATGTATAGAGAATGTTTCCTTTTGTGGGGCAATCTAAAACAAGAGCTCATAATTTTGGGATAAGAAGTAGATTTAAAAAAGAAATGAGGTGAAATTACTTCCCTCAAAGGATCATAAGTCTGTTCAATTCACTCTGATCTCCCACAAGTGCGGTGGGTGCTGGGGCATGAAGTAAATTTGAGGAAGTAGATAGAGTTTTGATAATGGATTGAAGTGTTAAGGGAAGTGGACAGGAAAGTGGAGTTGAGGCCAATGCGAGATCAGCCATGATCATATTAAATGATGAAGCAAGCTCAAAGGGCTAAATTGTCTATTCCTGCTCCTCCTTCTTATCATTTTATGTTCTTAAAGCAGAAAATGCTGGACAAGCTCAGCAGATCTGTCAGCATCTGTGGAGGGAGAAAAAAAGATAACATATTGAGTCTAATTCAACTCTTCTTCAGAGTACTTGTTAGAGTTAACATCATTAAGTCCATAAACTAAGGTAGTGATATAACTGCTATGAATGTGTCCTGAGCACAAAGGAAAGAGGGAAAATAACGAAAGGAAGATCTGTGTTAGAATGGGAGATATAAGAGGTTTAAGTACAAAAGGAAGATGGTAACGAAAAGGGCAATGCTAATGGGAAAAGTTGAGGTAAAAGATACACTGAGAGAAAGTGTAATTTTGAAAAACACCTATAGTTGCTGCCTGAAAAAAGTGACAGAGGTTCTGATGTTGTCAAACTCAACCTTAAATTCAGAAGCCAGTAAAGTGTCTATTTAAAAGAGAGGTGCTATTCCACAAGTTTATGTTGAGCCTCAGTGGAACGGCATTACTTTTCATTCAGGAGATATGGGAGTCATTGGCTAACCACTATTTATTGCCCTTCCCTAGTAGCCGTTGGCAATGAGTTGTGGAGAGGCCTTCTTAAACTGCTGCAGTCTGTGGGGTGAATAAACATTCACAATGCTGTTAGGGAGGGAATTCCAGGAATTTCACCCAGCCTAGGAGGCTAAGGACAGAAATGTCAGGTTCAGAGTGGACAAAATAATTCAGAAGACAGGCGGTCAGAAACTTTGGGTCACATTTGCAGGCTGAATTTTGTTTTAATCATTCATTGGATATGAACTTCATTGGCTTTGTTTGCTTTGTTGGCTAGATGACCTTGAGAAAGTGTTGGTGAGCTGTCTTGAGCTGTTGCACTCCATGTGGTGTATGCACATCCATACATGTGGACTACTCCCGTCGGTGCAGGTAAAATGAGCTGGAGTCAGTACTGGCGCTGTTACAGAATTCCAATTTGTACGCTGTGTTTTTTTTACCAGTCAGCTTGGAATGGAACAAAATAATTTCAAACTTACTGCTCCAACCCCTGAAGAAAGTGATACTCAAACGTGTGATGTCTATATGCAAAGTCAAAGCAACTGCTGTTTGTTGTAGATGTATTTACTGCACGGCTTAAAAGTAAATTGCATCCTCATTGTGCATCATAGATCAGTCCAATGTTTCCAGGTTAGTGTAGGACTAAACTTAATGATTTTAAGGTGGGGCAGATGTTAAGTAGGTTTGCACTTGACATGAAGGTTGTCTGGGTAGTTGACAGTCGGGGAGAGGCGCTTAGGTTACCAGAGGAAATGAGGTTGATGATTTGCTCACCGAGCTGGCTTGTTTTTCTTCAGACCTTTTGTCACCATGCTAGATAATATCATTAGCGGAGCCTCCGATGAAGTGACATTATTCTACACCGCTTGGAACTTATACCGTCTGGTCTGTTATGGTGAGCACATTTCCGGTTCAAACCCATGGTCAAAAGCCAAACACCAGCAGATATAGACAGATTTGTCAGACAGGCAGATGGAAATTAACCCTGACAAATGTGAGGTGATACACTTTGGAAGAAATAATAAGACAAGTGAGTACTCGATGAATGGTAGGACACTAGGGAGCTCAGAGGAACAGAGGGATCTTGGTGAGCTTGGCCAGACATACCTGAACATGGCACAATAGGTTAATAGAACAGTCAAGAAGGCATATGTGACACTTATCTTTATCAGTTATCAGAGGCTTAAATTATAAAAGCAAGGAGATTATGTTGGAGCTATATAAAACTTTGGTTAGGCCACAACTGGAGTACTGTGTGCAGTTGTTGTCAATGCATTGTAGGAAGGATGTGATTGCACTGGAGGGAATGCAGGGGAGATTCACCAAGATATTGCTTGGGATGGAGTAGTTCAGCTGTGAAGAGAGGCTGTATAAGCTGGGATTGTTTTCTTTAAAGTAGAGAAGGCTGAGAGGGAACCTGATAAAGATGTGAACAATCATGTAGTGCAGAGTGGCTAGAAAGTAGCTGCTCTCCTCAGTCAAACAGTCACGAACTAAGGGGCATAATTTTAGGATGAACATCAGGACGTTTAGAGGCGATTTGAGGGATTTTTTTTCCACCCAGAGTGTGGTGGAAATCTAGAATGCACTGCTTGGAAAGATAGTTGAGGTAGTAAATCTCACAACCATTAAAAAGGATGAGCACTGGAAATGTCATAACATTCAAAGCTATCGATCAAGTGCTGGGAAGTGGGACTGTGTAGATTTGGAGCAGATTTTTGTTGGTGCAGACTCAAAGAGCCAAAGGGCTCTTCAGTACTGTATACCCCTTGAATTATGTAAAGTCAGATTTAAGAGAAAATACACATTTTATTATATTTCATGAGATGTATCATTTGTTGCCTATCCCTAATTGTGGTTAGATGGCTTTCAGTTAACCCTATTGAGGGTCTGGAACCATATATAGGTCAGGCCAGTAAAGACAGTAGGATGTTTTGCCAATAAGAATTTAGTGAACCTGCAGCATTTTAATAACAAAAATAATTTTATAGTCATCATTACTGAGGCTAGTTTTTACTTCCAGAACTATTAATTGGAATTGAATGTTAATAGTTGCCATGTTGGGCTTTGAGCTTTGTTCCCAGAGCATTAGCCTGGGTTGAAACTTGTTGGTCCCAACTGGAATGAATGGGCTGTCTTTTGAGAATGGTAGTATGTAATGACAGGTTGAACAAGGCTTGACTCCACTGGAGTAACAGTGAGGGGTGATTTGACTGACGTGTGTGGCTGAGGAACAGAAGCAGTAAAGTTAAAAGGAGCATCTAGGTCCCAGAAGCAGACAGACCAACATCAGAGCTATCTGGGACTTGGAACAGGTGGCAGTGCCATTAAGAGAAGCAGTGAGTACCAAGAAGTCACAGAAAGAGATATTATTGGTTGAGCTGCTTCAACAAAATCAAGGTTTGACAATAGAGTTTAGCAGTTAGGTATTTACTGGCTATTTCTCTTTTTTTTAAATTGTCTGTGTAATTTTAAAAGCTGCATTCATGGTCATAATTTAAATCGGCATTCACTCAAATATTTTAGAATTTCAAAACCAGATTTTCACTTGTCAGAGCTAGGGATTTCTGGGTTTTTTGCTTGACATAAACAAGAATAAGATTCTTCTCTTCTACATTTAAGCTGGAGTAAGGGTGAAATAAAGCAAAGTAAAATAAACCATTTTCTATTTTGGTAAGATATGACTGGAGAGCTTATGCCTGTGAATTGCAAATCCTGCACGATGTGGGAAATTCATGGTGGTCTGATGACCATACATGCTTGAAGTGCCTTTGGCCTGAGTGACCCAAGCTCCAGGTTTTGAAGTCTGAGTGGCAGCTGGAGGCACAACGGCACATTTGCAAGGTGGAGAGGTTCATGTCAAATGTGAACACCCTGAAGCTGTAAGATAGTACAGGTTGACAGGGAACAGGTGACACCAGACAGAAGAATGGGACTATGCAGGTAAAGAGGGAATTGCACTCATGCATCTTACTTGCAAACCAGTTTCTGTCACTGGGGAACAGTAAAAGTGACAATAGTTCTGTGGAAGCAGTTGCTCAGTGCATGAGGAAGCACTATGAAAAGACAGTTGTGATATGGGATTAATTTTCAAGGAGAGGAGACAGGGTGCTTCAGACTTTAGGGAGTAATCGGTAATTCAAAGGTGGAGATGCAAATAGAAGTTAAAATCCTAACAAGCAATTTTAGAAAGTTAGATACCATGGGCTTGAAAGCAAAGAACTGAGTTTTGTTGAAACTTTTATTATTTACTTCTTTTCTTCCCATTTTTGGTTTGGAACTGTGAGCTGATGTTGAGAATCATACTTTGAAACTTGGACAGCAGCTTGGTTTGGAAAGGTCAAGAGAGCAATCAAACTGATATTTGTTTATCTGACCTGGTTCCACCAGAGACACTCAACCCCTGACCTCATTAAAGCCTTGGTTCAAACATGGATAAAAGAGTTAAATTCCAGTGGTTAGGTGAGAGCTACAGCCCTTGGCCACATTTGATCAGGTCGGACATCAAGGATGCCGAGTAAAATGGAATCATTGAGTATCAGGGGAAACACTATGCTGGTTGGAGTCATATCTGGCACATATGACGATGGTTGTGGTTGTTGGAACTCAGTCATCTCAGCCCCAGGATATCTTTGCAGGAGTTCCTTAGGGGTAGTGTGCTCAGCCCAACCATCTTCTCCTGGTTCCCTCCTTCATAAGGTCAGAAGTGGGAATGTTTGTCGATGATTTCACAATGTTCTGCGGCTCCTCAGTTACTGAAGCAGTCTCTGTTGAGACGCAACAAGATCTGGACAATATCCAGGCTTGGGCTGAAAAGTAGCAAGTCATATCTGCGCCACAAAAATGGCAGGCAATGACCGTTACCAATAAGAGACAATTTAACCACCTCCCCATGACACTCAATGGGGTTACCATCACTGAAACCCCTATTATCAATTGACCAGAAACTCACTTGGACTTGCCTCATAAACACAGTGGCTACAAGAGCTGTTCATGGGCTAGAAATGCTGCAGCACAACTGTCCTCTATCTAAACGGTACAAGTCAGGAGTATGATGGAATACAGAGTCACTCAGCTGGATGGGAGCAGCTACATCAACACTCAAGAAGCATAGAACCATCAAGGACAAAGCAGCCTGCTTTACTGGCACCACACTACAGGCATCCACTCCTTTCACCACTGACGTTCAATAGCAGCAGCGTGTATTATCTCTAAGATGCATTGGAGAAATTCACCAAAAATCCATTGACAACACCTTCCATACCCATGACCACTTCCATCTAGAAGGACAACGGCAGCAGATATATGAGAACAGCACCATCTGTTCCTTTCAAAGCAACTCACCATCCTGACTTGGAAATATATCACCATTCCTTCACTGCCTTTGGTTCAAAATCCTGAATTCCCTCTGAAAAGCATGTGAGTCAACTTATAGCAGATAGAATGCAACGGTTCAAGACAACAGCTCACTGCCACTTTCTCAAAGGCAGCTAGGGACAAGCAATAAATACCGGTCAGCTAGCAACATCTACATTCCATGAGTGAATAAAACATCTGCTTGGATGTTGGATTGGTCAATCAAATGGGGATTAGTGCTGGCCAACCAATCACAGAGAGATAAAAAAGAATGAAGAAGTTCTCAATGGTGTTTTGAAGCCATGAAGGTGTTGTGAAAATGCTTTTGGATAATGCTGCTATATTTTACTTTCTGTCCCTTTGGTTTTCATTGCAGTTGTTGACCTGTTGGATGTTCTGATCAGAAAATACTCTTCTGTAAAAAGGCTACTGGACCTGTTTGCATGAATTGATGACTTTGGAATTCAAGCAAGACTTAGTTTACTCACATTTGAACAACTCTTAACCCAGAATTTCTTAAGGCCTGATATCTGTTTGTGAAGCATTTAAACTGGGAAATTAAAGTTTTTTAATTTATCCCTTAAATTGTGTCAATCTCTCTGCCTGTGTGAGAGTGGAGTTTTGGTTATGGAACATTCAGCTTAGATTATGATATTAAGTCGATTGCCTTTTTGCCTATCCATGTTCTGCTAAAGTTACATTATGAATAATAAATTGTTAATTTCAGTTTAAGTTATAAACTTGGTATCAGATAGCTATTATTTTTAAAGCCTGGTGGGAATAGTTGGGAAATTTAAGAGGCACTGAATGTTCAAATTTACTGTATTGCACATCCAGGGGTAGGGAAGTTGAATTAGTTTTTGCTGTCCCCCTGTCATAACAATTTAGCAAGTCTAAATGCAGTATATTTTAATATAAGGAGCCTGAGGCCTAAGTTAGAGAAGCTTTTGGTTTGTGTTTTGTAGATGGTAGATAGGCTTTGAGAATTCAGGAGGTACGTCATTTGTGGCAAGATTCACTTCCCAAAATCTGTTCATTTTGCCATATTACTTGTACAACTAGTCCAGTTCAGTTTATGCTTAATGGAAATGCCCCAGCTTTGATATTCAGTGATGGTACCCCAGAAGGAAAAATCAATTGAACTCATGAATGAGACATATTAGTCTGACTTGATCTGTATACCTCAAAACAGTCCTCTAGTGCGACCATTATATTAATTTCTAAGTATTAGTGTCCTATTTTACTTCTTTTTCCCCTCTGAGAAAGCTATTGAATCAACGATGATATCAATATGGATAGATTATTTAATGGGAGATGCTGATTGCCTGCCACTTGTGTGGCAATGACACTACTTGCCATTTGTCAGCCTATGCGTTGCCGCACATTTGGACATGAACTTCTTCAGTATCTGAGAAGTCATGAAAGGTGCTGAATTGCACAATCCCATTGGCAAACATCCCCCCTTCTGACCTTATGATGGAGGAAACATAGTTGTAGGTGGTTGGTTCTAGATCACTACACTGTGGGAATCCTGTAGAGATGTTCTGGAACGGAGATGACTGAACTCCACTAACAACAATCATCTTCATTTCTGTTAGTTATGACTCGAACCAGAGAAGAATTTTATAACTGATTCCCATTGAATCTGTTGCCGGGGCTTCATGCCACACTTGGTCTAATGCTGGTTTGATGTCAAGGGCAGTCACTCTTTCCTTCTCTCTGGAGTTCAGCTTTCATATTCATGTTTTAACCAAGGCTGTAATTTGGTCAGGAGCTGAGCAACCCTGGCAGAACCCAGAGTGAGTATGAGTGAGCAGGTTATTGCAAAGCAAGTGGTACTTGATAGCACTGTGGATGACACCTACCTTCTCTTTACTGATGATCGAGAATGGACCGATAAGGCCGTAATTGGGAGGGTTGGATTTGCTCTACATTTTGTAAATAGAACAAACCTATGCAAGTGTTATAGCTGCACTGGAATGCCTTGGCTTGGGCAACAGAAAGTTCTGGGCAGCACAATCTTTTGGAACTATTGCTAGAATTTTGTCAGGGCCTGTAGCCTTTGCAATATCCAGTGCTTTTGCCTGTTCCTTGATATCATGTGGATTGAACTGAATTGGTTGAAAGACTCTGATGTTGGAGACATCTAATGAGGTGTTTCTTTCAATCAGCACTTCTGACTGAATATAGTTGCACGTGTTTCAGCCTGTATGCTCAATATGAACATCACTAGGGATGGGGAAGTTTGCTGGACTTCTGCCTCCAGTGAGTTGTTTAAATGTCCATCACCACTCACAACTGGATGGGTAGGACTGCAGATCTTAGATTCAATCTTTTGGCTGTGTTATCCAATCACCCAGTCAAGGAGGCAGAGTTTGCAGTAATCAGCAGGAGGCTTCCTTGCCTATATTTGACCTGATCCCATGAAACTTCATAGTGTCCAGACTCATTATTGAGATCTCAAGGGCAACACCCTCCCAATTGTATATTACTTAGCTGCTAATTCTGCTGGGTATGTCTTGCTGGTAGGATAGGACATACCCAGGAATGATGGTAGTGCTGTTTGGAACAATTCCATGAGTATGACAATGTCAGGCTGTTGCCTAACTAATCTGCAAGACAGCTCTCCCAGTTCTAGCAGTAGATTCCTGGAGTTAGTAAGGAAGACTTTGAAAGGTTGACAGGGCTGTTTTTGCCATGTCCTTCAATGCCTGGGTCAATAGCAACTGGTCTTTTCAATCTTATTCCTTTTTTGCGGCTTTTTAACTGTTTGCTGCAAGTGAGTGTTAAACACGGAGGGGTGGCAGTGTGGCTCAGTAGTTAGCACTGCTGCCTGGGTTTGATCCCACCCTCGGGTGACTGTCTGTGTGGAGTTTGCACATTCTCCCCATGTCTGCTTGGGTTTCCTCCAGCTGCTGTGGTTTCCTCTCACAGTCCAAAGTTGTGCAAGTTAGGAGGATTTGCCATGTTAAATTGTTCATAGTGCAGGTGAGGTCTGTTAGCCATGGGAATGCAGGGTTAACAGGGATCGGTAGGGGGGTTGTTCTGGATGGGATGCTGTTCAGAGGGTCATTGTGGGCCTGTTGGACCAAATGGCCTGTTTCCACACTGTAGGGATTCTAAAGCAGAATGGTCCAGAAATATCACTGTCTGGGGAACCCAAAGAATTGGTGCATAAAACCATAAGGGCAGCATTGTAGCTCACTGATCAGTATTGCTGTGTCTTCATGCCAAGGACCAAGGCTAGATTCCACCCTCAGACAACTGTCTGTGTGGACTTTGTACATTCTCCTCATGTCTGCATGGGTTTCCTCCGTGTGATCTGGTTTCCTCCTACAGTCCAAAGATGTGCAGGTTCGATGGATTAGCCATGCTAAGTTCCCCATAGTGTCCGAATATGTGTACACTAGGTGGATTACCAACAGGAAATGCATGGTTACACGAAACGGGTGGTGGGGTTGGTGGTTGGTCTGGGTCGGATGTTGGTGTGGACTTGATGGGCTGAATGGCCTGATTCCACTCTAGAGGGATTCTATGAAAAGATATTATTGTAGATGCAGGCCACTCAGCCCATTGAGTCTGCTCTGCCACTCAATGAGACCAATGCTGATTCAACAATCCTCAACTTTACAATTCTGCCTTTCCTCCTCATCTCTTTCTTAAACATGCAAACCTTATTCTGAGATTGTGTTCTCTGGTCTGAGATTCTCCCCTAAAGGAAAACAACGTTTCCAAACCTGACCTGACAAGGTTTCCAAGAATCTTTTGTGTTTCAATAAGGCGGCCACTCATTCTTCTAAATACCAATGAGTACAGGCTCAATCTACTCAAACTCTCCTCACATTAGCTTTGTGAACTTTCTCTGCACTGCCTCCAATGCCAATATGCCTTCCTTTACATAAGGGGACCAAAACTATTCAGAGTATTCTATCTGTAGTCTGACTGGTACCTTGTATAGTTCAGCAAAACCTCCCTACGTCTTTATTCCATTCCCTTTGAAAAAAGGCCAACATTCCATTTTCCTTCTCTATTACCTGCTCAGCTTGTAAGCAAGTCTTTGGTGATTTATGCATCAGGTCTCCCAAATCAATTATGCTGCAGCTTTCTGCAATCTTTCTCCATATAAATGATCTGCAGTTCCCCTGCTAGAGTTTCGCCCATTATGTTCTATCCGCCCAATCATTTAACCTATCTATATTCCCTCTGCAGCCTCTTTGTGTCATCCTCATCATTTGACTTTCCATCTATTTTTCAGTCATCCACAAACTTGGCAATAGTCTGTTCACAATCATTAAATTCATGAATATTTAATGTAAATAATAGTGGCTGATCCCTGTGGCACTCATTAGTTGCAGGCTGCTGTTCTAAAATGCCCCACTTTCACATCCTTCTGTCTTCCATTTGTTAGTCAGTCCTATATGCATGGTAATCTCCAATAACATGGGTTTATCTTATTGAGTAGGCTTGTGTGCAGTATCATATCAAATTACCTTCTGAAAATCTTTATATAACATCTACAACTTCCCCCTAATCTGACTTGTTTGTTACCTAGTTAGATAAATTCTAATAAATTTGTTAGGTACAATTTCCCCTCTGTGAAGCTATGCTGATTGTGCTCTATCATATTATGTATTACTAAATGCTCTGCTATTGTATTTTTGGATTTGGTACAGCATTCATGGGCTGTGTAGGACTTCATAGTGAAGGTGGGCCTTCAGCAAATTAATTCTGATGGCAAAACCAAGGCAATCTTAGTGGGATATTTGCCCATAACACTTGTGCACTCATGTCACTCAAACAAATAAATAATGCACATACATTTTCCAAAAATGACTACCAAAAATTGGTCATTTCTTGTTTTAAAGCCTAGACCCACCTTCTTTGCATTCTCATCAATCACTTTGTATTGCCCAAGTTGATTTGAGTTTCTTAACTTAAAAATTAGTACCTTTAACTGGTTCAAATTTAATATTATAACATTTTCCAAATAACAGATATTAAGCTAACAGGTTTATGGTTATCTGTACTTTTGTCTCCTTCCCATTTTAAATAAAGGTGTTACATCATCAGTTTTCCAATCTTCTGAGACTTGAACAGAATCAAAGAATTCCTGGAACATTGTTACCACGATCTCTGTGACTACTTCTTTTAATGTCCTAAAATGCATGCCAGCAGGTCTGCAGACCTGTTGGACTTTATCCTCATTAGTTGCTATAACACTTTTTCCACTGATAATAGCTATTGGATTTATATCCTTTTGCCGCTGATTATTTGATAATTTTGGAATGCTACTATTTTCTGCTGCGAAGACTTGTAAATTATTTATTCAACACCTCTGCCCTTTTCTGATTCCCCTCTATTTTTTCCCCCAGCCTCATTCTCTACAAGGCTTATGTTAAGTTAGACCTCTCTATTTTTATATATTCAAATAAGCTCTTGCTCTGCATCTTGATATTACTTGCAAGTTTATCCTCAAAATTCATTTTTTCTGTTTGGTTGTTTTTTTTTGGTGGTTTCTAAATTTTTTTTGTCCAATCCTTTGGTTTACCACTAATCTTTGCCACACCGAAAACAACCAGGCTACTGTATTTGTTTCAGCTACAAACACTTAAGGATGATCCATTTGACCAATTCCAGCGTTTTCTACCATTCTTGGCAACCAGCATCTGGCAGAGTATTCGGCTATTATAAACATTATTAAACAATGACTTAAACATCTGAATGCTTTGCTTTCATGTATGCTACCCAATCACATAAGAGAAATAATAAGTTCTGCTTCACAAATATTTTCGCCAACCACACCCAATCACCAAGAAATAAGAGATAATGGGAACTGCAGATGCTGGAGAATTCCAAGATAATAAAATGTGAGGCTGGATGAACACAGCAGGCCAAGCAGCATCTCAGGAGCACAAAAGCTGACGTTTCGGGCCTAGACCCTTGCTCAGCATTGTGCAGGCTCACGGGAAGCTTTGGAGGGAACACGAATTTGGCCTTACAACAAAGATCAAAACCCAGTGATTCGAACAACCCTTTCCTCACAAGGCGGAGACTTTCTCACAACCCCTTCGTACAGCAAATACTAAAATATCCTTGTAATACGAAATGGGATCGAGTTAAAAGTCCGACCATTTTAAGTTAAGAAACTCAAATCAATTTGGAACAATATAAAGACCAATTGGAAGACGGCGGGGCTAAGCTTCAAAACAAGAAATGACCAGTACTTGGGAGTCAGTTTCGCAAGTATGTGCAGTAATTACTTGTTTGAATCACACGAGCATACAAAGGAATCATGCACTCACTTCAATGAGACTGCCTAGTTTATGTAGTCAGAATTATCTTGCTGCGGTCCGCCTTCACTATGAAGTCCCACTCAACCCAAGAATGTATCAAATACAAAAAGTGTGGACGTACTCAGATCGGGTTTAAAGTAATGTTCTGAGATGTACAGTACACAGGAAACGTTTGCTCGTATTTTACATTTTCGTTTCAACTTATTTCAACCCACTTCGCTTTAGGAAACACCCCTGTCCTGTAAATACTTCAACACTACAAGTGCACCTTTCGCTTCTCCTTTTCAACCTCACCAGACGCCCACTGTCCTTTTAAAGACACTTGGCAGGGTGCCTGCCTTCTGTCAATCACGTATTCTACCGGGAACAGCAACGTCGCTTTCCTATTGGCGAAACTCGGGAGATTTGGCGAGGAGCCGAGCAGTGTCCTCACTGTTATTGGCGTCAGGAGATGTCAGTCATGGAGCGCCGTGCTTCGTTCTTCCTCACTGAGTGGATTCACTGAGCGAGAGAAAGAGGAGGAGCAGGGGTGTGTGGTGAACTGTCTGTCTTCAGTCTCTCAGACAGAAACCTTTGCGCCTTACTTATTTCCCAGACTGGGAGGGAAAGAGGACTCTTTTATTTCCATATATCACCAGATACACTTATATTAAAAAAAATGCGTCTCCCTCGAAAATGTTGGACATTATGTACCATAAGTATCATAGTCATTTTTTTTAAAACAAAGGACATAACAAGATCGGAGCACCAGCAAACGCAAATGGGGTAATGTGCATTATTATCGTGTTAAATGAAAAAGTGGTGAAAATATATTTAAAGGAGTTTGCTTGCAAATCAATAAATTCAATTGGTTTCGTTGTATTAATGTTTAATTTTAATTAGCCAATTAACATTTTAATCCACAAGTGATTTAATTTTACGTTTTCAGAGCTCATTACTGTTTCCGGAAGAGTTTTTTTGTTAAATGTACATTTCAAATTGACTTAATTTTGCTGCCTCGTCTTTGTGGTTTCTTGTACTGACAACATGGCTCGCTAACATTTTTTTGTGAAGGAAAAGTGTTAGGTTGGAAATGAAACCTTTGTGGAAGTGAATCGGTGAGAAAGGCAAGTCTGCGCTGCACGAAACCCCACCTCAACCCCCCAAGCGCACCCCCCCCCCAAACGCACACATCAAACTCGTGTGAAAAGGGCAGGAATTTGATGACAGCACTAGGGTGCTACAAGCTGTGTGTGTGTGTGTGTGTGTGAAATTGGCAACTCTAGATATTGGAAATGAATTGTATTTCTGATCCAGGAGCAAAGCTCCTCTACATTAGTGTCGTCTTTGTGTTGTGCTTTACTGAGTTGGCATCTCTTTTTCTCCAGTAGGTGGGCTTGTGCCTGCACCTCAGATGTGGTTAGCGCGCCAGTATTTGGTCTGGTACACAGTGAATGGTTGTGATTTGACTGATGTAGTAGCGAAGCCAAAATAAGCTGAGCACTGCAAAAGAACACATTTTTCTTCCGTGTGACGAGTGTATCTCCTTTAACTGACTTTGCGAGGGTGCAGAACTATTAAGCGATTCTCCTGTTAATATTGATTTGACATTTTAGTTCACTGTTTCATTTATGAAACTGTCATTGCGATTTTAATGCGTTTGACTGGTTTCCATGACGGTGCAGTAGGTTATTATTTTATATTAGATTGCTATCGATTTTTTTTCAACTCTTTCAGTAATTTTACACAAACGCTGTGTCGAAAAGAAAATCTTTTGTTCCGAAACCAAGGCAGGCTGCGGTGCGAGAACGGAAAGTCAGCTTTCAGCATTTGTCAGAAAAGTCATAGAGTCAAATGTCCGCTGGATGGTGTGAGAGATGATCACCACAAAACTCTCGCGTTTGCTGTATGGGGAGCTGTGAAGACAAGGCAAGCTCTCAGACATAGTTCACAAGTTAACTTGCGGCTAGATTGCGTGCGCTTGCAAAAAAAAGAGAAGTGCCTTTCACATTGTAAACAGGAAAATGGAGCTGTCTGACCAGAGAGATGAGTGAAGCAATCGGTGTGAATAGGAGGGTCAATTGCTATTGGGCACTATTCCTGCAACATGCAACATCTGCATTAAAGTAGTTGCCTCGCGTAAACTGGGGTCAGTGAATAATTGAAAACAAGATCGACAGTAACTTACCTTTTTCGTCTTAATTGTTACAGAGATGGAGAAGCGATTCCAACCAGACTGATGGTTAATAACTCCAGTAAAGCAGTCAGGAAGAATGTGCTCCCACGTTTCGAGCACACGGTGGAAGGCTGGAAAAGCAATGCATCTTTAGTAATCAAGATCAGGTATAAAGTGAAACAAATGTTGATTAAAATTAAGCCATCTGGTGTTTTAAACTTTGAAAAGTTGTGTTCACATCATGGAGCCAACACCCAAGTTTATCTCTTGTTACTGTGGTGCCCTACTAATTTACAAACAATTTCTTCAGGAAAGGAGCAAAAACAAAACTTAAGTACAAAGTAGGAAATATAACATGATCAGTTGTTAATGTAAGGATTTTAGACCTTTACTGTGTGTTGAAGCCACATTTTACCTCGCAAAGCTCAGTAGATTTCGGAGCCCAGTTAGTTTAAGCCCTGTTTTTGTTGATTTAGTCAATTTGTGTGATTACAGCTTAAAATAGAAAAATAAAGTCAGAGATTGACTGATTCAGGTCTTTAGCATAATGATTGTAATAGAAAATTCATTGTTACTTTCCTAGTCACCAGACCTAATTTTGCCAACCCCCTCGACACCGCCAGCTACCTGACATTTAGCTGAACAATTTAAATTGTAGTCAGTACTCATTTTATGAATTACATAATTGAGTAATATGACCATTGATGATAAAAATGTTTAATGAACCAGTATATTCCTCAGACAATAGTTGGTATTAATAGCAGCAAGTCCACAGGGCTGCAATTGCATGCTCAACATTGCTGTAAAAAAATGTAACTGAAAGAGATTAAATCTGAAATGCAATGTAATATAGCTGGTGGTCTAGTTTATTAGTCAGCTAGCTTGCAAAATGAATCAGTGATAAAATTCAGGGGATCCACAACAGAGGAAAAATATATTTTCTTGAATGCATTTTGCAATTAAATTTTGATGTTGATATCAAAGTTACAACGAAATTCAGAAGATAAAACAAGAAAGAGAAATACTTAACTCCTACTCCCCTACCTTCAAACAACTCAGTACAGAACGTAAACTACATTAATAGACAGCTGTTTGGATATATCTAGTTATCAAAGGCATGCTTGCTTTACATATGTATTTAAGTAAATATATAGAACTAGAAAAGAGAATCTACATGATAGAGAAGATGCAGATATATGTATAGATTGTAAGCATTTTTTGAAGGTGAACAGCATATTGGGCGCTCGATTTTTTTAGTTGAAGAAATGTCAGAATTACAATTCCCATCATGCTTTTTCATTTAGAATATTAGTTGGCTCTTGCGAATCAAGCAAATCAGATTTTTTTTAATACCTTTATTATTAAGATAAGTTTCTCCTTTTTACTCTCCAGAAGTTGGGGATAAATATAGTTTTGTGGGAAATGATCAGTTTTTGCAAATGCTGTTCTCTGGAAAGTACCAATTTGAGAGACTCGACAATTGAAATTTTAATCTATTCAATCATAGGGCTTTCACGATCAGGCTTCAATATGTTCCTATGTAAAGGTCACAAAAGGTGATGATTTAGATGAGGTGATATGTCGTATCTTCAAGTTTGCAGACACAATAAAGTTGGCTGTGAAGGTATACTGTGTGGAGGATACAGAGAAACTTCTCTGTCATTTGAGCAAGTTACATCAGTGGACAAAAACATGACAGATTCAGTATAATGTGGATAAATGTGAGGGAGCACAAACAGGCAGGAAGATTATTATCAGAGTGCCGACAGATTGGGAAAGGGGAATGTGCAACGAGACCTTGTAAAAGTAAGTTGCTGAAAGTAAGCATGCAGGTGCAGCTGATGGTGCAGAAGGGAAATGGTATGTTGGCTTTTACAACAAGAGGATTTGAGTATAGGAACAGGGATGTTTGCTGCAGTTGGGCAGGGCCTTGGTATGATCATACCTGGACGGCTGTGTACAGTTTTGGTCTCCTTATCAGAAGAAGGATGTTCTGGCTATTCAGGGAGTGCAAAGAAGTTTTGCCAGACTGATTCCACGGATGGCAGGACTGACATACAAGGAGAGACTGAAATCATTTAGGACCGTATTCACTAAAGTTTAGAAGAATTAGGCGAGGATCTCATAGAAAGCTATAAAGTTCTAGCAGGATTAGACAGGATAAATGAGAGAGAAATGTACTCAATGGGGTCACAGTCAAAGGATAAGGGTCTTTTAGGACAGACATGAGAAAGAATTTCTTCACTCAGAGTTGTGAGTGAAATAACTCCACAGAGGCTGGTATCCCATCATAAAGTCACCCCTAATTTACATGTGGAAAGTCCTTGACATTGATCCAGCTTCCTCAGAACCAGCTCCCTCAGGGTGAACAGTATGTCTGACATTCCTGTTCTTATCTGTCAGCCAGGGCTCCCTGATTGGAACAGCTTAATAGCCTCAACAGAGAACTCATATTCTGTGAGGTCTACGTGGCATGACCACATTACAATCACTACATTGCTCCCCCTCTGAGTCCCAGGACCTAGGCCAATTCTTTATTTGTAGTTCCACCAAGGGTGTTTTAACATCATGTAGGGTTCCTTCAGCTCTGCTTCTGATACGGGCAGCATATCATGCACAGTAGCTTGCCCCTCGTGCCTGGAGTGTCTTACAAGAAATTCATTATATTCTTCAGGAGGTGAAGGCAATGAGATGGTGACATTCGTCATTTCCACCTCAGATTCTGGGGTCTCTTCAAAGGCTTGATGGAGAAGGAGAACCCATGGGCTCTGGAACCGTTAGAAAGGCTGTCGAGGAGCTGGGCACATTTTGCTCATGCACTGTTAGCAAGCTTGCACCTTTCGTATGCTCCACATGTTCAGGGCCATCGCTCCAATCTGAACTTTATACATCACTGGACGTGACCCCCTGTCAACCATGACTCATATCCATACAGGACCACTCCCATAGTTCCTACACCAAACTTTTGTCCCCTGAAGTAAACTGACTCTCTCACTTAGCAGAGTGTTGATGTTTCTGTTGCCATTTCCCCCATCCCACCCAGGTCTGGGAAGATCAGATTTAACCTGATGCAGAGTCTTCTCAGCATTAGCAACTGTGCTGGAGCTATCCGTGTAGTTCCATGAGGGGTGGTCCTATAACCAGACAGGAACCAGGACAGTTTGGTATCTGGTGAAACTGTAGGCTGTTTCTTTAAGCCTATCTTCGAAGTGTGGACTGCTGTTTCCACCTCACCATTAGACAGTGGATGGTGTGGAGCTGCCTCTACATGTTGAATGCCATTCGACTTAGTCAAATTGCTTGCTGGTAAATAATGGCCCGTTGTCTGTGGCTATTCCTTCTGGGAGTCAATGTATTGCCAAAGATGAGTGCAGTTTTTCTGTCGCCTGCTGAAAAATTGCACAGGCTGATGATACCCCAAATGGTAGTCTTCTCTATTGGTACAAGCCATTATGGGTAATAGCTGTACCGTATGTCTGGGAACCCTTATCTAACTGCAATTTCAAGCGCACTTGACCCATGTCCAGCTTTGTGAAGGACAGGTCCTCTGCCAGCTTTCCATATCAATCCTCTATGTGATGGATCGGGTACTTATCCAGCTGTGAAAAGCTGTTTATCGTTTGTTTAAAATCCCAACAAAGGTGAGCTGACACGCCAGGCTTCACAATTGGTGTGACTGATGCAGTCCACTCTGCAAATTGGACTGGTTTGATCATTCATTAGCATTCCAACCTATTGATTTCTGCCTCTACATTTGCCCATAAGGGAGATGTCACTGGGCAGGCCTTGCAGAATTGTGGAATTGCTTCCTGGTCAACATGTAAGGTGGCCTTGGCTCCTTTGATAGTCCCTAGTCCTTTTTCTAATCAAAAAATGTTGAGGCAGTCTAGGTGAATCTTTATTAACCAGTTTTTCCCTGTCAGGCTTGGGCCTGAACTTTCTACAACAACCAGCGGTAACCAAACCAGCTGTTTCTTCTAAGTTGTGCTCTTAATCTGTAAAAGTTCGGTATAGGTTCTCAATCTAGCAGAGGTCTTGCACAGGCTTAAGGGTTGGACTCCAGAGTGAATTTTGCTAAAGACCTGTTCTGCGATCAGAAACATGGCCGCACTTGTATCAACCACCATTAAATCTGGATGACCATTTATCCACATGTTTATTTTGATTGGTTCTGATTTGGATGTTGCTGAGAAATTTAACTGTTCCAAATCAGATGTAGGTTGATTTTCCAGGGCATGCATACTTCTGGATACCGGCCGAGAAATTCTTTTTCTTAAGTGAGGTCGAGAGAGAATCTTTTGCCGTCTTGTGTTCACATGTCAGCAGCAACTACAATGGTCTGCTGGCCAAGATCCCAGAGAAAACGTTAACGATTTGGCTGAGGCTTGGCTTTGTTTTGGAGTTTTGCTGTGGGCAGACCAAAAGTCCCTCTGTTCAGGATATGTCCTGAGTGAGGTTATGCAATTGCCTTCGCTCAAATGGTGTTCCTCAAACTCAGTCAAACTGATGAGGTTGTCCATTTCTGCCAGAATCATCCTGCAACTCTAATGCTCTACTTGCCACACTTTTGAGTGATAAAGTCGGTTGTAGTAGTGAGGATAGCCCCTGCAGAATGGGCAGCCCTCCGCTGTCCCCTGCAGAATGGGCAGCCCTCTGCTCCAACCCAAACCTCACCATCAAACCTGCAGACAAGGGTGGCGCAGTGGTAGTATGGCGCACTGACCTCTACATTGCCAAGGCCAGACGCCAACTCTCCGACACCACCTCCTACCGCCCCCTCGATCATGACCCCACACCCGAGCACCAAATCATCATCTCCAACACCATTCACGGCCTCATCACCTCAGGGGACCTCCCACCCACAGCCTCCAACCTCATTGTTCCCCAACGCCGCACGGCCCATTTCTATCTCCTTCCCAAAATCCACAAACCTGCCTGCCCTGGTCGACCCATCGTCTCAGCCTGCTCCTGCCCCACCGAACTCATCTCCACCTATCTGGACTCCATTTTCTCCCCTTTGGTCCAGGAACTCCCCACCTACGTCCGAGACACCACCTACGCCCTCCACCTCCTCCAGGACTTCCAATTCCCTGCCCCCCAACACCTCCTTTTCACCATGGACGTCCAGTCCCTATACACCTGCATTCCGCATGCAGATGGCTTCAAGGCCCTCCGCTTCTTCCTGTCCCGCAGGCCCGACCAGTCCCCCTCCACCGACACCCTCATCCGCCTAGCCGAACTCGTCCTGACCCTCAACAACTTCTCTTTCGATTCCTCCCACTTCCTACAGACTAAGGGGGTGGCCATGGGCACCCGCATGGCCCCAGCTATGCCTGCCTCTTTGTAGGTTACGTGGAACAGTCCCTCTTCCGCACCTACACAGTCCCCAAACCCCACCTCTTCCTCCGTTACATTGATGACTGTATCGGCGCCGCCTCTTGCTCCCCAGAGGAGCTCGAACAGTTCATCCATGTCACCAACACCTTCCACCCCAACCTTCAGTTCACCTGGGCCATCTCCAGCACATCCCTCACCTTCCTGGACCTCTCAGTCTCCATCTCAGGCAACCAGCTTGTAACTGATGTCCATTTCAAGCCCACCGACTCCCACAGCTACCTAGAATACACCTCCTCCCACCCACCCTCCTGCAAAAATTCCATCCCCTATTCCCAATTCCTCCGCCTCCGCCGCATCTGCTCCCACGATGAGGCATTCCACTCCCGCACACCCCAGATGTCCAAGTTCTTTAAGGACTACAACTTTCCCCCCACAGTGGTCGAGAACGCCCTTGACCACGTATCCCACATTTCCCGCAACACATCCCTCACACCCCGCCCCCGCCACAACCGCCCCAAGAGGACGCCCTCATTCTCACACACCACCCCACCAACCTCCGGATACAACGCATCATCCTCCGACACTTCCACCATCTACAATCCGACCCCACCACCCAAGACATTTTTCCATCCCCACCCCTGTCTGCTTTCCGGAGAGACCACTCTCTCCGTGACTCCCTTGTTTGCTCCACACTGCCCTCCAACCCTACCACACCCAGCACCTTCCCCTGCAACCGCAGGAAATGCTACACTTGTCCCCACACCTCCTCCCTCACCCCTATCCCAGGCCCCAAGATGACATTCCACATTAAGCAGAGGTTCACCTGCACATCTGCCAATGTGGTATACTGCATCCACTGTACCCGGTGTGGCTCCCTCTACATTGGGGAAACCAAGCGGAGGCTTGGTGACCGCTTTGCAGAACACCTCCGCTCGGTTCACAATAAACAACTGCACCTCCCAGTCGCAAACCATTTCCACTCCCCCTCCCATTCTTTAGACGACATGTCCATCATGGGCCTCCTGCAGTACCACAATGATGCCACCCAAAGGTTGCAGGCACAGCAACTCATATTCCGCTTGGGAACCCTGCAGCCCAATGGTATCAATGTGGACTTCACCAGCTTCAAAATCTCCCCTTCCCCCACTGCATCCCTAAACCAGCCCAGTTCGCCCCCTCCCCCTACTGCACCACACAACCAGGCCAGCTCTTGCCCTCCACCCACTGCATCCCAAAACCAGTCGAGCCTGCCTCTGCCTCCCTAACCTGTTCTTCCTCTCACCCATCCCTTCCTTCCACCCCAAGCCGCACCTCCATCTCCTACCTACTAACCTCATCCCACCTCCTTGACCTGTCCGTCTTCCCTGGACTGACCTATCCCCTCCCTCCCTCCCCACCTATACTCTCGTCTCCACCTATCTTCTTTTCTCTCCATCTGCGGTCGCCTCCCCCTCTCTCCCTATTTATTCCAGAACCCTCACCCCATTCCCCTCTCTGATGAAGGGTCTAGGCCCGAAACGTCAGCTTTTGTGCTCCTGAGATGCTGCTGGGCCTGCTGTGTTCATCCAGCCTCACATTTTATTATCTGAGCCAGTTGTAGTGTCTGTTTGAACAGTTGAGCTTTAACCAGTAGGTGCTTCTGCATGGCTACTTCATTAATCCCTCATACCTAATTGGTGTATCAGCATCTCATTAAGGATTAAACTGAGGTCACATGACTCCACCAGTCGTGTTAACTTCGTCAAAAATCCTGATTTGGAATCTCTTGGTTCACGAACTACCGAGTAAAGCCAGTGGCATCTCGGAATTGCAGGAGTCTCGGGGGTGTAATATTCCTTAACTAAATCCATCGACTCTAGAAACATTTTAGTATCTCGTGCCTCTCGATGGGAAAGTCAGGCTCCTATTAACCAAAAAAGCTATTAGGAGAACTACTCATTGCTTTTCAGCTGCCCCAATAGCATTTTTCCATAAAAAATAATGCAGTATTTCCAAATACTGGGCCCAGTCTTTGAAACAAGATTGAATGAGTGAAGCTTCTCAAATAATGACAAGATGCCAGAAATGCTTACTCCAACTCAAAGATGCCTGTGTGAGCAAATTTCTTCAGGATTGTACTTTTCTGTCTTTGCCACTGTCATAACTCCACGGAGACAGTCACCAGTTCCCTCTTTAATTAACATGGAGAGTCATTGACACTTATCCAGCTCCCTCAGAGCCAGCTCTCAGAGTGAACAGGATATCTGACACTCCTCCTTATACCTGTCAACCAGGGCTCCCTGATTTGATCAGATTAACAGTTCCAATCAGGGAACTCCTATGATGTATCTTTTGCTGGCCTCATTGCAATCACCACAGTGTGCCTGTTGAAATCTCTGCCACAGGAAAGTGTTGAGGCCAAAACTTTGAAAACCTTCAAGAAAGATAAAGAGCTCGTTCTTCTGACTAATGAAATCGAAGGATGTGGGGAGAAGGCAGGGACAAGTTAGTGAGTTAGATCATCAACTACGATCGTATTGAATGCAGACTCGGCTTGAAGTGACGAATTGCCTACTTCTCCTATATTCTGTGTTTCAATGTGTATTTCTAACAGGAACAGTTGAATTTTGGCTTGAATTCCCTTTCTTAGACTGGAATAATCGAAGCCTTTTGTAATGCTCCTTTCTCTTCCCTACCTTAAGCTCAATGCTGTGACTCCCAACCACTAACCAGTGGCTGATGTTGGAAATCTGAAAAAGTGTGGAAATCCAGTGAAAAAAGGATTAGGTTTGGTTGTGATCATCCTTTGTTCCGTAGTTCGAGCTCAGTAACTGGCTTATAGATTTAGAATGGCAATACTCAGGGATTGCTGAAAACCTAGGAGCTGTACTGAATCTAAAAGCCATTGTATTCAGCATAGAGGGGCATAAGTTTTGTTTCAGGGTGAATGTGTTCCTTTACCTTACAGCTATGATGTGTAACTGCAATGCGTTTTAATTTGGTTCCAAGTATTCAGAGGCAGGCTAAAATACTCACAGAAAATTCAACTGACAATCAAATGTCAAAGAAAACCCAGGCATTCCTTCTAACATTTCAAAATATTCTCACAATGTATTATGACAATGCATTATGCCAAAAATATTTACTTGCTAGTTATTAATCCATAAGGCCGTAAGACATTGGAGCAGAATTCTGCCATTCAGTCCATTGAGTCTGCTTCACCATTCAGTGAGATCAAGGCTGAGCTAATATTTCTTAATTCCAATTTCTTAATCTTTGCAACGGTAGTAGATTCGCCAACTTTAGGTACATTTAAGTCATCATTGGGTAAGCATATGGATGTACATGGAATAGTGTAGGTTAGATGGGCTTCAGATCGGTATGTCAGGTCGGCACGCCATCGAGGGCCGAAGGGCCTGTACTGTGCTGTAATGTTCTATGTTCTATAACCCTCAATTCCCTTGCTGGTTAATAATTTGTAAGTCTCAGCCTTGCATAAAATTGCCAAACTTAACTTTGACAGCACTGTACAGCAAAACAAAATCCACCGATTCATTATCTTTTCGAAAGAAAACACTTTTCCTCATCTGTCTTAAATGATTATGCCCTCCGACCCAAGATTTTCCTAAAAGGGGAAAACAATGTCTCAGCATCTACCTTAGCAATCCCCTCTGAGAATCATGAATGTTTCAGTAAGTTTGCCTCTCATTCTTCTAAACCTCAATGGATACAAGCCTAACCTACGCAATGTCTCCTCATAAGAAAAATACCTCCATAGCAGTGTTCAACCTAGTGAGCCTTCAATAGACTGCCTCCAATATCATTCCTTAGATAAGGGGTGGAAAACTGTTCATAGTTGAAGTGTGGGGCTGGCTAATACCTTGTACAGTTTAAGAAAAAAGTTTCTTTTTAGATACTTAATTCCTTTGAAATAAAAGTAACATTCCATTTGCTTTCCATATTACCCGCTTAACTTGCATGCTAGGGATAACAAGGTGTAGAGCTGGATGAACACAGTGGGCCAAGCAGCATCAGAGGAGCAGGAAAACTGACGTTGATGCTGCTTGGCCTGCTGTGTTCATCCAGCTGTACACCTTGTTATCTCAGATTCTCCAGCATCTGCAGTTCCCACTATCTCTCTAACTTGAATATAAAATAATGAAATGTGAGGCTGGATGAACACAGCAGGCCCAGCAGCATCTCAGGAGCACAAAAGCTGACGTTTCGGGCCTAGACCCTTCATCAGAGAGGGGGATGGGGTGAGGGTTCTGGAATAAATAGGGAGAGAGGGGGAGGCGGACCGAAGATGGAGAGAAAAGAAGATAGGTGGAGACGAGAGTATAGGTGGGGAGGTAGGGAGGGGATAGGTCAGTCCAGGGAAGACGGACAGGTCAAGGAGGTGGGATGAGATTAGTAGGTAGGAGATGGAGGTGCGGCTTGGGGTGGGAGGAAGGGATGGGTGAGAGGAAGAACAGGTTAGGGAGGCAGAGACAGGTTGGACTGGTTTTGGGATGCAGTGGGTGGAGGGGAAGAGCTGGGCTGGTTGTGTAGTGCAGTGGGGGGAGGAGACAAACTTGAATGCTAGCTTTTTGTGATTTATACATAAGGACACCCTAATCCCTTTCTACTGCAGCTTTCTGCAGCCTTTCTCCAATAGTATTCAGTTCCTCTTTTAGTCCTGTCAAAGTGTCATCCTTTACATTTTTCCACTATCTTCTAGGTTCTTGCATGCTTATATATATCTCTCTGCAGACTTTGTCTTCCCATCTATTTTTACACCATCTGCAAACTTGGTGATAGTGAATGCACTTTCTTCATTCAGGTCTTTAACATACGTTGCAAATAATCATGGTCCTGAAAGTGATCCCTGTGGCACTCCACTAGTTAAAGGTTACTATTCTGAAAATACCTCATTTACCCAACTCTGTTTTATTCGAAATCCAATCCCCTATTCATGCTCATTTGCCACTTCCAACACTATGGGCTTTTGGCTAATTTGGTAGCCCAATGTGCAGTACCTCATTGAGTGTTATTTGGGCAACCAAATATCTATTGGCACTCCTTTATCTATCCTGCTTGTTACCTCCCCAAAAAATTCTAATAAATCTGGCAGGCATGATTTCCTTTCATGAAGCAACGCTGACTCTGCCTGATGCTCTGCTAATACATCCTTCATCATTGATTCTAACAAATGGTAAGCTAACTGGTGATAATTATCTGCTTTTTGTTTTCCTCCCTTTTAAAATCAGGTGTTAAATTGCTGTTTTCCAGTTCTATGACTTATCCCGGATGTAAGGACTCTTGTAGATTACTACCCATTCATCCACCAGCTCCGCAGCTACTTCCTTTAGTGTTCCAGGATGCAAATTATTAAATCAAAGGGATTTATCAGCCTTCAGCCCCAATGTTTTGTTTGGGATTTTTTCTCCACAGATATTTATTGCTTTGATTTCTTCCATTCCTTTCACCTCTTTATTATATAGTATTTTTGGAATGCCTTTCATTTATTCTACTGCGAATACTGATGCAAATTATTTATAAACATCTCTGCCATATCCAGCTCCCCATTATTTCTCCAGCCTCGTTCTCAAAGGGACTTAATTTCACTTTTATCTGTCTCTTTCATTTTATATATTTAAATAAGCTCTTATTATCCCTTTTTATCTTACTTGCTAGTTCCTGCAGTGGCTGAGGTTAAAATGAAGGACTCTCCATCACAACCTCTCCCCTTGTCTGAGAAGTCATGGCCTCTTGTTTAAGAATCCAATCTTTAATTAGAGAGCAGCCCTATGAGATTATGATGATTTTAACTTTACCCTCAGAATTTATTTTCTCCCATGCTGTTTGTTCATTTTTTAAAAAAGTTTCCTAATCCACTGGTTTACCATTATTCATTGCCACAATATATGTTCTTATTTCTTTCAGTTTGACACTATCTTTTACTTGTAGAGTTGATTCCTCCCCTTCCATGGATGCTTATTGATGTTTTCAGCTGTGTTTCTGAAGAATAAAATTGCCACATACAGTTTATCACTTTAAAAAGTTATATATATTATAATAAATGTCCCTAAAATATAATGCATTAATTTAGGAAAATAACACTTAAATAAGAGATTTTAATGACCATAGTATGGTGCAAAGAATTGATCCTTCTTTTGTTAGTTCTGTTCAAAATACTCAACAATATGTTTAAAACTTTGTACCCCCATTTTTAGGACACTTATATGCTTATAGGACACTGTAGTTGAAATGAAATGAATTAACAAGGTTTTATGAATTTACTGTATTCAGTATCCTGAGCAGTTCTGTTAAAACTGAAGTGACACTAAACTTTGAAACCCAAAATGCTGAAGTTATTCTGTAAATTTCCTTCTTTTGAAAGGACAATAGTGAGGAGGTTCCTGTTGAAGATACTTCTAGTCTTAATAATTGAAGGTCAGCTTTTTAAAAATATTTCAATTGTAGTTATTTATCAATGCAGAATTAGAGGAAGTGGTTTGCAATAAGGCCATCCAAACAGGAAACTACATTGCATTAGTTTACACCAGCAGTCTGAAACTTTACGAGTTTCAGAAAGTTTTAGTTTCATTTTAACTGTGAAATCTTCCAAAACTGACCATCTTCAAGATAAACAGGAATCAACTTTGTTTTTAAAGGCCTTGACAACCATTTATAGGCTTTGTAGAATAGATCAGTCCCGACAATCTTGAAGGCACTGAATAGTTGTGGAATATACAATGAGCCTCTTCATACTCAGTTCCACATATAAGTGTCAAATCCAAGACTAGATTGTAGCATTTGGTAGATATTTGATTGTGGGCAGCATTACAGTTAGCCTTGATCCTATACGTATTTACTTTTCAGTACGGGTCATAAGAACATGTATAGTTTCTTGAAAGCAAAGTCACAGGTAGACAGAGTGGAAGAAGACGTTCGGCATGTTTGACTTCACTGATCAAAACATTGAGTACAGGAGTTGGGGATGTTATGTTGCGGCTGTACATGACATTGGTGAGGCCATTTTTAGAATACTGCATTCCATTCTGGTTGCCCTTCTATAGGAAAGATTTTGTTAAACATAAGAGGGTGCAGAAAAAGATTTGCAAGCAAGTTGCCAGGACTGGAGAGTTTGAGTTATAGAAGGAGGCTGCGCAGGCTGAAGCTTTTCTTTCCCTGGAATGTCAGAAGCTGAGGGATGACCTTATAGAGGTTCATAAAATCATGAGGGTCATGAATAGGGTAAAAAGCCAAGATTTTTTTACTAGAATGGGGGGAGTCCAAACCTAGAGTGAATAGGTTTAAGGTAAGTGGGAAAAGATTTAAAAAGGACCCAAAGGGTGACCTTTTCATACAGAGGGTGGTGCGTCTATGGAATGACTGCCAGAGAAAGTGGTTGGGGCGGGTACAATAACAATATTTCACAGGACTCTGGATGGGCGCATGAATAGAAAGGGTTCAGAGGGGCTATGGGCCAAATGCTGGAAAATGGGACTAGATTGGGATGTTGGGTCAGCATGGACAGTGCTGTATGACTCTATACCTCTATAAAAACTAGGAACAGGACTGGCCAAATCATCCCCTCAAGCCTGCTGTGCCACTTGGTAAGATCATGATTGATTTCATCTCAGCCTCAACTTCAGTTTTCCTGCTTGCCCTCCATAACACTTCAATCCATTACTATTTAAAAATCTATTTTCTCTTCAAAGTTACTTAATATCCAGGCATCCACTGTAGTGTGGAGTACCAAATTCCACAGATTCATGAATCTTTGAGAGAAGTAATTTCTCCTCATCTGCTTTAAATCTGCTATTCCAATCCTAAAACTATGACCTGTCATTTTGCATTACCCCACAACAGGACACACCCTTTCTCCATTACTTAGTCAATCTCCTTTAGCATCTTATATACCTCAATTAGATCGCTCCCATTTATCTAAACACCAGGCAGTATAAGCCTAAACTGTTCAATCTCCCTTCACAACACAAACCCTTCATCTGTGGAACCAATTGAACTGCCTCCAATACTTCTACATCTCTCCTCAACTAACGGGACTAAAAGTGTACACAATACTTCAAGTGCAGTTTTGCTAACATTTCTGCACTCTTATGCCCTATTTCTTTAGCAATAAATAGCAAAATTCCATTGGCTTTCCTTATTACCTGTGTACTAGTTTTCTGTGATTCATGCATGCGCACTTCAGAGTGCGTTGATGCACCTTGACATTTCTCTCCATTTAGATAAAAAATTGCCTTTTCATTCCTCCGGTATGGAGATGCCGGTGTTGGACTGGGTAGACAAAGCCAGAACTCACACAACACTGGGTTATAGTCCAACAGGCTTATTTGAAATCACAAGCCTTTGGATCGTGAGCTCTGAAGTCTTCGCCTGATGAAGGAACAGCACTCTGAAAACTTGCAATTTCAAATAAACCTTTCAGACAAAACCTGGAGTTGTGTGACTTCTGACTTAACCTCTCGCTTGTTAAAATTCATCTTTGGCCAATTTACCTAACTTAGCCATATCCATTTGTACATTTCTTTTATCTTCATTTCAATTTATGTCTCCACATACTTCTATCATTGAAAATTTGGCAGTACCACCTTCTATCTGTACATCCGAATTATTAAAATAGATTATAAATATTTGGGTCCCAGTGACTGAAACCTGTGGCACCCGACTAGTTACACCTGACCAACCAGAAAAAAAGATCCATTTATCCTAACTCTCTGTTTTCATTGATTAAACAATTCTGTATCCAAAAAATAAATTATCCCTAACCCCATGTGATCTTACCTTACTTACTAACCTTTTGTGGAGTACCCTACCAAATGCTTTCTGAAAGTCCAGACATTCTGCACTTATGGGATAAGTGCATAATCCACTTTGGTTAATCCATCTTCAAATTAGTCAAATGTGGTTTTCCCTTCATCAAACCCTATTGACTTTATGGGTTGTATTTTGACTTTCCAGTGCCCTGTTATTATTTCCTTAATAATGGATTCTAACAATTTCCCAATAATGCATGTTAAATGAAATGGCCTGTAGTTTCCTATTTTCTACCTCCCTTTTTGAATTAGCATTTTGCCAATCCATTGGAACCATTCCTGCATCTAGAGAATTTTGGGATATTACAACCAATGGTTCACTATCTTTAGTGCCACTTCTTTTAAGACACTAGGAAGTCAGTCATCAGCCCTTGGGGACTCATTTAATTTCAATGCCAATAGTTTGCTCAGTACTTTTTCACTGATTATGATGATCCTCCACCATGAAATCTGAAACAAAGTATTGATTTTATGACTCTACCATTTCTACATTCCCCATTATTAATCCCCTATTTCACCTTCTAAGGGACCAATGATCACTTTAGCTAGTCTCTTCCCTTTTATGTACTTAAAAGCTTCTGCTTATAATTCATTTTCTTTCATAATTTACCTTTGCTCTTTTTAAAGATGTTTTTAGTAACCCATTCAGAAACAAAAACAAAGTTGCTGGAAAAGTTCAGCAGGCCTGGCAGCATCTGTGAGGAAAAAAATCAGAGTTAATGTTTGGGGTTCGTTGATCCTTCCTCAGAACTGGGTAACACTTTGGTGATCTTTAAAGTTTCCAAATCTGTCAACCTGCCTCTCATCTTTGTAAATGGTATGCCTTAGTTTTTTGTTTTTATTTTATCTTAAACTTCCTTGCTTAGCCATGAATGATTCCCCTTTACAATCTTTCTTCCTTTCTGGAATATATTTTAGTTGGGAGCAATTGAGTACCTATTTAAACATCTACCACTATTTGTCTGCTGTCCTACCTTGTAATCCTCCTGCCCCGTCCACTGGGGCCAGATTTGGCTTCGTACCTATGTAATTACATTAGTTTAACTCCAAAACACTGGTGTGGGATTTTAGTTTCTCAACCTCCAAATTAATTTGAAATTCTAGCCTGCTATGTTCACCTTTCCCTAGAGAATCCTTTACTATGAAATCATTCATTAATCCCACCTCATTACACAACACCAAATGCAGAAGTAGCCTACTCACTGGTTGGCTCCCCAACATATTGCTCCAAGAAACAATCTTTAATACATTCAAAGAGCTCTCCCTTGAAGCTACCCTTATAAATTTGATTAATTTAGCCCCATGTGCATATCAAAAATCATCCATAATTATTGCTGTACCTTTCTTACAAGCCACCAGTAAATCCTGGTTTATATTGTGCCCCACTGCAGGGCTGCTGTTTGGGCACCTATAGATTACTCCCACCAGGGACTTCTTTCCCTTGCTGTTTCTTATTTCTACCTAAACTAATGATGCACCTTGATCTCCAGTGCTGATAAAATTTTTCACTACAGCACTGAACCCAATACTTTGCTAATAGAGCCAGACCACCTCTTTTCCTTCCTCCATATCCTTCTGAAACACTGAGTACCCTTGGATATTCAATTTCCAAACCTGGTCCCCTTGCTACCACATCTCAGTAAGCGCCACCAGTAAGCTCAGTAAGTTGCCTCTATTTTTGCTGCTAACTCATTAATTTTATTCCAAAAGCTTCATGCATTCAGATACACAGCCTTAAAGTTTGTTCTATTAACAAATTTCCCTACTCCTGTATGATTCCTTT
The DNA here is from genome assembly GCF_030684315.1 of Stegostoma tigrinum. Taxonomy (NCBI): domain Eukaryota; kingdom Metazoa; phylum Chordata; class Chondrichthyes; order Orectolobiformes; family Stegostomatidae; genus Stegostoma; species Stegostoma tigrinum. Next base: position 85,211,335 of record NC_081356.1, read on the forward strand.
GTGCAATACGATATTCACACAGTCTGTCCCTTTTCTGGTGACAGACATATTCATCAGTAACCTGCATTCTCACCTTCTCCTTCAACTTTGATTTTCTAATTTTCTGTACAGCTGAACCCCACCCCCCAGACGATTTAGCTTAAAGCCCCAACCACAGCCCTATTTACGTGATTGACCAGGATGCTGGTCCAAACATAATTCTGGGGGAGCTTGTCCCATTGAACAACTCCTTTTGTCCCCATCACTGGTGCCCAATTAATCTTTTCCTCACACCCTCCCTTTCCAAGTGCCTCTGCAGCTCAGATGAAATATCCTGAACCCAGGTACCAGGCAGGCAAAGAAGCCTTTCATCCTGGCCTGTACCATATGCTATGGTCAGTTTGCATATTCTCCCTGCAGCTCCCACTCATCTGCACAGGGAGCAAGAATCTCAAATCTCTTAGGCAAGCTCAAGATTGAGATTCCTGCAGCACTATCTCCTGGATCCCTTTGTCTGCCTACCTTACAGCCACATCCTCCTGCCCCTCGTCATCTGAATTTGTTGCATTAAGCTAAGGGACATGCCTGCCTCCTGAAACACATTGTCCAGGGAACTCTTCTGCTCCCAGATGTGTTGCAGTATTTGAAGTTCAGACTTCTGCTCATCAACTCTGAGCCAGAGTTCCTCCAGCAACCAAGACTTGCTACAGATGTGCTCACTATGAACCACAGTGAGCTCCACCAGCTCCCACATCATGCAGCTACAACATATTACCTGGCCCTGAATTTCTATTATTTAGTTCTTAATTTGTTTTTTAAAAAAAATTCTATTTGTCTTTTAGTTTCTAATCTGTAAAATATTTCTCCAATTTACCTTTAATTTGAAAAGTAATTGTAATAGCAATGAAATAACTCCACCAATGCCAGTATCCCATCACCAAGTCACCCTTTATTTACATGTGAAGAGCCCTTGACACTGAATCAGCTCCCTCAGAGCCAGCTCTCAGAACAAATGGGATGTCCAAGATCCCTGTTTATATCTGTCAGCCAGAGCTCCTGATGGGACCAGCTTAACAGCCCTAATCAGGGAATTCATATTCTGTGAGTTCCACCTGGTTATCTATGTTGCAATCACACAAAAAAAATCCAGCTAGCAACTATTGCCAAGCAATGAACCTGTGGTTTTCTGTAATGTCATTCTTTGCCATCTGCTGGGGTCTTGATCCTGGACCTCAATTCATCCTGTTATATAAAAAAAACTTTTCAAATCACAATGAACAAAAATAATTGCAAAACCTATCACTTCTCTTGTGTATTGGAATCCTACGGTGCACAAAATTTTCTTTCTTTTGCTCACTTGTGATGTTCCTTTGACTGATCATGCACTTTTAACGGTCCTTAAATAGAGCTGGGGTGAGCTGAAATGACTCACTCTTGTTAAATTTCAATAGTAATCACCACCTATTGAAGCCCTATTCAGAATTCGGATGATTGACTGTTAAACTGTCCCTCAGTCAGTTGAGTCAGCTACTTTGTTAACCTTTTAACTAGACCGCTGGACTTAAAAAAAAGAATAAAAATAAGATGAGTAGTTCAACTCCCACAGTATGCTAAATTCCCAGTAGCGCACTCTTGCTCAAACTGTATCTCACTCTAGATGTGTCTTCACATGATAAATTGGTGCAGAAATCCAGGGTGCCTTTCCTTCCCTTTATTGCATGACCGTACAAACTAATCGTACTCATCCTCACTGTTGGCCATGAGACTTGCTTGGAACACAGGACTATGATTGAAATTTGGATAGTACACTTAATTATCTTAATGTGTGTTGCATTAAACCTTTGGGAGAACTTGGAAGCTCCCTGTTTATTCGCCTCTTGCGACTAATCCCTAAAGAAAATCCTTCTCAGTGAAAAAATAGGCCTTTCATTATTCTCTGTTGTGAGTTCACTTTAAGAAATAGTGTTAGCTTCTAGTGGAAGCTGTGAAAGAAAATAAATAAAAACTATGGTAAAAAGAATACAGGAGGTTAAAAAGGTAATATGGAGCTGGAAAAGCTCAGCAGGTCAGACAGTATCTGGGGAGCAGGGAAGTCAACTTTTTGGGCCAAAACCCTTTTCAGGGCTGGGGAAGGGAACCCAGAAATGAATAGAGGAAGGAGGGTGGGGTGGGGCTGGAGGGAGGGTAGGAATTGGAGATAAGTGGATGCAGGAAGGGGGTTATTGTGGTTGGTCAGTGGGAAGAGTGGAGTAGATAAGTGAGTCAGAAGGTTAGGGAGGAGAGATTTTCGAGCCAACATTCAGGCCATTGGGCTGTAAGCTCCCAAAGTGAAATATGAGGTGTTGCTCCTCCAGTCCATGTTTGGCCTCACTCTGGAGGAGGCCAAGGATGGATATGTCAGAAGGGGAGTGGGATTGAGAATTAAATTGGTGGTTGGGTTAGTTAATGTGCACAGAGCGCATATACTCTGCAAACCGGTGCCTGAGTCTGCTTTTGGCCTCCCTGATGTACAGACCACATCAGAAGCAATCGATACAGTTGATGAGGTTAGATGAAGTGCAAATTAATCTTTACTGGATTTAAAAGGATTGTTTGGAGCCTCCTCTGTAGCCTTTACTGTCTGCAGGTTAAAAAGGTAGTTTATTGTAAATATTGTTCACAAAAGTCAGTGCTAACTAGCAAGTGGAACTTGTTTGACTCCCTTCTCAGCAGTTGTGACTAACTGATAAGAAACCACACGTACTTAAATAAGTGTAGTCATGCTTATCTCCTTTACACTTGTGCATGAACATACATTGCAAACTGATAATTGAAACAGTCCCTGCATACTTTTCATGTTGCATCTGTGCCCCACCCATTCCAAAATCCTTACATATTTTCCGTACAAATCTATGAATGACCACCCATCCCTATGACCCCTCATATCCTCCATGCCCACCAATGTCCCTCCAAGCCCCCTTCACTCCCCTGTGCATTTTTATTGTCACTAAGTTAGCGTCAATTCACATCAGTTATTTTCGCCTCCCCATCCCACCACCCTTCACTTTACATGTACCATGCGAACTTAGTATTCACCCTGGGTACACCTCAGGACCTGTAATCAGATTGAATAATGTTCTTATGTTTTTATTGATGAACTCACCATTTATAATTACCACTCCTTGATTAAAAATAACTTCATTATGTTTTTTTTCTTAAATCCCTTATGAAAACAAGTATTTGAATTGATTGTCTAAAGTTCAAGGTTCATCTGTCTGCTTGGACAGCAGTGTTAGCGAAAAACTTTGTGGCTCACTGTAACATTTTGTTCTGAAAACTGTTTATACAGCTGTATGTCATAAATTCAGAAGTGCAGCAGATACAATATCCATTATGTGAACATTTTGAAAGCAGATTTTAAGCTCTGATTGTAATTGTTATTCAAAGTATTATTCTTTAAAAAATGTATGGTAGATGAGACTAGTGATTTAATAGTACCACTTACCACGTCTTCACAATTCCCATTTATATACAATGCAAAGTGTTTTCCAAGGAACTTACAATGTTGACAGTGTTATTTCAAAATAATACCTAAAATTCTGCAAGTACAAATCTTTGCAACAAGAAAAAGTCCTTCACATTCTAGAAAATGACATTTTGAGTGAATTGTGAATCCTTTATTTTAAAGGAAAAAGGCAATAAACAATGAATGGTTTTTGAATGTGAGATTTAACACATCAGAAAACATTGTGATAATGTACTGTGTATGTTTGGATCTTCCAAGATCAGAAGGCCCAGACCATCTTTTCTCACATCAAATGTTTGTGTTATTTTACCTATTCTGAATGAGTTATACGCACACAAGTTTTGTTTTAAATGCTAAAGCATAATGCTTGAAGAATGTTTTTGAGTCTTTGTTCTGACTTAATTTAGGCTTTCTTAAGAGCCTTATGTGACAGTCTTGTGTCTGCTTGCTCCAAATATAATCCCAATTGCTGAACTCTTAAAAGTAGGAAAGTTGAATTATTTTATATTTTCTATGTAAAGAATAGTCTAGTATCTTTTTGACTTTTTTGCATTCAATTTAGTTGTGACCATCACTCGTTGCAAAGTGTAATATACTTCGTAACACATTTGCATGGACAAGTTTCTTCAAATTTCCTCCTTTGTGTCCCAGCTTAAGCTCGAGTTCTCTTATTTTCCACCAGGGAAAATAATCTATATTCAATTCATATGTTTGTTGTATCATTTTTGAAAACCTCTAATCATATTCCACCCCATATCTTCTCAATTCAAAACATATCTTCTCAATTCAAAACAATGAAGCTCTGGTTGCTGTATCCACTCCTTGTGATTCAGAAGCCACACTATTAATAGCCAAATGCAGCTTCTCCAAGGCTGTAGTGAGGACTCCAGTAGTAGATGCTGTGTTTCATTTTTGAACAGATTTATTTTAGTCTATTTTAACATTTATTGTGATGAAAATATTGTTTCTAGCAGTTCAGTTCCCTCATATTGATGGAAAAATGTGTTTTTTTGTCATGTTGCCTTAGTCCTTATCAATGTATAAATTATTTTTTCTCAGTAATATTTCATTTTGACTGAATGTCACTCCTTTGAATGCAGGAAGGATATCCTTCGCTTTTTAGATGCTGAGAGAGATATATCAGTGGTGAAAAGCAGCTTGAAGCCAGGAGATATAATTCATTATGTGCTGGACAGACGCCGGACCCTCAACATCTCTCACAATTTGCACAGGCTTCTCCCTGAAGTGTCCCCAATGAAGAACAAGAGATTCAGCTCTTGTGCCGTTGTTGGAAATTCTGGGATTCTTCTGGGTAGTGGATGCGGAAAGGAGATTGACAGCCATGAATTTGTAATAAGGTAGGACCCTTTCTATAACAGGATTTTACCATCTTTGCAATTAACAGTGGTTTTCAAAAGCATGAGCATGTTTTTGGATTGAGCGCAATTTTAATTCTTTGTAACTGGATGGCATTTGAACGGTTTAGCATCAGTTCCAATGTATAAGAGAGACAAACACTTCCGTCAGAATTCCAAGATAATAAAATGTGAGGCTGGATGAACACAGCAGGCCAAGCAGCATCTCAGGAGCACAAAAGCTGACGTTTCGGGCCTGGACCCTTCATCCGTCAGAATTGTCCTTTTTCAAATATGATTTTCCAAACTTTCCAATTGAATGAAATTTCAACAGAAACGGAACCTCGCAAAGAAAGTGATGAATAGCCATTGGACTTTCTGAAAAAGGACCCAGACCCGAAATGTCAGCTTTCCTGGTCCTGCGATGTAGGAAGGGCCTGCTGTGTTCATCCAGCTCTACACTTTGTTATCTCAGAATATTCAGCATTGGCAGTTCCTACTATCTCTCATGTAGTGATGCTTTCTTTCTGACATAATTTATTGGAATACAGGGTGAATAACTCTACAGACGCTGGTATCCCATCACCAAGTCACCCTTTATTTACGTATGCATGGTACAGAGCACTAGTTCAGCTTTCTCACAACCAGCTGTCAGAGTGAACAGAACCTCTGGCACTTCTGTTTATATCTGCCAGCCAGCGCTCTCTGACTGGGCCAGATTAACAGCCCGAATCAGGGAACTCGTATGGTGTCCACGAGGCTGACCTCGTTACAATCACTACACAGAGTACTAGGACAGACTATTGCAACTTTTATAGACTGTGCCAGTGGTGTAATAGTGTAATATGACAGTGATATAAAGCCAGATGGTCACCTACATGTTGTGCTTCTGATTTTAACTGCACCATTATGGAGAGAGAGCAAACCTTCAAAATTGGCTGCAGCTTAGAAAACAATACAAAGAGACGTCTAAAAAAGTTTGATGTCAAGAAAAAGACATCAGTGATGATTAAAATGTTTGTGTTATGAAAAACTCAATAAACATCTCTTGGAGTATTGTGCCCAGATTATTATTTTTATGAGCAAGGGTAAAGATGTTAGAAAGAGTTCAGCAAATATGGTAAAGATGATACCAGTGCTTACTCCTTTGATGTATAAAAAGTAACAATGGGCTGTAAATCTGCTGTTTCTGCAAAATATGATTTCAATGTTTTCTAAGAATTATGGAAGTCTGTAGGATTGATGAAGAAAAGTGCTGTGTATAATCCAGAGGATTAAAAAAAATGTTGCACATAAATTTAAACATGAAAGAACTTTAACTGAGAATAATTATTCCTTGCTTGGGCAAAGTTACTACAATTTGTTAATAACAGTGATGAAATAGATACAACTAAAAACAAAGGAGCAATGCAAGTGAATGGTACTGGTGCAGTATTTAGCACGCTATGTTTTGTTCTGCCACCACTTCATTAGGAGTAGATTAACAAAGATTGCAAGGGGTGAGCAAACAGTACGTAGTATTGAGAAGGTCTTTAACAGTGAATTTTTACAACAATTAATTCAGTGAAATTTGTGGCACTAAACTGTGAAGTGATACATTTTGGTAGGGAAACTTAGTAAAGACAAAACAAGCAAGGGTGTAATTCTAAAATGGGTGAAAGATTAGAGGAACCTGCAGGGGTTCAAGTATGTATTGATCAGGGCAATTTGAGACCTCGGGTAATTAAACATTTGAGACCCCGGGCTTTATAAATAGAGAAGTAAAGTACAAAAACAAGGAAGTGGTGATAAATCTATTTAAAACACTATTTGACTCAAGTACATCTCTAGTTCTGGACACCGTAGTTTAGAAAGGAGGTAAAACAGTACAAGAAAGGTTTGAAAGAATATTTCCAGCAATGAAGTAAATAGACTGGAGAATCTACAGCTATAATCCTTGGAGAAGAAAAGGTTTAGAGGAGATTTGATCAAAGTGTTCAATAATATGAGATGTCTGGACAGAGCAGATAGGAAAAAAAAACCTGCTCCCATTGTTGGAAAAATTGTGAGTGAGAGGATATCAACTTAAGGTGATTGGCAAAAAGGAGGAATGGGGACATGAGGGAAACATTTTGAAGTACATGGTGGTGAGGTTTGGAATATGCTGCCTGAGAATGTGGTGAAGGCAGATTCACACATGGTGTACCGGAGAGAATTGGGACAACTATATGTAGTCAAAACAGTTATTACATAATGGGAAAAAACAAGTGGGATGAGGTGAGATCCTCCTACAGGGAGCCAGCATTATTATCAAGGGCTGAATGGCTAGGAGTGACGTTTGGGCGTTTAATGTTTGGAAGTGGAGGCAGAATTCTGGGATGGGCGTTCATGACAGGACTGAAGGGGACAACGCAAATGCATGTTGTGTGAGATAACTGAACATGGGAGTGAAAGAGGGCATACGGTGGGGAAGTTATCAACAGTGAGCAGCACCCTGTGGCTTCCATGAGTGGAGCAGTGCACTACCAGACACAATATGTTTACTTCATAAGCCAGGGCCAAGTGGTAAAGTGAGTAGATACAGACTCAGATAGACAAGCTGAGTATGGACTTGCGGAAGGGTGACACCTGTGGAATAGATGCGGAGGGCTTCTAGGAAGGGAATGTTTATGTTTGGGCTTCCACTTTCTCAGAGAGGCTTGCACTTTCTCCTCACTACCTGAGGAGCAACTGCTGTGCTCCGCCCTTGGTGTGACCTTCCAGTGGACTGAGGGTGGCAGGCAGGGTGGAGGCGGAAGGTGTGGCCATCTCTGGGGTGTGCTGAGAGGAGACTTATTGGCGTAGGATAGAATCACTGTGTGGTTCCTGCTGGCTGCTTATTGGGACTGCTCTGTCTCCAAGTGAGGTAGGAGGAGCTGGAGTGAGTTCAGGCTCTCTTGTCCCCCTGTCATACTGAGGAATCAAGGTTAGGGCAACAGAGTGCAGGTCCTTTTGCATATACAGTAAAGTGTAGAAGTGCTGGACTTGGCTCCCCTTGAGGGCTGCCACCTTATCCATGGAGGAAGCCAGACAATCATATGCCTGAGACTACAAGATCCTGATGGTGTTGCTGCAATGGTCCAACCTTTGTTTTCAGTTGCCCCATGCCCCTTGCCTCCTGCTCCGCTTTCTACTTGCTTATGTCAACACCACAGGGTCCTCTTCAGCCCGGACCTGAATAGATGCCGAACCTGTAGCATTCCTCTGAATGTCAGTAGCCTGGGGTGTCTCTTCCTCAACCAGCTACAGAGACGTGGCAGTGAAGTATCTAATGTAGAAAATAACTCATCAAGGTATTGGGGTCTGGTGAGAGGTGCAGGAAGGAACCTGAAGCAATATTCTATCTTCATCATCTCTCAAAAGTCGGGCTGTCCATTGCACCCACACTCTTGTACCTGTTAAGACAAAACAAAGAATGTTACATTCGAGGGTTAGAGATCATGGCATACTAAAATCCAGTGAACAGTGGGACTAATGGCAGAGCTGCACAAAAATGAACAATGTTTCCTCCTTGGTTGTTGGGACGTTGATATCTAGTTGTCTCCACAGATTCCGTCCCAGTTTTTGCCAATGAATGCCAAGCCTCTCCAAGTAGATAACAAAGCGTGGAGCTGGATAACCACCTCTCTGATGAAGGGTCTAGGCCCGAAAAGTCAGCTTTTGTGCTCCTGAGATGCTGCTTGGCCTGCTGTGTTTATCCAGCTCCACACTTTGTATTCTTGGATTTTCCAGCATCTGCAGTTCCCATTATCACCTCTCCATGTAGAGTTGGGTGGGAGAGAGTGAATGGAGCATGAATGGAGCATGAGTGTACAGCAACTCATGAGTGCCTGTGTTTTTCTGGTTGGGTAATAGCATGTAAAATCGTTTGACACTACAGCCTCCCACCCCCAAACCCCTGTAATATTAAAGCTGCATGTTCTCTGTGCTGCCTACTCACTCAGTCAGGATACTTTATCACCTTCACCAACAGTACCAATGCTAACGGCTGCACATAACAGCCTGGGTATATCCTGGGGAATCCCAGCAGTGGCAAGTACCTCCAGCTCTGGTAAATGGGAGAATTGGGCTCGCATTGGAAACAACAGCGAACGGCCCAGTGGGCAGTGTTAAATAAGAGTTGACGCTTAGCAGTTCAAGCTCAAAATATATTGGTTTATTCACGCATGCATATGGGGATCAGCTCAAGAACCCTCTGCTGATTTAAACAAGCTGCAAATTTCATACACAAAATACAGTTGCACAGCCCATTTCAGGGCAGTCAACCTGCCTACTAACCTTGGTACATCTTGCTTTCTAATTGCTGACTTAATTTTATACATGGTGGTTTGGAATCTGAACAGCTTTAAACAAAATTCATCTTTACTGTAGTTACTAGTGGAATAAACTTAATCAAAGCTAAATATATACTCACTGTAGACAATAAGATATAAGAGCAGATATAAACCATGCAGCCCATTGAGTCTGCTCTGCCATTCAATTCGACCTTGACTGACCTGATAATCCTCAACTCCACTTTCTCGCTTTATCCCCATAACCCTTACTGATTTTAAAACTTACTGTCCCTTACTGCCATACTCAATCAAATGTTGTTTTCATGTTTCACCTTATGTCTGGAGTTAAGCTGTTTTTATCATGTTTGCAGCAAGGCTGTAATGAAATCAGTCACCAAGTGGCCCCCGTGGAACCAAAGCTGAGCATCAGTGATCTTTACTGAGCAAGCGATGCTTGTGTTATGATCTCAGCTGATGGTAACACCAGACAAGTAAGACTTCAGAATGAAACCTGGCTTGACAGATCACAAGTATTACTTTGCAGTTTGTTACCAGAGTGGTTAGTCTTTGAATATATTCACACCAGAATACCAAGATTATTTTAAAACAAGACCATAAATTTGTTACGCTAAAGAAATAAAAAAAGTCATAAAAAGCTATGTCTATGTAGTTATAGATTATAAGCACTGTTTTTTCCTTCAGAGATAGTAAGAACTGCTGATGCTGGAGCCAGACATAACACAGTGTGGAGCTGGAGGACCACAGCAGGCCAGGCAGAATCAGAGGAGCAGGAAAGTTAATGCTTCGTGTCAGGACCCTTCTTCAGAAATGATTTCTGTGCTCCTCCAGCTCCACACTGTGTTATCTCTGACTTCAGCATCAGCAGTTCTCTGTATCTCTGAAGGAAAAAATAATTTGCATCGGAGACTGAGGAGATAAGAACACAGAGGAAACTTGGAAAGGGAGTGGGGACAGAAACACATGGAGGATGGTCAGAACAAAAGCACTTTTTCATTGGTGAAAGAGTTATTGAGTACAATAAAAATACCACAATGATTTAAGAATAACAAGAAACAGAGCATTCAAAAGCTGATCCTTCTGCCATCAGATTAGATAATACGGAGATGCTTAAAAAGTTATATGCCATTTCTTAGAAAACTGTCAAAGTCACTTAAAAATGTTACAAACTCAAAAATCTATTTGTACAGATAGACAAAGAGAGGTATCTTGGCTGTACATGTTAGTGTCAGTGCTGTGTTACTGATAACACCAAGCCCTTAGCAACTCAGCCCAGTTGTTGATTTTGACACGTTGAGCCAAACCTGGGAAGAACACACTGTGTTATCTCTGTTTTTTGCTTCCATCTCTTATTTCCTCTTTTCCATTTCCTTTTCCATTTTTCTGTCTACTCTCTTTCACTTCTGGTTATCCATCAATTATTCATATTACCTCCATGTCTTCCGTAATTTGTTGAAGTTGAGATAATGTATTGTAATGAGAAAAAGGAAGAAATAACGAAACATCTTTGTTTAACCCCAGTTTTCACAGAGATAGGGTTGTCATGTCAAGGAGTTGATCTGTGTGACCTGTACTATGAATAAGACATATCTTTGAGTTGTGATACCAGTTCTTTTTGTCTATTTGTCAGCTGCTCGTCTCTGATTCCTTCTGCCTGGAGAAGAATCGATTCTCAGTGTTTGATCATTGCTACTGGACAGAAGCATCTGGCCCTTGTTTTGGTGGTATGGCCATCGTATCTCCAATTGTGATACTGGCCCAGCTGATTCTGGGTCCTGTCTGTCATGAGATGTGGGTGTTGCTAACTAGGCCATCATTTATTGCCCATCCTTAATTATTCAGAAAACATGAAGTATGACATGCAAGATTACCATGTGTGGAGCTGGATGAACGCAGCAGGCCAAGCAGCATCTTAGGAGCACAAAAGCTGACGTTTCAGGCCTAGACCCTTCATCAGAAATTTCTAGGCCTGAAACGTCAGCTTTTGTGCTCCTAAATGCTGCTTGGCCTGCTGTGCTCATCCAGCCCCACACTTTGTTATCTTGGATTCTCCAGCATCCGCAGTTCCCTTTATCTCTGATTAAGTGTGACATTGCTGGTCTGGGTCTGGAGTAACATTTTTGCCAGACCAGTTAACCGGTGGCAAATTTCCTTCCCTAAGGGAATTAATGAACTTGGCAGGTTTTTATTTTAACAACAATAAACAATGGTTACATTATCCGTTGGCCATTTGCCTAAATTTTTTAAAACTCCAGATGCACAATGAATCCATTTTTCACCATCTGCTACATTTTTCGATTCCAGTACGAGATATAGAGGCTTGAAAAATGAGAAAACACTGGTTCTTTTGTATCCTATGTAAATGATTACTCGAAATAATTATGAAGTATTGGCATTAAACATTGTCTAAAGCAATCATAACACCTCTGAGTGTGAGGCTGGAAAAACACAACAGGTCAGACAATATCCAAGGAGCAGATAAATGTGCTTTGCCAGCCTCGCACCTGTACACTCTGGCTTTCAAGCGTAACTTCGCTGTTCTTATACTCACAACCTTGACCAATGAAGGAAAATCTTCTGTTTACTTCCTTGACTAATTTGTCCATCTGTCTTGTTGCTTTGGGGACCCTGTTACCTGTGAGCATGCATTCCAACGTCCTCTGTTCCTCTACATTTCTGGCTAACCAACCATTTATTGTGTATACTTGCATTTCTTTTAGCCTCCCCAAATACATTACCTCATGATTATCAAGATTGAGTTTTATTTTTCACTTTTCTGTCTACGTGAGCACTGAATACAGTAAACTAGATTGAGTGAATTCTGATCAAATTGTTGTTTCCACTAGAAGGTGTGTCCTGGGCCTTAGACATTGGGGAGGGAGAAAGTAAATGGGTAGGTATTACACCTTCTGCAATTGTAGGAGCAGGTGCTGTGGGAATGTGAGGAAGCATCGGATGTGGAGGAGGAGTGGGGAGGTGCCAGAGGTAGGTTCTTTACACAGAGAGTGGTGGGTACGAGGAATGCCATGGCAGTGGTGGTATTAGAGTCAGATACATTAGGGACATGTAAGTGAATCTTGGATAGGCATGTGGATGATAGTAAAATGTAGGGTATGCAGGGTATTTTGACCTTAGAGTTGGATAATAGGTCAGCACAAGATCGTGGGCCAAAGGGCCTGTACTGTTGCTGTACTGTTCTATGACCGATGTTCTAAGGTGGACATTGTGCAGGCTTTGTTGTTGAAGTTGGCATCATCAGAAGAGATGCAGTGGAGGTGGAGGAACTGAGAGGATGGAATAGAATCATTAAAAGAAGTAGAATATGAAGATGTATAGTCCAGGTAAATGTGGGAATCAACAGGTTTGTAGTGGATATTGATGTCATACCTACCCCAGAAATGGAAGCAGAGATGTCAAGAAAGTGAAGGGAGGCATCAGGGATGGACCAGAAGAAGGTGAGGGCAGGATGGAAATTGGAAGTGAAATTGATTAATTTTTCTAATTCTGGACAAGAGAGAGAAGCAGTGCCAATGATATCATCAGTGTCCCAGAGAAAAAGTTGTGGGCGGGGGCCAGAGTAGGACTGGAGCAAGGAATGTTCCATGTACCCCATAAAGAGACAGGCATATCTGGGGCCCATGGCTATACCTTTTGTGAAGAATGTGGGAGGAGTTAAAGGAGATGGTGGAATAAGTGGAGAGGTCTGAGACTATTATGATGGGGGATGAACACGTGGAGGGATTGCTCGGCCATGGTGAAGAGGAGGGCGGCTGGAGCCTGAAAACCGGAAATTCTGAAACTGACGCAAAGTGTCAAAAGAATTGTGGATGTAAGTGGGAAGGAATGGGATAAGGGGAGAAAAACAGTCATCTCGTGGCAGGAAGAGATGAGTTATATGTAGCAGGAATAGACAGAAACAATGGGTCTTCCCAGGTATTCCTGTTTGTAGATTTTGGGAAGGAGATGAAAGTGAGCTATGAGGTTTAAGGGACTGTGAGCTTGAAGGCAGCAAAGGAGATATCACCAGATGAAATGTTGTGGACACAATGGCCTGGTGTTCAATGGTGGGGTCATGGTCCAGGGCGTTTGAAAGCTGGTGCTTCGGCCTTCACAATGTAGAGGTCAGTGTGCCAGATTGTCATGTTGGACATTGTCAATAGCCCTCCTAAAATCCATTTAGAATACATGAAACATGCTACCCCCATCATCCATCCTTGTTACTTCCTCAAAAATCCAATCAATTTTATTTGCAGTGATTTACTTGTAACAAATTCACGTTAACTGTCCCTGATTAATCTGCATCATCCTACTTATCCTATCTCTCAAAATATTTCGCATAATTTTCCCGTCACTTTTAGTTGGGCTGACTGGCATGTAATTACTCAGTCTATCACTCCCTTGCTTTTTCAACACAGTAGTTGTGGAACATGATAAAGATAGACTGAGAACAAATGTTTTAATTGTAGAAATTCTAATTCAACTAGGTTGATCTTTTTAGTTTGCCCTTGCAAGAAACCTTAATGTAAAGGGAAAATAACGTTCATACTGCCTGAGGAGAGTGATAATTAGTTGGCAATTGGAGCCTAAGTGGTAGAGATATTGTCAAAGAAAATGCATCACTTAGATGATGACAGACAGTTAACTGCCAAGCTTCATTTGAATTTTAAACCAGGCAGGTTAATCCTGATTGGTCAACTCATTGCTTAAGAAACACATTGGAAAATGGTTGTCACCAGTGTTGTTGAGATTACACTTATGCTATGGGTGCATATATTATTTCTGTCTGTGAAGAATGGGGCCTTATATATTAATATATGCCACTTGCGTTATGCTTTACATGTCAGACATATATCCCAAAAACTGTTGAAGCATCTCACAGCATATCCCTTCGGTTTTTCACAACAAACAAGTTACTGCCTGTGCTTAGTCATTCTATACTTGCAAAACACAAAATACAATGTCCATCATTAGATGTGGTTCTACAATTGGACAGCAATGAGTGTGAGAATAATTGCACTGACAGTTGACTTAAGACTGTTGGGATCACAGTGAAGTGTACTTGTGCTTACTGGAAGTATATTAACACTCGGGTCCAAGATCTTTTGAAGGAACATGTATATACACTGCACCTGTGCATTTTGTACCACCCAACATCTATTTGTAGAGTGAAAAACAGAGAGGGGTAACAGATCCTAGAACATGCCCAGGAGAGTTTTCAATAGCTCTACAGCAATATGTTTCCAGTGTGTTGAGAAAGGAGCTAAAAGAAGGGGCTAAAGCGAGGTTGCAAGTGGACTGACGGGAAACAGAGAGGCTGCAAGGATAGAGGGGAGATGGGGAGCTACAAGGGGGATAGGGGGACACATAAAGGCTTCCAGGAGGATCGAAAGAAACGGGAGAATGCGCCTGCAGTAGTTTGAAAGACATGAAGGCTGTAAGCAGGGGGGAAAAGAGAGGCTGGATTCAAAGATGCGGAAAAGAATGATACTGCATGAGGTTGGGGAAAGGGGGACTGCGCAGAAGAGAGAATAGTTATATCACTAGGTCGCCCAGCTTACCGTGAGCTACGAAAACTTGAAATCACTAAGTATTGAATTAGAGAATTGAAATGTGGAATCATTAACTTAAGGCTACGTGTGTTCAGGAGCTACTGTTCTGGAAAAATTGCATTGGATGCTATTGTAATGAACTCTATCAATGGTTAAACCTAAATCTCAGATTAAAAGATTAGTGGTTGCCTTGTTAATATCCATGGAAATGTGTATTTCTCTACAAGCAATGGATCCACTTGGTCCATCTCATTCCCAATAGCTATGACATCAGCCTAAGACAGGACTGCCCCACCCACCTGCTGTGCTGAAGTGGAAAGTCAAGCAGCGGCCAGCAGAAGCCCCAGTGCCATCATCAGTCAGCCCCACCATTGTGCCATACAAGCACACCCCACTTCCACAGTAGAAAGGATCAACTCTCAACTCTGTGCTTTGTTGTGCATCACTGCACACTGCAGCTAGACTCTTTACTGCTTCCTTCTAGTGACTGGAGATTATCCAATAGACATTTCTATTCTCCACACTCCTCAGTGTACATCAACATGAGCTGCTCCAAAGAGGTTTTTGTTTCATTGATGTCCCTTCCACTAGATATTATCCAGTACAGAATTGAACTGACCTGTGGCACCTGCATTATTGGGAACACGAGTCAACCACTTAAACTGTGCATAAGGAATATTGGATCATTGGAGTCACTTGTGGTTATGCTATGATCAGGGAAATGAGCCAAGTATATGAATTTTTACCTGCTGTCCACCTCATTTCAAACTGATCTGGAGAGATTGCGGATGGCAGACCCTGCACCCTAAAATTGGTGCAAACAGATATTTTTTGTACATTTGTGTGATAAGAACAAAAATCGTACTCACATTAAATACTACTGAATGCTTAAATAGTTTTTGATTATTTCCACAGGCTGACATTTATTTCTTAGCCCAAATGAATTCATTAATTAGAACACAATCTAATGAACATACTTGTTTTTATTTGCTGCAGGTGTAACCTTGCACCCCTTGTAGAATACGCCGATGATGTCGGACTCAAATCTGATTTTGTCACTATGAACCCATCAGTCGTGCAAAGAGCTTTCGGAAGTCTTCGGAGTGAGACAGATCGAGAGAAATTTGTCGACAGACTGACAGTATTGAATGATAGTGTTCTGTGGATCCCTGCGTTCATGGTCAAAGGTGGGGAAAAATACGTTGAATATGTAAATGAACTGATACTGAAGAACAGACTGAATATTCAGACAGCGTACCCATCCCTGCGGCTAATACATGCTGTCCGAGGGTAAGCATATCTTCACTGCTCAGACTAGAATGGCTATGTGCACTGGATTGTGATATGGACAGTATGCTGGTTTTCTGCTGGTCAGGGATGTGTGATATTCAGACCAGCAACATTAAACACTCAGCATGGTAATTTGAGGGGAACATTACATTGAATAATCAGATTTCTGAAAAATATGAAGCATTTTGGCAGATGCACCCCACGTGTATCCAGGCTATTAGAAAAAGAAGCTGTTGAGATTAACAACTATTTGGTTTTGCACATATTTTTTGCTGAACTTGACTTGTGCAATGTAAACCAAATATCATCTTTCAATTAAATCATAGGTTTTGAATCTACAAGTGTCAATATGTGACACTCCCAACAAGAAGTTGCATAAAGAATAGATGATATGAAAAAAAATTGATTGGAACCTGGCATTATTTTGAACAATGTGCAAAAATGAATCCTTTCTCTGTAATATAGTGTGCAAAGGGCTTATGATGGATATCATCATTTAATTTTTCTGCAATTGAAATCGTTCCTAACCATAAATTTATCTATCAGCTACATTCCAAGGCAGAGCAAGTTAAAAGATTAGTACTGAAAAGTTAATAGCCATTCACCTCACTGTCATACACTTCTGTCTGATCAGTGTCTGCTTCAATGGAAGTGAATGGTTTGCTCATGAACAGAGCTGTACATACTCTTTATTGATGTTGCAAACAGGTACTGTATAGTAACAAATACCCTGCCTCTGTGTTAAAGAATATGTTGTAACTTAAGTTATTGCATAGAGAGGATATTTGGCTTAAGCAGGAGTGAAAATTGTTCATTCAAGTCAGACTAGTTTGAATCAGAGATCCCACTCCATTGATGAAGTGGGCCTTATACATTCAGACCGTTTATTGGAAAATTGCAAGGGTATTCCAACTAATTGAGTGGTTACCTGTTAGGAGCAAATGGTCTTGGAACATGTTATTCTGTGACACAAATAAATGGCTTACTTGAGTTTCATAATCCTCATGGATCCAAGTAATCATTATATTTTCCTGCTAGCTTTTTTAAAAAAACATGTTTAAAAGTTTTTATTTTTATTTCTTTGGTATAAAGAGGAAGTACATTGTTCCATATTCCCCAAAATTGCTAAATGTGATAATGAGAGATATGTACTTATTTTTTTCTTAGTGATCATTCGTTATCATTTTTTATGCTTTAAAACTGCTGACCGGAAGCAAGTTTCTTCATTCAATGATAAATGAGAACTGCAGCTGCTGGAGAATCCAAGATAACAAAGTGTGAAGCTGGATGAACACAGCAGGCCAAGCAGCAACTCAGGAGCACAAAAGCTGATGTTTCGGGCCTAGACCCTTCATCAGAGACATCTCGGGCCTAGACCCTTCATCAGAGACATCTCTGATGAAGGGTCTAGGCCCGAAACGTCAGCTTTTGTGCTCCTGAGATGCTGCTTGGCCTGCTGTGTTCATCCAGCTTCACACTTTATTTTCTTCATTCAATGCACAGTTTTCAATCCATTGCCTAAAGAATATTGACGTTTGATGAGGGGAACCTCTGAACAAAACTTCAATCACCAGACTACCTTTAAAATATCAAACACTGTAATATGTGACAATGAAGGATTCAGTAAGTAGGCAAAAATCTTCCCAGTGCAGCCCAGAGGGACATTGCTTCAACTCAGTGGAATATGCTTTCCTCTTAACTACTCACTTGTAAGGATACTGCTGATATTTATGAATGAACTGGGAGTATAAAATGTTCACTGCTGAAATGTACATTTAATGTAGGACCACAGTAGCATCATGAAGCACAAATACTGAAGCTGTTTGACAAATCAGACAATTTGCTATGATTGGTCCTTCATGATCCTGTGTGTTTATGTAGCCATGATCAAGGTTCTTCAGTGAGCGTCCTGATAAAGGCGGCCCTTGTTAAACTAATGTTTTGGAGTTTTCAGATGACGTGATAGTGAGGTTTGATGAGAATAATGCAGTTGATGCCATGTACGTGGACTTGCAAAAGGCATTTAATAAAATACCCCACAACAGTCTTGTTATCAAATTCAAAGCTGATGAATAAAGAGGACAGTGGCAGCATAGATACAAAGTTGGATATTTCAGTACTTGCAAATAATACATAACTTAGAAGTATTATTATCTGTGCAGATGATAGTGATAGACTTCAAGAGTACACAGGAACGCTGGTCAAAAGGTGACCATGTGTCAGACTTAATGCAGAGAAATGAAACATAATACATTTTGGTATGAGGAACAAGGAGAAGCAATGTAAAATAAAGGGCACAATCCTAAAGAGTGTGTAAGAGCAGGGAATCTTGATGTTTATATGCACCAGCCATTGAAGATAACAATGCAGTTTGAAAATTAGCCATTGAGATTTGTGGTATCTCAAGCTTTATACACAGAAAACGCAACTAAGTTACAGTGAACCTTTATAAAACATTAAAAAAAGAGTATTTTGTGTAATTCTGGGCACCACACTTCGGAAAAGATGTGATGGCATAAGAGTGCTGAAATAATGTACAAAATTGTGTTTGACTGATCACTTGGTAACAAAGGCTTCAGCATTGCTGAAAAGAGAGACATGTTTTTGAAACTTACACTCTGTCCTCACACAATATGAAGTTGCTCATAACATATTTATTACATAAATTACTAAAGAGAATAAGTTTTAAGAGCTTTACAAAGGAGAGTTTTACATTTAAGCAAGCTTTCTAAAGTGGGAGGCAAATTCCATCTGTGAGACACGTATCATTAAATATCAGGAAGGTTGGTTGAAAATTCATTATTCTTGTGTGAGCATTCATCACAAGATCATGTTTTATTTATTGCCTAATCTTAGTTGCTGTAAGCTGATGGGTGACATGAATGAATGGCCTGCTAGGACAATTCAGATTATACTTAAAGTCAACCAGAAAGTCCTGCAAATATTCAGCATGTTTGTCGATGCCTGTTCAAAGAGATGATGTGGAGGTGCTGGTGTTGGACTGGGATGGACAAAGTCAGAAGATACAATACACCAACTTGTAGTCCGACAGGTTTCAGAGTGCTGTTACTTCATCAGGTGGAGTTCACCTGACAAGGGGCCCGTGCTCCGTAGGCTTGTGAGTTCAAATAAACCTGTTGCACTATAACCGAGTGTCATGTTATTTCTGACCTTGTTCAAAGAGAAACACAGGTAAAGACCTTTTAGGTTGTGGATTTATAAGATTTTCGTCAGGATTTCTGATTAAGGTCATCAATATGAAATGTTAACTCTTTCAGCAGCTACGCTGAATATTTCCAGTATTTTCTTTTTATTTTAGATTTGCAGCATCAGCAGTATCTCTTTTTATAATCATCGAGCCAATTGATTCATGAACCACATGTCAACTAGACCAAGAAATCTTGTCTTCCCCAAACGAAAGCAATGACTCTGCTGGACTAGGTGACATAGAAACGAACAAAACAGGTGCAGAAGTAGGCCATTCAGCCCATCAGCCTGCAAGTGGAGAAGATGTTTCCATCGGTAGGAGAGTCTAGGACTTGAGGGCACAACCTCAGAGTGAAGGGATGACCCTTTAGAACTGAGATGAGGAGGAATTGCTAGAGCCTTCAGAGGCCAAGTCATTTGACTATATTTAAGACAAAGATTAGTTCTTGATTAGTTAAGGTTTTGGGGAGAAGGCAGGAGAATGGGAAACATTTCAGCTTTGATCAAATTGTGGAGCAGACTTGATTGGCTGAATGGCCTAATTCTGCCCTTATATCTTATGGTCACTGCTATTCAATAGGATCATGGCTCATCAATTTCTGTTTTGAATTCCTTGGGCTGACTGTTACCATATTTTGGCAAAGTGGCCTTTTTGTTGGGTTTCGTAGACGTTTTCTGTCTGCGAGGCCTAGTGAACTTTCTCGTAGGATCATCCCATGGCTGCCTCACTCACCACTGTTGTGGTGCACCTCTTATCCAGCGGTAGTGTGATTTGTTTATTTACTGTAGCCAAATTGATTTGTCCAATCTATGCGTGAATTAAAGCTACCCTTTGTCATCACTACATTGTTCTCACAAGTTTTCAGTTTTAGCTTCCTACAAATCTTGTTGTCTGCTGTGTTTGCTGTTAGAGGGCCTATAAACTATTCTTTCAGGTGACTTCCTACATTTATTTTTTCTTATCTCTACCTAGACTGATTCTGCAAGTTGATCTTAGAACTAAGGTCATCTCTCTGTGTTGTACTAATGTTATCTTTAATTAACAAAGCTACCCTTTTTGCCTTTTTCCTATTTTCATGCCCTTCTGAAATTTTATGTATCCTTGAATATTCATGCCCTGGCCTTTGCCATCTTTCAGAAAGAAGAGATCCAGATGAAAAGAGGCAGCTCTGACATTCATCAAAATCAGTCCTAACATGTTTGTGTTGTGAATTCCACATTTCTAGTTTGCACAGTAACCTTTGATATCCTTGCCTAATATGAATCTATCAACATATGCCTTAAAAATATTTAATGACCCCATCTCCACACCTTTTAAGGCAAAGAGTTCCAAAGTTGCTCAACCCTCTGAGAGAAAATAATTCTTCTGAACTCTGTCCTGAAAGGACAATCTTTAATTTTAAAACGATGCCGCCTCGTTCTGAACTGAGCCTCAAGAGGAAATATCTTTTCTGCATCCACCTTATCAAGACTGTTCATGATCTTATGTATGTCAATCAAATCGCCTCTCAATCTTCTAAAGTTCAGTGGTAAACAAGCCCAGCCGGTCCAACTATCCTCAGTCCAGTTATCAATCTAGTAAAACTCTGTTGAACCATCTCCAATTCATTTACATCATTCCTTAAATAAGCAGACACAAATGTCTATCACCCTCTGTATCTCAGAATTCTATCGTCGTCTTTGGTGTAATTAATACTAGTTTCTATTTTATTCAGTCTGCCAAAGTGAACAACGTCACATTTCCCCACATTATACTTGATCTGATAGACTTTTGATGACAGAATCTGTCTATATTGGCTGCAACAATCTTGTATGTTCTCACGCCATACTTTCTTATCTACTTTTATGTCATCTGAAAATTTAGCTAAGTTGTGAAAAGTTGAGGCCCAAGCATAGGCCACTGAGAGACTGCACTCATTATTTCCTAACAATCATAAAATGACCCATCTTTGCAACTCTCAGTTCACAGCCAGCCAAACAAGCATCTATCTGTACTAGTATGCTACCCCTGTAACATGAGCTTCTACTTTGTAAATTATCTTTTATGTGGCATTGTGTCAAATATCTTCTGGAAATCCAAATACAGTACATTGACAGGCATCCCTTTATCCATTACAGCATAGAAGTATAGGCCATTCTGACCCTTAAGTCTGTTCCTCCATTCAATGAGATCATGGTTGATTTGTGGCCTGCCTTCAAATACCTGCCATGGCCCCTGTCCCTTAATACCTTTGCTCTGCAAAATGTATCCATCTCAGATTTAAAATTAACAACTGATCCAGCATCTACTGCTGTTTGTAGAAGAGAGTTCCAAACATCCACCACTCTTTGTCCATAGCAAAGAACCCAAATAAATTGGTTAAAAATTTTCCTTCCACAAAATCAAGATGACTATTCCTGATTACCTTGCATTTTTAAAAAAAATGTGCAGCTAGAAACTCTGTAATGATTATTTTAATTTGTGATGATAAAGCCCTATCCAAAAACTTCAGAATGTGTTCTCTCCAGGAGTCTCTCAACTTGAATAGGGTCAAAGAACAACAAAGAATAATAATACAGTACAGGCACAGGCCCTTCGGCCTTCCAAGCCTGCGCCAACATATTTTGCCCTTCCATACTAAAACTTAACTCACTTACAGGATCAGTATCCCTCTATTCCCTTCCTACTCATGTATTCTTCCTGGTGCTTCTTGAATGCTGTGCTATGTCTGCTTCCACCACCACCTCTGGCAACGCCTTCAGGCACTTACCACCCTTTGTGTGAAAAGTGTACCTTGGCATCTCTTTTAACTTCTCCCTCGCACCTTGAACCTGTGTCCCTTAGTAATTGACCCCTCTATCCTAAGAAAAAGCACCATGCTTTCTGCTCTATCCATGCCATTCACAAATGTATAAACTTCTATCAGGTTGCCCCTCAACCTCCTGCATTCTAGTGAAAACAAAAGAAGTCTATCCAACCTTTGTTCATAGTTAAAACCCCCTACACTAGGCAACATCCTGGTAAACCTTTTTGTTCCCTCTCCAAAGCATCCACATCCTTCTGGTAGCATAGTGGCTAGAACTTGGGCGGCACGGTGGCTCAGTGGTTAGCACTGCTGCCTCACAGCATGAGGGACCCAGGTTTGATTCCAACTTCGGGCGACTGTCTGTGTGGAGTTTGCACATTCTCCCCGTGTCTGTGTGGGTTTCCTCCGGTTTCCTCCCACAGTCCAAAGATGTGCAGGCTAGGTGGATTGGTCGTGTTAAATTGCCCATAGTGCCCAGGGAGGTTAGGTGGGTTAGACATGGGAAGTCAGGGGTAGGGGAATGGTCTGCGTGGGATGCTCTTAGGAGGGGTGGTGTGGACTTGTTGGACCGAATGGCTTCCACACTATAGGGATTCTATTCAATGATCTGTCTGCAATATTCCAAATATGTCCTAACTAAAGCATAACTTGTCTGTCATTATACACAGTGCCCCTTCCAATGAAAGCAAGCATGCCGTAAGCCTCTTTTGTTACCTTATCTACTTACACTGCCACCTTCAGTGATCTGTGGACCTGCACACCCAGATCCCTTTCCATATTAATACTCCTAAGGGTTCTGCCATTCAATATATGATTTCTTTCTGTACTTGACCTTCCAAAATGCATCACCTCACATTTGTAACAGATTAAATTCCATCTGCCATTTTTCTGCCCATGCGCCTCACTGAATTCTCTAATTTCAGAATAAACCTTACCACAAGCAAAGTTAAGGTGAAATTCTCTGAATGCTCATAACATCACAGATGTCTATGCTCCAATTACAAGGACACTGGGAAGCAGATCTGGAGGTGGTGAAACTGGGAGACAGTTGCTGAAAGCCTTGATCTCTGGAAGCTGACTGTTTGGAAGGCTGTTGAAAAAGTTGACTAGAAGCTAAAAGTTCAATTAGCCATGAATAGATCCGGAGGAAAAAACAGAGGCAGTGTGCCTTCTCAACCCATGCCCTTCCTCAGCAGCAAATGTGGCGGAAGCTGCTGCACAATGCATAATACAGAGTTGGTAACAGCTCAGTTGTGAGACATAAAGCTGCCACAGCGGTCAAATGACCAAAAGCCTGGGTCAGAAGGTTTGGAGGACCCTCTTATAGGAGGAAGGAGAGGTAGAGACATGAGGAGATTCAGGGAAGGAATTCCAGATCTTGAAGCCTTAAGAGGGCTTGGTGTGCTTGGTGGTGTTATTGTGAATGAGAATGCATAAAATGCCATAATTAAAAGAGTATATACATTTAGGTGTACCTCCAATTCATCCCTGCAGTCATGCCTGTACCTTATCTGCTACTGACTGTAGTGAGATGAGGTCCTCATTCTTTTAGGTGAATATTAGCAGGCTTTATTGCTAATAACTATATACAATGGATGGTAAATGAAGACACCTCAGCTCTACTGTCTTGGATCCCCAATCCATGTGATCTGGCATCACAATGGCATAGTTTGTTATGGACATAGTCATTATTGGAATAAATGTGTAGTTAACTATTTATTCCACATTACCCAGGATTCAGTAGAAGTCATTGTATAGAGGGAAATTTCTGGATGGTGATTTGATATGATTTAGGACATGGACAGTAGTGCTTTGATGGATCTGAATCTCTGTTATCAACCACAGTGTCTATGATGTTGGCTTCCTTTGTGAAAATGTTCTGTAGGTTTGGCCCTCGTCCTTAAACTATGACCCTGCTTCTGGATCTCCACCACCATCGGGAACATCCTTCCTGCATCTAACCCATCTAACCCTTGTCAGAATTTTGTAGGTGTCTGTGAGATTCTCTTCTGCTTCATTCTTCTAAACTCCTGAATAGAATCCCAACTGACTCAGTTGGTCCTGATATGTCAGCCCTGCCATCCCAGGAATCAATTTGACAAACCTTTGCTGTACTCTCCTATAGGGAAAAAAAACTTTCCCTCTGCACAACAGGACACAGTGGTCGGATATGATGCTGGCGTGAATTTTTTTTTGATGCTGTACTGACAATACACATCAGCTGTTTTTCACAGTGGAGTTGAAAGTAGAATCAGCTGACAATGGCAGTCCTAATGCAGACCACCAAGGGAGGAAACAGCTTCATCTGACACCATTGAGAATCTCCCAGGGGCATTTCCAGCTGACTTTGACAGCTTTCTTGATGCTTCCTGTTGCTGTTACAACAGCATTGAGTTTGAATCTCTGATTTGATGAGGAGGTTCTTACATCCAGAGTTGGCCAACATCAAAATTAATAATGCTGTGCTGGAGAATGTTGCTCGTGAGGGTAAGGAAGAGGCCAAGTTAGCTGACGGCAAATGCTATGTACCCTTTTCCTCAATCCCCAAATCCCCTATCCTCCACGTCCACGGGCAGAGATTCTGCATAATGAATAGGAAAGCAACTGACCACACAGACAATTTTCAATTACAGATGTTTTAATTTGACAGCAAGAATGTTAATTCCATTGCATTTCGCTGACCCAGATATAGTTGTCAGTCTTGTGAGTGAATAAGATATTGGCAGGAAGCAAATTACAATCACTGTATATATTTTCAAATGACTAGATTTATATATATAGTATGGTACTAAGATTTTCAACTTGTTCATCTCAATTATTTATTTGATATTTTACGACACTTATTAATGTTCCTGTGGCAATTCTTTTGTTATTAGCTACGCTACCTCAGTAAAATTGCTTAATTTGAACTATCTACTCATTGCGCAGAATTGTTACAGTGCAGAAGCAGCTGATTTTGTCCATGGTATGTGCGCTACCTCAGCAAAGGAGCATCTCACTTAGTGCCGTTCTCTTGCCTTCTCCCTGTAACCTTGTACATTGTTCTTTTTCAAATATCCATGTTAGTTTTTCAATACCTCAATTGAACCAGCCTCTGCTACAGTCTCAAAAAATCCATTCCAGACTCTAAACATTCCTCATGTGAAAAGGTTTTTTTCATATAACTTTTACTTTCAAACTGTGCCCCCTCATTCTTTCTCATTTCACAGTTTCAGTAATTCTTCATTTTCATATTTTTCTTGAGAGTGAAAAATAATTCTAATTTTTTTGAGTTGACTGTACAAACTTGTAAAATTATAAGCACAGTATCCTTTTTCTTTCCCAACTATTCTGTTCTGTTCTGTTCTTTTGAAGACTAAAACTCATGCTGGCATGGGGTTTCAGAAACATTTTCTCAATAGTCAGGCCTGATCATGGAGAATAGAAGTCATCATAGTTAAACCTGATGCAGGCCTCACCTCTATGTTCACCAAGGTTGTAGATTAATGATTAGGACTGGTAAACTTGATTAGATTTTCTTCAGCTTTTCAGACCAGCAGTGCTAAAAGCGATTGCATCAAACCCTTAACTACCACTTGACTGTTGCTAATTCAACACTGAATAAAGAATGAGTTGAGAATTTCTTGTTGTCTCTGACGTTGTTGCACCAAACAGCATGTTTAGGAACATAGCACAGAATATACCATAAAGCATATTGAGCTTGGTCTGCCTGTCAGTCAGACCATGACCACCTTGTACTTCAACTCTGAATCCTTTGATATTTTAACTGAAGAAAAATACCTCCAGGGCAATGTATTGTGCATATTATTGCAGTCTTATTCGAAGCCAGTCAACTAAACAGCATAGATCTTGTACCAATGCTATGCCATGTAATGCCATTTTTCATTTCAGCAAAACCAACACTTGGGTTTCTTAGGATTAACTCATCCTCTGTTGGCTGACAAGCAATGTTTGTGATTCAGCTGACAAGATCCAGAGGCATTTCGGGAACAGTTGAACCACAGTGCGCCGTGGCCGTTGGCAGTAATTGTTGTTACCTTAAATTTTGTTGGTACTTGAGATTCTTGCCTTATTCACTTTATTTCTGGAGTTTTCCAATTTTGTTGTTACCCTAATTTCAATTTTCATGCTTAAGCATTATGGTTCAATTTAATTGGGTTTGGCAATGAGTGTGGTGGATGGCTGTTGTAACATTCTCCAACTTCAGAAGACGAAATGAAACAGATGTCCTGGGCTTTTCCTGTGAACTGTATTGGATCATCAATGCCAGGTATTTGTAGCTTGACCAGAAATATCTGAAGATTCTACTTCTCCCTCTTCAAACTTGGGGCCAAAATTGGAGAACTTGAGGGCTTCAGTCCTTGTTTTGGCAATACAGGAGTTGAAGTTGTAAAGTGTAAGATTTTCCCTAGCAACTTCAAGCTGTGTTTGGTCTCAATCTTACTGAACTTTCAGCTCCAAATGGCAGCTTCCTGGCTGAAAATCTATGCCTCTCTCTAACTATTACCCTCTGGATAGTCTTTCTTCCATCTCTTTCTGAGCCTGTCTTCATTCCTTTTCTCTCTGATCCTTAAATTCTAGCTCCATTTGCAGTTTATTTTGAGTTCTATTTGGGCTAATCTAATCTGTTCTGGTTCCAATTCAGTTTCAGCTAGACTGAAATCAAAATGCTGAACTAATATCCTTAGAAATTTGTGTCTCTTTGCCTTTTTGCATATTTTAAGTACCTACATAATAATCGCTTTTAAATGCTCCATTTCTGAGGATAATAACTTCTGCCAACTTAAAAACTCCAAACATAAACTTTAAGACATTAAAAGAAATATTTCAATTTATTGCTGATATTTTCATAAACAAAGTTTGCAGTTGTAACTTCTGGTTTGACTCCCAATGGTTTGAATTGTTACTTCTGGCCATCTTCTAAATTCTTTGCAGTTCAAAATGTTGCTTTTTTTCACAACGGATTAAATCCCACTTTTTATTGAAAATTGAGGCTAAGAGCATTAGTAATGGATACAGTCTGAACATGAGATCGCAACTTTCACAATCATATCAAAATGGCCTATGAATTGAGAATTTGTTGAAGCCCAGGTCATCCCCTTTTCAAATGTTTCAACTTAAAGTGACCAGCAGCAAAGCTTTTGTCTGAAACGGGATTACTGGTTAGATTATCGCAAAACTGCTGCTGTAAGTTAGTCAAGTCACAATGATAAAGATATCAACAGGAATACAGAGACAAGGATTTAAAGGTGATAAGCATAAAAATTATGTGTGCAGATCATAAGACCACTCTGTACTGTCATTGTAAGCCTGGTAGGCTTGAAGATTCTTTATCCAAAGTGAAGGTATTGGAAAAAAAATTAAGATGGATTCAGTAACTCTGATGGTCACTTTAGTTGAATAGCTGGAGGCTTCTCCTACAGGTAGAGTGAGTGGAATAGGTCCTGAGACTGAGCAAATGCTCCTTTGTAATGCTTTCATTCACTGGTGTTTATGGTTCTTGATAATTTGGTTCACTATAGCAGTCATGTTGCCTTCGTCCATTTCCTTATCGAGAAACTGCGATTGCTTCAAGATGTTCCTCTCATGGTACCTGTACAAAATGGCTTTTGGAGCCTGTATTCATCACCAATTTTACTTTCAATGCCTGCTGTGTTAATTTCAAATGAGCCATTGTTCCATCAGGCAAAGAAGTCAATTGTGTTGTGGTTCTTTTCTGTTTCTTGTTCCCCCAAAAGATTTGAACTTTTGTAACTTTATAAGGACCCAGTGTCTTATCCCCGAGAGTTAATTAAATTCTGGATGTCTGGCATTTAATATGATCCACCAGTCCTTGGGACGTGTTGCTTGTATATCTAGTATCCGTTTATCGCTCAAATCAGTAATGTGGCAAATGAATTTCAGTTCTGCTGTGATGCCAAGTAGATAGGCTCTGCTTTCCAGTGACCGGCATATCATATCAAACAGCTGATTCGCTCAACTGTTTCAGTAGGCAGAATGATTGCCATACTCATCCAGCCCATGCCTTGAAAACTCAGAACATAATATCTAACATTAGATGTGATGATGTGATTGAACAGCACTCATTGAACAATGTGTGCTAAGAATTGTACTAACGATTATTTAAGATTATCCTTGGGGACATTAATTCCTGGGTGCATTCTCCATCACAATGCTTCAACTAATCAGAATCAACTTGCCAATCAATCTGCATCTCTTTCTTGTGCAACATAAATTGTAGTTCTCATCAAAATTTTGGATTCTTGCAATGAAGACATAAACAATGCAAGACATAAACATACCGTCTTTCAGCTATCTCAAGTTTATTATCAAGTCATTTGTAATAAAGTAATTATTAATTATGAACGTTGCTAGGGAGAGTTAAGAAGAGGCCAGAGCAGTTGAAGACAACAGAACCAAGTCCTAAGTGCCTACCTTCCACTCCACCTCCCTGCGAATCATTTCCATGCCTACAAATTGTAATTCTACGCAATTTATGAGGAAGTACTGAGAATCTCAAATGTATCTTAGCAGACACAAAACACCTGATTAGAACAAATTACTCAAGCATTGAACATCCCATCTACTGCCACACATTTTTAACCTTTTTTTTATAACAGTAGGCTGTTTCCCAAGAGATGTGAGATGTGAAAAGCATCACATGTACAAAATAAAGGCAACAGATGAGATTGTAACAAATACAGGGCATTTTGCTCCTGAGGTCCATGGGAAGGCCTTTCCGAGATCCATAGATTTTCCACCTGCTTGCAAATAGAGTGCATCCAGAAGAACAGAGCAGTTTCCATGCTGGCAGATCTGCTGTAGACAAGATATTTCCGATAGGCCAAACAGAAAAGAAGTTTAAGGAATAGAGTGTAATCTATTATTTTGCCTTCATTGGTCGTACTAAGGCATTCAATACCATTAGCGGAGCAGGACTCTGTAGCGATTTAGTGAAAAATGGCTGTCCAATGTAAAGGCCCTCAGTGTCATATGCTCCTTTCATGATAGAGTGCACTGCACTGTTCAATTTGATGTCTGCATTTCCAATTGTTCCATTGTGAGGAATAGAGTGAAACAGGGCTGTGTTCTCACTCGCACTCAGTTTGATATTTTCTTCTTTTTTGATTCGATTGATTTTATTGTCAAGATTATGACGAAGATACAGTGAAAAGCTTTGTTTATGAGCGGTACAGGCAGATCATAGCAAGCAAAGGATGTACAGATCAAAAAGACTGTGAGGCATACATGTTACATTGCAGGTTACATTATTTGAGGCTAGAGTCCATTCAACAGTCTGATAACAGCCAGAAAGAAGCTGCTCATGAACCTGCTTCTTAGTGTGTTCTGGCTTCTGTACCTTCTGCCTGACGGAAGAGCTTTTAGGAGGTCATTACCAAGGCATGACGGTCTTCACGCTCCTGACCTTTTATCTTCTGTACAGATATGGAAAGAGTCTACATGTGTACCAATTCAATTGGAAAGCTGTACAACAAATCTGAACACAAAGTCAAAAGCATATTGCCTCATGATCAGAGACTTCCTCTCCACTGATGATACTGTGCTTGTCACCCTATAGAAGCTCAACTACAAAGGCTCATGGATTATCTCTCCTTCTCCTATAAGCTGTTCTCCCCATAAGCATCAAGAAAAATATGAGGGCAACTGTTGTATCTCCACTCGTGATTGCACTAAATAACACTTCAGTTGAAGTATTTAGTACGTTCTGATGCCTTGGCTCCATCGTGACAGACATTCTGTTGTTTGACACAGAAATTGATACATGTATTGGGGAAGCAGCTATCGTCTTTGGCCAATTCACAAAACTTGCACAGAATAGTCTCAAGCTGACTCTTTGAATCAAACTAATAGATTATAATGTCTGTGTTCTCAGGACTTTTCAGATATGTCTTGTGTACAGAAACATAGATGGATGACTTACAGGTAGCAAGGTAGGTGGCTTAACAGCTTGCATCTTCGCACTCTGCAGCATATTATCAGTATACCCTGACACATGTGGCAGTTTTCTTGAAGTGGAGGTGCCAGTTTTGGACTGGGATGGACAAGGTCAGAAGCCACATGACATTAGCTTGTAGTCCAACAGGTATACTTAAAATCACAAGCTTTCAATGTACTGCCCAACTGACAAAGGAACAGCACTCCGAAAGTTTGTGATTCAAAATAAACCTGTTGGACTATAACACTGTATCATTCGTTTTCTTGAAAGCAGACCTCCAGAGTTTGTTGGCAAAAGTCACACAGAGGCAACTTGATTGCGTCAAACCCTTTGCAAGGCAGGATAAAAGAAACATACCCAGTGACTTCCTGAATCTTGAGAAAGATGGAGCCAGATAATCAGTCGGTGTTCATTGGTCCACTTCAAGGATATCTGCAAGCTTGATATTAAATATGTCATGCTTGTAATGATACTGAGAAATGTTTCAGCCATGATTGAATGGTGGAGCAGACCCACTGGGCTGAAAGGCCTAATTTTGCTTCTACACCTTATGGTCTTATGTATCACTTTGGGATCTTTGGCTGATGCAAGAGGCAGTAGTTGATACTCTCTCTGGGCTCGCATGGACCACTGCTACAGCCACTGACTACAACAGCTTGGCAATAGATACCAACAGTGAAAGGAACTATCCACAATGACACCTGCCTGGTACCTTCATACGTGATGCTTGCGGCAGATCCTGCCTGCCAAAGATTGGCCTCTATAGGCATCAGCAAAGGTGTCCCATAAGAACTCACCCCATCTGAAATGAATGGTTGCTACATCGTCTCTCAAGGATAGAAAGATGCCAAAATGACAGATAGTTATTATTGATTTTGCTTTTTACAATTCCGTACCTAAGACAACTTTTATGCAGAGAGTGCATTGTAAATCTGCTAACCTGAGGCACATTCTCACTGTCCTGATATCATGTGAGATTCAGTGACATTGCAAGTTATTTCAAATTTGCTGGCCCAGCTATTAGTGCAGAAAATAAAACATCTCGAAGTAAGCAAAATATTAACCCACCAAAAGAGTCAATGTAAGTAATGCCACATTGCTGTCTGCTGTACAGATGAAATTTAATGTTAGAGTCCATGACACAAATGATAAATTTTTTCGCGCATAGAATTTTGAGTCCCTTAATCAGAGTTTTTGAAAATCTGTTTATAAATATAAAAATGACTTTAAAACACAATTAACTGTTTAATATTTGTATTTCTGGGCCTCCTTTTGCTGATGCCACATGTTACACTGTTTCACATTCATTAGTGCCCTTAGTTCTGAGAAGTAGACTCGTTTCATCATTAATGTGACCAGTGACTAAAACTAAAATTAATAAAGCTATTGTCTGGGACAAAAGGCATCAAGGAATTTAATCAAACAAATGAGTTTACAGTTTTGAATAGAAAGGTTGATGCATACTTTTAACACTGAAAAGGTGAAAACACATTTTAATGTAAAACAGGTTGCTGCAAACCCTGGTGTTCGGTACCAGCTACCACTTGCTTTTATCAACTGAGCTTCTTTTCATAGGAGTATAAGCTATTCAAGTGGGAGAGTTTTACAATATGATTGCCCTGTTTTCCATATTTTTGATATTTATATCTTCAGGCACGGTCAGAAGATAATTACAGTGGCAGAACAACTGTGCATGGGCAGTGTTTGAAATGTCTTTGAAATCACATTTAAAGTATTGCATACTTCTTGAAGAGCTTCTCCAGTGTCTGGGAAACATATACTTACTGAAATCTGACAATTGCTTTGTCGTATTGTGCATAGTAACACATGATTGAAATGAAAAAGCAATCACAGTGTTAACGTGTGTAATAGCAGGAAAGAAATAAGTGGAAATGAGATCAAACCATGTTGGAAGCATGCACGGATGCAGAATCTTGCAAGAATTAGTGATGAATATTTATTAATTCATTAATCAGGAAGATAGTAAAACTCATTCATTTAATCTTAAACTGATTACAAAAAACCTCAAAGGCCTTTTGCTTCCTCAGCTCTTTCTTGGAAGTTTATAGAACATTGTCCATAGAGTTGTAGAGTCAGTACAGCACACAGGAGATCGTTTAAGCCCATCAAGTTTATGTCAGCTGTCCATAGAGCAATCAGCCCCATGCTCTTTTTTCGTACATGTATAGGACATGGGCATCACTAGCTGGACCAGCATTTACTGCCCATCCTTAATTGCTCCTGAGAAGGTGGCAGTGAGCTGCCTTCTTGAAATGCTGCAGTCCATATGTTGAAGGTAAACCCACTATGCCTTACGTAGGGAATTGCAGGATTTTAACCCAGTGACAGTGAATGAGCAGCAATACACTTCTGAGTTGGGATGGTGAGTGGCTTAGAGGGGAGCTTGGAGGTGGTGGTATTTCAGTGTATCGGCTGCCCTTGTCCATCTAGACGGAAGTGTTTGTGGGTTTGGAAGGTTCTGTCTGAAGACCATTGGTGAATTTCTGCAGTGCATCTTGTAGATAGTACACACTGTTGCTACTGAACATTGGTATTGGAGGGATGTGATGCCAATCAAGCGAGCTGCTTTGTCCTGGATAATGTCAAGCTTCTGTTGTTGGAGCCACTCAATCCCTACAGCCCTGCAAGATTTTTTTCTTCAAGTGCCCAACAAATTTCAATTGTTATTTGAAATCATTGACATATCTCCACTTCCAATGAACACATGGGCTGTGGCAGGTCATGACCACACAGAAGTATGAAATACTTCTTCATCATATTTTCGCACACCTCTTGGCAAAAATCTTTAATGTGCCTATTAGCTCTTTCATCATCAGCTAATCAGAGCAACTTTTCCTTGCCTATCATACCCAAACTTGTCTTAGTCTTGTATACTTCTATCAAAACTACACTCATTTTCCTTTACTGAAAGGAGCACAAGCCCAGCCCTGCAACTCAAATTACTGCATCCATGAGCATTTCCTGACATTAATCTTAAAATGGTCCTTTCCTGGCTCTTTACTCATCCCTTTATGTTCATTTGATTTTATTCCAACTGTTCAAAATTATAGTTTTAATTGGGATAAGGTGGTGTAGTGGCAGAGTCACTGAATTAGCTACCTAGATGCTCAGGCTAATGCTGTGGAGACTTGAGTACACATCCCACCAGGGTAGCTTGAAGAGTTTAAACTCAATTAACAAACCTGGAAAATAAAGCTAATTCTAAGATAGTGACCACAATAATGATCACCAACAGTGAAACCTAACCCGATTCATTGATTCCTTTAGGGAAAGAATCTGCTATTCTTAATTGATCTGGCCTACATGTGATTCCAGACCCTAACTGCCCTTGTAAATACCCTAGTAAGCCACACAGTGTTGGGGTAATTAGGGATGGATAACAATTGCTGACCTTGCCAGTGACTCCCACATGCCATTCAAAGCATAAAGTGAAATAAAACAATTCCTTAGAACTACTGCATTCCTTTCATGAAATTGCCTTTTGATGATCCAGATTTTCTTTATGCTCACTTTGAACTCAGACACCTGACATGCTAGATTTGAATGGTTCGAGGTAAACAGAGTTGGTTGTCATTTTAAAGTCGAGATTAAACTGGAGACTGATTGATTACTGGTTGTTGCTGAGTTACTTAAAGAATCTGGAGTTTGTATTGTTCATTAAAGTAGATGAGGTCTTCAGGAGATGGTGCAACATGTGGTGAAGGCATTGATCTGTCTTCAAAGGTTCTGCTCAGATTACCTACTGTAAACACAGATGCTGTAATTCTATCTTTCTTACCCTACAGAATGATACGGAGAGTGAGGGATGGAGGAACAACTCAGAGAGGAGGGGTACGTGGGAGCCTGGGGGAAGGCAGTGTTAGCAGGACATCACATCCACCTAGGGCCTTCAGAGTATGTTTTCACACCTTAACCTAAGCAAGGAACAGTATCTGCTATGCCTTTGCTTGACTTAGAAGGTGTTTCCCCGAAATAGGCCATCTGTTATAAGCAGAAGTGTGGACTCAAGGCAGGGTGGGCAGCATTGTCAGTGGCTGTAAATATCAGCAGCAAAAACAGAAATTACTGGAAAAGTTCAGCAGGGCTGGCAAGGTCTGTGGAGAGAAATCAGAGTTAATGTTTCACCCTGGCCTTGAAACTTTTCATGTGGCTCCTTCTTGGCTAGTGCATGCAATATCACTAAAATGCCACAGATTGTTTTTCACTGTTGTACAAAGGAGAACTTTGACACTTAGTGTATGAAGCGAGCAATATGCTGCAATAATTTTCCAAGGAAAAGCTGACAGTGCATGGACAGAGCTTTATGATGACATTGGTCAGGACGTGGTGCTGGCTGCCATTGATGATACATAAACTGTTTTACCAGTATATAAAGCCAACTTTGGAGATGTCCTACAACTGCAAATAGTTCCATCGCATCCATATCCATTTGATCCAACCATACTAAATATATGCAGGTTTGTGCCTGCATTCATGATACCTTTATTCTGCTAGTGTCTATTTTTACCTTCTGCCCTTGAGGCTCCATCAAAAACCAGAGGGTGGACGACCAAGGCTGTCCACTGATCTTGGAGTGCAACCAATATGCATGTGGGCAATAATGTGTTTATCTCAAAACCATGATACATGAAGTGCCGTTGAGCAGACCAATGTGTACTTAAGCAAAAGTTCTAATGCTTCGATTACTCTCGAGGAACCCTTCAGGCCCCAGGTCCACATTGTATCAAGAATGGCTCACGACCATTAGATTAGAGACCTTGTAGCCAATGGTAAATTGCTAAGAAGCAGGAGTGAGGGCAAAGATTGCTTTCCACCTGAACGATCTGTGCTCGACTCATCTGACTGCAGTGCTGATGAATGCTACTTTAATCCCCATCCAGCAATAATTTACATCTGTTCTTACCTTTACTACTGCAACGTCGTGGCCACAAAATCCACCCTTAAAAAAAGTTCCAAAGTGGTTTTATCATTCAAGCCATCCAGCATTGCATACAGAAGTCACCTAATCACCCTTGTCCATACCCTTTATGCCTATGGCTTTGTTCGTGTGACCCTATACAGCATTGTTCCAGTGATTGCAACCTGGCATGTTGGAAGACCAGTAAATTTTAGTGGGGGAGACTGTCAGTGGCTTACCTTTAGCAGCTCTGTGCCTTGAAGGCCTGATTCTGGACTGTACCATTTCTATGTGGGCAGCAGCAGTCTGGACTGATTGGCTTGCAGTCACAAGAAAGACCTTTGTTAGAATTGAAGTTGAGAGTATGCAATATGGTGGTGCAGCCACGATGACAGCAGTTTATCTATTATTCCAGGCGTTGATGGAGCTTTCATGTATTCTTTCTTTTTGTTGAGTTTCCAGAATTTGTTATTTTTCTTATAGGATACAAACTGTAATGTGAAAAAAACTCCATTGTAAGTACAGAAATTTGTACAAGTCCAAAACAACAAGAACTGCAATTATTGCTGAACAGAATTCATTTCTAAAGTTAATTTAAACCATAAATAAGCAAACAAAGAAATCTTTTACCTTAATGGTACTCAGGACATGTTAAACCTTCAACCCTGTCTCCTCTCATGGTGGATCAATACAGATCTTCTGTTTATTCATGCAGAATGAAATACAATCAAACCTCTCTTTCATTTGTCGGTAATAGTTTCCATTCCCACAGAATGTAGAGATCAAGTGCGGTAATTCTGGAGTTCTTAAGAGGTACTAAAATAGTCTTTATCAACTATAGATAACTTTTTAAAGTGCTTCAGACTAATGCTAGCAGTTGTGGCAGGATGTTAGTGTGGACTGATAATTCCGTCCTTCTGTAACTGCGAATCAATATGAGCTCAGGGTTGTTAGAGGGTTGATGCAGACAGATACAGAATGATTGCATGCAGTAACTCAAGTTCATTTAGTGTTAAATGGTGATTTGATCAACAACATCCTGGGCAGACTAAACATTGATTGTACTATGTCATCGTCTATAATGTAAGTTGAGCGGCAGATTTAGAAAAAGATATATTTCCTTTCATGTTCTATTAAGGCCATTAAAATCCAAAATCAGCAAAATGCCCATTGAATCATTAGGCTGTTAATTGTTGCACCAGTGAGACTCCAGTAGTCTTACTGACAGGTTGCTAGGCAGACAGTAAAGACCAGTTTTGATTGATCCAACACAGGCTTTTACCTTTTTGCTCAAAGAATCCATTTTTAAATTGCCCTCAGAACTGTTTAATTTGTTACTGTGTTCACTTGTCTATAAAGGTGAGCATTACAAATACCACTACCCTCAGAAGTAGTGGGTAATATTTTCTTAGTCCTGGGGAAGAGGTTCAGGAAAGGACAGGTTGTTTGCTTCCTCAGAGACAGAGATTTGAAGGTGTTTAGGGATGAGGTGACGAAGAGAAAAGCAGTCCTTTTTCCTGCAGACCACCACAGGAAATCAAGTCACCATATCAAACCTGTACTCCAATTACAGTCCAGGCCAGTGCTGTGTCCTGCATCATGCAGGATACCCAGTGGACCAGGAGAGACTTCAATGATGTTCTTTATTCTGGGAGGGAAGGTGCAACCATCCGCACTCTGTTGCCTTACATTCAGAGAACCAATGCTCATTCTAACTCTGCCTTTTCACAGAACTCTCACCAAAGTGAGTGAACATAAAGCTCACTAACACATGCATTGTGCGCACTCAGTAACTCTCAAATCCCTCATCCTCGTAAGCTACTAGCCCTTCTCGCCTCTGTGCTTCCTACTCACTCACTAGGAGCACCTCATCACCTCTCCTGCTCCTGCACCATCGCAAACTGCTCTTCCATTCACTTCCATCACATTCAATCCTGCCCTTTTTCTCATCACAGCAAAAATTGGCCTGTCCACAGCACCTCAACTATTATAGCCATAATCTCAGGACTGGTTGCACTTGACCCATAGGTCCAACAGGGGCCCAGATCCTGGAATGCAAGGACACATGTCCCTGGGCTCTGAAATCAGACAAGCCCAATAACTGATTGCAGCAGTACCACTTGGTTGACTGTGGTCCTCCTTCACTCTACTAAGGATGGCTTCTCTTTGATTTTCATATGTGCCTTTTGCATTTAGCACAATCAACGTGTTTGGCACAAAAGCTGCTGGCATTTGCCGCAAGTGTAACATTGACACAATGTGGTGCCATGGAATAACATATCTACCCACTTCACTGTTCAGTGTTGCCATTTTGACAGCGAGCTGCCTGTCTGTCTGCTCTACAAAGCAAGCCACATTGGCTGGCAACCTGTAATTGAGAATTAAGGACTCTGTGCATTAAGAAATCAAGTTAAGAGCCATGAGATATGTACTAGTCCGATATATGAGCTGCATGTGTGTTCCTGCATGGACTGTGACCTGACAGAAGTACAGAAGTTATTAGTATCCCTGAGTTCCAAAGTAGATTGTTAAAGGAGTGAAGTGGTACATGACTTGGTCTGTGAGCTGTCATGATGATGTGCTGTGACTGGTGGTTTGTTGATACTGATTCGTGTGGATGAAGGGTTGAGAGTGTAGTTAGTCATGGACTATAGAGACATATTGTTGTGAAGTAGCAGTTTGCTGATGGCCATGACAAGGACTTGGCAAACTACAGCTGTCAAATACTGCTCTGACTAGAATGTCAGGAATTTGCATGGCTAATTTCTGGAGGAAGGAAAGGATAATTGGAAAGGTGTAAAAATAAGACAAGTTGAGGCTTTAATGAGAGACAAACACATGTAAATAAGGTAGTCACTGCTCAATTATGGGATCTTGAAGGCTTGTGGAGAACATTACAAAAAAATTCTCCACGTTGAGATTCTTATCTTCTTTCATCTTCTCCAAGATTTTCACATCTTTCTCGTTGCTGCTCACATCACAGCGAAAAATGTGCAGGGATGGGAAAATTCTACTCTTCCTCTTCCAAAGATAGAGTCACCAGCAGCAAATGCTGCTCACCCTCTTTCCACCAGTGGGACCTGAGTCCTTGGCCACTCGACAAAATGTTTCAATTATCACCTCTTTGAAGGTGCCTACATTCTGAAACACATTCACATTTTCCTTAGCTGCCTCGGTATTGTCTACCACAATCCGATATAGCCGCTGGTCCTCTGTTTTGGGTGAGTCTCCATCCTTAACTAATGGTGAGCTTAGAGACAACCAAAAAATGTTTTTGTTCTTTCTTGCTGACATCAAGTCTCCAAAAGCTTGTGGGGAAATCCTATTTATTGAGTATTCAGATGTAATTGAACAAATAAAACTGCTTCTACAGAGCTGAAATGGAAACTCTATTAGTGGAAACTTTGATGAAGATTTAGCTTTTTTTTGGCTTGTGTATTTACATGCACAATATCCATCTATCCATCGGAAATAAAAGTAAAATATTTATGGGATTCAGTTAGCAATTTACTTTCTTCCCCCAAAAGATAATGAGCTGTGATTCATGATAAATTTAACAAATAAGGCTAACAATGCTCCTCATTATTAAAGTGTACCAGACAGCAACATTTCACATTGAATTAAATGTTTTAATTTACTGTTCTTGGATGAAACTCTTTGTAGTTAATTAGTAATTATTCAATTTGATTGGTTAAGGAGACACGGTGTTGCCTGACCTATTGTACTGGTCCTATACATTATGTAGTACAAAAATACCTCTTTAATTACAATCATTTCCGGTGAAGGCTCACATTGGTAGTCTCTGCAGAAATGTTAATGTACAAAATGGCAGACTCGATGGATTGAATATTTTTCTTGGGTCGATCCCCATGACAGTTGCATTTCAGGGTTCCACCTACCCATTACAATGGTACATGATGCCAGACATGATTTTCGATGTGTAGGCCAATTAGTGGTCAGTATTCACAGTCACTATCTAATTAAGGACAGTGAGCAGTCTTGCAAAGTGCATAGGAAGCTCCAGCGTGGAGAAATTGGCAAACTGACCTTCAGAGGTGCCAGTTTCCATATAGATGCGTGAAAGAGGTGGAAGGAGGGCTGGAAGAATAAAGAGAAAGTATATTATATAAATGGTGAAAGATTTCAGAGCACAGAGATACAGAGTGACCCGGGTGTCCCATATCATGAATCATAAAAAGCTAATATGCAGGTACAGCAATTAATTAAGAAATCTGTTGGACACTATATTTATTGTGAAGAGAATTGAATACAAAAGTAGGGAGGTTAAGTGAACAGGAAAAGTGTGAAATATAGGCTTAATAATAACATTCTCAATTGACTAGGGGAATAAAGCAACTGAACACTGAATGAATATGGATCGTTAAAAGGAAAATTGCAGATGTAGACAAATATGAAAATTAAATTCTGTAACTTTGAAGAAACAAAAAGAGACAATAATGAATCGGAGCAACAGATTTGGAATCATGTTGATTTTCAACATTGTGCAAAACCAGGGAGTATAAATCAGATGGTACTCTGGGCAGTTTTTTTTCATTGACATTCTCATTCAGTCCCAACAGAGTATTTAGTGCAGTTGTGGATATCCTATTACAGAATGGATACTGAGTCCAAGAAATCAATTCAAAGTAGGGTCATTTGCATGATAAAGAGATAGAATATGGTTCTAATGAGAGAGTTGAATAATTGGTGCTGTACTCATAGAACGAGAGAAGGTTAAGAAACCAACCTGTTCCTGACATGAAAAGGCCCTTCCTGTATTAGTTTAGGTAACTTTCATATTGATGCCTAGACCATAAGAGTGGGGTGTTGCAGCACGAAATGGTGACCACCAAAAACTGCTTTTCCTTTAACTATTTCACCAGCCTGCTGCTCCTTTCTAATCGATCAGTTTGAAGTCCAGTGGAAGCACAGGCTATTTTTTTCTCATGACCATTCTTGGAATTGCAAAACACATTGGGCTTATCTCCTCTTGGATGCAGAGTGTCTTGCCCCTGTTCTCAAGGTAAAGTCACTATGGTCTGCTCTGTCATTGGAGCAAGATGATTTAACCAGAGGGTCATCATGTATCAGGCAAGAGGGAGAGGCTGAAGAGGAGAATCTCTTCATGGTAATCGCAGCATATGCAGGAATTGAATCCAAGATGCCGGTGTCAACCTGCATTACAAACCAGCTGTCCGGCCAACTGAGCTAAACCAACACCAGCAACAACCTATCAGCATTTTTAAAAATACTGCTTTTTCTTCAGATTGGTTTAGTTAGTTGTAAACATTTCAAATTTGTTTGAAGTAGGTGCCGGGTGTCTGTAATTGAACCACATTGGTTGTGTTGCATGATCACACAGGTTTTTAATTAACAGCATATTGTAGAGGTTAGAGGACACCACACAGATTGGAGTGAGATTGCAGACTTGAACAATTACTGGACACATTTCCATGACTGACGTACATGATCGCTTCTCTTGGCCTTTTTGTTCATCTGCTGTGACTTAGTCATGGAGCCAAACAGCCCAGAAATCCAACCCATCCCCGCTGACCTTGTTTTCCATTCGACACTGGTCCCATTTGCCCAGGTTTGGCTCATAAGCCTCTAACCCTTTCACAATCATCTATCTGTCCGATTGTCTTTTAAATGTTGCCACTCTGTCTGCATCTACTGCTTCCTGTGGCTGCTCATCCCAGATACGAACTGCCCTCTGTGTGAAAATGTTGCCCATCAGGCCCCTTTTAAATCTTTCTCCTCTCACCTTAAAATTATGCTGTCCAGTTTTGAACTCCCCTGCCTAGGGAAAAGACCTTATCTATGCACCTCACAATTTTGTAAACTTCTGTAAGGTCACCCCTCAACCTCCTATGCTCCAGTGAAAAAGTCCCAGCTTATCCAGCCTTTCCTTATAATTCATCCCTCCATTCCTGGCTTCACCCTTGTAAATGTTTTCTGCTAAAATGTTACGTAAGTGTTTTCTGGATATGGTAACATAGGTTGATCAACACATTTTTAAACCATGTTCAATATTCTAAATATTTTGTAAGATTGAGCTGTGGGCATAGGTCGGATGTAGCCTCAGACCATTACAAACTTTGTACCAGTTACCGAGTTTTGTAAATTCAAGCCTTTATTCTTTTGTTTCTCAGTGGTGTGCATTTTAATTGCATCTTTCCTCATTCCCTTCTAAAAGCAATTCCTCTTCAATTACATTAATGTAGTTTTCCAATTCATCTTTTGTGATTTCTTCTCCCAACATTAACATTTAATTTTCTGAAATCTGGCAGTATAATTGTAATCGTCTTTAATTCTCTTTAGTAATTCTTATCCTTTGTTATGATCATGTTTCTAAATGCTGAGATTTAATGGTTTAATTACTATCTTTCCAATTAGGAAATAATGGATTTGTTTGCTTCAAATTAAATTGTTCTAATGATGTGCTATTAATCTATGTAAATATATTGTGAATAAGGCATTCTATCGGGATTAAGGTTCTGTGACATAATTAGTACATTCATTTCTTGTGGAGCATCATTACTAAGTCTGAAAAAAACATTTTCGGTGAATGTTAGAATCCTGCAAACCTCAATACAATAAGGTGGTAAAGTGCTTGAAACCAGATTACTAGTATTGAGCCCTGTCCATCTACAGATAAGAAAATTAGATTATCACTAATGTCATTACACCAGTTAAATAAAATAGAAAACATTGGGCACTCACTGAAATAATGTGAACCTCAACTGTGTAAATGACAGATTTCTGCAGGTAGTTCACTATTATACTAAATTACAAGTTAAAGGACTGCATTATATGTAAAGCCATCCCACATCTCAAAACCCAATATTTTTTGTTGATCAGCTAGACTTGGTTTACCTTTGTATCAAATCTAATTTGACCAGATTTTGAAGGGGTTCATCCCTAGACGTTTTGCCACAGTTTTCTCTGGAGAATACTGTGACAATAAGTAAAAGCTACCACACCAGTTTGTGTACAACCCCAAGAAGTGGGTTTGGGAAGTGTTAGTGGATTAAGGGGACTGTGTGTTGAAGCTTCGCATTGATGGCTGACTTTCCAGTACCAGCTAATGAGACCCTTAAAATGTAATGTTAAAATACCTTTTGTGGACCTGGAGAAGCAGAAGCAGTCCTTGGGATCTGTGAGTCACACTGCTGCTGGCCAGGGTTGGGTTCACCTGCCAACCTCACTCCCCGTCCAGGACCTCTCTATCTGCACCTGAAACTTGTAACCTAGCCAGTCGAAATGTCTGTGACTGAGGGCAAAAGAATATTGTGGACCACCCATTTAGTATCTGCAGCTTGGTTGCCACATTCATTGAGACAGGACCTGGATAGAGTGTACACGGAGAAGATGTTTCCTCTAGTAGGAGAGTTTAGGATCCGAGCGAGCAGCTTTAGAATGAAGGATGACCCTTTAGAACTGAGATAGGGAGAATTTCTTCAGCCAGAGGGTGGTTAATCTGAAGAACTCAATGCTGCAGAGGGCCGTGGAGGCTGAGTCATTGAATGTATTTAAGTCAGAGTTTGATAATTTCTTGTTTAGTAAGGGGATCGAAGGTTATGTGGAGAAGGCAGGGCCATTGGTTTGAAAAACATACAAGTCATGATTGAATGTTGGAGCAGCCTTAAAGGGCTGAATGACCTAATTCTGCTCCTATATCCGTTCTTTGTTCATTCATGTGATGAGGGCAGTGCTGGCTAGACAGCATTTATTGCCCATCCCCAATTGCCCAGAGGGCAGTTAAGAGTCAACCACATTGCTGTGTACCTGGAGTCACATGTAGGCCAGACCAGGTAAGGATAGTAGTTAACTTCCCTAAAGGACATTAGTG
Organism: Stegostoma tigrinum; assembly: GCF_030684315.1. NCBI lineage: Eukaryota > Metazoa > Chordata > Chondrichthyes > Orectolobiformes > Stegostomatidae > Stegostoma > Stegostoma tigrinum. The sequence continues at coordinate 85,254,043 of NC_081356.1, forward strand.
AGCCAGATGGACGATCAATTCACAGTCATCATTAAATTCTTAATTCCAGACATTTATTGAATTCACATTCCACCATCTGCCATTGCTGGATTTGAGCCCAAGTCCCCTGGACTTTATCTAGGGCTGTGCTTTAATAGCCCAGTGATAATACCACTAGGCCAGTGCCTCCCCACCTGTATTACACAGGCTTATGGTGTAATGGCCTCAAAATGTGGCCTGGAGCAACAACCTCCCAAAATCTACCCAAGGATTTAAATGTATACCTGTGTATATGTAGTCAGTGTCTAGTGGCATTTGCTTATGGCCATATAGCTTAGTGGTTAGTGCATTTGTGTAGATGAAGTTTAAGCATATCACTTTCATATGGTGCTGAGGCTATGTTAGGAGTGTTCCTGGCCATTTTTGAAATGTAATACGAAGGAATTTACTCTAACTTATCAATATCTCTATATGTTTTTCGTACAGATACTGGCTGACAAACAAGATTTACATCAAGCGACCAAGCACTGGCTTACTGATGTACACACTTGCAACTCGATTCTGTGATGAAATTCACCTTTATGGATACTGGCCCTTCCCTAAAGATTCAAAAGGAGTACCAGTTAAATACCACTACTATGACAACCTAAAGTATAGATATTTTTCTAATGCTGGGCCACATCGGATGCCACTGGAATTCAAAACATTAAAATCTTTACATGACAAAGGAGCTCTGAAGTTAACAACGGGGAAATGTGTGTAACCCTAGAAGCCACAGCTAAAAACCAGAGCTAGTGCAACATTTGCACACTATAGATTTTATGTGAAAAGATAACGCCTCAGTAAAAATTACAACAATGCTGTAAAGTGCCCATTCGCCCAGCTGCATTTACAGCCTCGGATTGTTGTGAAGAAATAATAAACATAATCGCACTGTGAGGAGCAAAGATCAAGCAGTGATGTGTTAACAGTGATTGAGTATTGATTGACAGAATGGTTCAGGCCTGTGATCACTGTCATCAGAAGTAGGGCTCTGCATTTGTTGTAGCCTTAGAAGACCTGAGAAATAATCAGGCTCAGTGTTAACTAGAGGTCAGTATTTGTCTTGAGCAACTGTCTCAGTAAGCAATCAATGCCAAAGTGCTTTCAAAGTGTTATACATCTGAGTTACAGTCTCAAGCCACAACATTCTTTCTACTTATGTGAATCAGCCAAGGGTTATATCAGTTATAAGAGTCATGAGAGGACTGAAGGTCTGTTAACACCCCAGTTCGGTGTCGTTCCGTAGTTTTATAGCTCAATGAATGTAAAGCAGTTGTCTAATGTAGTGTGCTGAATGTGAACTGTAAAAAGTTAAAGGTGCCCTTTCTGCTGGTACCAAAGATCTTTATACACTGATCCTGTAAGAAGTTACTTGTAGAGACAAACATTTCGGGAATTACTAGGGTAAAGTGTCTTGTGCAATTACTACATGGTTTCAGGAGGAAGAAACAGGAGATAAAGAAGTGGACGGAATAAAAAGCACAAGTCTTATATAAACAGAAGCACAGATTACCAGATCCTTAAAGCATGAGGAATTGTTTGATTTCAATCAAATTGGTACATATCAAAAGTTTACTCATTAACCAATTCCTCTGCCAAGCCTTCTGAATCACGCTGAGTTTTGGAAATACCCTACTAATGATGCATTTCCTTCTTAACCACAGAACTACCATCAGCATCATTTCTCCTTTCTGTAAATATTATGTAATGTATTTGGATCAAATTGTATATTCTGTGGTAGCATTGTAAAGTTCTTGCTTACTTTTAAATTATTTGTTTATGCAATTCTTTAAAACTCATCTAGGAGGATTGCAGGTCTCTGGAGCTTGAGCCCAGTTGCTAGTGTTGAGGTAGGCCTCTTGCTACACTAAACTGTGTGGTTGCAGTGAAGATCTGCCAAAAACACTGGGAATTGGTAAAAATAATTTCGGATTTTCTCAGACTTGGAACCTTGCTATGTTTATATTTATTTCTACAGATTGTTTGCTGCAAATATTGGAATAGAACCACGGTCTTTGAGTAACTTGGAAATTGCTTGAGCTACTCTGCTGTTACAACGTTAAAAATTTATGTACACTGGAAACTTCTCAAGGCAGTTACACACACGTTTACTGGGTCTACTCATTTGCATTTCCATCGTTGTCAGTGCTGGTATGAAAATTGCATAAAACAGTTACAAGCAAGTGAATAGCCCTCAAACCTACACACAGCCTTTTAGAACAATTTCTAACTGACTGGTTGACAAAAAGAAAAGTTAGAAGCAGTGCTCACTCACTCTCAAATAATTTCACTATCTTAACAACTTTTTAAATCAGACCTGATGAGTACCCGGAAGGCAGCAGGGTACGGAATCAAACTGGAGACAAGGAATGTACACAGCTTGAACCGATTAAGTAATATAGCCTATTTCAAACATCTCTCCTCTTGCCCACTGTAGGCACCAGCAGATCCATTGGGGAAGACCAATTGGCCTAGTGGTATTAACCCATATAATGTTCTGGAGACCCGGGTTCGAATCCTGCCAGAGCAGATGGTGAAATTTGAATTCAGTAATTATCTGGAATTAACAGTCTAATCATGACTATTGTAGATTTTCGCAAAAGACATGTTTGGTTCACTAATGTCCCTTAGGGAAGGAAACTTCCCTCTTTACTTGGTCTGGCCTACATGTGACTCCAGACCCACAGCAATGTAGTTTGCTCTTAATTGCCCTTTGGACAATTAGGCATGGGCAATAAATGCTGCCTGGCCAGTGATGCCCTCATCTTGTGAATGAATAAAATAACAGGACTCCTTGCCTCCTTAAAACGGACTTGTTCAATGAACCTTCACAGTTCTGTCCTGTTAAGAGGCTTCATCATCTGCTGTGGTGATCCAGTTCCTCTCATAGCAATTTCATGTAAAAATTTCAAACCCCTTCTTCAACTTTGATAGCCTCATACCTTCAAATTTGTCACTTCCCCATCCTCTGCGACATGGTGCACAATCTTCAATTGAAGGACTTGCTGTCTACAGCACAGCACTGAGGACATGGGGCTTCTCTGATCATAAATATTACAGGCTGTCCAAGAAATAATCATGGAGGTCTTTCCATGGAAAGTGTTCAGCATGGTGGCATTTTAACCACTCGCGTGTACTGACTGAGCAGCTGCTCTACAGACATGGCATCACCTTGCACCACCTTCTCCAAATTCTTCATTCTGAGTGTGCAGCACTGAAATGTTCTTAGCTTCTGCCCACCTTCCCTGCAGATCCACCAGTGAAGGTGGACACAGCCAATAGAGGAGGAAGATGATGAGGAATCAAATGAAAAACAAGTCAACTGGGAATCAAAGCTGCAAGGTAATGCCATTCTTTAGGACAGCAGCATGTAGCAGTTCTCTAGTTGATTCTATATAAAATTACAGCAATGGACAGTAGGAGGCATAGCCAATGCACAAACTGGCATGAAGGTCATCAGTGATATGAGTCTCCTGTACAGCATGTATAGGCAATCACTTCCAATGACCCTGACTCCCAGTATCTAGGTTAGGCAGGATCATAGATAAGAGACAGATGTAAGCTTCCATGAGAGCCACTATATTAAGAAAAATGGATGCTTTGAAATAAAGTGAAATATGCACTTACATGGCATTTCGTTGCTGTGGCTGAGGTCACGTACGTGGTGCCAATGTCACAGAAACAGTTGAGCAGGAGTGTAAAGCATTGACATATAGCTATGTCTTGGTGGATTTACAGTGACGCTCCCATATCTGAAAGAGACTGAAGGGAATACTGTTGTGATACTAAGGGTAGAATTTATCCCAAAAAACAAGAGATTATAAGTTAACATGTGCTGTTGTATCTCCATCCAAAAATGCTGACAGTTTATTTTTGTGGTACTGTTGGCTGTTCATTATAATTTATACAGAGTATACTTACTAAGAATGCCTTCACTTGCTCCTGCAAAATCCTGACTGAGGTAATGGTTGGGAGCAGTCTGATACTCTGGTGGTATCAGAGATCTCCAAGTAAGAATCAGTTAGAAGAAATCTAATTGTCTGTAGGCAAAACAAGCTGCTATACAAAATGTTCTACCTGCAGAAATTTACATTCAGTTATGTCCAAATTCTTTTGTCAGGAACTGCTCACTTCCACCTTAATCAGCTGGACCTGGGGGTTGTTTGGAGAAATCAGAAGTGAGTCAAAAGGAAAAATAGTCAGCTGTAACCTGTATTATAAAAGTGACTAAATTTGTGGTTTAGTAGCACACTGATTATTGCAGTTATCCATACAACAGGATGTATCCTACTTGGAAATACAAAGAAAAATATTTTGCTTAATCCAGCTAAAAGGATAAGCAAGACTTGTTCGACAAATGTCTGCTGCCTTCCTGAAGAAAAGTGAATTGCTTTGAAATCATCTTGAGCTGTAAACAAACAAAATGTGTGTGTCATGACACCCAACTGTGAAAAATCCTCTATCCTTGCAGGTTAATGTCCTGTTTTGTAAATGTTTTATTTATGAGTCCTGGAAGCTTTATTACATTTTGTTACACTTCTGCGTGAAAGTAAATAAAGGTTTTAATAAGGTTTACTTTCAAACATCTCAAATGCTCAGCATTTTTATTCTAATTTCCTGTCTCCCTTCTAGCATTATTGGGATTGATTTTCACTGGTTATGGATGGAAAATGAATACTTATGGATTGGCTGGTCATTACATGTTCTGGTGGGTTAATCTTTCTTCGTGGGCGACAAATGTACAACTCCCCAGTTTCAAACATGAGAAAAGTGATTTTTACCTCTATTCACTTATTAATGGAAAACTGTTTCATGTTCGGGATGCTGTTTGTCTAGTATGCCTTCTGAATGGTTATTATTTGTGTTTAATTCATAGTATTGACAGGACCCTCCACAAATCTGTCAGATATAAATCTAGATAGAATATGAACTTTAGATAAGGGCTTATCAGATATAAATCTAGATATGTCCTCATCTAAAATTCATATACATATTGAAAGTAAAGTGAAAGTCACTGTAGACCCACTCTCATTAGGGAGAGACAACTGCTGGTAGTTTAACATGAGGATTATCATGCCACAAGCAAGGGGTGAGGTTTAGAAGGTGGAACTTCTGTGGTAACTTCAACTGTTCCAGGAATTGAACCTGTGCTGTTCACGCCTGTCTTCATTACAGACTGCCTTTGCTGACACTGATACATGTGTGCTATGTGGCACTTTAAATCACATGCTCCCAGATCTCACTGGGACATATCCAGAGTGGGGAGCTAGAATCGGGAGAGGATAGAGTGAGGGCAGAGATTGTGACTGGGTAAGAACCGGAAGGCACGGCTGGGGTGGTGGGGAAAGGGTGGGGAAAGGGTTGTGGAGGATGAGAGCCGGGTGAGTGTGCGAGGGAGACAGAGGGGACACAGGCTCCCAGCTCCTGGACCCTTCTCACATTTATCCCTCCTGGCTCCTGGGCTCCCCTTGTAGCCAGCTGAGCCGAAACACCCGTGTTAGCACCTCCATTTAATAGGGAACAGGTGTGATTTCCATAGCTTAATTTCATCTTTCTAAGTTAAGGGAACAAAATATATTACGTTGTCCTTTGATAGCCGAGGACAGAGTGTCAACCAGGGCATGTGGAGAAGCCCCTGCAAGTTGAACAGTGCAAAGGCATCGTTAAGTCACATTCAGAATGGTTGTGCATGGAGAAACTGTGGAAAACCCATTGTAACAGACTCCAAAGGAATTGCCTGGGAAATTGAAAATGCCACTGCAGATTTAATCTGTGCCCAGAATCGTCTGAAAGTATCCGTTTAAATCAGAGAATTTGGAGGGTTCCGACCAAAATAAGTTAAGAAACGTTAGGCTGCCAAATACCTAGTCCAACTCCTGAGGAACTATTCAACTGAACCCACATTTATTTTGTGTGTCCCTAACTACAGTTACCCCAGACCCCCACACCCCACCCCCACCCCCCCAGACCCTGATTGCACCCCTTCCCAGGACCTGGCAGCCTTTCCCCTGCATCACTCCACCCTTGCCTTCCCCCAGTGACCTCTGACCTCTAACTTTCTCCAGCCTGCATCCGACACCCCTTCCCCCGCTACCTGATCTGACCCTTTCCCACTACCATTCCTCACCATACCCTACTCCCCCCTTATCCCACCCCTGGATTAGTCCCTCCTTCCCTCTAGAACATAACCAATAACCCCCTTCATTCCTCAGAACCAGCCCTCTTTCTCAAGCTTCACACCAAAACTCCCTTCCCCTACTACTGGATCCTTTTCCCCACTTCACCCTCGACCCCTTTTCACTGCCACTGAACCATTCCTCTACTCCATACCCGAGATCCCAACATCTACCCTTCCCATACCTCTGCCACACTCAAATTTTTCCACTAATTGCAATCGAAGCTAAACACTATGACCTGACTTCCTGACACTAGCACACTAACCCCTATGAACTTGCCAATCTACTTACACCCTACCCATCTGGCATCCTTCCTCCTGTTCCCCTACCCCATGGCTTTCATCCATATCCAGCTGGCATGCTTGTACAGGACACTGGTGATGCTACTTTTGGAGTACGGTGTATAGTTCTGGTCACCCTTAATAGGAAGTTGGAGAGGGCGCAGAAAAGATTTACCAGGATGTTGCCAGAACTGGAAGGATTGTGTTATAAGGAGAGACTGGACTATCTGAGACTGATTTCACTGGAGTGTAGGAAGTTGAGGGATAAAGGCTTGTAAAATCATGAGGGGCATAGATCAGCTGAATGGCGAAGATCTTTTCCGTAGTGTAGGGGACCTCAAAACTAGGAGGCATATTTTTTAGGGGAGAGTAGAAAGATTTTAAAGGGTCCTGAGAAGCAGATCCTGAAATGAGCTGCCCGAGGAAGTGGTACATGCAGGTAAAATTACAACATTTAAGAGACATTTGGGCAGGTACATGAATAGGAAATGTTTCGAGGGATATGGGTGAAATGCAGGCAAATGGAACTAGTTTAGTTTGGGAAAATTGGCATGGATGAGTTGGGTCTGTTTCCATGCTGAATGACTACCACTAGCATCCTACCTCCTTTGTACCCCATTCCTTACTTACCTGAAAGCCTACCACTTGGCATCTGACAACACTACTGATCTGACACCCTAAACTTCCAGCACCTGAACATCACTTTTATCTTATGAATATACTGTTTGACAGCTCTCAAAGTGGGCGTAGTGACATTAAAATGTCAGAATACGGTTGTTGACTGCTGTGTAAAGCTGGTGTAAATTGACTTCCTCTAACTGTTCTGAACTGTCAGAGGGAAGTACAGCTGTAGATTTCTGAAGGAGCCCTGATCAAAAATATAGAGATCAGAAATATGGATCTCCCTCCTTTCATGAGAAAAGGGGCATTATTGCAATCTGCTTGAGATTGTCACTCCATAAAAAATCTAGCCCCATATTTCTTACAAAAGACAATGCATTCTTCCATTTAGAAAATAATTTGTACAACATAAATACTCTAAATATAATTTCAATACAGTTTCCTTAACTATTACACCATAAAGTATAGGAGCAGAAGTAGGTTATTTGACCAGTTGTGTTTGCTCCATTATTTGACCATGTCTGATATGTTCCTCGACTCCATTCCCCTGCCTTCTCTGTGTAACCCTTGATCCCCAGAATCTATCTTTCTCTGTCTTAAATAAACCCAATGGCTTGATCTCCAAAGCTGTCTGTGGAAATGAGTTTTACAGATTCACCAATTTTTGGTTGAGGGAATTCATTCTCATCTCAATTCTAAAGGGTTGCCCTTTAACTCTGAGGCTGTGACCTTAGGCCCTATCAGTGGAAACATCTTCTCCATGCCCATTCTATCGAGGCCTCTCAATATTCTGCAAGTTTCATTCGATGCCTCCCTCAACCTCCTAAACTCCATCACTCCTCAACCTCTCCTCCTATGACAAGCCCTTCATCCCCAGGTTCATTTTTCTAAACTTGCCCTGGATCCCTCATAACCAGTACATCCTTCCTTTGATATAGGGCCCAAAATTGCTCACAACGTTCCAAATGTGGTCTGACAAGAGCCTTATAAAGCCTCAACACTGCTAATTTAAGTGATACGGGTCCAATTAAACATGAAGATTACCTTTTATGTGCTGCTTGTTTTGTATTGCCTTTATTTGAGGCACAGTATTCAGTTTCCAAGCAGTAGTATGGAGTATTTTTCTCTATCTGAGGAATGTGATACCTGCTCGGTATTGTTCCAGGGAGATGAATGACCTACTTATCCAAAGCTTCAGGCATTAGCATGAATTATTGGTGGACGGGATAATTCTCCTCCATCATCCTGCTGTTCCATTCACTTAATGGGGAATTTTCTTTCCCACCCAAAGCCGCAATGAGCATGAGGACAATTCCTGGGGATTTGCCTCCCATCTTGCATTCCCGAATCTGTCGGTGAAAGGCCTCAAATATGTAAATAAAAGCCCCATGTTTTTCAGGAGAGGGGCAATGCCTCCTGTTCTCATCATCCTCCTTCAAATCATGCCAAGGCCTTCTTCCACTGCTCCTATCTCTGAAATAATTGCTGCAGTCTGGTCCAACACTCTTTTCTGCCTGAAAGTAAGACGAAGTCTTGGCAGTGGGAATCCTGACAAAAGCATATCAGGCATACAGGATGAATGGTAATTACAATGTACAAACAAAGTAGCTCTTGCATCAACTGTCACATGCCAATGAGAAGATCTTCCATTGGCACCATCTGGAAGGCACCGTCAAGATTGTTAGCTGCCAACTTTCAGCCCGTGTACACCCACCTCCTCCCAGGGATATGATTTTGTGCTGTAGTTCAGAGGCTGCACAGTCTTCTTAGATTTTGAGATGTTTATCTCTGACCTTTACGTAATGATGAAATCAGAGCTGTGAAGATGTTCCCATCATTTTTAGTTATTCAGATCTGTTTCATATGACTCCCCCTCCTCCATCCCAGCTACTAACCAATATTGTCACACTGACATCCCCTGCCTCCACACAAATCATCGAACAGGCCTTATTTTCCCTTACACCCCCTGAGGATTGCCATGCTCACCAGGTCCTGGATTCTGGGCCTAAACTCTGAGAACTACATTTAACTTCAGAACAGTCTACTCCATACTCGAGCACTGCTGGAAATAGAGTACTTCCAGTGACGAAGAGATGTATCATTTCTAGTCAATTCATACACATTGGAATGTTAAATATCTGCAGGGTAACTGTATCCATGGGGCTGTGTTCGCCATTGGCTCTTGGCATGGTGGGCTTGGAAACCCCTTCATCTGGAAAACTCTGGTCAAGTTAACACTTCTGCACATAAAGAAAAATAAATACTGAGAGTGAGGAATAACACAGGAATTTCAAGCAAGCCTTGTTGCAAAGTGGCACCAATTTTGCTGGCATCAACAGCTGATTTGAGTGGCTTCTCATACTTTGATGCTGCTAAAACCAGTGTGGATTTTGGCACAGCTTTTAAGTGGTTGAAGACACCCTGATGGTTTTGTGACGATTGAAATTTTCTGTTTTCAATAAATTTGTCAAAGGAGCCAATGTAATGCTGAAGTTCGGAACAACGGTTTGATGAAATTCACTTATGCCAATATACTGTAACATCTTGCTTGAGAAATTTAGGCTTAGGCTCTTGGAACCCCTACAGTATGGAAAAAGATGATTCAGCCTTTTTGTGTCTACACTGACACTCTAAAGTACATCGCACCCAGACTCAACCCCCTCTCCAATCCATGTAACACCATATTTACCATGGCTAATCCATCTAGTCTGCACATCCCTGAACACCATGGACTATTTAGCATGGCCAATCCACTTAATCTGCACAAGCTTGGACTGTTGCAGGAAACCGGAGGAAAACCTACACAGACGCAGGGAGATAACAAAATGTGGAGCTGGATGAACACAGCAGGCCCAGCAGCATCTCAGGAGCACAAAAGCTGACGTTTCAGGCCTAGACCCTTCATCAGAGAGGGGGATGGGGTGAGGGTTCTGGAATAAATAGGGAGAGAGGGGGAGGCGGACCGAAGATGGAGAGAAAAGAAGATAGGTAGAGACGAGAGTATAGGTGAGGAGGTAGGGAGGGGATAGGTCAGTCCAGGGAAGATGGACAGGTCAAGGAGGTGGGATGAGGTAGTAGGTAGGAAATGAAGGTGCGGCTTGGGGTGGGAGGAAGGGTTGGGTAAGAGGAAGAACAGGTTAGGGAGGCAGAGACAGGCTGGACTGGTTTTGGGATGCAGTGGGGGGAGGGGTCGAGCTGGGATGCAGTGGGGGGAGGGGACGAGCTGGGCTGGTTTTGGGATGCAGTGGGGGGAGGGGTTGAGCTGGGCTGGTTTTGGGGTGCGGTGTGGGAAGAGGAGATTTTGAAGCTTGTGAAGTCCACATTGATACCATTGGCCTGCAGGGTTCCCAAGCGGAATATGAGTTGCTGTTCCTGCAACCTTCGGGTGGCATCATTGTGGCACTGCAGGAGGCCCATGATGGACATGTCATCTGAGGAATGGGAGGGGGAGTTAAAATGGTTCGCGACTGGGAGGTGCAGTTGTTTATTGTGAGCCAAGTGGAGGTGTTCTGCAAAGCAGTCCCCAAGCCCCTGCTTGGTTTCCCAAATGTAGAGGAAGCCACACCGGGTACAATGGATACAATATACCACATTGGTAGATGTGCAGGTGAACATCTGCTTGATATGGAAAGTCATCTTGGGGCCTGGGATGGGGTGAGGGCGGAGGTGTGGGAGCAAGCGTAGCACTTCCTGCGGTTGCATGGGAAGGTGCCGGGTGTGGTGGGGTTGGAGGGGAGTGTGGAGCGGACAAGGGAGTCGCGGAGAGAGTGGCCTCTCCAGAAGGCAGACAAGGGTGGGGATGGAAAAATGGCTTGGTTGGTGGGGTCGGATTGTAGATGGCGGAAGTTTCGGAGAATGATGCGTTGTTTCCGGAGGTTGGTGGGGTGGTATGTGAGAATGAGGGGGATCCTCTGTGGGTGGTTGTGGCGGGGGCAGGGAGTGAGAGATGTGTTGTGGGAAATGTGGCTGATGCGGTCAAGGGTGTTCTCGACCACTGCCGGGGGGAAAGTTGCAGTCCTGGAAGAACATGGACATCTGGGATGTGCGGGAGTGGAATGCCTCATCCTGGGAGCAGATGCGGCGGAGGCGGAGGAATTGGGAATAGGGGTTGGAAATTTTTCAGGAGTGTGGTTGGGAGGAGGTGTATTCTAGGTAGCTGTGGGAGTCAGTGGGCTTGAAATGGACATCAGTTTCTAGCTGGATACCTGAGATGGAGACTGAGAGGTCCAGGAAGGTGAGGGATGTGTTGGAGATGGCCCAGGTGAACTTGAGGTTGGGGTGGAAGGTGTTGGTGAAGTGGATGAACTGTTCGAGCTCCTCTGGGGAGCAAGAGGCGGCGCCGATACAGTCATCAATGTAACGGAGGAAGAGGTGGGGTTTGGGGCCTGTGTAGGTGCGGAAGAGGGACTGTTCCACGTAACCTACAAAAACGCAGGCATAGCTGGGGCCCATGCGGGTACACATGGCCACCCCCTTTGTCAGTCTGCCTCCTGCCCTCTCCCTATTTATTCCAGTTCCCTCTCCCCATCCCCCTCTCTGATGAAGGGTCTAGGCCCAAAACGTCAGCTTTTGTGCTCCTGAGAAGCTGCTTGGCCTGCTGTGTTCATCCAGCTCGACACTTTGTTATCTTGGATTCTCCAGCATCTGCAGGTCCCATTATCACAGACGCAGGGAGAATGTGTAAGCTCCACAAAGACAATCACCTAAGGCTGGAATTGAACCCAGTTCTCTCGTGCTCTGAGGCAACAGTGCTCATCACTGATCCACCATGCCACCCACTTGGGGATAAACAGCCCGTATTTTCTTCTGTCTAGGAAGTACTTGGCTTTACCGCTATGTGGTACAAATGCATTAGTCTGGTTGCCATGATTGATCTGGGAACAGTCTTCCTTTTGAATGGTGGTGGAGGAGAATCCTCTGGGCCCATCCAGCTGAAAGGGGAAACTTAACCTTGCAGGAAGAGAAAGTTCTGATTGCTGTCATTGATTCAATGTTTTGGTGTAAAGTTCTCAGAAACATTCAGATAGGGTGGACTTCTAGACCACAATGGTGAAAATCACTTTTATATCCATGTATGCTCACAATCACCCTAGCTTGCTGGAATTAACATCATGGTTCACAATCTTGCTTGGCAGAAGTAAGAAAAACCTGCATTTGGATCATATATATATAACATTACACCTGACCTTTTTCTCGGAGGCTCTGGAGGCTACTTCTTTGGTAGCCGGGAATTGTCGAAACCAAGAGATTCCTTTACTTAAATTTGTACAGTTTGAGCTTTGCATATTGCTGCGTCCTCTGAGTTCTCGAGAAGTCTCATTTATAACCGATCTCACGAGATGTTGCAGTGTATTATGAGCAGCCTAATGGAACCACACTCTTTGGCCCAGCCAGTTTAGCCAAGCAAGACAGCCATACCATTGGCACTATTAAACCGTATTCGGGCAGGCATTATGTGCTCAAGACAAAAACAAAAAAGGCTCAATGCTTAAAGGAGCTCAACCGAGAAGATGTGTTAGGGAATTATATTTGAAAGGTAAGGCAATTAGGCATGCCAAAAGAATCGGAGGATGGAAGGAAAATAAAAGGGAAAAGTGTGCTTCATCCCTTCCTCACCAATGAGCCTGTCACAGATGCATCTGTCCGTGACGATGTCAGTAAGAGTGACCACCTCATAGTCCTTATGGAAATTAGGTTCCATTTTCAAAATGAGTACACATTTCGTCGTATTGTGTTGTTCTATTTCAGTACTAAATGGGATCTGCCAATGTGGCGTCATGCTTGAATACACGGTTGTTACATATACATCCCTCAAACATCAGTGAGCATGCATTAATGCAGTGTGGAGCTGGATGAACACAGCAGACCAGGCAGCATCAGAGGAGCAGGAAGGCTGACCTTTCAGGTCAGGACCCTTCTTCAGAACTATTCATCTATTATAAAGATGTTGAGGGCCTAGATAATGCTGAATGTTTGCCCAAAATCACACATCCAGTTTAAGGCAGTGCTTCCCTGATGTGATTTTCCACCTAGAAATAAGCAGAGACGCGAAGCCTCAGTGCTCTTGGTAGAGCTTTACATGATGTACATATGAACACTGACAGTGATCAGGGCTTTTCAAGGTTAGCAATAACAGAAACAGAACAAATCAAATTTTAGCAGAAAAAGAGCATATCAATACAACGCGAAGGGTTATATTTGTTAACAGGGCTCAGTTTGACGTATAATTACCATCTGTGTACCCAAAACGATATTGAGATTCATTCATCTGCCTTTTCCTGTTATTATGTCCAGTTGCTACCTCGACAGCCACAGCTGAATTGAGAAAGCCTACTGACTGCTTTGCCAGCTTGCATCGAATTGCTTTGGCAGACCCCTTTAGTAGTCAGGTTACTGAGGCTCTGCTTATAGGGGCAGATGCAATCTCCTCTGCATGGCCTAATGAAGGCAGAAAATCTGGTACTTCTGGACTGTCCTGAAGTAACAGTAGTGTGCTGGGCACTGGTTGTTCTGCTGTTCTTGGATCTCCACAGCAACCATTTCTTTTTCCATGGAGCCAACCACGTGCTCACAAGCTGGAGTCATGAAGTCATATAAAACTCAGGTAGACTCCAGTGCCCTTTGCTCCAGTCTGCTCATTACCTCCAGTGCATCTGCCATATCTTCCCTGTTTGTCTATGCTTCTTCACTAGCTCATTAATGGGTAAGTTCAAAGTCTCATCATTTATATTGGGCCCTAGTATTGTGAGAGTTCAGCCATACCCAACTGCCTCTTAGTGCGTAGCTAGGAATATCAGAGTGGAAATTTTCTTACGTGATGGTGCAGTGATTCAATCTTCAGCAGAGGCACGGTCGCCCTCCTCTGCTACCAGCTCAACCGCTTGCTTCTCAAAGGAAGTCAGGTGCCCTGTGTCGGTCACCCACCAGGCAGTGCAAATTTGGCCTTATTCTACACGTTCATCTCCTGCAGACAAGGAGAAGCATTCTGACAGGTGATTAGCTTGTGGTATTAATGGTAGATAATTCATCCAGAAGATCAGCTAACGTTCTGGGGCACTGATATCAAACTTTGTCACAGTAAATAGGGGAATTTGAACTCATTTTTATTTTACAAAGCTGGAATTAAGAGACTTCTGGTGACAATGAAACAATTATCAATTTCTAGAAAAATCCATCTGGCTCACTCACGTACTTCAGGAAAGGAAATCTGCCATCCCTACCTGGTCTGGCCTACATGTGACTCCAGACCCACAGCAAAATGGCTGATTCTCACCTGCCCTCTGAAATGGGCCAGAAAGACAATTTGTTCAAGGGCAGCTGGAGTGGGCAATAAATGCTGGCCAGCCAGTGACGTCCACATCCCAAGAATGAATGAAAAAGGAGGAAAACAGAAATTTCTGGAAAAATTCAGCAGGTTTGACAGCATTTGTGGAGAGAAATCAGTGTTAACATTTCGGGTCCAGTGACCCTTCTTTCAGAACTGGAGTCTAATTTGATCACAGTTGGCAATGTGTGCCCGAGTAGTTTATCGTGATGCAGACCTTATTGTAGAAAGCTGCAGCTATCAGCAATGTCCTGCTGGGAAACGGCTGTCTCCCTGAGAAATCAAAGCTAACGCATGTGAGAGAATTGATCCGGTGCTTGCAGACCCTGGTTCAGTGCATCCCGTCCTTCAGGCTGGACTTCTATAATTTCTGCCTTTTGGAGCAATGTATATCTAATGAGAAGACCAATTATACTGTTGCTGATGTTGTTCCTGCTGCTGCAAGTGCTGTTGGCATTATAGGTCCAAATATTCCTGATTAGAAGTCTGAGGTAACCCTGCATGCCATGGTAAAGGATAACAGAAGTGAAATCTAATCGAAGGCGAGTGATGTCCAAGGTGAACTGATAAATAAGTAACCGCCTATCCAGCAGTGAAAGCACTCTTCAAGGAAGAGTGCTGTGAGCAGCAGCCCTTCATTTGGCCATGGCTGGAGCTCTACAGATTCATTGTTTGAAGATTTTCGAATTGAACAAGCTCTGCTATTGTCTATTCATTTAGTTGACCCTGGAAAGTTCCACACATCTGAAAAAACCCTGGTGCTCACTGTCAAAGCTGAAATGCGAACCCTACACAGAGGATTACAAAGAGATAATGGGAACTGCAGATGCTGGAGATTCCAAGATAATAAAATGTGAGGCTGGATGAACACAGCAGGCCAAGCAGCATCTCAGGAGCACAAAAGCTGACGTTTCGGGCCTAGACCCTTCATCAGAGAGGGGGATGGGGGGAGGGAACTGGAATAAATAGGGAGAGAGGGGGAGGCAGACCGAAGATGGAGAGTAAAGAAGATAGGTGGAGAGGGTGTAGGTGGGGAGGTAGGGAGGGGATAGGTCAGTCCAGGGAAGACGGACAGGTCAAGGAGGTGGGATGAGGTTAGTAGGTAGCTGGGGGTGCGGCTTGGGGTGGGAGGAAGGGATGGGTGAGAGGAAGAACCGGTTAGGGAGGCAGAGACAGGTTGGACTGGTTTTGGGATGCAGTGGGTGGGGGGGAAGAGCTGGGCTGGTTGTGTGGTGCAGTGGGGGGAGGGGATGAACTGGGCTGGTTTAGGGATGCAGTGGGGGAAGGGGAGATTTTGAAACTGGTGAAGTCCACATTGATACCATACGGCTGCAGGGTTCCCAGGCGGAATATGAGTTGCTGTTCCTGCAACCTTCGGGTGGCATCATTGTGGCAGTGCAGGAGGCCCATGATGGACATGTCATCAAGAGAATGGGAGGGGGAGTGGAAATGGTTTGCGACTGGGAGGTGCAGTTGTTTGTTACGAACTGAGCGGAGGTGTTGTGCAAAGCGGTCCCCAAGCCTCCGCTTGGTTTCCCCAATGTAGAGGAAGCTGCACCGGGTACAGTGGATGCAGTATACCACATTGGCAGATGTGCAGGTGAACCTCTGCTTAATGTGGAATGTCATCTTGGGGCCTGGGATGGGGGTGAGGGAGGAGGCGTGGGGACAAGTGTAGCATTTCCTGCGGTTGCAGGGGAAGGTGCCGGGTATGGTGGGGTTGGAGGGCAGTGTGGAGCGAACAAGGGAGTCACGGAGAGAGTGGTCTCTCCGGAAAGCAGACAGGGGAGGGGATGGAAAAATGTCTTGGGTGGTGGGGTCGGATTGTAAATGGCGGAAGTGTCGGAGGATAATGCGTTGTATCCGGAGGTTGGTAGGGTGGTGTGTGAGAACGAGGGGGATCCTCTTGGGGCGGTTGTGGCGGGGGCGGGGTGTGAGGGATGTGTCGCGGGAGATGCGGGAGACGCGGTCAAGGGCGTTCTCAATCACCGTGGGGGGAAAGTTGCGGTCCTTAAAGAACTTGGACATCTGGGATGTGCGGGAGTGGAATGTCTTATCGTGGGAGCAGATGCGGCGGAGGCGGAGGAATTGGGAATAGGGGATGGAATTTTTGCAGGAGGGTGGGTTGGAGGAGGTGTATTCTAGGTAGCTATGGGAGTCGGTGGGCTTGAAATGGACATCAGTTACAAGCTGGTTGCCTGAGATGGAGACTGAGAGGTCCAGGAAGGTGAGGGATGTGCTGGAGATGGCCCAGGTGAACTGAAGGTTGGGGTGGAAGGTGTTGGTGAAGTGGATGAACTGTTCGAGCTCCTCTGGGGAGCAAGAGGCGGCGCCGATACAGTCATCAATGTACCGGAGGAAGAGGTGGGGTTTGGGGCCTGTGTAGGTGCGGAAGATGGACTGTTCCACGTAACCTACAAAGAGGCAGGCATAGCTGGGGCCCATGCGGGTGCCCATGGCCACCCCCTTAGTCTGTAGGAAGTGGGAGGAGTCAAAAGAGAAGTTGTTGAGTGTGAGGACGAGTTCCGCTAGGCGGATGAGAGTGTCGGTGGAGGGGGCCTGGTCGGGCCTGCGGGACAGGAAGAAGCGGAGGGCCTTGAGGCCATCTCCATGCGGAATGCAGGTGTACAGGGACTGGACGTCCATGGTGAATATGAGGTGTGGGGGGCCAGGGAATTGGAAGTCCTGGAGGAGGTGGAGGGCGTGGGTGGTGTCACGGACATAGGTGGGGAGTTCCTGGACCAAAGGGGAGAAAATGGAGTCCAGATAGGTGGAGATGAGTTCGGTGGGGCAGGAGCAGGCTGAGACGATGGGTCGACCGGGGCAGGCAGGTTTGTGGATTTTGGGAAGGAGATAGAAACGGGCCGTGCGGGGTTGGGGAACAATGAGGTTGGAGGCTGTGGGTGGGAGGTCCCCTGAGGTGATGAGGTCATGAATGGTGTTGGAGATGATGGTTTGGTGCTCGGGTGTGGGGTCATGATCGAGGAGGCGGTAGGAGGTGGTGTCGGAAAGTTGGCGTCTGGCCTCGGCGATGTAGAGGTCAGTACGCCATACTACCACTGCGCCACCCTTGTCTGCGGGTTTGATGGTGAGGTTGGGGTTGGAGCGGAGGGAGCGGAGGGCTGCCCGTTCTGCGGGGGAGAGGTTGGAGTGGGTGAGAGGAGTGGAGAGGTTGAGGCGGTTGATGTCTCGACGGCAGTTGGAGATGAAGAGGTCGAGGGAGGGTAGGAGGTCTGGGGGTGGTGTCCAAGAGGAGGACTGTTACTACTTGCTTACAGCTCTGCCCAGGTCAAACACAGAAGTGGAAGGTATCATGTTTCTGACCTGACATGACATTTTGGGGTTTTATCAACCCACTCCCTGCCTTTCACCTGAACATGCACCACTCCTTCAGGACATCAAAGTATGCCCTGTATTATCATAATGACATAAGAAATAGGCCATCTGGCCCATTGAGCCTGCTTTTCCATTCTATACGATCGTAGCCACTCTTTTTTTGTGAACTCAGCTCCACTTACCTGCCCACTCACCACAACCCTTACTTCCTTTACTGTTCAAAAATCTATCTGTCTTGGTCTTAAAAACATTCATTAAGGTAGTCTGAATGGCTTCACTGGCAAGGAATTCCACAGATTCACAATTATTTGGGTGAAGACGTTTTTCCTCAACTCCGTCCTAAATCTGCTCCCCCTTATTTTGAGACTATACCCCCTAGTTCTAGTTTCACCCATCAGTGGAAACAACCCTACTATTTCCTTCATAATTTCATATGTTTCTCTAAGATCACCCCTCATTCTTCTAAATTCTGATGAGTCCCTGTCTACTCAATTTCTCCTCATAACCCAACACTCTCAATTTTGGAATCAACCTAGTGAACCTTCTTTGCACCCTCTCCGGTGCCAGTACATCCTTTCTCAAGGAAAGAGTCTAAAACTCCATATGGTATTCCAGGTGTGACCTCACCAACATCCTATAAAGCTGCAGCACAATCTTTTTATTTTTAATCTCCATTCCTCTACCAATGCAGGGCAATATTCCATTTGCCACCTTAATTACCTGCTGCACCCCGCAAACCAACATTTTGTGATTCTTGCACAAGGACACCCAAGACCCTCTGCACAGCAGCATGCTGCAAATTTTCACCATTTAATTAGTAGCCCATTTTGCTGTTATTCCTATCAAAATGGATGATCTCACATTTACTAACATTGTATTCCATCTCACTTAACCTACTTATTTCTCTCTGCAGCCTTTCAATGTCCTCTGCACACTTTGGTCTACCTCTCATTTTAACGTCAACAGTGATTTTAGTGTCATCTGCGAACTTTGACAGAGTACACTTGGTCGCCAACTCTAAACTCTATGTAAATTGTGAACAATTGTGGTTCCAACACTGATCCCTGAGGTACACCACTAGCCACTGATCACCAACCAGAAAAACACCCATTTATTCAGACTCTTTGCTTTCGGTTCATTAACCAATCTTCTATCCATGCTAA
The DNA here is from genome assembly GCF_030684315.1 of Stegostoma tigrinum. NCBI lineage: Eukaryota > Metazoa > Chordata > Chondrichthyes > Orectolobiformes > Stegostomatidae > Stegostoma > Stegostoma tigrinum. Next base: position 85,272,965 of record NC_081356.1, read on the forward strand.
TTCATTAACCATAACACTTTGCACCTTTATCTTATGCAGCAGCCTTTTGTGCAGCATATTGCTGAATGCCTTCTGGAAATCCAGACACACCACATCCACTGGTTCCCTGTTGTCCACTGCATTCATAATGTCCTCAAAGAATTCCAGTAAATTTGTTAAACGTGACCTGCCTTTCATGATCCCGTGCTGCGTCTGCCTGCGGGGATTGGTTCTATTGAGAGTGCCAAGATGGTATCAAGCCACAACCTAGGAATGGAACAGGAGCAGTTGACCAGGGAGGGCAATTTATAAAATCTAGTCATCGAGACTTGCACAACAATCGCAGAGGAAGTTCAATGCCTTCACGTAGAAGGTCAAGTTCAGTGAATGTGTCCTTAAACAACATCCCCCACCAAATGCATAAACAATCTCCCTGATCCTCAGTGCAGGGCATCTCTTATCCTTCACCCATCAAAATCTCTAGCAATCAGGTATCAATCCTTATACTTCACCTCATTCTCTTATATTTACTGATGCTGATAGGCTCACACCCAAGCCTTGTTTTCGCAGATTTCCAATTATTCACCTTAGGCAGGCATATCACCCAAACATATTGCAAAATACAATCTCACACTAATTTGTCTCTCTAGCAGGTGTTCTACATCGTGAAGTCATTGTATCTAGCTTCACAAAAACAATCAGGATAATGGCACATTCCTGCCTTAAGTCCCTTCTCAAATATCAGGTCACTCTAATCTGCTGTCTTACATATTGTGTTATCTTAAGGACAACTTCAAGGTGATGTGAGCATGGACTTCCAGCCTTCCACCTCACTCACCTCAATCTGGCCTCCATTTGCATTTTCACTTTGAAATACCTAAGGATTCGTGGCAGTCAAATGACATCTCCAGCAAATGTTCTAATCTCAGAGACAAAAGAGCTCATTCAGTGATTATTTTAGTTGTGATCATGGTTGAAATGATTTGTATGAAAAACTTATTCTTGAGATTGCCTTTTTCATTCAATTTGCATTCATACACTCTAATCTTGCCTTTAAGTATAAGTGAAAGTTCATCCAATTCATACTACCTCTTAAAGGCCTCTCTTTAAAATTGTAGAATAGCTACAGCACAGTAGGAGGCCCACTAATCTGTGTGATTCTTCATGAAGGCATCTCAGCTAGGGCCTCACTTTACCACATGCACAGACAGTGCATTCCAAATCCTACCCACCCACTGTGTAAAAACACTCTGCCTTCATGTCATCTGTGACTCATTTGCCAAATGCATTAAATATGCATCCTCAATTTCTCAACATTTATGCCAAAGAGAACAAGCTTTCCCCATCCACTCTGTTCAAATCCCTCATGATTTTAAATATCATTATCAAACCTCTTCTCAACTTCCCCTCTGTGGGGATAACAGCCCAATTGCTCCAAACTACCTACCCAACTTTAGTGTCCTTGTTTCTGTAATCATTCTCATAATGCCTTCACTTTCTTCCTCAGATGTGACGTCCAGAACTAAATGTATTACACCAGTTGAGGCTGATTCAGTGTTTTACATTGGTTTACCATAGCTTCCTTCTTTTAGTACTCTAGCTCTCAGTTTGTAAAACTCAGCATCCCATGTCAGCAAAGTGTCCTTCATTGGAGCAGAAACATGCTGGTCATGAGCACTCTTGAGAAATTCTTGCCTCTGTTTACGCAGCACTCTATACAGGGATAATTACAGTTAACTGAAAATCCACAACCACATTTTCCAATCCTTTCAATGCATAGGGGATTCCATTGTAAAGGGAGTAGATAGGCAGTTCTGTTGTCAAAAACGGACTCCCGAATGGTATGTTGCCTCCAAGGTGCACAGGTCAGGGATGTCTCAGATCGACTGCAGGACGTTCTGAAGGGAGAGGTTGAACAGCCAGCTGTAGTGGTGCTTATAGGCACCAATGATATAGGTAAAAAGCAGGATGAGGTCCAACAAGCAGAATTTAGGGAGTTAGGAGCCAAGTTAAAATGCAGGACCTCAGAGTTAGTAATATCAGGATTTCTACCAGTGACATGTGCTAGTCAGAGTAGAAATGAAAGAATAGGCAGGATAAATGAGTGGCTTGAGAGATGGTGCAGGAGGGAGGGGTTCAGATTTTTGGGACATTGCAACCGGTTCTGGGGAAGGTGGGACTATTACAAATCTAACGGTCTATGCCTGGGCAGGACTGGAACCAATGTCCTGAGGGTGGTTTTGCTAACGCTATTGGAGAGGGCTTAAACTAATGTGGCAGGGGGATGGGAACCAAATAAGGAGGTTAGGGGGCAGTAAGGAGGTAGTAACTAAAGCCTGTAAGGAACTAGATAATGAAGTCAGTGTGACTAAGGGGAAGAGTAGGCAGAGAGCAGAACAGGGACAGGTGGTCTGAGGCGCACTTGTTTTAATGCAAGAAGTGTAGTAGGTAAGGCCGATGAACTTAGGGCTTGGACTGGTACCTGGGGGTGTGATGTTATTGTTATTACTGAGACTTGGTTGAGGAAAGTGCAAGATTGTCAACTAAATACCCCAGGATATCGATGCTTCAGGTGGGATAGAGAGGGAGGTAAAAGGGGTGGAAAAGTTACATTACTGGTCAAAGAGGGTATCACTGCTGTGCTGATGGAGGACACTATGGAGGATTCAAGCAGTGAGGCAATATGGACAGAGCTCAGAAATAGGAAGGGTGCAGGAACAATGTTGGGGCTGTACTACAGGCCTCCCAACAGTGAGCGTGAGATAGAGGTACAAATATGTAAATAGATTATGGAAAGATGTAGGAGCACAGAGTGGTGGTGATGGGAGAGTTAATTTTTCCAACATTGACTGGGATTCACTTAGTGTTAGGGGTTTAGATGGAGCAGAATTTGTAAGGAGCATCCAGGAGGGTTTTATGGAGCAGTATGGAAATTTGTCCAACTCGGGAAGGGGCCATACTGGACCTGGTGTTGGGGAATGAGCCCGGCCAGGTGGTTGAAGTTTCATTCGGGGATACTTTTGGGAATAGTGATCACAATGCTGTAAGTTCTAGAATACTCATGGACAAAGACAAGAGTGGTCCTAAAGGAAGAGTGCTAAACTGGGGGAAGGCCAACTAAAGCAAGGTATGACAGGATCTAGGAAATGTGGATGGGGAACAGCTGTTTGAAGGTAAATCCACATTTGATATGTGGGAGGCTTTTAAAGAGAGGTTGATTAGAGTGTAGGGCAGACATATCCCTATGAAAATGAGGGATAGAAAGGGCAAGATTAGGGAACCATGGATGGCAGGTGAAACTGTGAGTCTAGCAAAGAGGAAAAAGGAAGCATACATAAGGTCTCGGTGACTGAAAACAGACAAAGCTTTGAAAGAATATTGGGAAAGTAGGACCAATCTGAAATGAGGAACTAAAAGGGCTAAAAGGGGCCATGAAATATCTTTAGCAAATAGGGTTAAGGAAAATCCCAAAGCCTTTTACTCATACATAAGGAACAAGAGGTTTAATAGAGAATGGGTTGGCTCACTCAAGGACAATGGAAGGAAGTTATGCGAGGACTCAGAGAAAATGAGTGAGATTCTTAATGAGTGCTTTGTGTCGGTATTCACCAAGGAGAGGGACATGATGGATGTTAAGGTTAGGGATAGATGTTTGATTATTCTGGGCCAAGTCAGCATAAGGAGGGGTGAAGTGTTGGGTATTCTAAAAGGCATTAGGGTGGACAAGTCCCCAGGTCTGGATGTGATCTATCCCAGGTTACTGAGGGAAATGAGAGAGGATATAGCTGGGGCCTTAACAGATATCTTTGCAGCATTCTTGAGCATGGGTGAGGTCCTGGAGGACTGGAGAATTGCTAATGTTGTCTCCTTGTTTAAGAAGGGTAGCAAGGATCATCCAGATAATTATAGAACGGTGAGCCTGACATCAGTAGTGGGGAAGCTGCTGGGAGAAGATGCTGAGGGAAAGGATTTCTTTACATTTGGAAGAAAAAGGGCTTATTAGTGATAGCTGCATGGTTTTGTGCAGGGAAGATCATGTCTTACCAACTTGATGGAAATTTTTGAGGAATTCACAAAGTTGATAGATGAGGGAAGGGCTGTAGATGTCATACACATGTCATAAACAGCCATTTGAGAAGGTTCCCCATGGTAGGCTGATGGAGAAAGTGAAGTCGCATGGGACCCAGGCTGTACTAGCAAGATGGTAGAGAACTGCCTGGGTAACAGGAGACAGAGAGTTGTAGTGGAAGGGAGTTTCTCAAAATGGAGATCTGTGACCAGTGATGTTCCACAGGGATTCGTGTTGGGGCCGCTGTTGTTTGTGATATACATAAATGATCTGGAGGAAGGTGTATAGATGGTCTGATTAACAAGTTTGCAGATGACACTAGGATTGATAGTGAAGGGGACTGTCAGACAATGCAGCAGAATATAGATAGATTGGAGAGTTGGCGGAGAAATGGCAGATGGAGTTCAATGCAGGCAAAAGCAAGCTGATGCATTTTGGAAGATTCAATTCAAGAGTGAACTATGTGGTAAATGGAAAAGCTCTGGGAAAATGGATGTTCAGGTCCATAGTACCCTGAAGGTGGCAACACAGGTTGAGAGAGTGGTCAAGAAGGCATACAGCATGCTTTCATTCACTGATGGAGTATTGAGTACAAGAGTTGGCAGGGGTCATGTTACAGTTGTATAAGGCTTTGGTTCGACCACATTTGGAATACTGCGTACAGTTTTGTTCACTACATTACCAAAAGGATGTGGATGCTTTGGAGAGGGTGCAGAGGAGGTTCACCAGGATGTTGCCTGGTATGGAGGGCACTAGCTATGAAGAGAAGTTGAGTAGATTAGGATTATTTACATTGGAAAGATGGAGGTTGAGGGGGGAACATGATTGAGGTCTGCAAAATCATGAGAGGTATAGACAGGATGGATAGCAAGAAGCTTTTTCCCAGAGTGGGAAACTCAGTTACTAGGGGGTCACAATTTCAAGGTAAGAGGGGAAAAGTCTAAGGGAGACATGCATGTAAAGCTCTTTACTTAGAGGGTGGTGGGTGCCTGGAACGCGTTGCCAGCGGAGGTGGTAGAGGCGGGCACAATGACATCATTTAAGATGTATCCAGACAGATACATGAGTGGGCAGGGAGCAGAGGGATACAGATCCTTGGAAAATAGGCAACAGGTTTAGATAGAGGATCTGGATCAGCTCAGGCTTGGAGGGCTGAAGGGCCTGTTCCAGTGCTGTAATTTTCTTTGATCTTTGTTTTATCAATTCAATTAAAGTTGCATTGTCTTCAATTGCTCTGTGTCTCGGCATGTAGCTTTACATTTCTGGCTCTTAGGCCACATTTAGAGCGCTGTGTACTGTTTTCATAACCTTGCTTAAGAAGGGATCTAATTGTATTAGAAGCCATTTGTAGAAAATTCACTGGACTCATTCTTGGATTTAAGGGGGTGTCCTATGAAGAAAGATTGGCCAGATCATGCCTGTATTCACTCTACTTTAGAAGACTGAGAGACGATCTTATTGAAACATGAACAATCCTGAAAGAATTTGATAGGGTGGATGCTGAAAGAATGTTACCCTTTGTGGGCCAGTTTAGGACAAAAGGACACAGAGCAAAAACAGTCAATCTCCCATTTGAGATGGAGGTGAGCAGAAATCTTTTCTCTCACAAGGTACTGAGCTGTGGAACTCTCATCCTAAAGTGGTAGAGGAAGAGTCATTGAATATTTTTCAGGCAGAGGCCAATATCTTTTTGAAGAACATGGGAGTGAAAGGGTACTGGGGCAATTAGAAAAGTGAAGTTCATGTTACATTCGAATCAGCCATGTTTGTACTGAAAGGAGGAGCAGTCTCAAGTGACCAAATAGCCTGCTCCTGCTCCTAATTTGTCTGTTTGTTGATATTTGTCTGCTATTTCTGCATTACCCTGCTGGTGGCACTGCCTTCAACCAATACACTCCCACACTGACTATCTGAGCCAGATTTTGATCCTCATACTTATGCTGGGAATGCAGCCACCAGAGCCGCCAACACTGACGGCAATATGTGGAGTTAGTGGAGTGCTTTCTAAATTCATTCATGAGATATGGGCATCACTGGCTGGGTTGGCATTTGTTTCCTAATTATGCTTCAGAATGTTGTGGCGACCTGGCATTGTTAAGTGCAGGTACAACGCCAGTCCTGTTTGGAAGAGAGTTCCAGGATTTGACCCAGTGTCAGTGAAATTGCAGCAACTTATTCCAAGTCAGATGGTGTATAACTTGGGGAATAATTTGCAGGTGGCAGTCTCCCACACATCTGCTGCCCTTTGTTTCCCAAGGTAGGAGCGGCCATGGGTTTGGAAGTTGATGTTGAAGGAATGTGGGTTTGTTGCTGCCGTGAGACTTGAGGTGGCGCACATTGCTGTTGCCGTGTGTTGGCAGTGGAGGGAGTTAATGTTGAAAGTGGTAGATGGGATGCCAGTGAAGTGAGCAGGCTTGACTTGGATGTTAGTGAGCTTCTTGAGCATTGTTGGGTTGCACTCATCCCATACTCACGGCGTGTTCCATCACACTCTGACTTGTGCTTTCTTTAGTCGTGGACAGGCTTTGGGAAGCGAAGAGATAAGTTAGTCACTACAGAAATTTTAGCACCTGGCCTATTTTGTAGCCACAGCATTTACAGTGTTGGTCCAGTACAGTTTCTGAACAGTGAAAACCTCAGGATAATGCCATTGATTGTCAAGTAGCAGTTTTTTTTTGCTGGAGATCATCATTGCTTTGCACGTGTGACCTGGGAGTGTTACTTGTGAGTTATCACCTGGATATTGGCTATATTTTACTGCATATAGACACAGGCAGCTTCAGTATCTACTGAGTTACAAGTGGTCCTGAACGTTGTGCAATCATTGGCGAATGACTCCACTTCTGTCCCTGCGATGGAGAGGACGTTGTTGGTGAAGCAGCTGAAGATGGCTTGGCCTAGGACACAACCCTGAAGAACTCTTGCTGAAACATACTGGAGTTGAGATGACTGACCTCCAACGATCTTAACCATTTTTTTGTGCTAATTATGATTCCAAATATTGGGGAGCTTACCTCCTGATTTCCATTTACTTCAGTTTTGCTAGAACTCTTTGATGCTACACTTGAGAAAATGTATTGATGTCAAGAGCAATCACTCTCATCTCACCTCTGGATATCAGCTCTTTTATCCACGTTTGAGTCAAGGCTGTAATGAGGTCAGGGCCTGAGTGGCCCTGGTGGAACACAAACTGGGCATCAGTGTCGGGTTCTACCTTTGCAATTGCCACAGGAAAGCACTATTGATACCCTCTTTCCATCAGCTTCTGGTAATCAAGAGTCAATACTGTTGCTGTGGTATTGTCAGAACCGTTGTTTTTGAGGTATTCAGCACCTTCAGTTGTTTCTCGATATCGCGTAGATTGAATAAAATTGGCTAAAGAGTGGCATCGATGATGTTGGGGACTGCAGACAGTGGCCAGGGTGTACCATCTTCTAGGCACCTCTGACTGAAGCTGATTGACAATGTTTCAGCATAACCTTTTACACTGGTATGGTGTGCTCACCCATCATGGAGGATGGAGATATATTTGAATAAAAGCAAAGCTCTGCAAATGCCGGAGGTCCTATATGGAATTATAGAAAGTGCTGGGGAAATTCAACAGGTCTAACAACACAATGAAGTCGACGTTTCAAGTCCAGCATGACTTCATCGCATCTTTTGGAATTTCCTCCTGTTAGCTATTAAATTGTCTGACACAATTCATGACTGGATGTGATAGGATAGCAGAGCTTAGTTCTGATCCGTTGTTTGTGGAATCACTTAACCCTGTCAACTACATGCTATTATTTGTGTGTGTGAGAGAGATAATAGAGATCACACGATTATGGTAAGCCAGGAAAGACATTTCTGCATGATTACAATTCAATCTAAACAATTTGGATGAACCGATTGATGCAGGACAGGCAGATTCTCTGCCTGGAAAAGGTTACAAAGATAGGGAACAGCAAGACCATGAAAGATTTAAACTTAAATTGTGCATAACATCTTGACTTTTGCAGGTATTATATAATTAAAGTTAAAACTAAATATTCCTGAAAATTTCTTCTAGCAAGTTAGCCTTTCCTCTTTGCTCTGAATGCTATCTAAATAATTGGAAGCAAGGCAACACCCGGTAAAATGAGTTGATCTTTGATGGAATACATTCAGATATGTTTACCTTATTTTGACAACTTTCTCCTGTCTGCTTTGCAGGCTTATTATCTCGATAGCCTGAGTCTAACAGTTCAAGACACTAATTGAAAACAGTTGCTGGTGTAATAGCTCTTTATCTAATCCATAAAATAATCCACAAAAGTAACAAAGGTATTCAAATTTCATTTTATTTACAATTCTAATATATTTTTTAATCTGGAGTGCAAATCTTCTTTTTTCTTTGCTAGTCTGGGGAGATGGTGCCATACTGGAAATGACACTGGGCTAGTAATCCAGAATTCCAGACTGATGTTCTGGGGAGAATAAGTTCAAATTGCAAAACAGAAAATGGTAAAATGATCTGCATTTCAAAAGTAAAACAAAAGCTAGTCTGATGGTGATTATGTAATCAGCATCATTGCAAACCCTTTTCGTTCATTAATCTACTTTAGGTCATCCTGGCCTACCTACAACTCCAGATCCACAGCAATGTGCTTGTCTCTTTGCTGCCTGCTGCAATGGCCTAGTAACTCACTCAGATCAAAGGCAATTAAGAATGGACAATAAATACTAACTTAGGCAGTGATGCCCAAAATCCATGAATGAATAAATTAAATGTTATTCCTCTTTCTCAAGTCTTCCTAGGTAGTTGAACCGAGTGCTGACATGAAGTTGAGGGTTGGTTTTGATAATCATTGTAGTGATTATAACAAGCTCAGCCAGCTGGCCTTCATAGAATATGAGTTCCCTGGATGGGGCTATTCATCTTGTCCAAATAGGGAGCACTGGCTGACATAAAGAAAGGTTGAATACCATAGATACTGCTATGTATAAATAACGATGACTTGGTGATGGAATACAGACCTCTGTGGAGTTATTTCAATCACGAAGGTGAACTTGCCCAAATTCCTAAATTATCCCACTAGGTTTCTAAGAATTCAGCAGTATGGCCTAAAGCGCCACTTTTGGGTAATTTTACCTAAAGTATTCATTTGTTCTTATTTCCCAAGCATCCAAGTTGCTCTGCCTGATTCATGAATGGCAAGACCAATTCACAACTTTCTGTCTACATTTGATTCAACTACCCAGGATGACCTGAGCAAGGGTGAAGAACTCACAAAACAAAAGCACATTGTTTATACCCTAATTCAAACTGCATGACAGTTACCAATCAAATGAAATTTGCATTTTCTTCGGTGTGAAATGCAGAAATAAGTCTGTAGAGGACAAAAACAGAAAATGCTGGAGAAAAGCAGCAGGTCTGGCAGCATCTGTGGGAAGAAAGAAGAGTTAACATTTCAAGTACAGTGAGTCTTCACCAGAGAGAGCTCTGAAGAAGTCACCAGACTTGAAATGTTAATTCTGCTTTCTTTCCCACAGATGCTGCCAGGCCTGCTGAGTTTTTCACGCAATTTCTGTTTTTGTTTCAGATCTCTAGCATCCACAGTTCTTTGTTTTACTTTAGAGATATCTGCTGATTCTGATTAAGGACAGCAGCTTTGTGTCTCCCTAGAGACAGTTCTTTATAGTATTCGGTTTTTGCAATATGCCTATATTAGTTATCCTGGATATTAGTCTGATGAAATGCTTGAAAAATTGTCTTTGAATATGAATAACAATGACACAGGATTGCCAGTCAACTCAAATCATGTGATACTCCATTCAAAGAAACTGTGATTCCAGAGCTTAATTGAGAGAAACCACAGATGTGCAAACCTTAGATTGTATTGCATTAAATGCCCACTGAAATCAGTGTCCTGTCAACACATGAATTTAACATGATCAAAAAGTCTACCTAATCATGTTTATTTAACATGTGCATAGTGAAGACTGACAATGCTGAACTAGTTGAATACTAAATAATTCCAGCTGCCGGTCATCGCCAATTCCGAACAGCACAAAAGGAATGTGTAAACCTTATCAGGAAATATATTTATCATCCACTGTTATTCCAGAAATGTTCATAGGTTATTCATTCAGATGCAGAAGAAGCACCAAATGACAGATTTGCCAGGTTTTTCATAAAAATGACTGCTATAAACTGCATCCAATATTCTTAATTGCTAAAATAGTAATGAATGTTGTCTGCACATTGACCTCATGCAATATTTGCTGGTTCAACCAACTTCTGTTGATAACTTTTGACAAAGTTCAACTGTGCAGAAATGCAGCCACCAACATTGTCAAACAACTTTTTTGGACTTGATGGTTTCAAATGATCCTGGTACCTTTCCCAGAACAAAGTCTGAATTTGAGAATATTTAGAAACTAAACTAATTGTGGAGAGCACAGTAAAGAAGATAAATTTAACATCCTTCCATATACTTCATGTTAAAAGCAAGTCCATTAACATTGCTTAAACAAAAGCAATGTATTTTAGCTGATATGTTTATTTCTAACTCTGAAGGTTGTTTCTCCAGTATATTGATCTGGGAAATTTTTTTGCAGTTTTCAAGAGTAATTTACTACCAGCAATGTGTTAAGCCATATGTGCAAATTAATGCAAAACAATTGAGATTCAGCAATTTAAGAGTCAGAAATTATTAATTTGACCTACATTAAGCAGAAACTTTCAGAAACATGGAACTGTGGGAAACCACAGAAACATGGGGTAGAGTTTCCTGGGCATACCTTGAGGTTTTAAAATAGTTGGTGGGGGAACTTCATTGAGTAGGTTGGAAAAATATGCGAGTTTCCCAAGAGCGAATTAAACTTTTGCAGTTCAGTTCTTGGAATTTTTCAGGAGGGTTAGGTTTCAAGACATCGGTGACCTTGCTATCGAGATTCATGGCAAGCCAGTCAATAACATGGACCAATTCTCATACCATGAGAACCCTGCTTCAGCAAGGTTAAGTTTCATCATGATAAGATGTTGAAACTTAACATGCTCTCCAATGTACCAACTTTGTCTTTGGCCATCTGACGAACAGAGTTTTTGATGAGAAAAACTTCAAAGCTGGCACCGTGTTCACAGTCCACAGGACAGTAGTATTCCCTGCCATTCCGTATTCATCAGACGCAGCAGATATTTCAGATGGGTGCACCCACCGCCTAGATCGCTCCCAAGAAGTTTCTCGAATGAGTGGTGGGCAGCAGCATACACTGTGTCAGAGCTGGGACAACATAATGTCCCAATCTCGGGCCCAGTCCCATTCCCAGGAGGGACCAGCATTGAGATTGACCCTGTGGCAATCCTGACCTGAGGAATGGCTTCCAGGACAGGGAGGATGATGATATACTTTTGGTGGTGGCGTTTGAGGCTGAGCAGTCCCTGAGCAGCACCAGGCCAGACTCTGAAAGCCTGCCAAACACCTCTCTCCTTGGCTTCAAACTATCCTGTGGCAATGTGTGGATTTCTCCTCATAACTACCCACTCTGGCTCTACCAGTTCAACATGGCTCAGGCACCCGTCTTCCAAGCATCCTGGTTTGTCTGCCCATTGGCTAGGGCAACACCTTCATCGTGATCATGGTCATGTCCCTCAGAGAAGATCGTGTTCATGGCCCCTTGGTCACTCAGCAAATCAAAGCATGTTACAAGGTGATGGGCATCCTGCAGGACCACAGCAGAAATAACAGGTCTCAGCCTGGTCTCTCAATGACTCTTGGTAGCCTGTGGTAGAACTCAGCCTGGTCCCTGCATGCTATGACAGCTTGGTGGATCTCTACCCAATTTCTTGGCAGCTCATGGCGTTGTCTTGGCTCGACATGTGAGTGGGTCATAGCCCGGCATGTTCCTGAGGCACCAGGAGAGATCAGAGAGGTGACAGCATTGGTATCTGTGGCAGTGGTGCCAAGAGCACGGAGCTGAGGTTACCCAGAGATCGAGATGAACGGAGGTCTCATCAAAGACTGGTGAATTTCTAACTTATTCCTTTATTCCTAGTTTAAATTAAGAAATACTTTAATGTTCAGTATTACCTTATTTCTTTATTTTTCTACTTAATCTATGAAGTAATGCTTGACATTTTAACTCTGTTTCTCTTATGATATTTTCATTCCTAAGTACCTTGGTACCTAATATGGCACGTTGCATGGTGACATTATACACTTTTCATTGTACTCTTGTACTTCTGTACTTGAGTACACATGACAATAAAATCTAAAAATCTAAATCAAAATCAAATCCCTGGGCCATGTCTCCACAAAATCCTAAAATCCACTGGCAGAAAAGATGCTTAAAAACCAGCATTCTTTTTCAAGCCAACATCCCTAGCTTCTGTTAAGCACTGGCTACTTTCAATAAGCTGAGGCGTATCATTCACAAACCTGGAAGACGTCTTCCAAAACAAGCTCTTGTCTCCAAGCTCCATCATGTTAAGCAGTTACCAGGAGGGAGAACACTTTAAGGAAGTCCTCAAAGCTTTCATGAAAATGTGTTAAATCTCGACTGACTCACGGAAATGTTTTCTGTCGATTTTCGAACCCCCACTATGACACCCTCTACCCTGGCCACCACGCCATCACCACCAAACTGGAAAAGAAGCGTCCATGAAGAAGTCAACCATTTTGAATATCTCTAGCAGCTTCAAGTAGAAGTCAAGTGTAAGCAGTGGGAACAGCTTCTGAAAATGTGAACACTGCGACCTGTGGCAGACTGTGTTGATCAGCGTTGGACTGTTAATCATCTCAGGGTTCATAGTTCCAGAGGGGCAAAAAATCATTCTTGTTGTGAAGGATTGCTTAAGTAAAAGGAAGCAGCCATGGCTTCATGTTGCTTACGTGGAGAACTGACAGCCACGGTTTGGGGTTCTCCTGAGGATGGATGCAAGTCCCACCCTGTGCTAATTCAAAAGCTCTTGCCTAAGAAATTAAGGCAGGTGGGACAGCTAAGTGGAGGTTCACATGCCTTGGGATTTTTGTTGGACGGCATTGAGCTCACATTCAGTGTAAAATCCTGTGCCTGGAATGGATTCAAATCCACAACCACCTGATTCATAGCTTCAACTGCCCAAAGCAGGAAGTAGAGCTACATGAGCTCACTAACCTCAGTAACTATTCAAAGGCCAGCACGTCTCTTTCTCATTTGCGTCATTGATTGTATGACATTAATGAAACTATACTCACCCTTTCTGCAACTGACATTCAGTCATTTGTTGTTTCTCGTAATTGGAAAATGCCCATCACTCAAAACACCTCCCTGGTGTGGAGGACTTCCTGAAAACTGCATTCCAACAGTAGGATTCTTCTACACCTTGGTTTTAGGTCCATTGCTTCAGCTTTGTGGCAGAACAGCTCTTAAAAACAATAATGATATGAATGGAATCTTACAGATCTTTAAGAGCTGCTGTCATTGTCATCCTTTCCTTCGACCTTCAGGTACCCTTAAATGTGCACTTGGTGCACTTCTGAATCATATTAACTAGATCACCATGTTGTATGCATGTTTATAAGGGATGTAATTTAGACTAAACAACCTGACTACACTCAATCATTTTGAAAGCGGGGTGCAGAAGCCAACCTCTATTTTAATATGCATAAATTATAGAATGATCCCTACGTTTTTACAAAAACAGAAGTTGCTGGAAGGACTCATCTTCATAATCCTGCATGGGATTTTTACCATGTCTCGCCTATCTAACCTGCACATGCCTGGACACTACTGGGCAATTTGTTTTTAGCAAGGCCAACTTACTTAACCTGCATATCTTTGGACTGTGGGAGAAAACCGGAGCACCTGGAGGAAACCCACCCCGACATGGGGAGAATATGCAAACTCCACACACGCAGTTGCCCAAGGGTAGAATCAAACCCAGGCCCCGGACACTGTGAGGCAGCATCAATAGCCACCTTCTTCTCCAGGACAATTCAGAATGGATAATAAGTGCTGCGTAATCATTGAAACCACATTCCATGCATTAAAAAAAATCAAGCAGGAACTTTCCTGACTGGACAACGGTGGAGAGGTATTAAAGAAGGATAATGCAATTAATTCTGTAGTCAGGCTAAGAAGAAATAGGAAGCTTAGCTTGCCTTAACACGCCCACATTTTTAAAAAAATTCTTTTCTGGCTTGTGGGCTTTTGTTTCCCCATTTTCCTGTAATCAATTTGTTGTTCTGTAGAATACTACTCTTCATGTGGTCTTTAAAATTTGATGGCAGCTCCTGCCTCTTCTAGTCTTTTGGTCAATGAATTCTAGGTCCCTACCACCTTCCAAATGAAAGAAATGTTCTTCCTCATACAACTAATTCATCGATCAATTATGTAATCTATGCCACCGGTTTTGAGTCTAGTGACCCTTCTTTAGAATTGGACTCCAAATGTTAATGCGGTTTTCTCTCCACAGATGTTGCCAGACCTGCTGAGTTCCTCCAACAAGCTTTGTTTGTGTTTCAGATTTCCAGATTCCACACTTCTTTGTTTTATCTATTTTCAGAAGTCTGTTTAATGTCCCTGAAATAGAAATAAAAACACTTTGGCAAGTTTCCAAAGGTGCTCGTCATTTAGGGAAAACAGTGAAATGGAATTTGAGTCAAACAAAGAAAACGGTATCTGAGGAATTGTGAATGTTGTTGAACATTGTGCATTAATCAGCAAACATTTCACTTCTGACCTAATGATGGTGGGAGGTTTGTTGCTTATGCAGTTAAAATAGTTGAGCTTAAGACACTGCCCTGAGGAACTGATACAGACAAGCCCTGGGGGATCTGAGATGACTGACCTCCCACAACCACAAATGGGACAGGAACAGAAATCATAGACTTCAGTACTGCTGCTGGTCACCATCCAAAATTCCCCTAATCTGACTACAGAGTCCACAACCAAAACATGAGCACACCAGGCACCCTGGCTCCTCAGGCCCCAGTTATTAGGCCTGATGTATCACCTCCCAGGCCCTGACCGTGACTATCTTCTTTTGTATTTTGTATGAGTCTATTCAGTGGAGACTCTTCCCCGATTCCCATTGACTCCAATTTGTTGGAGCTCCTTGATGTCATATTCCATCAAATTCTGCATCAATATAAAGGGCAGTCACTGTCAACTCACTACTAGAGTTCAGCACTTTTGTTCATGTTTCTAACAAGTAATAATGAGGTCAGGAGCTGAGTTGTCATGGGGAAATCCAGTCTGAATATCAGTGAGCAGTTTATTCTTATGCAAATACTGCTTGATATTACTGTCAACAACCCCTTCCATCATTTTGTTGATGATTGAGATCGGACAGATAGGGCAATCATTTGCTGGCTTGGATCATCCTTATTTTTTGTTCACAAGACTTACTTAGGTGATATTCCATATTGCCATGTATATTACAGGTAGATGTAATGGAGCGTCTTGTCTAGGAATCAGTTCATTGTGGAGCCCAGGACTTCAATAATATTACTGAATGCTGTCAGGGCCCATATCCTTTGCAGTAACCAATGCTTTCAGCAAGTTCTTGATATCATGTGGAGTGAATTGAATTGACTGAAGACTGGCATCTTTGATGTCCATGAAGGGTCAAAACTGCTCAATAAGGCCAGCAATGGCCTTATTTCAAGGGGATTGGAGTATAAGAATAGAGAAGGCTAATTGCAACCATACAATGTGCTGGTGCAGCCATATCTGGAGGATTGTAAGCAGTTTTGGATCCCTTATTTAAGGAAAGATACTTTTTTTAATGGAGGCAGTTCGGAGAAGGTTCAATAGGATTATCGATGGTATGGAGTGATTGTCTTTTGAGCAAAGGGTAAACAGATTGAGAAGTTGCTCACTGGAGTTTAGAAGAATTGGAATTGATCTCATTAAAATGTATGGGATTCCTAAAGTGCTTGACAGCATAAATGCTGACAGAATGTTTCCCCTCACGGGAGAGTCTAAAACCAAAGACATTGAGAATAAACAGGCATCAATTTAAGACTGAGATAATGAATAATTTCTTCTCTTAGATTGTTTTGAAACTTTTAAATTCCTTGCTACGGAGAGGTTTGGGGGCAGAGATCTTATATATAATTAAGGCTGAGTTGGATAAATTTTGATCTGTAGGGGAATCAAAGATTACAAGGAAAGTGCAGGAAATGGACATGAGGCTTGTTGGATCAGCCACTATCCTATTGAATGGCAGAGGAAGCCCGAGGAGCCAAATGGCCTAATACTGTTCCTATTTCTTATCATCTTACGATCTCACAGATCAACACTGGTTCCCAAAAAAGGCAACATCTCGATTTTAAAACTCTCATCATTGCTTTCAAATCCCTTCATAACGTTGCCCCTTCCTTAAGCT
The DNA here is from genome assembly GCF_030684315.1 of Stegostoma tigrinum. Taxonomy (NCBI): domain Eukaryota; kingdom Metazoa; phylum Chordata; class Chondrichthyes; order Orectolobiformes; family Stegostomatidae; genus Stegostoma; species Stegostoma tigrinum. The sequence goes on from NC_081356.1 coordinate 85,289,350, forward strand.
GCATTTTCCTCCAAAACCACCAGCCACCAAGATATCTGATACTTCCCCAGTGGTGGAGTATTGTGCAACCTTCAATTTAATCATTCTGTCATTGGTGGTTGAGCCTTCAGCTGCTCAGGCCCTAATCTCTGGAATTCCCTCACAGCTTTCCTCACCCACCTGCCTCATGTTTGTTATAAAACGTACCTCTGACGAGGTTTTTGATTGTTTGACCCAGAATATTCTTATGATACTCAATGCCATTTTTTTATAATGTCCTTCTGAAGAAGCTTTGCAAAACAATATTATGTTAACGGTGGTATATAAAATATACAGGCCAATAAAAATTCATATCAGGCAGAGAGTCAAATAGACTGTCAAATGTCATAAACATCGAAAGAACTGCAGATGCTGTAAATGAGGAACAAAAACAGAAGTTGCTGGAAAAGCTCAGCTGGCGTGGCTGCATCTGTGAGGAAAAATTAGAGTTAACATTTCAGGTCCGGTGACCCTTCCTCAGAACAAATAGAAATTGTACCTGTTACTTCGATCAACTCCAGTCAACCTTTTTAGTCTGTGTGTTTCACTTAGGTTGGATTCAAATCAAACTGCGTTTCACCAACTAAGCCCAGCTTCAAAGAAATAGAAGCAAATGTTGAAAACTTGCAAATCCTGTCCAAATGTTCTGAGGAAGGGTCACCAGGCACAAAACGCTAACTCTGATTTTTCCTCACAGTTGCTGCCAGACCGGCTGAGTTCCCTAGTAAATTCTGTTTTTATTCCTGATTTACAGCATCTGTAGTTCTTTAAAAATTGCTTAAAATTAAAACTTAAAGTGCTTTTCCAATTGCATCATGGTGGCAAATGCTAAAACCACCAAATAATTTGCATTAACTACAACAGCTTCACAGATGTCATGTGGTACAGTCTTACATCCCTATCTCTAGGCTAGAAGCTCTGGGTTCCCATCCTGTCTCTCAGGAGTGCCCATGATGAGGTTCAAAGAGCTGATAATCAGCTTGGCAATCCTTCTATCACTTCCCTACTATTCCAAAAGGGAAAATGAGTTTGCAAGAGGAGATAACACTGACTTCCGAGATTTAAAAGCTAAAAATATTCCAGTTGGCAGTATTTTTTATCTTAGATGAATTGATATTGACCAGTAAGTTAACAGTTTAATTGTAATTTTAACCAAGGTGAGATTGCTTGACAAAATTGAATTTAGTTCCAAAAGGGAATTGTCAGAATCTTCAAACTTACCATAAAGTTGAAATTGGTCTTGGGCAGCAGTCTGTTTTATCCCCACCTGATTACTGAATTCATAATATGCCAGTAGAAAACATGATTAGAGATAATATCTCTGGCAAGAAATGTCTAAGATGCCATGCTTTATACTCAAATTTATTAAAGGTATTGACACTAACAGACAAAACACAGACTGATGCTAAATGTTTATTGATTCCAGACAGATGCACGCCTGTCAGGAATGCCAACATATTCCTTTCTGAACACAGGCACTGTGCTTTTAAATTGAGTTAGAAAGCATATTTGAATGGATTAGAGCTTGCATTCTTTTTATTTTTTATGACTGCATAAAAATATAAATTGTATCCATTACTTCAAGCAACTCCAGTCAATTCTTTAAGTCTGTGTGCTTTACTCAATTTGGGTTCAAATCAAACTGCTCTGCACCAACTAAGTCCAGTTTCAAAGAGATTGAAGCAAATGTTGAAACCGTGAAAATCCTATTCAAATCATAAAGAAGTTTCATTCTCACACTCCTGTGATCCACTTCAGAACAAATGGAAATCAGACAGTGGGAGTTAACTTTGTAGTTAGCACACACTGCTGCTACTCAGTGTAGTGATGATGGGAGAGGATGCTGGTGGATGTGATGTCTATCAAGCAGGCTGCTTTGTCCTGAATAGTGTCAGGCTTCTTGACTGTTGTTGAAGTTGCATCATCCAAGCAGATGGGGAGCAATCCATCACATTCCTGTCTTGTGGCTTGTAGATGCTGGGCAGGCTTTGAGGAATCAGGAGGTGAGTTAGCCATCACTGTATTCCTAACCTTTGACCTGTTCTTATAGTCACTGCGTTTATATAATGAGTACAGTTAAGTTTCTGGTCAATGGTAACCCCACCAGGATATTGATATTGGGGACTTAGTGATGGCAACACCATTGAATGTCAAGGGATGGTGGTTAAATTGTCCCTTATTTTGAGATGGTCATTGTCTGGCATTTGTGTGGTTTGAATGTTACTTGGCACTTGTCAGCCCAAGCCTGAGATTTAGTCAGAACTTGTGCATATGAACATGAACACTGCCAATATCTGAGGAGTCATAAATTGCGCTGAACATTGTGCAATCATTAGCAAACATCCCCACTTCTGATTTTATGATGGAGCAAAGGACGTTGATAAAGCAACTGAAGATGTTGGGCCTAGGGCACTACCCGGAGAGCTGCTACAGAGATGTCCTGGAGCTGAGATGACTGACCACCATTAACACATCATTTCCCTATGTGTCAGGTATAACTCCAACCATCAGAGACCTTGCCCTCTGATACCCATTGATTCCAGTTTTGTTAGGTCTTCTTGATGCCACACTCGTTCAAATGTGACCGTGATGTCATGGACTGTCACTCTCAGCTCACCTCTGGAATTTTGCTGTTGTTCGAACTAAGGCTGTAATAAAGTCAAGAGCTGAGTGCCTTGTTGGAACCCAAAATGGGTGTCGCTGATTAGGTTACTGCTGAGCAAGTGCTGTTTGACGGAACTGTTGAGGACATGTTCCATTGCTTTACTGATGATCAAGAGTAGACTGACAGGGCGGTAACTGGCCGGTTCGGGTTTGCCCTGCTTTTTGTGTATGGGACATACCTGAGCAATTTTCAACATTCTTGGGCAAATGCCAGTGTTGTGGCTGCACTGGAACAGCCTGGCTGGGGGAGCAGCAAATTCTGGAGCGCAAGACTTCAGTGCTATTGCTAGAATGTTGTCAGGACCCATAGACCTTGCAGTATCCAGTGTCTCCAATCACTTAAATAGAGAACATAGAACAGTACAGCATAGTACAGACCCTGTAGCCCACAATGTTGTGTCGACCTATTATCCTAATCTAAGATCAAACTACCTTGCATACCCTACATTTTATTATCATCCATGTGCCTATCCAAGAGTTGCTTAAATGCCCCTAATGTACCTGACTTCACTACCACTATCGGCAGTGCATTCCATTCACCCACCACTCATTGTGTGAAGAACCTACCTCTGACATCTCCCCTTTACCTACCTCCAGTCACCTTAAAATTATGCCCCGTCATCATAGTCATTTCTGCCCTGGGAGAATGTCTCTGGCTATCCAGTCTAGCTATGCCTCTCATCATCTTGTACACCTCTATCAAGTCACCTCTCATCCTTCTTTATTCCAATGAGAAAAGACTTAGCACCCTCAACTTTTCCTCATAAGACCTGCCCTCCAGTCCAGGCAGGATCTTGGTAAATCTCCTCTGTACTGTCTCTAAAACTTCCACATCCTTCCTGTAATGAGGCGACCAGAACTAAACACAATATTCCAAGTGTGGTCTAAGCAGAGTTCTATAGTGCTGCGGCATAACCTCATGGCTCTTAAACTCAATTCCCTGCCAATGAAAGCCAACACACCATATGCCTTCTGAACAACCCTATCAATTTTGAGGGATCTATAGACATGGACCCCAAGATCCCTCTGTTCCTTCACACTGCCAAGAATCCTGCCATTAACCCTGTATTCTGCGTTCAAATTAGACCTTTGAAAATGAATCACTTCACACTTTCCTGGGTTGAATTCCATCTGCCACTTCTTTGCCCAGCTCTGTATCCTGCCAAAGTCCCGTTGCAACCTACAATAACCTTCCACACTATCCTTAACTCCACCAACCTTCCTGTTATTGGCAAACTTACTAACCCACCCCTCCACTTCCTCATCCAAGCCATTTATAAAGAGCACAAAGAGCTGAGGTCCCAGAACAGACCTCTGCAGAACACCACTGGTCACTGAGCTTCAGGCTGGATACTTTCTGTCTACTCCCACCCTCTGTCTTCTATTGGGCAGCCAATTCTGTATCATACAGCCAAATTTTCCTGGATCCCATGCCTCCTTATTTGATGTCATCTGGAGGGAATCAAATTGGCTGAAGACTGATATCTGTGATGTTGTGGATCACTGTATGTGGTCAAGATGGATCATCTGCTTGAGACTTCTGGCTGAAGATTGCTGCTGATGCTTCAGCCTTATCTTTTGCACTGATGTGCTGGGTTCTTCCATTATTTAGGATGGGAATATTTGTGGAACGTCCTCCTCCAGTGAGTTGTCTAAAAGACCCCACAACCCATTCATAATTGGATGTGACAGGACTGCAGAGTTTAGATCAGATTTGTTAGTTCTGCAATTGCTTAGCTCTGTCACTTTCTGATTATGCTGTTTGGTATGCAAACAGTCTGATGTGGTAGCTTCATCAGGGTGATTTATTTTTAGGAATGCCTGGCGCTGCTCCTGGCATGCACCCCTGCACTCTCCATTGAACCAATGTTGATCCCCTAGCTTCATGGTGATGGTTTAATGGGGGATAAGCCAGGCCATGAGGTTGCAGATTTTGCTGGAGTACAATTCTGTTGCTGTTGATGGCCCACAGCGCATCATGGATGCCCAGTGTTGAATTGCTAGATCTGATCAAAATCTGCCCTATTTAGCACTATAAGAGTGCCTTTCTCATGATGCAGGTTAACCTCAATGTGGAGAGTAATTTCATCTCATGTGATAAACGAAAGCCACTTCCTGGTTTAACTAGAGGCGCCCTTGTCACTAACAAGGTGCATTTTATCGTACATTAGCAGCTAGCTACAGATTGCATTGTTTCAGGGACTTGGAGGAGGACCAGTTGTTAGATCTCACTCCTTTGGGCTTAACCCATGAGCCCACATGACATCCTCACAGTGGATGGCACTTATGGCACTCCTCAGTATGAACCCTTTCTGACTACGTACAACATTAAGCAATCTGCTCCTGCTCAGCCTCTAAACTGATGTTTTGCATGCGACCCAGCTCACAGATGTAGAATGTTTGAACACGAACCCGAAACAGGATGAGTCAATCTTTCTTTCCAATATCCAAAATAACATCTAGAATCATTACTCATTTCCTTTCATGTTGTCTTTCTGTTTGTTGCTATTAATGCAGAACACTGCAGTTTACTCTGCAAAAGGGAATTGTTTATATGTATGTACAGTGCTACACAACATGGCTGTTCTGTAATTTGTTTTAAGCGCTTCGCCAAAACCCAAGACGTCTGGTTACTGAAGGTGATGACTTCAAATACTCCCTCAGCTCCTGACTAGATTGACTACCAGAGGATGGAATCATACAGTAGGAAACTGCAAATAAAATCATATCGTTGTGTCATTTAAACTGGTTGATATATGTCTACAATGCTCAGTACCCACAACAGAAATTAAGTGATTTTACATCAGTCTAATGAAACTTACTCCAAAATTGCTCACAATATCTAACCAGAAATGTTTGAATTTCTGATTTCAGATTTTAGTGATCTCAATTAAACCATTGCATTTTCCAGGCCAGGGCAATGTAGACTGAATCAGAATTGTTACTGCCATATGGCTGGTAAATTTTCCAGCAGAAATTGAGCTAAAATGAGATGTCACTTTTCTTTTGTTTAGAAATTATTGATAAGGTCTGCTGAAAATACATCTGAAATATTTTCTGAACTTGTGTTGCCAGCCCACCCACCCAGAACAAAAAGGAGCTTGACTGAAATATTGTAACTGGTGTTCTTCAATTGATTTAGGCCCCCATACAATGTGAGCCCTTGCATCGGACAGAACTGACAATATACATGCTCCATTTCACAGCACTGCTTGTTGAGTAACCTAACCTGTTGCTGTTGAAGAATGAGTGCTCCCTTGGTCCTTTAATAATTACGTTACCTAAAGCTGGTCTCCTCAGTCACTTGACCCATTGAAGATGTCATTGAATATCCCTCCCTGGCTGACACTGCTGACATTCATAAATGCTTCTGTGTGCAAAGATTATATATTTTTGGATGACGTTGTAAGAAAATCTGCCCTATGTGATAAATATTTTATCATTTTAGGAGCAGCTTCAGTAATAGTTCATTGGCATTCCAGTGAAGTGTCAATGTTATTGCCTGAATTAAAAACAAATCTGGCAGAAAGTAAAATTTACACTGAGATCAATTCAGAATTTGCCTGTCTCTATAAACAATTTACAGATGTCTAATAGTCAGATTAATCACAGTTTATGCTAAAATGGCAAATGCCTGTGTAAAGCCAGTCACAAAATGGCATTTGTCCTTTCTGCAAAGCAATGGAAAAATCACCTTTTTCTGCATAATTAATAACTTATGTAGTTATATCCCCAAAAGCAAATGTTTCAAAGCTGCACAACTTACAACTTTTTATGTGGGTCACAATGTGCAAATATGGGCACTTTGACATTTTTAAAATTTGTGCATGCATGATGGCCATCACTGGTTAGAACAGCATTGACCCGGATGAGGCAGTGGTGAACTGTCTTCCTGAACCACTGCAGCCCTTGGGCTATAGGAACACTCATGGCTATAAGGAAAAAAATTTGAGGAATTTGACCCATCAATAGTGAAGGAATGACAATAAAGTACCACACCAGAATGGTGCATTCCTTAGAGGGGAACATGCATGTAGTGGTGCTCCAGTGCATTTGCCTCCATTCCAAGCTGTAGAGGTCGTGGGTTTGGAAGATTATTTTAGAGGACACTTTGTCAATTACTGCAATGCACCTCATAAATTGTCCACACGGCCACAACGATGCGTTGTTGGCGAATACAGTAAATACTGTAAGTGGTGGATGGAATGCTAATCAAGGGGATTGCTTTGTCCTGGGTGGTTTTCAGGTCTTGCTGCGTATGGATATGAACTATTTCAGTATCTGAGGAGTCATGAATGGTGCTGAACATTGTGCCATCATCAGTGAACATCCCCACTTCTGAATTATGATGGAAGGAAGGTCATTAATGAAACCGCTAAAGTGTGTTGAGTCAATTGTACTACTCCAAAGCCCTCCTGCAGCAGTGCCCTGTGGGCAAGACAATTGAAAGCCAACAACCACAACAATCTTCTTTTATAGCAGGTATGGCTTGAACCAATGGAGAGTTACCCCAGATTTTCGTGTTTTGCTGGGCGTTTGGCTTGATGCCACAATCAAATTCTGCCCTTCTATCAGGGGCAGTCACTCTCAACTTACTGTGGAGTTCAGCTGTTTGCCCACATTTGGCAAATGCTGTAATGAGGCCAGGAGCTGAGTAGCTCTAGTGTAACCCAGCCTGCGTGTCATTGAGCTGGTTATTCCTTTATAAGCACTGCTTGATGTAACTGTCGATGACGTCTTTCAGCACTTTGCTACTGATTAAGAGTAGACTGATAGGGTGATACTTTGTTGGTTAGATCCTAGTGGGAGATTTCTAGAGCACAAGCCTTTAGTACTATTGTCAGGACCTATAGCTTTGCAATACCCAGTGTCTCCAGCCATTTATTGATAGTATGTGGAGTGAATCAAATTGGTTGGAGATTGTCAGCTGTGACACTGAGGACCTCTGGAGGAGACTGAAATGGAACAGCCACTCAAAACTTTAAGCTGAAGATTTTTGAAAATACTTTAACCTTGCCTTTTGCATTGAAGAGGTGGGCTATCCAATTGCTGAGAGTAGAACATATTGCAGACCATCCTCCTCCGATTAGATGTTTAATAATCCGTTACTTTCACAAGTGGATGCGGCAGGACCGAGAGCTTAGATCTGGTCTTTTGATAGTGCGATTGTGTATCCTGTCTATTGCATGTTGCTGTTTGATGTTAGACATACAAAGAGCCCTGCTGTGCAGCTTCACTGTGTTTGTTGTGGCCCCTGGCATGCCCTTCTCCGATCTTCAGTGAACCAATGTTGACCTCCCAGCTTTGTTGTAATTGTAACATGACAATGGTGGTAGGGGGGACTGATTATTCAGGCCATCAGGTTAGAGGTTATGACTGAATACAATTAATGCTGAAGATTGCCCACAGCACCCCATGGATGCCCAGTTTTGAGTTACTGCTTCTGTTGCATTTAGCACAGTGGTAATGCCACTCAACACAGTAGAGATCATCTTTAATGTGACGCTTCATCTCTGCAAGGTCACTCACAGATTGCCCAAGATAAGGTCAAGCAAATTTTTCCCTCTGGTTTTTTTCACACCACCTGAATCTGATTCAATCTAACAGCTATAACCTTTGGGACTTGGCCAGCTCAATCAGCAGCGATACTACTGAACGCCTCCTGATGATGGAAATTAAAGTCCCCCACTTTTGACATTGTTACCACACATTGTTTCTTCTGACTGGTGTTCAACATGATGGCATAATTATTCTTCTGCTGATGAGTGGCATAGCTGATAATAAGGAGGAGGTATCCCTTCCCACATTTAACCTGATGCTATGAAATGTCATGGAGTGGAGTCAATGTTGTAGATTTCTAGGGCAATCCTGCCTTATTGTAAACTATTATGCTGGCATCTCTGGGGGGTCTGTCCTGCCAGTGAGACAGAAAATATTCAAGGATAGTGATGATGGGGTCTGAAACATTGTCTGCAAGGTATGATTGCATGACCATGACTATGCCAGGGTATTGCTTGACTAGCCTGTGGAACATTTCTCCCAGATTTTGCATATGCCAAGAGGACTTTGCAGAGTTGGCAGGGCTATGTATGCAATTATTTATCCAGTGCCTAGGTCCATGCCAGATGGCCCTTTCAGTTCAGTTTTGTAGTAATTTGATGCGGATGAATAGGTCAGTGCAGTAATGAACCAGATCATTATAAAAACAACGACCATCCTGCTACATAGTTGATATTAGATTGGATTTAAATTTCAGATTTTGTTTTATTGAATTCAAATTTCATCATCAGAATTCACTATCTGCCATTGAGGGATTTTATCCCATGTCTCCAGATCAGCCACGTCTGTGTAGCTAGTCCGATGATACAACCAGCAAGCCACCACCACCTCACCGCAGAAGAATTTTGTATCCTCGTTCCGTTCAGAAGATGACGGAAAAATTTTGGATTTTGCCATAAAAAATGATGCGGGTTGTTACAGTTATTCAGGCCATGTGATTATTAAAATATGAAATGCAAGAGTCTCATATAAGATCCACACAAAAAGCAATGCGCTACTGTTTGAATGCATCAATCTTATTACATTCCCTAAATTTTTTTCTCAGATTTATCATGTGTGACAGTGATAATAGGTTCCAATTTAAAAATATACTACCCACCAAATCGTTACTCTGCTGAGGTACTGCTTGAAGCAATATTATCTAAGATCGACAATATAGCTAAGCTGACTTATGTATCTTTTACAAATTACATACTTAAATAATTCAACAGCCTGAAGGAAGAATATTACCTTGACAATCTTTATATGCGTTATTATTTCCAAGTACACATTTTGTCTTGTATTAATCAAACAAAACTGTGCATATAAGAACTTTCTTTTTAATATTCCATAATAGCAATAGTAAAAAAAATTCCATTCTCAAAGTGAAATAGATGAATCATGAATGTGCGCACATTTTGATGTAGTCACAATTGATAAAAGTTGGAAAAAGACTGTGAGTAAAGTCATAGGAGTTGAAAAGAGGGAGGGCATGTGGGAGATGAAAAAAAATGCAGTTCAAGATTGTGACTTGCAGCTATTATCTCTTTGCGGCAATTCATTACAATTTTATGGTTTTCCAATGAATTCTATTTTGTATTGTGCATCCACTTTCTGTGACAACCAACTGAATTACATCAAGTTTCAACTATATTTTCTCTATAGGCTATAATCCATATCACTTTAAGATTTTGAGACTGACTTTCTCCTGAAGAGAGAAACAGATCAGCAGAGCAAGCATGTACTCGAGGCTACCGTGACAATTTATTGAACCCAGTGATGGAGCCACTTTATTTGCTTTGATTAAATAGACTGTAAATGTAAGTACTGTGTGTAATTTATATTCCACTGTCAACCCGCAGTACATTATTGTTTAAATGCATCAGTGTCATTCCTTCTACCATAAAATGTTATTAAAAATTTTCAAAACATGACAGATTTTTTTAATATTGCAGAAGTTGCCTATAATACATCATCTGATGCAGTCCATGAAGTACAATGAATGTATTTTACAGCATGGGCCAAAGGAGCAGAACATTAACAGAGCAGTCAGGAAGCTGATTCACACCCATGGGTTTGACTGCTGCTCAGGTTAATATACACACCGGGGTATAAATAAGGCAATGTTCTCTCTTAAGTAAGTGATTGAAATAGTCTACAAATCATTGTAGAAATCCTGGGAGTCAAATCCCAGCCTTGTTCTGAGCAGTTGGTAACAAAGATTTCTGCAGGCAAAATCCTCAAAGCTTCTTTGAATCAAAGAGAATTCTACATCATATGTACACTGGTAACTTGGGTGAGTTTTGAGGTAAAATGTATTGAAGTCTGATTTTTGCCTGATTGTAGAAAATATTTTTCAACTAATCAGTGTTCAGCAAATTTCATGCATTGAGTAATTGAGTGATTTTCTTATGTCTGGAAGACTGTGCTTCCATCTATCTCTTGGGATGAGTCTACAGTACCTCTGCTTCACCTTCATGTTTTTATTTGCTTCCTTATTTGACCACCGTGACTTTAGTGTTTCCTTTCCTCCTCTTTATTCTTGTAGGAAAATATATACATTGCACATGGCATGGAAAAATCCTAAACTTCTCAATTTTTCTTGAGCTGTTTTCTTCATAGTCTATGGGTGGAATTCTGTAATGGTCTGAGTGTTGGGAATTGAGCTCCTTTTTAAAACAATCTTCATTTAGTATTCCTTGCTTAGCACTTCTTATGCCAGATGAGACGTCATCCAACTGTAATATAGTAATAAACAGCGTTCTAAAGAGACAAACAAAACAAAACTTACCAGGGGCCTTATTATTCTATTATGAATGAAGTGTTTCAGAAAATAGAAGTTTTGGTTTTTACAAGAAATGAAAACTAACCTTCAAGAGGTGGACAAGGGCAAACATTCACTCTGCCATCATAAGTAGCTGGTCATGGTCATTGGTTGAGAAGGTTAAGACAAATGATTGACACAGCATAGATGACCGGCCCTCAAAATAAGGTATATCAATAATCAATCAGAAGGAGACAGAGGATCCAGTGGAATGAGCCAATTGAAGGAGACCAGAAGTTCCAGGAGTTCCAAATATCAAGCATCTGTCCTGGCTCTTGCAGCTGCACTGTGGACTGTTTTCTCCTGGGGCATGAGACAAAGGGAGGGATTGAGTGTGATGAAAGTGAGTGGTGCAGTTGTTAAGATAATAAAATGTGAGGCTGGATGAACACAGCAGGCAATCTCCAGCATCTGCAGTTCCCATTATCTCTGGTGCAGTTGTTAATGTTGGTAAAGTTGGGGGAAAAGGTGTCAAAGTGTTCCAAGTGACTGAGCAGGCAGCACATAGGCACACAGGGGCTAACAAAGTGGGGCAACTGGGAGGTCACAGTGTATGAGGAAAGATGTTGGAGGCAATAGGGAGATTAGTATAGTGTGAGTGTTGGTGGGAAGTGAGTGCAGGAGCAGCAACAGAGTGGGTATGAGGTCATAAAAAGTAGATGGTGTTCTTCTCCAGCGCAATCCATAGCTTTCAACTTTTAGTAAGATATAAGCCTGAGGCCATCATCTTCCAACCAGTTGTATCCCTCTCAACCTTGCTGTGGGCTAGCTTTTCCTGCAATGAGACAAAGGAGAGTTTGATTGGATGACATGCAAGAGCAGCTAGGGGTAATGCTGGAGTAGACACAGTAGTGAGGTGTTCCCAGTGAGTAAGTAGGAAGTGCAGAGGGTAAGAAGGCTGAGTACTTTGGGAGAATGATGTGGGTGAGAAGCGTCAAATGAATATGAAGCACGCAGTGGTGAGAGTTGTAGTTTACTAGCATTGGTGAGAACAAGTGCAGTGGTAGTTTTGGAGTAAATGTGAAGTAACAGAGAGAAGATGGGGTTTTACCCTTGCTGAACTCAGGACTTTTATCTTGCATTTTTGGGTGTCTTACTTCAGCCAGTATAGGACATCGCACTGACCTAAGTTACAATTTCTCTTCAAAGTTGGCAGGGTCTTGCCAAGTGTTGCCATGGGCTTCACTGATGATCAACGAGGTAAAAGACGGCCCTCCCTTCCACTAGCATCTCCAGGTCCTGGTTCTGATAGTGGTGGGGCTATTTCTCCTCTGCAACATTTTCAACCTTCAGGTTTGAAAACTCTAATTTAAGCTTCCAATCTTGCCTGCAGTGTCTGTTGTGTTGAGCAGATGCACTTTAAATGTGATACCAGATGCGTAATAAGCTGGAAGGTTCCTGCAGCAGTAAGTACTTGCACCTTGCTCACAATAATAATTCCCCAAGAAAGATTCCCAAAAGATCAGCAGCATAATTAATGAGGTGAAAAGCAGAAGAGAGTATGAGGCAACCCAGCCCCTGACCATAGTGTACTAGATGCCATGTATCTCACTCTTCACCACTCTTTGGCTGCAATTGGGAAAAGCCAGGCCTATCGTTTTGGTTCTTTTGCTGAAGGGTAAATGATTAAAAGCAGGAATTTATTGCATGCACATCCAAAAATCTGCTTCAAAGATATGATCTTTGTAGAGTTCTTAGGGTGAAATTTGTATATTAGTGAGAATCCTGTGAATAAATCTTCCTGCTCATTGTACAGATAAAGTGTGTGACGAACCGAATACAAAACTGATATGAAAGCAGAATACTAAATCTGAAATCCAAATGAATGATAATAGCAGCATTATTAATTGCTGGATACTGGCAACAAAATTATTGAGAAATATTATCCACCTGTAATGGAAGTTGGAGTTGAATATTTTGAAAAACTATGTGCAATAGATTCATTTTTGTTATAACAATAATAGGCTACTTCTAAGAAACTTCTTTTTTTCATTCAGTCATGGGATCTCAGGAACAAAAATAAAGTTGCTGGAAAAGCTCAGTAGGTCTGGCAGCATCTATGAAGGAAAAAACAGAGTTAATGTTTCAGGTCTGGTGACCCTTCCTCAGAACTTAGCAGATCTCAGCATTGCTGTCCAGGCCACTATTTGTTGCCCATTCCTAACTGCCCTGGAAAATGAAGTGGTGAACTGTCTTCTTGAATTGCTGCATCACATATGATTTAGGGACATCCCACGGTGCTATGTGACAGAGTGCTGCAATATCTTGACCCAGTGACTGTGAAGAAATGCGAATTTGGCTGCAAGTCAAGATGGTGTGAGGCTTGGAGTGGAACTTGCAGGTGTTGCAGTCTTGAGCATCTTATCCTACTAGGTGATAGAGGTCCTGGTTTAGAAGGTGCTATTGATTGAAGCTACATGAGTAACTGCATACATCTTAAAATGGTACATATTGCTGCCACTTTCATCAGAAGGGAGTGAATGTTGGAAGTAATCATTGGAAGTGGTCAATGCAGTGTCTGTCAAGCAGGCTGTGACACTGGATGGTGTCAAGCTTTTTGAGCGCTGAGGCAGCAGCGTCCATTCAGGCAAGTGGACAATATTCTATGATAACAAAGTGTGAAGCTGGATCAACACAGCAGGCCAAGCAGCACCTTAGGAGCACAAAAGCTGACGTTTCGGGCCTAGACCCTTCATCAGAGAGGGGGATGGGGAGAGGGTTCTGGAATAAATAGGGAGAGAGGGGGAGGCAGACTGAAGATGGCGAGAAAAGAAGATAGGTGGAGAGGAGAGTATAGGTGGGGAGGTAGGGAGGGGATAGGTCAGTCCAGGGAAGACGGCAGGTCAAGGAGGTGGGATGAGGTTAGTAGGTAGGAAATGGAGGTGCGGCTTGAGGTGGGAGGAGGGGATAGGTGAGAGGAAGAACAGGTTAGGGAGGTGGGGACAAGCTGGGCTGGTTTTGGGATGCAGTGGCAGGAGGGGACAAGCTGGGCTGGTTGTGGGATGCAGTGGAGGAAGGGGAGATTTTGAAGCTTGTGAAGCCCACATTGATACCAAGCAGAATATGAGTTGCTGTTCCTGCAACCTTCAGGTGGCATCATTATGGCACTGCAGGAGGCCCAGGATGGACATGTCTTCTAAGGAATGGGAGGGGGAGTTAAAATGAGAGTTAAAACCAGCCCAGCTTGTACCCACCTTCCTAACCTGTTCTTTCTCTCACCTATCCCCTCCTCTCACCTCAAGCCACACCTCCATTTCCTACCTACTAACCTCGTCCCACCTGCTTGACCTGTCCATCCACCCCGGATTTACCTACCCCCTCCCTATCTCCCCACCTATACTCTCCTCTCCACCTATCTTCTCCTCTACCCATCTTCGGTCTGCCTCCCCCTCTCTCCCTATTTATTCCAGTTCCCTCTCCCCATCCCCCTCTCTGATGAAGGGTCTATCCCGAAACGTCAGCTTTTCTGCTCCTGAGATGCTGCTTGGCCTGCTGTGTTCATCCAGCTCCACAATTTGTTATCTTGGATTCTCCAGCATCTGCAGTTCCCATTATCTCTGGAGAAAATTCTATCATACTTTTGGTTTGTGCCATTTAGAATGTGGACAGGTTTTGGGAGACAACAGTTGAGTTACTGAGTGCAGGATTCCTATGTCATTTATATATGTATTTGTATGGCTAGTTCAGTTCAAGTTCTTCCAAAGGTAGCCTGCAGCATGTTGATAATAGGTACTCAGTAATGGTAATGTCATTGAATATTAAGGGCGCTGATTCTCTCTTAATAGAGATGGTCATTTCCAGGCAATTGTATGGCAAAATGTCACTTGCCACTTCTAATGTCAAACCTGCTTATTGCCTAGGTCTGGCTTCATATGGAGAGGACCTACTTTAGTATCTAATGAGCTGTGAATGGTGCTGAACTTATGCAATCACTGGTGAACATCAATTCATATGATCCCATTTTGGAGGGAAGGAGCCGAAAATGGTTAGACCTATGTAATGTAATTCCTCTCTTCAAGAAAGGAAATAGGGAAATACCCGGCAATTACAGGCCAGTAAGTCTCACGTCTGCAAGGTGTTAGAAAGGATTCTGAGGGATAGGATTTATGAACATCTGGAAGAGCATGGCTTGATTAAATGCAGTCAACATGGCTTTTGAGGGGCAGGGCATGCCTCACAAATCTTATCGAGTTCTTTGAGGTTGTGACTAGAAAAGTTGATGAGGGTTGAGCTGTGGATGTGGTGTATATGGACTTCAGCAAGGCATTTAATAAGGTTCCCCGTGGTAGGCTCATTCAGAAGGTCAGGAAGAATGGGATACAGGGGAACTTAGCTGTCTGGATACAGAATTGGCTGGCCAACAGAAGACAGCGAGTGCTAGTAGAAGGAAAATATTCTGCCTGGAAGTCAGTGGTGAGTGGTGTTCCACAGGGCTCTGTCCTTGGGCCTCTACTGTTTGTAATTTTTATTAATGACTTGGATGAGGGGATTGAAGGATGGGTCAGCAAGTTTGCAGATGACACAAAGGTTGGAGGTGTCGTTGACAGTATAGAGGGCTGTTGTAGACTGCAGCGGGACATTGACAGGATGTAGAGATGGACTGGGAGGTGGCAGATGGAGTTCAACCTGGATAAATGCGAGGTGATGCATTTTGGAAAGTCGAATTTGAAAGCTGAGTACAGGATTAAGGATAGGATTCTTGGCAGTGTGGAGGAACAGAGGGATCTTGGTGTGCAGATACATAGATCCCTTAAAATGGCCACCCAAGTGGACAGGGTTGTTAAGAAAGCATATGGTGTTTTGGCTTTCATTAGCAGGGGGATTGAGTTTAAGAGTCGTGAGATCTTGTTGCAGCTCTATAAAACTTTGGTTAGACCACACTTGGAATACTGCGTCCAGTTCTGGTCGCCCTATTATAGGAAAGATGTGGATGCTTTGGAGAGGGTTCAGAGGAGGTTTACCAAGATGCTGCCTGGACTGGAGGGCTTATCTTATGAAGAGAGGTTGACTGAGCTCGGACTTTTTTCATTGGAGAAAAGGAGGAGGAGAGGGGACCTAATTGAGGTATACAAGATAATGAGAGGCATAGATAGAGTTGATAGCCAGAGACTATTTCCCAGGGCAGAAAAGGCTAACATGAGGGGTCATAGTTTTAAGTTGGTTGGAGGAAAGTATAGAGGGGATGTCAGAGGCGGGTTCTTTACACAGAGAGTTGTGAGAGCATGGAATGCGTTGCCAGCAGCAGTTGTGGAAGCAAGGTCATTGGGGACATTTAAGAGACTGCTGGACATGCATATGGTCACAGAAATTTGAGGGTGCATACATGAGGATCAATGGTCGGCACAACATCGTGGGCTGAAGGGCCTGTTCTATGCAGTACTGTTCTATGTTCTATGTTCTATGGTGCTACCCTAGTAGAGATTTCCTGGAGCTTTGATAATTGACATCCACCAACTACAATCATCTTCCTTATTGGCATATATGTTTTTAAGTAGTGAAGAGTTTTCCCAAGATTCCCATTGATCTAGTTTTGCTCAGGTTCCTTAGTGCCACACTTAATCAAATGCTGCATTGATATCAAGGACAGTCACTCTCACCTCAACTCTGAAGCTTAGCTCTTTTGCCCATGTTTGGGCCAATGTTCTAATGATGTCAGAAACTGACTAGATTTACTGGAACACAAATTGAGTGCCTATGAGAATGTTATCATGTTGCAAATGCCACTTGATAGCACTATCGATGATTCCTTCCATCTCTCCGAAGATGATGAAGAGTAGACTGATGGGAAGGTTAAGAAGTCAGGTTGGATATGTCCTTCTGAGCAATTTTCTACATTGCCTGGTAGATACTAGTGTTGTAGCTGTACTGCAATACCTTCATTAGAGATGTGGCAAGTTGTGGACCACAATTTTCCCGTATTATTGTTGGAATATTGATAGGGCTTAAGAGTATTTGGTGCATATCCAGTAACTCTAGCCATTTCTTGACATCATATGGAATAAACTAAACTGCTGAAGATTCGTGTCTACAATGTTGGGAGGAGTCTGAGATGGATCATCCACTTGGCGTTCCTTGCAAATACTTCAGATTTGGCTTTGCACTCAGCTCCCCCATTGTTGAGGATGGGACTTTAATGAGACTTCCCTTCTTGCTAGTTAGCTTATTGACCATCAGCATCCACAACTGGATGTGGTCAAATTGCTGATTTTAGATTTAATCTATTGCTTGTGGATCATTTAGATATATCTATTGCATACTTCTTCCGATGTTTGCATTGGTAATAGTTTGGTGATGTAGTTTCACTTGGCTGACATCTAATTTTTATGAAGCCTAGTGCTCCTCCAGGCATGCGCTCCTCATTCTTCATTGAATCAGGTAGATTTCCCAGCTTGATGGTTTTCGAAGAGAATGAGATATGCCAATCCATTAGGTTACAAATTGCATTAGAATGTAATTCTACTGCTGATAATGGCCTATAGTGTCTAATGGATACCCAGTTTTGAATTACTATACTTGTTCGAAGTGGCTCCTATTTAGCATGATAATGGTGACATACAATGTGAAGATAGGCCTGTGTCTCCACAATAACTGGGCAGTAGTCACTCATACACTTATAAACATGGATGAACACATCTACGATAAGCGGAATGGTGACTACGAGGTCCAGTACATTTTCCCTTGTTGTTGGTTCCCTCACCTCCAATTGCAGATCCAGCCAAGGAGCGCTGTCTTTTAGAACTTGACCAGCTCAATTTGTAGTGGTGCCAATCAGCTAATGATGATGAACATTGACATTCCTGACCCAGGGTATATCTCTGCCCTGGCTTCTTCCAAATTGTGTTGAGTTGGAGCAATGCTGATTCAATTTCCAAGGGGTAATGGGGTGGTCATTGCAGGTTGTAATCAGCAAGTGTTTGCCTTTCCCTTATTTGACATGATGCTATAAGACTCCATGGAATCTGAAGTCAGTTTTGTGGACTCCCAGGGCATTTCCACCTGATGGCTACCACTGTACCACTACATCTACAGGGTCTTTATTGCCTGTGGGATAGGAGAGGGATGGTGTTGGTAGCTTCTGGATGATTGTAAAATATGATTTGGTGAGTACTATGATTATGTTAGAATGCTGCTTGACTAATCCGTGGGACTGTCTTTCAACTTTGGTACAAGGCCCCAGATATTGGGAGGAAGGGCTTTAAAGGGTCCATGGCGGGTGGTTTTGCCATTACTCTGTCCAGTGTCGAGGTTGATAATAGATTATGTATCCACCTTCATTCTCTTCTTTTGACTGTGTAGCAGTTTTGATGCAACTGAATGGTTTGCTAGGCCATTTCAGAGAGCAGTTAAGAGTCAATCATATTGTTGTGGATCTGCAGCTATGTTTAAGTCAGACTAGGTAAGACTGACAGAGTTCCTCCATGAAGGATCTTTGCTATCTATGTCAATTGTTAAACAAAGGCCAGTTTAACATACTTTCAATTTGTAAACCAAACAAACCACTTTTAGCATAATAAAAAGGGTTGGATTGTAGAACATGAACCAATCAGACTACCAGAATCAGAACCAACAAATGGATCAGATTGTTAAATGAGAACTATATAGATTAAAACTTGAGAATAATTAATTACAATACTATATTGGCAGAAATAATAAATAATCCAACATAAAATGCTCACATAAGTAAATTTAAAGATGTTTTGCTTTCCTTTGAAGGTAT
Organism: Stegostoma tigrinum; assembly: GCF_030684315.1. NCBI lineage: Eukaryota > Metazoa > Chordata > Chondrichthyes > Orectolobiformes > Stegostomatidae > Stegostoma > Stegostoma tigrinum. The sequence continues at coordinate 85,308,111 of NC_081356.1, forward strand.
AGCCCCTGGGTTGTTGTACATTTTTCTACCCGAAAAGGCTAAACATATAAATGGGTCACTTGTTGGCAACCATAATGCAACAATTTAAGGTTGGAAGTTTAAACATAATCCAAATTCAGTATTTCATTGAAGAGTCAGAAATTTAGTAAAATCTCCAGAAGCATCTCCTCTGAGAAAATTCTGTGCAAAATGACATTTTAGTAGCAGATAAAATTGCGCTGAAGCAACCCTGTGTAGTAGACAGCACGTTGCCAGTCTTTAACAAAGAAGACTCAAATCGAGAAGCTGGCATTCAGTTAACTAATGATAACAGAAAATCCTCCAGTTTTTAGTTACTTGCATACTAGTGTGTATGCATTATGGAGATTGTGTTATCCCAAGTACAAATTATGCAAGCTTCAAGACAAAATGTAAAATGATTGCTGGTACTTGCAAAAGCATTAAAAAGAGTGATATAGTAAAGCTGTTCTCATGTTTAATATTTCCCAACTTGTTTTTTTTCCAAGACCTACAAGATCGTCTAAAGGCATTATTTTTTAAAAAAATCTTTCAGACTTCGCAAAAGTCAGGGTGTATTTATATTATCGAATAAGGGTAATGTGCAGTTGATTGCTCATTCAATGCACCAAGTTGTGGAAAGGCAAGTAAGTCAAATTAACATCACACATCAAGTATGAGGATAGATTTTTTTTGGCTAATTTAGCATTCTCTTTTATGTATATATAATATTAGAGTCTCCCTTGGGTTTCAGTTGAAGTCTTGTCTGTATTAGCATGGAAGACCAGAGGAATTTCATATGTGAGATTTAGGATATTTTAAAGCAAGCAGGTTACAGGAGCTTTAAATGAATTATGCAATTAACTCTCACTTGGTGTTGAGGGAAACTTTACCACCCTGTCCAGAAAATGAAATTCACAAGTAGCACCAGCTCCACATCTTCGAACTATTTTTTGACATATAAGTGTTGAGGACTATTACAGAACATAAGAAAAGACTGTCACTAATCTTATTTAATATTATCGGTCCCTCAATCTTGAGGCTTTGAAGCATTTTGCAACTGTTAGCACTATTGCCTTAGAAGATTACTGGGCATTCTACTTACCACTTAAGGCTAAAAGCTGAAAAAGCATATAAAAATGCACATTCAACATCAGAAACAGAAAGTTTGGAAAATCAAAGCAACATAGTCTCTATCATTGCCAATAACTGAGAAGTTTTCACTTTAGGTTTTTCAGATTGATTCTAAACCCTAAAGTCCAGGCTATTCTGAATTAGCTTGGTGTAATCTGTGGGCCACCACTGGTGGGAAGGATGTAGAGGAACAAATCTGTAAGGAAATAACTTATTGGTGCAAAAAATCAATGGGTGACTTTAATTAGCTAAATATAGACTGAGGTAGGGCTTGGGGGTTGACTAGCTTGGTTGGTTGGATGCCTGGTTTGTAATACAGAGTGATGACGACAGTATGGGTTTAATTCCCATACCGACTAACGTTACGTAAAGGAGGATCTCTCCAAAATCACCCCTCGCCTGAGGTATGGTGATTCTTAAGTTAACCAGTTGTCTCTCTCTTTAATCGGAGTGAAGCCCTATGGTTTGGAAAGATTATGGTGACTTAATCTTTAGTCCCATAGGCAAGCATTTTCAGATTGTTCTCAGGCGTATTTGCCAGTCTAACAAGAAAGGAAGTTCTGAGGAAGGGTCACCAGACCCAGAACATTACCTCTGATTTTTCCTTCACAGATGCTGCCAGACCTGCTGAGCTTTTCCAGAAGCTTTGTTTTTGTTCCTGATTTACAGCATCTGCAGTTCTTTCGGTTTTTAAGAAAGGAACAATGCTAGACATGGTCTTGGGGAATGAGGTGAGTCATGTAGATCAAGTGACAGAAGGGAAACATTAAAAGTCATCATTGTACTATAAGGTTTAGAATGACAGTGAAAATGGTAATGAACAATCTAGAGTGAGGATAATCAATTGGCAGAGAGCCAACTTCAATGGAATAAGAATTGTGCTGGGCCAGATGGACTGGAACCATAGATTGGCTATGGGCTACCTTCAAAGAGGAGGTAGATTGAGCACAGTCAAGATATACTTCCTCAGAAGGTAAAGGAGGACAAACAAACACAGATCTCCCTGGATGAGGAAGGAGATTGAAAATAAGTTAAAGAATAAAATATGTGCTTAGGGCAGGTGTCAAGTAGCAAATACACTTGAGAACCAAGCTGAGTAAAGAAGATTTAGAAGGGAGGTGAAAAAGCAAATAAGAGGAACAAAGAGGGATTATGAGAAACACTACCATTAACATACAGGGAAATCCTGAAATTATGTAAAAGGGTGGTAAAAAGAGGAGGAGGCCCAGTTAGGAACCAAAACTGTGATTTACAGGCAAACAGGAGGCATAGCTGTGGTGTAAAATGGATACTTTTGCACCTGTATTTACCAATAAGGCAGATGCTGCCTAGCCCATGGTGACAGAGGAGAAACTCAGTTATGACAAGGGATAAAAATTGATCAGGAGGTGGTATTGGATAACCTGTCATTGGTTAAAAGTGATAACAGATGCATCAAAGAAGTAAGTAGAAAATGCTGAGGTCCTGGCAATATTGTTTCAATCTTCCCTGATCTTAGGAATGGTAGTTGAGGAATGAAGATTTTCAAACATCGTGTCTTTGTCCAAAAAAGGCCTTGAAGGTAAGCCCAACTTATGACAGATCATCATCTTAACTTCATTTCTGGTGAAACATCTGGAATAAGATTAATATTCACATGGAAAAATATGGATTAATTCAGAAGAGTCAGCATGTGTTTGTTAAAGGAAAGTAATGCCTACCTCACTTATGGGAGATTTTGTTAAATAGTGACAGATGAGGGCAATGATATTGATGTGATATGCATGGATTTCCCACAGATATTTGATATAGTGCCTTATGGGAAGAGGTTTGTGAGAGTAGTTAGATCTGTTGGAATAAAATGGACATTATCAAGATGGATACAGAATAGGGCATAAAGAACAGTGATTTATGGGTACATTTCGGACTGGATGAAAGATGGTAGAGGAGTTCCCATAGATTGGGATGTTTGCTTTTCCTGCATGTATAAATTATCAAGGTATATTCACTCGAAAAAAAAGGAAGAACAAACAATTCTAGACTTCCCTAGATGAAAAAGGAGATAGAAATGAACTTAAAGAAGAAAAAGTGTGCAGGGGACAATTTCAAAGTTTATATGGATGAATGAATGATTTATTATCACATACTTCTCGGGAGATACAGTGAAGAGTGTTCTGTCAACACAATTTGACACCACCTAGAGGTACAGAAATATAAAAACAAATGGAGTTCCTTCACATTGGCTGGCGTCCGAAACATGGCTCCAGCGCTTATGCAAGATTTCTGCAAGGTCCCTGGTCCGGGCCTACCATAGTCCAGAGTCCCCACTCTGCCATCGGTACCAGCGATGCTTGATTGCCAATTCCAGGTGTCCACACATTGGGCCTACGAAGCTAGGAGTTCCTGTTCTGGTCACTTGCCACAACACTCCAGCCCCTCCGTAATGTCAGGAAGGTGAAGAAAAGAAGAGAAAACATAAAAATAATAATGATAAAAAAGAGAGAAAGAAAAAAAAGTAAACATTGTATTACAGATTATACAAAACATTGGAGACTGTGAGAAAGTGTGGAACTCCAGAGACATTGGCAAGTTGCCAGTATTGGTGGGTAAGTGGCAGATTTATAAGAATAGTTTAGGGATGAGAAACTTTGGTTTTGAGAATAGTTTGGAGACATTGGGACTGTTCTGATTGGAGAAGAGTAGGCTAACAGGAGATCTGATAGAAGTTTTAAAATTACGTGAGGTTTGGTCAGAGTTTATGGGGAGAAATTTTTTCCCTCATAAAATGATCGAGAATAAGAGGGCACGCTTGCAAAGTGTTTTGCAAAAGAAGTAAATATTATGTGAGCAAAAAAATGTTTCATAAAGTGAGTGGTCTTAACTTTGAATGCACTGCCTGGAAATGTAGCAAAGGCAGGTTCAATCAAAAACTAGAGATAATTATTTAAATAGAAAGAATGTGTATAGATATAGGGGAAAGGCAGGAAATTGATCCTAAGCTAAAATCTCAGTCAGACAGTGAAGACTCAATGGGTTAAAGGGCCTATAGTGAATTTTAATTCTAACAGTAACTAAAATGATGTCTAATATATCTTATCTTTTTAGTTTAAATTTTGGACATTTCTTCCCTGAAAAAGTAGAAGAAACGCCCTGTCTAGAATGCCAAATATTAGTGATCAACAAGGCAAAGGACTCTGTCAAGAAATGAAAATGTTTAAATATTGAAGGGAATAAAATTTGATCCAAACCATTGTCATAATGGAAAACAAAGTCTAGATGTCATAATTTTCCCAAAATTGTATCAGAGATAGTAGGAACTGCAGATGCTGGAGAATCTGAGATAACAAGGTGTAGAGCTGAATTAACACAGCAGGCCAAGCAGCATCATAGAAGCAGGAGAGCTGACATTTCATGCCTGGACCCTTCATCAGAAATTTTCCCAAAATATGGTTCTGACCTTTGAGAAATCTTTAGGCGCTTGAATGGTTCCTGTAGATTCGAAGGTTGCAAGTGTAACCATCATTCAGGAAAGGAGCAACAGAGAAAAGCTTCTCAGCACAGGGTAAATGTGAGGATCAATTATTAAGGAACCAATAACAATATATTTAGGCAGGCAATGCAGTTTTGTGAAAGAAAACTCATGTTTGACAAATCTATCAGAATTTATGTTAGTAAAACTGGCAGGGTAGATTATGTGGAACTAATGGAAGTAGTTTGGGTGAATTTTCAGAAGGAACCACAGAACAGGCTATTACACAAGATCAAGGTTTGTGAGTAAAATATTAACATGATTTGAACAATAAACAGAAAACAGAGTGCCAATAAATGTTACAGAGATAGTAGGAACTGCCGATGCTGGAGAATCTGAGATAACAAGACGTAGAGCTGGATGAACACAGCAGGCTGTGCAGCATCAGAGGAGCAGAAAGTCGGACGTTTTGGGTCAAGACACTTCTTCAGAAATGGGGGAGCAGAAGGGGATTCCGAACTAAATAGGGAGACGGGAGAAGCAGTTAGAAGATGGACAAAGGAGAAGTTAGGGTGAGAGGAGACAGACAGGTCAAAGAGGCGGGGTTAGAGCCAGAAAAGATGAATGTAGGTGGGGAATTGAGGAGGGGATAGGTCGGTTCAGGGAAGATGGAAAGGTCAAGGAGGCGGGATGAGGTTAGTGGGTAGGAGATGGGGGTGGGGCTTGAGGTGGGAGGAATGGTTAGGGAGACGGGGACTATCTGGGCTGGCTTTGCGATATGGTCGGGGGAGGGGAGATTTTGAAGTTTGTGAAGTTCACATTGATACCATTGGGCTGCAGGGTTCCCAAGCGAAATATGAGATGCCGTTCCTGCATCTTTTGGGCGGCATCATCGTGGCACTGCAGGAGGCCCATTTCAACTGCCCCCCCCCCCCCACTCCTTGGACAACATGTACATGCTGGGCATCTTGCATTGCCAAGATAATGCCACCCGAAAGATGGAGGAACAGCATGTCATATTTCGTTGGGAACGCTGCAGCCCAATGGTATCAATGTGGACTTCACAAGCTTCAAAATCTCCCCTCCCCTGACCACATCCCAAAACCAGCCCAGATAGCCCCCGCCTCCCTAACCATTCCACCCAACTCAAGCCCCACCCCCATCTCCTACCCACTACCCTCATCCCGCCCCCTTGACCTGTCCATCCTCCCTGGACCGACCTATCCTCTCCCTAAATCCCCACCTACACTCACCTTCACTGGCTCTAACCCTACCTCTTTGATCAGTCTGTCTCCTCTTACCCTATCTTCTCCTTTATCCATCTTCTATCCGCCTCCACCGCTCTCCCTATTTATTTCAGAATCCCCTTCCCCTCTCCCATTTCTGAAAAAGGGTCTCGACCCGAAACATCAAACTTTCCTGCTCCTCTGATGCTGCTTGGCGTGCTGTGTTCATCCAGCTTCACACTGTGTTATCCCAATAAATGTTTCTCTTTTTGATTGACTTGTAGTAACTATGGGAGTGTGACAGCATCAGCTAATTACAATTTACTTCATTAACTCAGATAAAGGGGCCTAGTACAATGTATCTTAGTCTACAGCATTTGCCCCACTCTTACCCACATCCCTGCTCCTGCTGGACTTTTCACCAACCACTTTCATCCATGATCTTGGGACAAATATGTGCTCTCAGAAGATTGGCTATCCTACATGTTTATTACCAAGAACATGCAATGAATGCAAACAATAAGAAAAATAAAAGGAAAATTGAAAAGTGAATGTCGAGCAATTTTGTGAGCTATTTCAATTTTAAACCTCTAGCAATAATTCATGAGGAAATTTGCTAAAGCACACATTTTATTCATAAATAGTTTATGCTTGTAGATTATCCACAAAGGTCATATAATTATTTTAGTGATTTTCTTTGTGTGTTTGTTAAGCAATAGACTTTATAGGATGTTAGGTAGCCTCAGCTCAGACATAGCGAAGTGAATTCTAAGGATAATGTTCTCTCTATTGTTTCCCAACAATCTTCTTTAATCTCAATCGAACAAACACTGGAAGTACCTTATTAAATCCTCTTTCTGAGGGCTTTATAATTTATGTGAAATTCTTAGGTATTGCAAACAAGAACGCCACAAATTCTTCCTGGAGCTGCACAGTTAATGTACATTAGATAAAAAAAGAATGAAAATGATGCAACATCTCATGTAATATCTCAGTGGCCATATTAAAAGAAATTCTTTCTTAGTCTCATGCAACTATTTCTCACATTTATTATTTTACTAAGAAAATATAGCACCTTTTGGCAGATGGAGGTTGACAGTGGTAAAACAATTCAATATTTGATTTAGTAGCCTTTAGCAAGGGACAAAGAGGCTCTTAAAAGTAAGTGGCCACAGCATTTACTATAGAATCATCTTATATTAGTAGTTTGTGTAATTACTTCTTTTTGGCATTTGGGAGGAAATGTGCAATGATTGTAAAATTGTGTCAAAGAAAAATATGGATTAAAGGCTAAATTATAAGCAACATCAGACACTTCTACATCTACATTTTAAAAAATTTAGAATCTGATGGTAAAGGTTCATCTTTCAAATAGTAATGATAAAATGACTGAATTTCATATAAATATAAAGCAAAAAACTAAGAAATACATCCAGTGTCGTTTCCCTGATTTCTCTCCTGTACATTTCTCATTATGACACAATTATTTAATTCTGTCATGAACACTTAATTAGAATCTGTTTCCACTACACTCTTCAGCAGCACATTTCAGATTTTAACAACGTGCATGCTTGAAAGTTTCTCCTATCTCCATTGTTTCTTTTTTTTTGATTATCCATAAACAGTGCAGTCTTGTCCTCAATCCTTCCATGAGTTGGCACAACATTTCCCAATCCACTCTCCTTACCCTTCATGATTTGAATACCACAATCACATTCCCTTTCAACTTTCTCTTCTCCCAGAAATTCTGCCTCAACTTTTCTAAGTTATTTGGCCTGAAAGCATTCTTGTGAATCTTTCCTGTACTCTGCCTCTCCTCAAGGTTTAGCACCCAAAACTTTGGTTGAGACAGAGCCAGTATTTCATATAAATTTAATATCACTGTTTTGCTCTAGTTGTCTGGTGCCTAATAATGAAACCTACATTGTGCTTTATTGCTCTTGTAACCTGTATTACCAGCTCCAAAGGCTTACTCAAGTCTCTGTTCCTGGACCTCCGTTAGATTTGTACCCTTTATTTTGTATGGTCTTTCCATATTCCTCCTACTAAAATGAATTACTTGAACTTTTCTGCATGGAAATTCATCTGCCACTTGCCCACCTAATCCACCAAGTTTACTCTGCCTTTTTGAGGTTCCATGCCCCTCACTGTTCAAGCTATTTCCAAGTTTTGTACCACATGTAAATTTTGAACTTGTGGCCTGCACACCCAGGGCTATGTCAGGGATGGGGTATATTTTTCTTATTGGGTGCTGGAAACATATGGATTAAATCAACTGAGGGTTGCACACACGATAAGAAAAACAGATTTTAGTTTTGTTTTTAAGAGCAAAAGCTGAGACATTCAACACACCTGCTATCCTAATGCAGTGGGTAATGTTGCTTGGCTTGAATGAGCCTTTCTATGTCTTCTGGCAATGAAGATGTTATTATTCGCAACTGTTCCAAATTCTCATTTGTTAAACTGGAAGGCAGACACTTCGTTGCCAGAAAAAGATTTGCTTGCAGTGATATCTAGTTCTGAACAGTGATACAATTCTCAGTGCATGTCTCTTCAAGTTTGAAAAGTCTGTGTCATCTACATGACGTACATACAATTCCAGCAGATACAGATAACGTTATAATAAGATTCTGAGGAAGGGGCACTCGACCCTAAACATTAACTTTGATTTCTCTCCATAGATGCTGCCAGACCTGCTGAGCTTTTCCAGCAATTTCTGTTTTTGTTTATGGTTACTGTATTTGACTTTCAGTTTGCTGTTGCTTTGCATCTCTATAATGCGAGTTGAAGCTTTCAGGTAAATGTAGCTTTGGCAGCTTCAATATTGAATAATTGGCAGAAATATTTAATTCCTGTTCTTGAACTAATGCCCTCTGCATGCTTCATTGAACCAGAGTTGATCTCCTGGCTTACTGGTAGTGGTAGAGTGGAGTATATGCTGATTGAGATTGCACATTGTCTTGGAGTACAATTTTGCTGCTGCTGATGGAACACAGCACTTCATGGATGTCTAATTTTAAGTAATTAGATCAAATTCAGCACAGTGATAGTGCCACACAACATGGTGGAGAGTATCCTCAATGTGAAGGATCAGCTCAATTCTTACCTCATTGAGATTGGCTTTGCCCTAGTTTATTATTCTTTGGATTGTTCTTTGTTTTTTTTTCCATAGCCAATCAAAAGTTTGATGCAATGATCACTGTTTCTTACATTTCCCTCCACTGCACCACAAAGCACAGCCTCAGAGTGAAGGGACTACCTTTTATAACTGAGATGAGGAGGAATTTCTTCAGCCAGATGGTGATTAATCTATGGAACTCATTCCTGCAGAAGGCTGTAGTGGCCAAATCATTGTGTGTATTTAAGACAGAAATACATATGTTCTTGATTAGTAAGGGGAGTCAAGGGTTACAGGGAGAAGGCAGGAGAATGGGATTGAAAAACGTCAGCCACAATCGAACAGTGGTGCAGACGCATTCCTACATCTTATGGTCTAATGGCCTAAGGAAACTATATTTAAATTATACTCGGAGTATTCATATTGGAAGAATGTAATTTCTTTTGAGCCTTTTATTTTGATGTCACCACGCAAATGAATTAAAAACATTTCACTGTGCCTACATGGTGACAGCAAACAACCTAAGTTAATTTTTTTGCAAAGAAGTCAGCACTTTCCTTGTAACATCTCAGCCATGATCAAATGGTGGAGCAGACTCGATTGGTTGAATGGTCTAATTCTGCTCCTATATTTTGTGGCTGTCATATGGGTTTATAAATTGGTGAAAACACCAAAAGTTTGTTAAAACTTCTAACAATGCACTGCATGCTCTATTTTTATTTTATATTTATTTCTATTATTATTCCTCTGTGGGATGTGAGTGTTGCAGTCCCTCGCCACTCTTAAAGTCAGTCTTTAGGCTTTTTCAGATGCCAATTAATTGGGAACCTCATTGCTGTGCATCTAGAGTTACATGTAGGCTATAGCAATTTCCTTCCTTAAAAGGCATTTGATAACCAGATGGGCTTTCACAACAACTGATGATAGTTTTTTTGGGAACACCTTTTCTTTCCAAATTTTACTAATTTATTGTAATTCCATCAGATGTCTTGGATTTTTAACCCACGCTGCCAAAGCATTAGCCCAGTCCTCGGAATTACTGGTTTAGTCTACAGTGACATTACTACTATGCTACCTTCTAAAGCCGTAACATGAGATTTAAACATATGGATTGCCCAAAGATTATGAAGCAGTGGTTCTTCAGTCCACTGGAATCCAGTCTTTATAAACGTGAAGAGAAATTAATGTTAATCTAGAAAAGACACAGCATACGTATGGAATTAAGCCTGTAGTTTACATCTGGTTGAAGAAATTCTTTGATGATCTATCCTTCTTTCAAAAAAGTCTCTTTCTACTGAAAACAACCCTTTCCTCCAGAGAGGATCCACTCAACTGCTTGAGCTGCCTTGCTTGATGTCTTACCCCACCCATCACTGGAGGTCCTGTTATAGTGCTATCTCTAATTTTGTCATGCTACTCAGCATGCCAGCTGCAAGACTCTGATCTAAAGATTGACAGGAAATAGAGCTATATTACATTATCAAAATGTGCTTGTATCAAAAGAAGACTGGATGTCAAAAGATAAATCTACTGATAATTATATACTGAATTGCCGAGAATATTGTTATGAAGTTCAATCTATAATGTTTTCAAAGAGCATACGTTATCTTTCTTAATTGCCTGATATTTATTTTAGTTGTTGATGTGAATGTAATGTTATCTTTCATTCTTTGCTCAGTAATGTTTCTCTCACAATTTCATAAACAACAATTCTCAACACAATTTAAACAGTCATAGAGTCATCTTGTATTCTAGTGAATTCTTTAGACTGGAGGAGGCCTGTGACCAGTGGTGTGCTGCAGGGAACAGGGATGAGACCTCTGTTGTTTATCATTTATACAAAACAATTTGGATGACAATATAGGAGGCATCATTTGTAAGTTTGCGGATAACACCAAAATTGGTGACATCGTGGACTGTAAAGAAAGTTATCTAAGAGTACGATGGGAGCAAGATCAACTGGGCCAGTGGGTCGAGAAATGGCAGAGAGAGTTTAACTCACATAAACATGAGGTGTTGCATTTTGGTAAGACAAACCAGGGCAGGACTTACAGTTTATGGTAGGGCCCTGGGGAGTGTTGTTAAACAGACAGACCTAGAGATGCAAGTGCATAGTTCCGTGAAAGTGGCAGGGTGGTGAAGAAGACATTTGGCAAATTTGCTTTCATTGGTCGGAGCACTGAATATAGGAATTGAGGCATTATGTTACATTTGTACAAGACATTAGTAAAGCCACATTTGGAGTACAACATACAATTTTGTGTGCCCTGCTATAGGAAAGATGTTATTGAACTGGAAAGAGTGCAAAAAAGAGTTACAAGGATGTTACCAAGAAGGTTTGAGTTATACAGAGAGGTTGGATAGGCTGAAACTCTTTTCTCTGGATTGATGGAGGCTGAGGGCTAACTTTAGACCAGTTTTTAAAATCTTGAAGAGCATAGATGAGGTGAATAGCCAAAGTCTTTTCCCCAGGTGATTTGCAGCTTTGGGGGCTTGGCTAAATTTTGCTGCCACAAGCTAGAGTGATTGGATTCACTATGTCCTACTGCTCTTCACTGAATATTGCACCAGATAGATGTTGTTGATACCATGTATTTTTAACATATCAACTCAATCTTTGCAAAGCATTGGTCAGAACTTACAGAAAAATAAAGATTCCCACCTCCTATTTGGTGCTAATTGAGTGCCAATGGACAATTTAAATGTAGTACTGGAATTATAAATTGATGTCAAAGGAATACATAAGGAAATGAGAGAATCCAACTAAATGGAAGACTAGGGAGATGGATGTATACTAAATAAGACCAAAACATATGATAAACATAAGAGAAGTGGGTCAATTCTTGAGAGGAGAATGAAAGACAGTAAAATGGAGAAAAGTGTCCCTCTTGCATTATTTAGCTCATTTCCTTTGGGTTTTTGACCATGGCCAGACATTTATTTTAATGGCTTCCCCATACACCTCTTCATCACTTCAGGAAACTCTCATCAAGCTTCCTTGTCAATACATTACCATTTACAACAACCATCCTCAACAATAAGATAAGCTATCGCAAGTGCATTACCACATGCACTCAATCATGGAAACTATAGAATTGCACTGCTCCTTCCTTATTCCTATACACCTGTTTCAGAATTATTGATTTAATCAATTGTCACCTTCAAAACTGACTGCCTAATCTTTTATTTTCAAATGTCCAAAAACTTAAGCTGTTCAAACATTTTGATCTTTCCCACACACCCTCCCTCCCGACTTGTATAGAACACTGTTGAACACCAATGTCTTCACTGATTTTTAATTGTTTTAAAAATTCGCTCATGGGATGCAGACCTCACTAGCTAACCAGTATTCAGAGATAATTGGAACTGCAGATGCTGGAAAATGTGAGATAACAATGTGTGGGGCTGGTCTAGGCCTGAAACAACAAAGTGTGGAGCTGGACGAACACAGCAGGCCCAGCAGCATCTCAGGAGCACAAAAGTTGACGTTTTGGGCCTAGGCCCTTCATCAGAGAGGGGAATGGGGAGAGGGTTCTGAAATAAATAGGGAGAGAGGGGGAGGCGGGTCGAAGATGGATAGAGGAGAAGATAGTTGGAGAGGAGAGTATAGGTGAGGAGGTAGGGAGGGAATAGGTTGGTCCGGGGAGGACGGGCAGGTCAAGGAAGTGGGATGAGGTTAGTATGTAGAAAATGGAGGTGCGGCTTGAGGTGGGAGGAAGGGATGGGTGAGAGGAAGAACAGTTTAGGGAGGTGGGGATGAGCTGGGCTGGTTTTGGGATGCAGTGGGGGAAGGGGAGATTTTGAAGCTTGTGAAGTGCACATTGATACCAGTGGGCTGCAGGGTTCCCAAGTGGAATATGAGTTGCTGTTCCTGCAACCTTCGGGTGGCATCATTATGGCACTGCAAAAGGCCCAGGATGGACATGTCGTCTAAGGAATGGGACGGGGGAGTTAAAATGGTTTGCGACTGGGAGGTGCAGTTGTTTATTGCAAACCGAGTGGAGGTGTTCTGCAAAGCGGTCCCCAAGGCTCCGCTTGGTTTCCCCAGTAAAGAGGAAGCCACAACTGGTACAGTGGATGCAGTATACTACATTGGCAGATGTGCAGGTGACCATCTGCTTGATATGGAAAGTCATCTTGTGGCCCGGGATGGGGGTGAGGGAGGAGCTGTGGGGGCAAGTGTAGCACTTCCTGCGGGTGCAGGGGAAGGTGCCGGGTGTGGTGGGGTTGGAGGGAAGTGTGGAGCGGACAAGGGAGTCCCAGAGAGAGTGGTCTCTCCGGAAGGCAGGCAAGGGTGGGGATGGAAAAATGTCTTAGGTGGTGGGGTCAGATTGTAGATCACAGAAGTGTCGGAGGATGATGCGTTGTATCCGGAGGTTGGTGGGGTGGTATGTGAGGACTAGGGGGATTTTCTTTGGGTGGTTGTGGCGGGGGCAGGGTGTGAGGGATGTGTTGCGGGAAATGTGGCTGATGCGGTTGAGGACATTTTCAAACACTGCGGGGGGGTAAGTTGCAGTCCTTGAAGAACGTGGACATCTGGGATGTGCAGGAGTGGAATGCCTCGTCCTGGAAGCAGATGCGGCGGAGGCGAAGGAATTGGGAATAGGGAATGGAATTTTTGCAGGAGGGTGGGCTTGAATTGGACATCAGTTTCTGGCTGGTTGCCTGAGATGGAGACAGAGAGATCCACGAAGGTGAGGGATGTGTTGGAGATGGCCCAGGTGAACTTGAGGTTGGGGCGGAATGTGTTGGTGAAGTGGATGAACTGTTCGAGCTCCTCTTGGGAACACGAGGCGGCGCCGATACAGTCATCAATGTAATGGAGGAAGTGGTGGGGTTTGGGGCCAGTGTAGGTGTGGAAGAGGGACTGTTCCATGTAACCTACAAAGAGGCAGGCATAGCTTGGGCCCATGCGGGTACCCATGGCCACTCCGTTTGTCTGTAGGAAGTGGGAGGAATTGAAAGAAAAGTTGTTGAGGGTGATGACGTGTTCGGCTAGGCAGATGAGGGTGTTGGTGGAGGGGGACTGGTCGGGTCTGCGGGACAGGAAGAAGCGGAGGGCCTTGAGGCCATCTGCATGAGGAATGCAGGTGTATAGGGACTGAACGTCCATGGTGAAAATGAAGTGTTGGGGGCCAGGGAATTGGAAGTTCTGGAGGAGGTGGAGGGCGTGGGTGGTGTCACTGATGTAGGTGGGGAGTTCCTGGGCCAAGGGGGAGAAAATGGAGTCCAGATAGGTGGAGATGAGTTCAGTGGGGCAGGAGTAGGCGGAGACAATGTGTCGACCAGGGCAGGCAGGTTTGTGGATTTTGGGAAGGAGGTAGAAGCGGGCAGTGTGGGTTTGGGGTTCTAGGCCTGAAACGTCAGCTTTTGTGCTCCTAAGATGCTGCTTGGCCTGCTGTGTTCATCCAGCTCCACACTTTGTTATCTTAGCTAACCAGTATTTGTTGCCTTTTCCTAGTTGCCTTTGAGAAAGTGGTGATGACCTGCCTTCTTGAACTGCAGGCCACTTGCTGTTGGTTGACCCACAATGACCTTAGGGAGGGATTTCCAGAATTTTGACCTGGTGGCAGTGAATGAATGGTGATATATTTCCGAGTCAGGATGGTGACGGGCTTGGAGGGGAACTTGAAGGTGGTGGTGCTCCCACGGATCTGCTATCCTTAACATTCTAGTTGGAACTTGTCATTGGTTTCGATGGTGTTGTTTAACAATCTTAGATGAATTTCTGCAGTGCATCTTGTAGATAGTACACAGTGTTGTGACTGAGTATTGGTGGAGGAGGGAGTGGATGTGTGAGGTTGCAATGCCAATCAAACGGACTGCTTTGTCCTGGATGGTGTTAAGCTTCTAGAGTGTTGCTGGAGCTGCACTCATCCAGGTAAGTGGGCAGTATCCCATCACACTCCTGATTTGTGCCTTGTAGATGGTGGACAGGCTTCTGGGTGTCTGGAGGTGAGTTACTCACTGCAATATTTGCAGACTCTTCTTGTAGCCATTGTGTTTATGTGAAGAGTCCAGTGGAGTTTCTGGTCAATGGTAACCCCCAGGTGGAGGATTCAACAATGATAATGCTATTGATTGTCAAGGGGCAGTGATTAGAATGTCTCTTATTGAAGATGGTCATTACCTGGCATTTGTATGGCACAAATATTATGTATCAGTTTTCAGCTAAAACCTGGATATTACCCAGATCTTGTTGCATTTGTGCATGGACTGTTTCAGCATCTGAAGGGTCACAACTCTGACGAACATTGTGCAATCATCAGCAAACATTCTGTTTTCTGACCTAATGATGGAGGGAAGGTCATTGATGAAGCAACTGAAGCAGCGGCCTACAATGCTACCCTGAGGACCTCTTGCAGAGATGTTCTGGAATTGAGACGACTGAACTCGAAAAACCATTTTCCAATGTGCCATGTATGACTCCAACCAGTGGAGAGTGGTTAGATACTCCTTGATTCCAGTTTTGTTTTAGCTACTTGATCAAATGCAGCCTTGATGTCAAGGGCTATCACTCTCACCTCACCTCTCGAATTCAGCTCTTTTGTCCATGTTTGAACCAAGGCTGTAATGAGGTCTGGAGTTGAGTGGCCCTGATGGAACCCAAACTGGGAGTCACTGAGCAGGTTAGTGCTGAGCAGGTGCTGCTTTATAGCACTATTGATGACACCTTCCATCACTTTACTGATGATCGAGAGGAGACTGATGGGGCAGTAATTGGCCGGGTTGGATCTGTCCTGCTTTTTCTGTACAGGACACACCTGGGCAACTTTTCACCTTATCAGGTAGATGCCAGTGTTGTAACTATACTGGCATAGCTTAGCTAGGGGTTTGACAAGTTCTGGAGCACAAGTTTTCAGTATTATTGCAAGAATGTTGTCAGGGCCTGTAGCCTTTGTGGTATCTGGTGTCTGTGACCATTCTTTGCATCACATGAAGGGAATCAAATTGGTTGCAGACTGGCATCTATGATGCTGTGAACCACTGGAAGAGGTCGAGGTGGATCGCCTACTTGGTTCTTTCATCTAATGACTGCTGTGAATTCTTTAGCCTTACATTTTGTATTGATGCATTGGTTTTTTCCATCATTGAGGGTGGGGATACTTGTGAACCATCCAGAGAGTTGTTTAATTGTCCATCACCATTCACAACTGGATGTGACAGGATTGCAGAAGTTAGATCTGATCTATTAATTATGAGATTGCTTAGCTCTGTCTTTCACATGCTGCTAATGCTGTTTGGCATGCATTTTGTCCTGTTTGGTAGCTTCACCAGGCTGAGACCTCATTTTTTAGAGATCCTTGGTGCTGCTCCTGGTATATTCTCCTGCACTCTCCATTGAACCAGCTTTCATCCCCTGGCCTGATGGTAATGGTTGAGTGGGGAATATGCCGGGCCATGAGGTTGAAGATTGTGCTGCAGTATGATTCCGCTGCTGTTGATGGCCGACAGCTCCTTATGGATGCCCAACCATGAGTTACTAGATCTTTTCAAAGTTTATCCCAACCCGATGGAGGGTATTCTCAGTGTGCAAGCAGAACTTCATCCCCACAAGTGTGGTGGTCAGTCTTTCTGATGCTGTCATGGACAGATGCGTCTGCAGCCACAGATTATTTAAGGATGAGGCCAAGTATATGTTTTCCTCTTGTTGGTTCCCTCACCACTGCCACAAACCCAGTTTAGTAGCTATGTCCTTTAGAACCAATTCAATCAGCGAGCTGCTGCCGAGCCAGCCTTGGTGGTAGTCATTGAAATCCCCCATCCAGAGTACATTTTGCTCCCTTGCTTCCTCAGTGCTTCCTCCAAGTGTAGTTCAACATGGAGAAATACTGATTCATCAACTGAAAATGGTATGTGCTAACCAGAAGGAGGTTCCCTTGCCCATGTTTAACCTGAAGCAATGAGACTTCATGGGGGTCTGAAGTCAATGTTGAGGATTCTTAGAACAACACCATCCTGACTGTACACCACTGGGCCACCACCTCTGCTCGTTTAGGCCTGCTGCTGGGTCAAGGCATATCCAGAGATAGTGATGATGATTCTGGTGGTGTTTGGGACATTATCTGAAAGGCACAATTTTGTCAGCATGACTATATTAGGCCATTGCTTGACGAATCTGTGAGAAAGCTCTCCCAATTTTGACACTATCCTCCTGATATTAGTAAAGGTTGTCAGGGCTGTTTCTGCCATTGTCATTTCTTTTGTCTAGATTGATGCCAGCTTTAATTTCTTTGTTGCATCTTTGTAGATGGATACAACTGAGTCACTTGCTAAGCCATTTCAGAGGGCAATTGAGAATCTACCATATTGCTGTGAATCTGGACTAGTGTATAAATCAGACCAGGTGAGGATGGCAGATTTCCTTCCCTGAAGGATATGAAAGTGCTAGATGGCTTCTTATGACAATCAACAAGGGTTTCATATTCATCAGTAGGTTCTTAATTCCAGATTTGGTTTATTGATCATGTGGTGGAATTCAAATCTGGGTTTCCAGATTATTATCTGAGTTTCTGGATTAATAGTCTATTGAAAATGCTACTAGGCCATTGCCCCCACCTTGGCTTGTCTTGGCCATCATTCCATTAAATCTTCAAACACTTCAACCATGCTTTGGCCACCCCTCCTGATATTATTCTTTTAGCACTGCACTCATTTGTTTATCCCATTCTGCCTCTGGGAGGTCATCTGAAGACTTTGATTGGTCAAAGTCAAGCGCAAGTAGCTCTTGCTGTAAAGGAAACAGAATGCATGGATAGGGAAAGGAAGCAGAAAGAATACAAAGTGCAAGCAAGAGTCCAAGGATACTATCTGAAATGTTATTGCAATTGAGACCAAAAATGTGTCTTCTTGGTCTACAGGATGTCACAGTCTCATGAAAGGCGGACAATTGGAGGGGTGAGCTGGTTCCATAGGTGAAACGATCAAAGCTTTGTGGATGGCCAGTAGCACTACCAGGAGTAACAGTTACTTTTACAACATGAAATGCATAGTGTAGGCGCCTTAAGATTGAGGCTGTCTCTGAAGATATCTGAAAATTTAAAAAAGAACGAATTATCACACTTTGAGACCATCATTGTGGAAAGGGAGTCCTGTCCAGGAATAATTGTGACCCTTTGATCCCTTGAACACCGTCATGGGGGGCAGATTATGAAAATGTGACAAATAGTTTCCTGGATGCTGCTGGGAAGTAACTACTGAGCTTCTGCCTTTGTGGGGATGGGATATGGTCTAATATTGTGAAGATTCTGGTGACAACATCTTATTTCCACCATTTAATCCATACAGTGGCCTAATTAGCTATTTGTCATTAAATGGCACATACTTGCTGACTCCAATAATATTACTCAAAGGCAGACATGCAATGGGAAACCAACCTGACAAGGTATTTTCAACATTTATTCTCATCATGCCTCCGCCACCACATCAATGGGACTGAGAAGACACTAATCACATGCTAAGCAAAGGACCTAGGTTGAAGAAGGGAAGAAATGTATGACTTCGATTATGATGAACGGGAAAACACGGGCTACATTTATTTGCCAAGGAGAACAGTACATCTCTCTGAAAGGATGGAGGGTTAAATAGTGTGTGGTATTTGCGAACTGGATCTGGCAATGGTGGAAATTCTTGGTGAATTTGTGAAGTGTTGGATGCAGAAGAATAATTGTGGAGCAATGTATTCACATTGGCCAATGGGTGACACAGTGGCTCATTGGTTAACATTACTGCCTCACAGTGCCAGGCACCTATGTTTGGTTCCAACCTAGATAAGCAGCCTTCAGTTTAAAATATAAGTTATTGGCATTTCAATCTTAAAGGCAAGGAAATTATTGACCACATCATTGCCATTCAGCCCATCTTGCCATTCATACTATCACAGACCTAGCCCCAGGTTTAGTAGTTGACAAGAGAAGGTGAAAATGCACAGGGCGAGCAGATTCATTAACTAAGATAGTGGAATGTGAAATTTGAGTACATTTCTTAGTTATTGGATTAACTGTGGCCATTTGGACTACAAATGAGCTATTTCATCCAGTATGAATTTGTCCTAACTTAACTGCTGTCTTAGCCTTATGACCAAAGTTGCCTACATCGGGCAGATATTGCGTGGGATTCCTCTTCATGAGTCAGCTATAAAATCAAAATGTCACCAAACAGTAAAAATGTAAATATGACTGAAAGCAGTTGGATCCTTCATTTGGGTCACTGTAGATGGCTTTAAGCTCATTTAATTGTTTTGTTTGGCTCTCATATGTGCTCTGAGTCATCACTTTATTTCAGTTTTTGTTAGATCGACTAGATTCTCATGGTAACAATCGGAAGAGCTGCACAGGAGGTGTACAAAGTAAGATCAACATTATTTGAAAGTAGAGATAATTGTGAAGCCATTGTTGACTCTCAGAAAACCCCATTTGTTCATAATGTCCTTCAGGGGAGGAAATCTGCTGTCCTCACCTGGTCTGGCCAACACGACTTCAGATCCTTGGCAATGTGACTGATTCGTTGGCAAGCTAGGAACAGCATTCTGTCCAGCATTTGAATATTCACTGATAGTGTTCTTCCTTACTAAATTTATAACAATGAAAGCAAACATTTAAAATTTGGCTTTGAGTGTTGCAGGCGACGCGGAGGGATGGCTGAGATCTGAGAGGCGGACGCGCTCTCCAGTGATGTCCCTGTAAGAATGCCACCTCTTGCGGCCGCGAGGTTCAGCCTCCTCTTGTGCTTTCTCGGTTCCAGCGTCGCCAACGCGCTGCACGGTGCAGCTGTACGTGGTGAGTGGAGTACAATGAAGGCAGCACGGTGCGGGGTCACAAATACTGGGGGAGGAGAGAGAATCACTTTCCTTTCTATATTCCAGTCGTTTTTTTTTAAAAAAACGAGGGTGGGGGCAAACGATTTGAACTGCACACCACATTCATTTCCCTGTCTAATCCAGTTTTTGCAAGCGCGGCAGGGGAAAGAATGTCTGAATGGTACACACACACACACATACATACACACACACACACACACATACATACACACACACACACATATATACACACACACACACACATATATACACACACACACACACACACACACATAACCCACTTGGGGAATCCGTGCGGAGCTGGTGGGGCTGAGAGACAGAGAGATGCAACGGGAATGTGCTTTCTATTCCTCCGCAGTGAAAGGGAAGGCACCGTTTTGCTTGTTTTGTTAAAGCTCCTCTCTTTCTCTCTCCCTCTCTCTCTCTTTGGTCACGGGGGCGTTGGGGGACTTTCATCTGTTGAAATAGACGAGCACGGCTGGATTGCAGCTAAGGCGATCCCCTGTCGGTCTTGTCAACAGGGTGTGTGTAACAAGCGGGTCGCTCTGAGGCCGACTGGATGGAAGCTTCTGTACGTGTCTTGTGTTTACAGTTCACTTCTTGCTGGCTGTGCAAGACTTTTGTTTTAATTGTTTTGCCCCTTGCTATCCCCCCTTTAACCCTACAACGTGAAGCTAAGCATGAAGACAATGATGCAAAGAATCCAGCTCGCATTTCCCATACTTGGGAAAGAGGATATCATTTGAAACAACCACTCTCTAACGAAAAAAACTTAGGCTTCCTTCCAGTTAGAGGCAATTAACTGGACTGTAATCTAAACCAAGATAGCATGGGCTACCTTTAACAGGGAGGCACAGCACAGAGAACATAATTGCTGTAAATGGGGTTAAGTTGTCTCGTAGATTTAATTTGCTTGATGACAGTTAGGGCCCAAAATGAATTTTAACCCCAGACATTTTTCTTTTAATCCTTGCTCACATCTACAGTTGAGGTTGTTTCATTAAGGAGGGGGCAATCATGACTGCAGATTTTAAATCTAGTTTGTTGCTTTGAAACTGAGCTTTTTCCTCTCTGCCCAAGATCTGATTACCAAATTTGTCAGCTTTCTTCTGCTGCCACTTCCCCAGTTCACATCGCCACCAGAGATCCCTGTCCTCACACCACCATCCCTAACCTTGACTGAAATTAACTTGGCCCCCAAGCTCAGACAAAACTTTATCTGAAAGAGAACAGATAAGGGAGAGGCTCCCCTTCTGGGGAGGATAAATGACCCTAGCTCCTGTGTGATACCTCCCCTAGTACTTCACATGGGCCTGGATGCTTGCTGTTTGAGAAATGAGGACAGGAAGAGGTGCATCTGCTCCCTGTACGCACACAAAGCAGCTTCAGATTTATTGTGACTGCATCGTAATGTTTTCCTGAGGACATGATGGTTCTTTCAAATGTTAATATTGTGAAGAGCAAGGAAATGTAATGGGTGATTTTTGTTCATGTTTTAATTTTGAATTTTTATCCTGAAATTGGTAAGTGTTTATCTTATGTTCTAACTGTCTTGTTGTATGTTGGGAGAAGGGAGGGTGGCCTGCACACTTGGATGTCCTCCTCCAAAGTGCTAATTGTACACATGGCAGCATGGTGGCTCAGCGGTTAGCACTGCAGCCTCACAATGCAAGGACGACAAGGTGTAGAGCTGGATGAACACAGCAGGCCGAGCAGCATCGGAGCAGGAAAGCTGACGTTTCAGGTCTAGACACTTCTTCGGAAATGGGAGTTGGGTTTGATTCCAGCCTTGGGTGACTGTGTGGAGTTTGCACATTCTCCCTGTGTCTGCGTGCGTTTCCTCCTGGTGCTCTGGTTTCCTCCCACAGTCCAAAGGTGGGCAGGTTAGGTGGATTGGCCATGCTAAATTGCCTATAGAGTACAGGCATATGCAGGCTAGCAGGATTGGTATACAGGGATAGCATATGGTGGGTATCGGTGGGATCCTTTTTAAGAGGGTCCATGTGGACTCGATGAACTGAATGGCCTGCTTCCATACAGTAAGGCTTGTATGATTCTACATTGACAGTTGGAGGAGTCATAGGTCATTTTGATTCTCGGGATGCAGTCAGACTCAAATATGGAATCATTCTGACATCATCATGCACACAATGGTGTTTGGTTATGTTGCTAGATTATAATCTTGTGACTTTGACTAATAACCCACAGGGGGTAGAATTCAAATCCTACCATCTCAGTTTCAGAATTTGTACTGAGTGTTTTATAAGAACAGAAGCTGCTATTGTGAAGTTGTTAGATTCCTTTAAAAACTCAACCAGTTCATGCATGCCCTTTTGGCAAGGAAACTTGCTGTTATTTATTGAAGTTTTGGATTTGATTAGATTTATTATTGTCACATGTACCTAGGTACAGTGAAAAGTTTTGTTTTGCATGCACCACAGGCAGATTATACCATACAAAGTGCATAAGTGTAATAGAACAGAGCAAGGAATACAATGTTAGGGCTGCAGAGAAGGTGAACAAAGAGTGAGATCAACATTTAAATTTAAAATTTTATTTTCAGATGTCTAATAATAGCAGGGAAGAAGCAGTTCTTGAACCTGTTGATATGTGTGTTTAAGCTTTTGTATCTTCTGCCTGACGGAAAAAATCAGAAGAGATTATAACTCTGGGGTAGGAGGGGTCTTTGATGATGTTGGTTACCTTGCCGAGGCAGCAAGAAGTCTAGATAGAGTCAATAGATGGACGGTTGGCTTGCATGAAGGACTGGGCCCTGTTCACAACTCTCTGCAGCTTTTTATAGTCCTGGACAGAGCAGTTACCATACCAGTTGGTATGTTGGAAGTGATTGAACGAGTATCTAATTTGTAACAAATCAGGGTGATTGGGGATTGAAAAAATAAAGTACAGCTTACTATAATGCCTGTATAACGGAGAAAAAAATCAACATTTCTACGTGTGCATTTTCCAACAGAAACCAGTACAGCCACACTAGAAAGGGAATCTGATTTTCTTTTTCCATTGAATGTTTATTGTACTGTACTGAACATCAGGTTTCACACAAGCATTCAGAGTGACAGGTGCATCTGCGAAGGGGCTGTGCTCCAAAAGCTTGTGTGATTCCAAATAAACCTGTTGGACTATAACCTGGTGTTGTATGACTTCTGACCTTGTCCACCCCGGTCCAACACTGGCATCTCCAGATCATGAACAACCGGTTTATTTTGCACAGCAGCCTGGACTCAAGTAATAGGAAATCTCACTGAAGAAACTATAAATTGTACCTGATGCCCACAATTAAAAATTAAACTGACAACTGTAGGTACTTGTTGAAGAAATTGCACAGTGGAAATGCAATAGGTGATTTTCTTTTACTGTTTCCAGCCAATGTTTATTTCAAGAGGAATCTGCCATTCAGCAGTTGGATCCAGTAGGTAATGCAAATACTTCATTTGATATGCATGATTTACATTCAGCTGTTGATATTGTGAATGCTGGACAAAGGACAACAAGACATTTGTGCAAATATAGTTTAGTTCACACTCACCTGATAAAACCTTGAGTTGCTGGAGTAGAAGTAGGCCATTCAGCCCATCGAGTTTGTTCAACCATTCAATGAGATTGTGACCGATCTGATTTATCCTCAACTCCACTTTCCTGACTTTCCCTGTAACCCTTGATTTCCTTACTGATTAAAAATCTACCTATCTCATCCTAGAGCATACCTAACTACCCACCCTCTCCAGCCCTCTGTGGGAAAGAATTCCATAGATTCATTACTCTCCTTCTTATCTCTGTTTTAACGTGCAATCCCATATTTTGAGAATATGCCCTCTGATCCTAGCTTCTTCCATAAGGGTAAACAGCCTTTCTGCATGTACCCTGTCAAGTCCTCTAAGAATATTGTGTAATTCAATAA